>NC_090266.1:846840568-848055880 GCF_040414725.1 Anabrus simplex
CAGGCTGTTCCATAAGTTTTGACTCTTTATTTAGTAGGCTATATAATTTTCCCTTCAAGTAGACGGTTACTTAATGTTAGTTTATTGTTTAGGTGACCTGTAGGCAATCCATTCCTGACATTCTCCGAGCATGCTTTCAGGATTCAGGCTATCTCCTTTTATTGGACATGGAGTTTTTTCACGGCTCCATGGCTGTGTTCCTAACTCGAGTTGTTCTGTTGGCTTTCTCGAGCCTTAGCCTCTTGGTATTTAGGGCTTTCCGCTCCCACGATATCAGGGTTGGTATCCTGGTTCTGGATTGCTCTTCTCCACCTTTCTTTTTTCCTGAGTTGAGCTTTGGAGGTCTTTAAGGTATTTTTCCTTCTCCTTTTCTCGCCAATCCCTACGTCCTCTTGACTGACGGAAGTCCTGGTTTCTTTTCCAACTCTTGGGATAGTCTGTGTACGGTCGCTTCCTTCCGTTTCGTCGTGAATATTCCCAGTTTCTTGTGGGTCTATTTCGACGTACTGGCGATCGATCACGAGGCGAATCTTGCCCTTCGGGGTTACGTTGCCACGTTCTCCCTTGGTTGATCGGTCTCGATTCCTCCTCCTTACTTGTGGTGGAAACTTGATGTACTTGAGGCTCTAGATTTCGCGCCTGACGAGCTGGTTCTTTGGACGTCATGTCCAGCTGTAGTAATAATGCCTCAGCCTGGATTGCTGTCTGTGTGTTCGAGGCTATCATAATCCCCTGCACGTCAGCCGGTAGTTGCTGGACAATTACCTTGACCAGTTCAGAATCAGATGGTGGTGAATCTAGTTCTCTGAGCTTACGCAATTGACTAGCAAAGAAGTCTGCGTACTTAGTAGGCATTGACGACTCGTACCTCCCGGTGTATAGCTCCGTCTTAAGGTTATGCTGTACGTCGCTATTCCAGTATTTTTCCAGGAATGCCTTCTTGAAACCGTCAAAGTCGTCGAATGAGAATCTAAATGCCACAAACCAGGTGTGCACTGAAATTTCTAGAAATCTTTCAGTGACTCTCAATTGTCTTTCTGGCGGGATTTTTGCATCACGGAAGTAGTCCTGTAGTTCGTTGATAAAGCCTTTTGGTGTCACGTTACCTCTAACATTATTGAATGTTTTTGGCTGGTCCTCGTGAAGTCGGATAATATTAACTATTTGCGTATGACCAGTCGCGTTCAATTGTGACGTGTATAACATCGGCCCTGAAGAAATGTCGTTAGGATTACAAGTGGGGTTGATGTCTGAGCTGTGCCAGTTATGCGCTGTTCAAGTAACGCTTGTTTTTTCCAGCAGCGAGTTGGTTATCGTGCTAGTATGGTCATTCTGGATTTTTAGGAGATGCATCTCATGTACAAGCTCCTTAATTCCGTCCGAGTATTCCTTTCTTATGCCATCGGTATCGGTTTTAGAGTCGACCTTGACCTTTTGAATTTCCTTAATCAAGGTGGCCTTAATGGATTTCATCTCGGATCGACTATCCTCGAGCGATTCGTAAAAGTAGTCCATCTGTTCTGAATTGTCAGCCTGGGATGTCTTGATTTCGTCAAGGATGCCCTTTTCGACTTGTTTCAGGATTTCGTTTAGTCCGGTGAACTTCCTTGCCCATGCCAATTTAGTGGCTTTGAGGTCCTCGGCGTTATCGTCAATCTTTTCCTCAATGTTCTGGAATGATTGCTCAACTTCGCCCTTGTACTTGTCTATTCCTGTCAAGATGTCTTGTTGAACGTTAGCCAACCGTTCGCTAAATTTGTTTGACATGTCTGCCGTGGATTTAGTTATATTTTCGTTTACTTCCTTTTTCATACTCGCGAAATCGCTCCTGACTATTGCGAGTTCGCTTTGCATTGAAGCTAACTTGCCATTAAAGAGCTTAATGTCCGAGCATATTCTTCCAAGACCTTCCTTGGTTTGGTGTTTAATGACAGTAAGTTCTTCCTCTAGAGCTTCCCCAAGAGATTTTTCCAAATTTATCTGAGAATCACTAAGATCAGAAAGTCCTTTTTCTAAATTAACCTGACTATTACCAAGATCACTGAGTCCCTTCTCTAATTTGGATTGGCTGTCATTAAGATTACAGAGTCTTTTCTCTAAATAAGCCTGGCTATCGTTAAGAGATTTTTCCAGGTTAGCCTGATTGTCACTAAGTTTCCTTTCCAAGTTCGCCTGATTGTCACTAAGTTTCTTCTCTAAATTAGCGTTCATTCTCTCCTCCATTTCCAATAACATCTGCCGTAAGCCCTCCATAATAACAAAAATTCATTAAATGGGTACTCTGGCAAGAGAAGGATTCCGATCGGGACGCAGGAATGTTAGGAATCAAATCCATCTAATAGCAAAAGCAATGATTTATCGACACCATGAATGTTCTAAGTTTTACCAATATCGGTCATAATTATATGCCAAATTTAAGTTAATTTCATCATCGCAAACAATTCAAAATTCCTAGTCACCAGCAAGAATTTTATCTTAACAAAGTCCACATAAAATTAAATTTAACACGTGCTTATGTTAGCCACAAGAATTTTGGCGAATAAATGTATAAGACTTACCCGAACTTAATTGGTTGTCTGGTCTTGTCAATGTCATGAACACTGGACAGCATAAGATCACATCTAAGATGGGATAAGCCCATCTTTCGAGCCCCGCGTTGAATAAGCCATCTTAAATGCCCCCATTATTGCTGAGCTAAGCCCAGCCAGTGAGCGAGAGATCTCAGGGTGGACCGTTCGTTCCTGGCTTTCCATTTTTAGAGGCATTTAAGGAAAAAAGGGGTGACGACCAAGCAAAAAAATAAAAATAAAATGTAAAACAACACTCTTAGATTTATTAACATAAGCATCAATAACACAAAATTATCCTTGCTGGGATTTAATTACAATGACCTTTCATAATGTCTGGTCTTCCTATAGCAATTAACAACCACAATATAATCCTCGTCCTCCAGCTTCACTGTTCTGGAATGAAAATTAACAAAAGATTAGGCCTCCACTGCCTTCAAGATTTAAAATATTTAAATGAAAGTATCCAGAGACTTCATTGAGGATTTAAACAAAATTAGTAGGCAGCTATCTCGCTTTTTATTCCACAATAAAATTAACTTAAGGTTCCATTACTTTACTGCGACCTCAACGCGTGGTCAATGTTGAATTCTGATGAATTTCAATAACTAAAGTGTGTAACGTCCACCAGTACAAACTCTGATGGAAAATCAAAATTAATTCCAAAATTACAATTGATTAATTATTATTATTATTATTAATCTCTAACCTTATCTGTGTAACATTTACCTTTATCATTACACAATCCTGTTTATAAATTAGTGTATCTCACTAAATAATCCTCACTGTAATTATAATACACGTTTTTCTAATTCATTAATCATCCAATTAATTATTATTATCATTACTCGTTATCACCTAAATTCAAGCTGATTATCCCGTTTGTGAACATTAAATTTATACTTGCATGGCATTTAAAGTTTCAAGTCAGTTTGAAAATATTTTGAAATTTTAATATAAATGAATTGAAAATTTTCTCATATGCACGTGTGAGTTAGTTAAGGATTAATTAATAAATCACTTGCCTTTGCTGGAAATGAGCTTGACGATCTTTGGGCTAAATCTTTGGTAAGTGCAAATTAAATCCTAGCCTGGTCTTACTCAACATTATTCTCATCAAATTGTTCCTTAAGATATGCTAAACAAGTCATCATGGTGGCAAACAACGTTGAACACAATCCGTGCCGTTGCAATAAATATACGACCAGATTAAATTACACTAAATAATCGAAAACATGGAAAATATTCATAATTACGACACACACACACACACCACATTCACACAAGGTAACACATACTTTTTATATACACAATATTTACAACGAATCCTGCCATTATAAATTAATTCATTATTTTTAGCATGGTCGCGTCAATAATATCCGACAGGACTGCCATAACAAGATATTAGAATCATTCCGTATGGACGGTTTTCACTTTACAATGGCGAAAAATGAGGGTATCCTCCTATTCAATACATCATATATTCCGTCATTAGACGGAGCAAACAAATTCAGACATGTTTCGGCTCGCTTGAGCCATCTTCAGTGAAAAAAATTAGGGGGGTTGGAATAATTTACATAATATAAGTTGAAAAAATGCTAAAAAACATAATGAAAGAGTAAACAAAAAAACAAAAGAGAGCTTAGACGGAAAACAAAATTAGCACAAATATACAATATTTACATCAATATGCAGAGCAAAAAACTTACTGCGACAAAATTCAGTGAAACAGGTGTTAATTTGAAATAATAATTGTTACTGTTCAAAAAGTTAAATTTCAGATTCAAGTTTATCTCATTTACTTCCAATTGCAACCAGATTGAGGCTATAAATTCATAATGGTTTATCAGGTTCATCTCATTAAATTTGTTTTTCTCAGACCACTGAAGTCTGAAAAAGCTTGAGGAGCTATCCGATAACATTAATGACATCTTTACGTTGTTAGATGCTATCTCAGGGTTGCAGTTAGCTAATGGTTGAGAATTCATTAACAAAATAATGAGCAGCATAACTGAACTATGGCCCAATTTTAAGATTGTGCACTGTAAACGTAGACACAGCCAGAGCCAAAGCAGCATAGAGTTAGCAAATCAAGACATAGAAAATAAGCTAACTAGATGGATGCAGGAGCACAACACCGCGGAGTGGAGCCATGCGCTAAGATCTGTCCAGTTAATGAGGAACAGCGCTGTGTATTTTGGAATTAAAAGGTCCCCGTACAAAGCGATGTTTTCATACCCTCCAAAACATGGTTTGTCTTCATCAAGTATACCTCCTGAAGCACTGGTGAACGTTCTCTCTGAGGACGACCTTGAAAATATAATTAATTGAGTGAGTGTTAGCAGTGAGAAAGGCACTTAAATGTTGCAGGATAATGATCATAGCAAATCTTCAGTGCAGGAGGATAACATACCAACAGGAACAGAGGTTGAGAACAGAGAGGAAGAATTGTTCCAGACAATAATGAATACTGCTGGACTGATTTAAATGAGTCAATTCATGCTATTAAAAAACATAGAACTGAGGCATACAAGTGCTTAGAAGAACAAGTACAAAGGATGCAGCAGTGCTTAGATAGTCATTTGCCACCAGTGGAAAAGGAATGTACAGGGAGAGTTCCAGTTCCCAATTTCGATCGAGGGAGAAGAGTTGCAATTTTGATTTCTAGTGTTGTCCTCGAGACAACGGCTGATGACGAGAGAAGTGTGCAGAGCCTGCTTTACACCAGCTTTAGATTGTTTCTAAATATTTCAGGAAGGGATGAGAAGATATGCGACTATGACTGCGACAACATTTTGGTTCGGGTCCCAGTTCAGTACTTGCCATCTTAGAATAATCTCAGAGGAGGAAGTTCCAGCAGAGAAAACTGTTGTCTTGAGGACAGTTGCGACATCTCAGTTGACGGGAAGCGGCCAGGGATTCTTGAAATGCAACTGCCAGCACTAATGTCAGACTCTGAGTTGCTTTTGCAAAAAAAAAAAAAAAAAAATGTGTTATGCAACTTTAAGCGCCATGGTGCACATCCTTGCTGCAATGAATGTTCAATTCTCTTTTTTCATAAACTAAAATGCAACTTTCAGTTTAGCAAATTATTTTTTCTGTTCATATCTTATACTTTTCATGCTATTTTATATAATATTACTAGGTTTTTAAATTGCAGCTCATAAAATGCAACTTTCAAAATATGACTATCTTTTGTTATTGCAGCAGCATGGTTCACATTCCGTCCGTACCTCTTGGCAGTGAAGGTATACCATCACTAGCAATGGTGCACTATCCTTAGTGAATGTATATTGTTTGGCAAAACTGGTATCAATAATCCATTTTCACTAAAGGTGTCAGTGGAGGTGAACCATCACCAGTTATGGTATACCTTCACTGAAACTTCCACTATAACATATATAAGAAAACAAAAAATCCAATGATACTGCCTTGAGGAATTCCCCTCTTAATTATTACAGGGTCAGATAAAGCTTTGCCTACTCTAATTTTCTGAGTTCGATTTTGTAGAAATATATTCACCCATTCAGTCTCTCTGGCAAAACTGGTATCAATAATCCATTTTCACTAAAGGGTCGGTGGAGGTGAACCATCACCAGTTATGGTATACCTTCACTGAAACTTCCACTATAACATATATAAGAAAACAAAAAAATCCAATGATACTGCCTTGAGGAATTCCCCTCTTAATTATTACAGGGTCAGATAAAGCTTTGCCTACTCTAATTTTCTGAGTTCAATTTTGTAGAAATATATTCACCCATTCAGTCTCTCCTTTGTTTAGTCCAACTGCACTCACTTTTGCCAGTAGTCTCCCATGATCCACCCCATCAAATGTCTTAGACAGGTCAATCACAATACAGTTCATTTGACTTCCTGAATCCAAGATATCTGCTATACCTTGCTGGAGTCATACAAGTTGAGCTTCAGTGGAATAACCTTTCCTAAACCCGAACTGCCTTCCGTTGAACCAGTTATTCATTTTGCAAAAATGTCTAATATAATCAGGAAGACTGTTTTCCCAACTCTTACATGCAATGCATGTCAAACTGACTGGCCTGTTATTTTTCAGCTTTATGTCTATCACCCTTTCCTATATACACAGGGGCTACTATAGCAACTCGCTATTCATTTGGTATAGCTCCTTCATGCAAACAATAATCAATTAAGTACTTCAGATATGGTACTATATCCCAACCCACTGTCTTTAGTATCAACATCATCATAATTTCCCATTATCTAGCTGTAGCCGGGCAGGGGCAAATATGGTTCCTCTCCACTTTCTTAGGTCCTTTCCAGCACTCCTCCTCCAACACTGTATCCCAGTCCAGGTTTCTTTCTCTAATACTGCGTTGGATTGTGTCCTTCCATCTCAGTCGTGGTCGTCCGTGGCCTCTCCTTCCTTGCATTTATATTTCCATCACCTTTTTTGGCATTCTTTCATCACTCCTTCACTTTTTGTGCCTGAACCATCTTAATCAACTCTTCTCTATTGTATCATTAATTTTCTCCACTCCAATTTCTTCCCGAATTTTCCCATTTCTTATTTTGTCTCTTCTATTCTTCTGTATCAAACTCCTCAAGAACATTTTGGCTGCCTGTATTCAGCTCTCATCCTTCTTTGTCAATGCCCAAGTTTCTACTCCGTAAGTTGTTATGGGTATGTAATACATCTTGTACATAGTTTCCTTTGCTTCTGTTGGCACATCTTTGTCCCATAACATGTTTCTTACACTATGATAGAAACAGGTTCCAGCTTGAATCCTCTTACTAATTTCAACATCCAGTTGAGCATTCTCCATTAATTCACTCCCCAGGTATTTGAACGTCTCCACTACTTCCAGGGGCTTATCTGCAAGTCTAATCTGACCTTTCCCTTCTTTCTCCCCTCTAGTCATAACAAGAGTTTTACTCTTTTCTACACTTATTTTCAATCCACTTTCTTCGATCTTCCCATTCACTACATTCAACTGTTCTTGGACAGTCATGTCCTCTTCTCCCCAAATCACAATATCATCTGCAAATAACATGTTCATTTCTCTTCCTCCATATGATGTTTTTGCTGTTCTCATGAGGTCATCCATTACCATTGTAAACAGGATTGGCAATAGAATACTTCCCTGTCTCAGCTCACTAGTGATTTTGAACTAACTTGTCCTGCCAACTTGTGTTTGCACACAACTACAATATTCCTTGTACATGGCCATGATCATTTTTATTCATCCCTCTCCAATTCCTTTTTGCACCAGACTGTCCCAAACTTTAGTCCTGTGGACACTGTTATATGCCTTTTCAATGTTAATGTATGTCATTATCATATCATTCCCATACTCCCATTGCTTTTCCATTAGTTAGTTGTCTAATAATGAAAATGGGCTCTATTGTTGACCTTCCAGTTCTGAAACTAACTTTAGTATATCCCCTGAAATCTTATCAATTCCAGCTGCTTTTCTAGTTTTCAACTTTTGTATCTTATTGTAAATGACATTATCGTAGGTGAAGTTTAATACTTCTTTAGTATTGGTCACCTCCTCTATCTGGACATTATCCTTGTAACCAACAATCTTTACATACATCTGACTGAATACTTCTGCCTTTTGAAGATCCTCTCATACACACTCCCCTTGTTCATTAATGATTCCTGGAATGTCCTTCTTGGAACCTGTTTCTGCCTTAAAGTACCTATACATATCCTTCCATTTTTCACTAAGATTTGTATGACTGCCAATTATGTTTGCTGACTTCTTTGCTAGATTCAATTTCCTAGTAAGTTCCTTCAGTTTCTCCTTACTTCCACAGTCATTTCTAACTACTGTATTTCTTTCCAACCTGCACCTCCTTTTTAGTCTCTTCACTTCTCTGTTAGAATATAGTGTGGGTCTTTACCATTCCTCACCACCTTTAAAGGTACAAACCTGTTTTCACACTCTTCAATAATTGCTTGAAACCCATCCCAGAGTCTGTTTACATTTTTATTTACCATTTTTCACTGATCATAGTTACTTTCTAGAAACTCCCTCATGCCTGCTTTATCAGCTATATGGTACTGTCTAATAATCCTAATTTTAAGACCTTCCTTTCTATCACATTTATTTTTAACTACAACAAAAACAGCTTTGTGATCCCTAATGCTATCTATTACTTCAGCCTCTCTATAGAGCTCATCTGTTATTTTATAACATGGCTGTCCTTCACAAAACTAGAATTAATACATATTTTCTCATAACATAGAGCCGAAATTTAATTGTTTATAATCTGTGACCCATTGTGTAACTCAAGAGTCGGCATTAACATTATGATATCCAAGACGTCAGTTGTGTTATTAACAAAAGATTTGTTTCCTCGAATCATTTCCTCTTCCCCTGTGGCAGCGAAAAAGCAGTGCAGAGCATGGTTATGTCACATACCTGAACACCTTATTACTGTGAGCAAGAACAATGGAGTGAACTGACGTCCTACTGGCACTTCCTGTCCTCCACTGACTTAAAGCAGTTGTTAAGGGGTGTAAAAACAGGTATGTACCTTCAAGGAGTGGTAAGGACCATTATATTATAACACGAAAATAAAGAGGTTAAGAAGGGTTCTAGGAGCAAGGAGAGTTTGTAGGAACTTGCTAACAAATTGAATTTAACAAAAAAGTCAGCTAAGGATACCATGATGGCATGCATTATAGGCAGTCGTATTAATTTTAATGAAAAATGAAGGGTATGTATAGGTACTTCAAGGTAGAAACAGGTTCCAGATAGGACATTGCAAGAATCTTAAATACAGTAAATAAGAGGAGAGTATATGTATCTACAGAAGGCGCACATGTTTTTTTCTTTACAATTTGCTTTACGTCACACCGACACAGATAGGTCTCATGGTGACAATGGAAAGGGATAGGGGTAGGAGTGAAGTGACTGTGACCTTAGGTAAGGTACAGTCACAGCATTTGCCTGGTGTGAAATTGGGAAACCATGGAAAACCATCTTCAGGGTTGGGGACAGTGGGGTTCGAATGCAAACTGATAGCTACATGACCCAAACCAGGAGGCCACTTGTTCGATGCAGACACATTTTGTCAGCAGTGTGTTAAAATAGTTGGTCTTAAGGATATTGTCTATTAGAGCCAGTGACTAATATGAGCAAAGTACAGAAAGTTACATATGATGAGATAGATGCTTACAAAAATAGTTGAAAGCTATAAGATTTATTGGGATATACTAAAGGCAATAGGTTGGGATATAATGCCATATCTGAAATACTTGTTTAATTATTGTTTGCTTGAAGGAGCAGTACCAAATGAATGGATAGTAGCAAGGAGAAGTGTGATAAACATAAAGCAGATGACTACAGGCAAGTCAGCTTGATATCTGTTGTTTGTAAGCTCTGGGAAAGCATTCTTTCTGATTATATTAGACACATTTGCAAAAATAACAATTGGTTCGATAGAAGGCAGTTCGGGTTTAAGAAATGTTATTCCATTGAGGCTCAAGCTGTAGGATTCCAGCATGATACAGCAGGGGCAGCTCTTGAGGTAGTTCTGGTATGCCGTGGCACCACCAGTGTAATAAAGAATATGAGATTCTTATCCTTCCAAGAACAGTTTACTGTATATTAAATTTCGAGGACATGAACGCATATCTTATTCTGCCGTCATTTGAATGAGCATGCAAACCGACGTGCTCTGGTGGCTCTTGTCAATATGCGTGCGTCAGATTTCATGGTCACCGCTTCCGAACATAAGACACTGTAAAAAAGAATGTTTGGCTCAGTTTGGCTTTTGTTTTATATGTATTGCAAGGGCTGAGAGTGTGCCAGTGACCATGTGGTGCAATCTGCTAGAGTGCAGCATGTACAAACACATGTCAAAAATGCCTTATATTTCAACCACTAGGAATGCTACAGTACAGCATTTGACAAGCACAAAACCCAGTGTTACCAGTATAGCGGTTCTGTCACTGTACTGAGAGATGGATACTAATTAATTTTTTGTTGGTATTCTAATGAAGCTTCATTTAACATACAATAATGTAATTGGTTATAGAAGCAACTATGATTTATTTATTGTGTAACTGGAACTGCACCACCCACCACCACCTGGTCCAAAAAACTGCCAAGAACCTAGGAATATAAAAGTGATGATGACAGTTGTATATGATGTGAATAATGCCTTACTCGATCATGTGGCTCCTCCAGAGTGTACTGTGAATGCCTCGTTCTGCCACCGGTTCTTAGGAACATAAGTAAAATTCTATCAAGAATAAAATTACTGTGTCCACCTGTTCAACACAAATTATATTTTGTAGTGATTAAAACCTACATGAATTATAAACACAAGTTAGGAACATGTTTCACCCTAATTTTGGGCATCTTCAGCCTAATACTAATCTTAAGGTCAAGTCTTAAATCTATTAAACATTGGAACTTAATACTAAATACAATGGTCTTATGGTAACAAATTTTTTTTTTTACAAAAGTTGATATTTACATAGTTTACAATATGTTCGTTCGTAATCTGTTTTCCCTCCAGGGTTGGTTTTTCCCTCGGACTCAGCGAGGGATCCCACCTCTACCGCCTCAAGGGCAGTGTCCTGGAGCTTCAGACTCTGGGTCTGGGGATACAAATGGGGAGGATGACCAGTACCTCGCCCAGGCGGCCTCACCTGCTGTGCTGAACAGGGCCCTTGTGGGGGGATGAGAAGTTTGGAACGGATAGACAAGGAAGAGGGAAGGAACCGGCCGTGGCCTTAAGTTAGGTACCATCCCGGCATTTGCCTGGAGGAGAAGTGGGAAACCATGGAAAACCACTTCCAGGATGGCTGAGGATGGCTCTACTCAGTTGACCGCCCGAGGCTGAGTGGACCCCATTCCAGCCCTCGTACCACTTTTCAAGTTTCGTGGCAGAGCCGGGATTCGAACCCAGGCCTCTATGGGTGGCAGCTAATCACACTAACCACTACACCTCAGAGGCGGACCTTACAATATGTGCATTAATTAAAAGCCAAAATTTGTGAACAAGGAAGCAACTAAATTATTTTATTTTACAATGACTAGATAACGTCCAAAGTGTAAAATAGATTTCTCCTACTGTATGGATGCAATTTTATGCAAATGTGTTCATATTGTCTAGATCACAGCGTGAATTGGGGTTTCACCACTGCATGGAAGAACATTAGGTTGAAGGTTTTACAGTTGGTTCGTTAAAAGGTGGTTATGGTCACCTATGTCGTAAGTATATTGTTACAAAACCGGAACCTTGGTATAAAGCCAATCTTGTTGGGTTTGAATGTTCCTTTAGAAAGAAGTATGGTAATATTTTATAGGTTAAATTATGTATGTTGGAAACTTATTGTTGATATCATTCATTAGTGCTCATCCGATAAAAATTTTTTTGAATATCTAATAAATATCTTGGGAACATGTCCGCCCATTGTTCTGAATGACAATGCTTGCTATACTAATGTCGTTCCATACCACCTCTCCACTGACAGCTCGGAACGTACTGCTCAGTCAAGCAGCTCATCTCCTTACACTCAAGTCCTCCCAGCCCAATGACATTACTCTTTTCAATTACACTCTGAAATGTACAAGTAGTGACATTTAGTATATAACAAAATCAACATTAACAGTAGTCTTACTCCTTGCATGTCACTTGATTTAAAAAGAAAAATGGTGGTGATTATTGTCTTAAGACGAAGAACAACTGGGCAACTATCTTTTCTTAACCCTGTAGAGGGCACGTAAAAATAATCCTGTGAGGAGGCACACACGGTGTTTTAGACCAGGTCATGAAAAAATAGCACAAATTAAGCAAAAACTATATTTAATGTTACAGAACTAGTAAATAATTTTGCATGAACTTGTAAATAATGTTCAAAGGTATTTTGACAATACAAAAATCGGATGTTAAACAATTGACATTCATTCTGCATCATCACTAGATTCTTGACTTTCCATACTGCACTGAACACGTCACTGTTGAGTGTTGTTTGTAGATATGTCACTGGCATACATGCCATCTAGTCTTGGTTTTCTGGTTGGTTATTTTTTTCTATTGCAGTAAGCGCATCCTCCAGGCCCTTCTAGTTCTTGTGGAGCTGCAGAGGGCTGCTCTTCTTCACACAATCCTAACATTTAGGGAATGTTCCTTTTTAGTCCCATTGGGAGAGCTTGGAAGGAAGCGGCCGTGGCCTTAATTAAGGTACAGCCCCAGCATTTGCCTGGTGTGAAAATGGGAAACCACGGAAAACCATTTTCAGGGCTGCCGATAGTGGGATTCGAACCTACTATCTCCCGGATGCAAGCTCACAGCCGCGCGCCTCTGCGCGCACGGCCAACTCGCCTGGTGGGATGGAAGCTAGCGGCCCGCTACATTAGAATTATAAACATGTTTCTCTGAACCCCGTTGAAAAGACCGTGACGCGCCCTCTCCAGGGTTAACACCAGTTAGAAATGAAAAGGGAAGAGGTTTGAGCCCTAAGCCACGTGAAACATATATCATTGAAGCTAGACGGAAACAAAAGTTGACCAAGGGAGATCATATTATAAAGATGAAAATGAGAAGCCTGGAACATGTAAGTGGAAGTAATGATAGTCTCAGCTAGGGGTCCTGTGATTGCTAACCCATGCTCCCAAGCTGAGAGCTCCTGGATTGCCCTTGTCAGTTGCCAATGAGAGGATACCATGGATGTATTCTTCTGCCTTCACTCACAGTGGGTTTAGCTGCAAGATCATAAATCGTAAGCAATGTCTTTTCTCTGTATGGGTGGCAATGCAGAAAGCAGCCCTTAGAAACCAGTGTTAGGTGATGCTAACTGTAGAAAGAGAAGGACAATTCTTTGAAGAAAAAGTGAAATATGTGAAAATAAAACATTCCCCAGGCTTCACAGATGTAATATCATCAGGCTTGGAAAAGAAGAGTTCAGCAAAGGATGGTGGCAAAAAGAATATAATTGTTAGCCTCTCTTAGAACCAATAACGTGAGAAAGAAGAGGTCTGCCCATTGGAAGAATGAAGGGTTTGTCTAAAAAGAAGAAAGTACCAAGAGGAGGAATAAAAATTAAAGACTACCAAGGCCTCACAAATTTAACCAGAGTGTGGAGTGCCATTTTAGGTATGGCATACCCTAAACGTTTGCAGGTGTGTAGTGCCATACTTGTACGCAACATGCAGCTTTTGCATTATGATACCATCTGTCGTAGGGATTGTGAACTAATTCAAACTTCCTTTCACATAAAGATAGTGCATTGTTTCTTCTTCATTTTGGTAGATATATTGTCTCTCTCTCTCTCCGTCAGTAGTTTCCTTGCCTTTGAGCAATTTAAAGATCCTGAATTTTAGCACTGCAATAACCAATTTTGGCAGGAAAATATACAGTGCGACTCTCTGATGTGAGTATTATTTTACTTTTGAAGAACAGTTACAATGGCTCGGGGTGCGGTGATCTAGTTTTGTTGATAGTTTGTTGATAAATCATGTTGCTGTGGCTGAAATGAATCTTGACAGTTGAGATGATAGTAAGATATGTGATGTAGAGCCATATACTTGCGCATCAGTTGCCTACGTGTTCCAGTGGGAAGGGATGTCTACTTTAGTGGTACAGAGAAAGGTATTTTGTGCCGAATCTACCAAGTTACTGCGTTTCCAATACCACACATTTTACATTCTTAACTCACATTGATTGCCAAAAAAGGTGATGGAAATGCAAGGAAGGAGAGACCACGGATGACCATGATTGAGATGGAAGGACACAATCCAATGCAGTATTAGAGAAAGAAACCTGAACTGGGACACAGTGTTGGATGAGGATTGGTGGAAAGACCAAAGAAAGTGGAGAGTAACCATATTTGCACCTACCCGTCTACAGCTGGATAATGGGAAATGATGATGATGATGAACTCACACTAAATAGCGGTCTCCTCCCACATTAGCAAGTTTTGTGGTCTATGACTGCTCCCATGCTGAGGGATTAATACTGAACATGAAAAACCAATCACCACTGATACGCATTTAGGGCTGTCACCCAGGTGACAGATTCTGTATCAGTTGTTTACCTAGTCTTTTCTAAATTATTTCAAAGAATTTTGAAATTTATCATAAATTGCCCTTGGTAAATTTCTCCAATCCCTGAGTCCTCTTCCTACAAAAAAATATTTGCCCCAATTTGTACTTTTAAAAACTCCATTGAAGATTATTTGTCAGAGTCCACACCACCTCTCTGCTGATAGCCTGGAATATACCACTTAATCGAGCAGCTCATCTCCTTACCCCAAAGTCTTCCCAGCCCAACGTTTGCAACATTTTCATGTCCGTATTGATAGTTCAAAGCTGTGCAAACAAATCTTAGCCCATTTTATTTAATTGTGATGACAACATTACTCATTTACCAATTTTAACTATATATATTTATTACAAACTCTGATCTAAGCATTTGATCAATATATGCACATTTGACTGGCACAATCAAATGCAACATTTAGTGTAACATCATTATTAGAATATAAGACTGTGCAAGTGAACTTCAAGCCAAAATTTTAGGCATGAAATTCACCATTTTTATCTGTTATTGTTACATTTTACTTTTAGGATTTAGAATTGCTTATAAATCTTAGATAAAGTAATATTTTATATCGATGTATCTGATATTTTGATAATTTATGTTAATGACATATTCTGAAGCTGAAGACGATCCCCAGCAGGATCAAAACTAGTTTTGCGATTGTAATGTATTTTTAAGTTTAAATACATACACTTGTAATTATAACAAGTATAGGTTATGCCTTCACAGTGCACTGTGTCTTCTGGTGTGGGTTAGAACAAGTTTGTTACTTTCGTTCATCTGTCTTAGTCTCATCCTTGGCAAAGACAACATGAAAGTGACTAAGGTGTGAGTGATACTAGTAATGCCATTCCTTATGCAGCCATTCCTTGTTATGAATGGTGTAAAAAGGTTGCTCAAGGGTTGGATGGTGCGGGCATTTCAGTGGTCTTGGCAGATTGATATGTATAGCAACTTCTTGCTCAGTGAGGAAAGCAAGGGGAAACTGACTCACTCCACATTTCCCTAGTACACCTCTTCAGTGATGCCTGAGCCACCTATGATGGCTGATGGTGGAACTGTTGAGGACCCAACCAGCCTCCGGTCTGAGCACTCAACATACATTGATTAGGTGAACGCTATAATTGTAAACACTACCCTTTCATCGAAAAGCACCCAGAATAAATTGTGCTGCTGTCTTTTGGTTCTTTTTCAGTTCTCAAATCAAGTAATCCTGGTCACTTTGGATAATAATTGGGGTGGGGGCATGATTAACATGAACATTCCTATATATTAACAGTATTCACAAACAAATAGAAAAAAACCAATAACAGAACTTGTTTCTCAAATACATTTTCTGAAGGAATCTTATGTATGGAAGTTTCAATAATATTCACAGGTTAACAGAAATATAGAACTAGATTCATAAATACTCTGACTAGCAAAATTAATGGATCACTTGAGGTTTCAAAGGAAAAAGCATGTTAATTATGAAACTTTTTTTTTTAAAGAATGAAGCCATACTTTTCAGTGTTGACTTACTTAAATGTAACAAAAATACTTTTCAGTCTGTCAAACACACTGCAATTACAATATAAATTATAACACTATAAACATTCCTGTAAAAATACATACTATTATACAAAGAATGACATGTTTCGTTCTACAAGAACATCCTCAAATTCTATCAAATCACTTAAAACATGCTTATATATGTACAGTATTGTTTGTATTGACAACGGACTTAGCATCGGCAGTCTAGATAAGTACGTAAGTCTTTCATTATATTAATGCTTGTAAATTTATTTTTTGTCATTACTGGTTCATGTTATCACTAAACTCTCTATCATTGACAAGTTTACGCAATGTAAACAATTATTATTATTTGCGTATGGACCCTGTTGGATCACGCATTACATTTATGATTCGCCTTTTTAACACACCATATTGCTTTCATTCTTTCACGGTGTGCCTGTTTCCTTTCTTCTGACCACTTAGTTCCCGATCTTTTAGGGACTTCATTCTCTGGCTTTACTACCCAACTGTTTATCTTGTAACGGTAAATGTTTCCGTCCAGTATTTCTGATGGTTCTATCTGGGCCTTTTCCAGATCATTTTTAACATCTTGTATCCATGGTATGTTCTTCAGTTTTTCAGTATATGTTAAAATTTTGTGAGTTAGCCTTGAAGACGACAGTCTGTGAACGTGTCCATAGAATTTAAGTCTTTGTTTCCTGACGTCTGCGGCAAGGTTGGACAGTCTTTCCGTAGCTTTGCGTGATTTGAGCCTATACCCTTCTTCTTTTTTCTCTGGGCCCAGAATTTTCCTCAAGAACTTCCTTTCCTCCTTCAAGATGTTTTCCAGATCACCTTTATTATTAAGTACCAAGATTTCACTTGCATACAGAACTTCGGGTTTAATCACCGTATTATAATGTTTGATTTTTGTGTGTATGGACATGCATTTCTTGTTGTAGATGTCACGGGTTCTCCAATATGCTCTTTTGAGTTTTTGTAATCGAACTTTCTGTGCTTCCTTTTCCAACCCTGTTGGTTCTAGGATCTCACCAAGATATTTAAAGTATGGAACTCGTTTGATCTGCCCATATTTTGTTTGTAATTCCTGAATGTTGAATTTAGTGCAAATAAACTTGGTCTTCTCGAATGAGATTTGTAGTCCAGTTTTCTCAGCACATTCCTTGAGGACTTCAATCTGTTTGATCACTGAAATATCACTGTCTGTTAGTATCACTAGGTCGTCTGAGAACGCTAAACAACTGATCTTTATGTCATTGTTCTTTTGGCCAAGTTTCCAGTGCTTCTAAACTTTCAATTCCTTCTCCCATTCTCGAATAACTTTGTCTAGAACAAGGTTGAAAAGCAGTGGTGACAATCCATCACCCTGTCGCATGCCGGTCTTAATGGCAAAGGGCTCCGATACTTCACTCATGAATTTCACTTCTGACTTCATGTCCGTGAGTGTTTCCTTGATGAGTCTTAACGTCTTTGGGTCAAGCCCTTGTTCTTCTAAGATGTTAAAAAGAGACTGTCTATCGACCGAATTGTACGCTTTCTTGAAGTTGACGAAACTACAAATAATCGGAGAACTTCGGGTTGCTCTATATTTCAATATCGTTTTCAAGTTAAAAATTTGTTCAACACAGGACCGCCCTGGTCGAAAACTGGCTTGATATTCTCCGATTTTGTGTTCAAGCTGTTCTTTTACTCTTTGAAGAAGACACGCAGAGAGAATCTTGTAGGTGACTTGAACGAGAGAAATCCCTCTGTAGTTATTTACATCGGTTTTGTCACCTTTCTTGTGTACCGGATGGATAAGTGCACATTTCCATCCTTCAGGTAACTTTTCTTTTTTCCAGATGTCCATGATTATTAGTGTGTGCTCCTCAAGTGTATTTGGGCCTATATTCTTTAAGAGTTTTGCAACTATGCCGTCTTCTCCAGACGCCCTGTTATTTTTGAGTCTGAAGATGTGTCTCTGGATTTCTTCTTTGGTAGGTGGTGGAGATTCAGGGTTTACGTTTACAGGAGTTTCTTTGGGCCATCGTAATGTTGGCTCCTGGATATTGAGTAATTCAGAGAAATATCAAACCAACTCCTTACAATTATCCTGGTTAGACAGCGCGAGCTTTCCGTCTTGTTTTGGAAGCATATATACTGTGGGGTGTATCCACGGATTCTTCCTGTGAAAGTCCTGTAGAAGTCTTTTTCTATAGATTCCAGTTGGTTCTTCATGTATCTCCTCTTCATTTGCCTGATTACTTTTGACACTTCCTTCCTTGTCTGAAGATTATGTTGTTGAGTCTCGAGTGATTTCTTACAGTTATATTTCTGAAAGGCTCTCTTCCGCTTTTCCAGTGCTTCTTCACATGCAGAGTCCCACCAAGGGTGTTTCGTATTTTTCTTTAATGGAATCGTTTCTTTAGCTCTTGTAATGATCTTGTCATGGAACTGTTGCCAGGTGTCCGCCTTTTCCTTTTCCCATTCTTCTTTTATGTTAGTTTCCTTTATCTTTTTTGTGTCGAACTTCTGAAGATGAGATTTCTTGTAGTGGATTCTTTTTGGAGTAAATTTCACTTTGATACCCACTAAATAGTGGTCAGAATCAATATTAGCTCCTCTTCGAACTTGCACATCATGAATTTCTTTCTGTAAAGGATGTGTGATGGCTACATGGTCAATGTGAATTTCTCCAAGAGATTGTAAAGGTGATCTCCAGGTCTTCTGTTTTCGAGGGTGCTTCCTCAGAGAGGTGGACATTACCTTCCGGTTGTTCTGTTGACACAGCTCAATAAGTCTCATGCCATTATTGTTGGTGAATTTATGAGCTGGGTATTTGCCTATGGTCTTTCGGTATTCCTTTTCCCTACCAATCTGTGCATTGAAATCACCTAGCAATATCTTTGTATCTTCTCTGGGGACTGCTGCTAAGATTTATTCGAGATTAGACCAGAATTGTTCTACTTTCTGCAAGTCTTTCTTATTTTCAATGTTCGTGGGGGCATGTACATTAATTATGGTGTATTTTTTGTTTGCACATTGTACGCGCATAGTCCTTACTCTATTACTTATGGGAGTGACTTCTTTTATCGAATCAACTATGCTTTTGTGAACTACAAAAGCCATACCCAAAAGAGGGGTGCCACCTCTTCCTATTCGTTTATCTGTTTTACATTTGAAAATTCGATAATTACCATAGTTTAATGTGTTTTCATTTGTAAGGTGTGTTTCCTGAAGAGCTAGTATCCGTATCCTTTGTCGATCTAGTTCTGATGTTAAGGTGTGTAGTTTGCCTGGTTGTAGTAATGTGTTAATGTTGAAGGTCCCGATGTATGTGGGTTTCTTTGATGGTAGTTTGCCAGAGAACTCCGACTTTCTCTGTGATCGTGGTAGCCCAGGTTCCCCAGAATCCGAAAACCTGGTTGCCGTCCATGGATGGGTGGATTGGTTACCACCTGGGGTAATTCTGTAATTACTCTCACGAATCACAATTGCTTGTAATCAAGGATTAGTCCAGTGTTTCCACTGAGAGTTTAGGACCAGGGATTGCTAGTTCCTGGAACGTAATTTGTATAGCCGTACCTACTAGATAAACAGATGCTGACCATTTTGCCGCTCGATCCAAGCCAGATGCGCAGTGGAATTCATTTTGGTTCTTCCGCCCTCTCTGCCATTGAGACATAAGTCCTCTTCTGCCATAAGCCGTTGACCATAGTTCTATTCACCTCAGTTGATCCGTGAGTGCTTATTTGACTAGGTCTTATTCGTTCGCACCTGCCCTGTATATCTAGAGGAATCTTCCCCTATTAGCCATTGGGACGCGCCGTGTCGGGGTTGAGAGCCCCATCCCAGTGTCTCACGCAGGGTTATGCTTAGCTCGTACTTTGTTTGGAACCAAATCCCCACGTGAACTGACCAGGTAATAATGTAGTATGCTGTCCAGTACAGAAGTTCGCAATTAAGTATTTAATTTATTTTCCACCTAGTCGATACAATGATTGCTTAAGGCAATTTTTAATGGTCAAAAGTGGTACATGTTTCGTATATTATCAACATCTTCAGCCACATAACACTGTTTAGATGAAAAATATATAAAATTGACAAAGTAATGCTTTAGAGGAAGTGTCCTTAAAATTAACATAAGATTGACAAGATTAAAACAAACAAATAACTCAAGAGAAAATATATAAATTATTTCTACAATAGAAAGCAGTCGTCAAGGAAACACTTGTACAATATTCCATAGAGAAATTGTCCTAATAAATATTCTTTTCTTAATAATTCATGAAAAAAGATCAATTTGTAAATTAAAAATTATACAATTTATAAGTAATTATCGAAACAAAGAAATCCTGATATCACAGTGCGGCTCTTATTATTAATGTAGATGAAAATATAACTAATTCCTAGTTGTCAAATCTTATTAAGCCTGCTTTCCTTTGGAACAGTAACTCCTGTCATTCTTTCACAGTTTTGCGCCGGGTGTAATATTGATGATGCAATCTTCCTTGCTCTTGCACCTGAGGAGGTGGAGGAGCGGGGGATATAGGTGTGTCAAGAACTTCCTTGCTGTCACCTATAGCTTCAACTGAGGAGGAACAAGTTGTAGGGCTTAATGAGGCTGTAGAATATAAGAATCCATTATATTATCAAATTCTAGTATATTTGAAAATGCTTGAGAAGGATCACGAAAAAAGAATTGGAATTTCTCCACCTACAGATAGCCCTACAACTTGTTCCTCCTCAGTTGAAGCTATAGGTGACAGCAAGGAAGTTCTTGACACACCTATATCCCCCGCTCCTCCACCTCCTCAGGTGCAAGAGCAAGGAAGATTGCATCATCAATATTACACCCGGCGCAAAACTGTGAAAGAATGACAGGAGTTACTGTTCCAAAGGAAAGCAGGCTTAATAAGATTTGACAACTAGGAATTAGTTATATTTTCATCTACATTAATAATAAGAGCCGCACTGTGATATCAGGATTTCTTTGTTTCGATAATTACTTATAAATTGTATAATTTTTAATTTACAAATTGATCTTTTTTCATGAATTATTAAGAAAAGAATATTTATTAGGACAATTTCTCTATGGAATATTGTACAAGTGTTTCCTTGACGACTGCTTTCTATTGTAGAAATAATTTATATATTTTCTCTTGAGTTATTTGTTTGTTTTAATCTTGTCAATCTTATGTTAATTTTAAGGACACTTCCTCTAAAGCATTACTTTGTCAATTTTATATATTTTTCATCTAAACAGTGTTATGTGGCTGAAGATGTTGATAATATACGAAACATGTACCACTTTTGACCATTAAAAATTGCCTTAAGCAATCATTGTATCGACTAGGTGGAAAATAAATTAAATACTTAATTGCGAATCTATTGAAGTGCGATACGGACCATGAAGCTGATTTTATGTAATCAGTACAGAAGTGTCGGATTTCCGGTCATAAAGATGTCTGACAATAGAGGCCAGCTGTGTGACCTAGGTAACGCCGAGAATATAAAGAATAGTGCATATCTTAATCAAGGTTTCTATGGAAATAATGACAAAGGAAACCATAATGGGTTCAGTTAGGTCAAAAGTGTTATTCAGATATATGGAGTGACCTCTAGATAGTGTTATCTATGGAATAATTGTCATAATTACCAAGATGGCGGACATTTATAGCACAAAATTCATATTAAATATTACCCCAAAACAATATTACACAAGAACAAAATCACAAGATAACACTAACACACTTTTTGCACTAAAAGTTAAACCACTATTATTCCTCGGAAGCCACAAACAAAGTACATTTCTTCTGTATAAGCCGATATAATATAATAATATAAATAATAATAATAATAATAATAATAATAATAATAATAATATACTTTATCCTCAACAACCAAAGTAAAAATAACCTGGTATTAAATAATTATGATCGTCAGAAACGCAAGGGTGTTTGAAAAACCATTCCTATGAAGTTATCAGTGCTGATCAAACACTTTAATGCCATACGTATTGGGATGAGATTATATAGCGTACATTTCTTCACAATTAAATTTCAGTAAATTAATTGTTTTCCTTATTATAAATTATTATTATTATTATTATTATTATTATTATTATTATTATTATTATTATTATTATTATTATTATTATTATTATAATTTCGTGTGGCTATTTCTAGCCGAGTGCAGCCCTTGTAAGGCAGACCCTCCGATGAGGGTGGGCGGCATCTGCCATTTGTAGGTAACTGCGTGTTATTGTGGTGGAGGATAGTGTTATGTGTGGTGTGTGAGTTGCAGGGATGTTGGGGACAGCACAAACACCCAGCCCCCGGGCCACTGGAATTAACCAATGAAGGTTAAAATCCCCAACCCAGCCGGGAATCGAACCCGGGACCCTCTGAACCGAAGGCCAGTATGCTGACCATTCAGCCAACGAGTCGGACATTATTATTATTATTATTACATTATAATGTATAATAATATATAATATAAAATTCAGTGGCTTTATAAAGGTGAAACAAATGGTTATACCACATGGTAGTTCATGGAAAGAAAAGACCGACTTACTTGGCATGTTTTCCCCAGTGAATAACTTCTGGATCTGTAATGAATTTTTGGCAGTATAGAATAGCACAGAGTACCTCGACCCATTTGAATACCAACCGTGATCACCGAGCAAGTGGCTATGCGGTTGGGGTCGTGCAGCTGTGAGCTTGCATTTGGGAGATAGTGGGTTTGAACCCCACTATCAGCAGCCCTGAAGATTGTTTTCTGTAGTTTCCCATTTTCACACCAGGCAAATGCTGGGGCTATACCTTAATTAAGGCCATGCCGTTTCCTTCCCACTTCTAGCCCTTTTCTATACCATCGTCATCATAAGACCTATTTGCGATGTAAAGCAAATTACAGTCTGTGTACAGGGGGAAAGGAGTATGGGAAGATTCGGACACAATCAACCATATAAAAAGTGCATGAACAAGTCATAACTCTGCAATGAATGGAAATTTGTAAAAACACTCTCTACTCCTTCAAGTGAATGGAGTATACATGCGTTGCACCTACCACTTCCTACACATCATCCATCATGCCTTATACATCAGAGGTGACCAGAGGATGCACTGTAAGTATGTGCGAATGTGATCCTCTGATATCAATATTGTTGAAGCGGTCAGTCACTCAGAAGGCAAAGTTTGGTTTTAGATAAGAAGATATCAGGAAGAGGGCATGGAGGGCCTTAAAACTTACAGAAAATCGTGCCAACTAGGAAGAAAGGCAGCTATTTTAGAAACCAGAAATGAAAACCCTTTCCTATTAACAAAGTAATGAAGAACCATTCAGTTTCCATTTTCCCCTGATTAGTTTCCTCCGACTATTTGAAAGACTATAAAATTATCATTTTTGTGGAAAACTAGTGCATTGTTCAAGATTATACTCTACTTTTCATTTTATACAAATAAAATTATTTCCATGTCCTGGAAGCATTCATTTTATGTATTTACTTTATTCTTGCAAAAATTTACTCCTTTATTTCTTTAAGATATTTTACTATTGTATTATGAGGATATCTTATTTTTGTTTATTACAACTTCCAGTTTCATTTTGGATTATGAAGAATATTCTTCTTTTACAAGCATTTTAAATGTAAGCATTGTCTCTTGTCTTTTATTTTTATACGTTATTTAATCCCATTTAATTTCTCTCCCATTTCCCATACTTATATTAAGAAAAACATGGTATGATATTCAGTAAAAGAGTATGTCTATAAACAAAACACAAATCACTTTAGTAAGTTCTTAGTGAATTTCTTGCATCCAAATTTGATATCCATGCATATTTTAGTGCATATTAGTGCATTTCCCCTCACTTTTCAGGGCAATGGTATGATGATAAACAGAGTTAAAAGTCAGGTTGTGAGTTTCACAAATAGAAAAAGTCCCCTCAGTTTTAATTATTGCGTTGATGGGGTGAAAGTTCCTTTTGGGGATCTTTTAAGTACCTAGGTGTTAATGTAAGGAAAGATCTCCAATGGGGTAATCACATAAATGGGATTGTAAATAAAGGGTACAGATCTCTGCACATGGTTATGAGGGTATTTAGGGGTTATAATAAGGAGGTGAAGGAGAGGGCATATAAGTGTCTGATAAGACCCCAAGTAGAGTATGGTTCCAGTGGATAGGATTTTAGACAAATGTGTTTTAACTTAAAGACGTAACTTTTATTGTTACATGATCTGTAAAATATTTTGTCACTCATGCTTACAAAGCATATTTTAGCTCAATAGAATATGTTCACGATCTTAAAAAACCTTGGGTAAATGTTAATTGGCTGATGATGCTCACAAAAAGGAGCGAATGTTAACAATTTAATAAGGATTTTAAGTCCTCATTAGTTTATTATGTATTGAACAGGTGGTATTTAATAAAATTATAATAATTTGTATCACATGTAAATCTTCAGTACGGACAAAAAACTGAAATTTATAACCTGCAATAAGTGGTATGTTCTGAGCTGTCAGTGGAGAGATGCTGTGGAATAACATTAGTAGACGAATACGTTTGAGTGGTGTCTTTAAAAGAAGGAAAGATCACAATATGAAGATATGGTTGGAATTCAAGAGGACAAATTGGGGCAAATATTTGTTTGTAGGAATGGGAGTTAGGGATTGGAATAACTTATCAAGGGAGATGTTCAATAAATTTCCAATTTCTTTGCAATCGTTTAAGAAAAGGCTAGGAAAATAACAGATAGGGAATCTGCCACCTGGGCGACTGCTCTAAATGCAGATCAGTGGTGATTGATTGAATGATTGATTGTGAGCATGTGTTATGCTCTAATGGATTTGACCAATGAGGGAGATGTGTAAACAGGTACTGGGCGGTTCTGAGAGCTGTACTGATTTCTTGCCTGAAATGAATATTTCTGGCCATGATATTTTAATGAACACTAATGCACAGTCTTTATTTCCCTGCTACTATTTATAGTAGAGTACGGTACTTTCCATTGATGGGTTGATAAATTTGAAAATTATATGTGCTAAAATTGAACTCGTTTACACAGGGGGAACATTTTTTCATACTGTGGTGTTGAAAGTTGAATTGCCGGGCTTGGGCTGTAAGATGGTCTCGTGCGTAAAATAATTTCCTCGCTGGTCAATCCTTGTCTTGGAAAGCCTTTGTGTGGCCTTGTGCTGTAATGAGTACAGAATCCCTCCTATGCAGTATCCCGCTGATAACAAAGTCTGCCCCCTTAAACTTTCCCCACACTGTCAAAACCAGATGGTCTCATGTGTAATTTCCTGTCTGGTCTATCCTTGTCTTGGAAAGCCTCTGTGTGACGTTGTGCTGTACTGAGTACAGTATCCCTCCTACACAGTATCCCACTGATAACAAGGTCCTCCCTTAAACTTCTCCTGCCCTGTCATAACCAGACCCCACACATCCCCAACTATGTTGGTACCTAATTCTGCTTGCCTTACGTTGATGGTACCAATCTGAAAGACTATCCCCTTCTCCTTAGCCTCCTTCCTTCTACTTCCCCCAAAATCTGCCTTAACCTAATTCCTGAATAATACACTACTCTGGTTCCCTTTCCTCCACACACTTTCCACAACATGTATAACTATTAATAATGTTGTTGATTGGGAGATGAAACACGATGCCCATTAATCTAGAGTGCGGGTTTATTGTACACAATAATAGAACGAGCTTAACACAAAGAATACATCTCAACAGGTCAAGTGAACTGTACAAATATGGCTGCACATAGTCAAGGACAAAACACCAAATAAAACCAGAAGGCAGCACTAGTGATGATTGCTCAAATAATTCACTTCTTGAGACCAAGGTTGTTCAAACACTTCCAGTGCTTGACACTGGGTAGTCCTTTCGTGAGCATATGAGGTGGGATCTTTTCCGTCGCTAGGTACTTCAAGTTAATTTCCTTCTTAGGCAGAGCTTCTGTCACAAATTGATGATGCACATGAATATTTTTTGAACGCGAGTGGAACGCAGGGTTCTCGGCCAATTTCTGTGCTCTTTGTTTGTTAATGTACAGACTGACAACTGGCAGCAGACTCTTGCTAATATACTCAGATAGCCAACATAGGTGTATTGCCTCTGTGGAGGTATCGCCGAGAGCCGTGTACCCAGATTCTGTAGATGAAAGCGCAACTGTGTGCTGTTTTCTTGACTCCCACGAAACAGGACCTCCATTCATTGTGGAGGTGTATCCAGTGTAGGATCTCCTGTCGTCAATGCAGACAGCCCAATCAGCGTCAAGCATAACTAGCCCCCTCTTGTTGTGAAGGTGATGCCCAAGTCCAATGTCCGCTTGAGGTAACATAGCACACAGTTCACTGCCTGCCAATGGGTGGCACCAAAATAGTCACTGAATTGACTTACATCACTGGTTCCATGAGATATGTCGGGGCGTGTCCCAACAGACAGGTACACGAGTGCACCAATGAGATCATGGTTTGGCAGTTTCTGTCTGTCCTCGATGGTCCATGTGTCTGTCTTCGATAATTTGTTCCAGGATCAAGTGGTGTGGAGACTGGGTGACATGATGATATTCCAAAGTGTTTAAGCATGTCCAAGATGTACCCTCGTTGATTCATGGTGATTTTCAAATCAGTGCAATTGAATTCAATTCCCAAAGAGTATGATATGTCACCCAAACCATTTATCTCGAAAGACTTCTTCAAGAATCTCTAGAGGTCATTGATTCTTCTGGAATTCTGACATAGAACAATATCATCAACATAGATGATAATTACCAGTAGGTAATCGCCCCGTAGGTGTTACGTACACACTCACATCCCCGATGGTTGGCTGTGCTCCGAACATCCACTACTATTCATCCAAACACTGGTATCAACAGCGTCCAGTCTGTTCAACCCATATAGCGTTTTCTTCATGCGGCATACTCTCTTTGCTTTCTGTAGCTTGGATAACATCATCTTGGCCTTGTCGATTATATCTTCAATGCCATACTTCCTTTCAATTATGTAGTTTAAAACTCTTTCAGTATACTCCAAATCTCTTCGTCAGCAATGCCGTTAAGGAAGGCAGTGGAGACATTGAATTGTTGCACAGGCATCCCATGCTGTACTGCATGAGCCATACCTAAGCAAATGGAACTGAGTCGTGCCACGGGAGCATAGGTCTCGCCGTAATCCGTCCCAGGATGTTGAGAAAATCCTCTTGTGACAACCCTAGCTTTCCATTTAGTTATAGAGCCATCGGCGCTGCATTTGTTTCTCAGTACTATCCGACTCCCAACAGTTGAACAATTCTTCGGACACTCCACCAAGTCCCAGGTAACATTCCTCAGAATTGAGGAAAACTCGTCGGCCATCACCTGCATCCACTTTTCTTCATTGGGACCAGAGATAGCAGACTTAATGGGAACTTCCGCTATGCACACAACATCTGGATGATCTCCGACTTCCTCTTCAGTAACTGGGGCTTCCTTGATCAGCCCTGTTTTCCCATGAGAACCTTCTTAGGTCTACCTGGCTTGCACTTCATCGACGTTGCAACTTCAACTGGAAGTGGATCTACATCGAAGCCCAAGAAATCCAGTTCGTCCTCTGAATCTGTCAAGTTCGGTTGTATATCACCTTGCTGAACTTCAACATTGATAGAGTCATCCCTGTTCACGACGACATCAAATCTTCATAATGATGACCATCCACCTTTGGAAGTTCTTTCAGGAACTGTACGTCACACGAAATCTCCGCTCGATGTTCATCAGGGATCCATATTCTGAAAACCTTTGAACCCGCAGCAAAGCCCAGGAACACGCCCTTTTGCGCACATGGATCTAACTTGCCTGTGCTCTTGGTTCAATTTTAATAGTAGACCAATGTACCAAATTCCTGAATGTTTCCCACATCTTGTTTTGCTCCCATCCATGCTTCAAAGGGGGTATTTACATCCAATGCAGCTGTTGGGCAGCAATTCCTAATGTAATTCGCAGTTGACACTGCTTCTGCCCAGAACAAAGGTGGGAGGCTAGACTGGATCAGTGGACACCGAGACATTTCAACTAAGGTGCGGTTTTTCTGCTCGGCTACCCCATTCTGCTCAGGGTTGTTTGGGACTGTCAATCGATGTTTAATGCCAAAGCTCTTCAATAAGTGATCAAACTGCTTGTTGATGTACTCCATTCCATTATCGGATTGCAGGAACTCTATCCTCTTGTCAAACTGCGTTTCAGTCATGGTTTTGAAGGCCTGGAATTCATCAAATACTTCACTCTTCTTTCGTAGAAAACAAACTTTACTCCAATATGTAGAGTCATCGATGAATGTCACAAAGTATCTGGCACAACCATTTGATTCAACCCTCATGGGCCCACACACACCTGTGTGTATGAGTTCACCAGGAGCAAATTTCCTTCGAGATGATTTAGGAAATGTCTGGTGTGTCATTTTCCTCTGAAAACAAATCTCACGTTCGATGACAGAGTTAATGTCACTAATTTCAAGTCCTTGCACCATGTGATTTCTGGCTGCTTCTTGAAGATCTTTTTTGACATTCAGATGTTCCATCTTCCTGTGCCAGTCCATCAAGGATTTCCTGTCTTCACAGCTTGCCAGAGCAGCTTTCCGCAGCTCGATCACACGTGAATCACTCACAAAGCAAAGTATAGTCCGCCAACCCGCTCGAGAGACGCTCGAGGCAAGTTATTGAGCAGATTACAAAGTGGTCAAAATGCTTGTGTGAGATACGTCTGTAACCTACGGTACTATGACCACGTAACTCCTTCATATAACCATCTATCTTGGCCCCGACTAGAAATCCGTCGCACTGTGCATTCCCTATGCCATCTCCATAAAATCCTTCATTCTTCACAACCATTTTACCTTACTTCATATTTCAAATACTTATCCTCTTATCACAGTCTTAACACCAGATCCACTAATAATTCCATCCTTGCTTTACCTACCCTTAGAACTGCCATTTATGATAAATCTTTCACAGTAATTGCCTGCCGTGAGTGGAACCTCCTTCCCGAAAATATCAGGGGGTTAAGTGCTATTCGCACTTTCAAGGAAGCACTTTGGAGACATTTTATGCACCAGTAAGGATCATCTGTAAACTTGATGCTGTTACTTACAACCATTCTATTGTTTTGGATGTCCTGGTAGAGAGTCTAAAATTCTTATCCGATTTGTCTTTAAAATCAAATTTTATGTACTGCCTTTTTTTTTTTTTACATGTAGGATATTAGTTTTAAGAATTTATCCCTTTTTATATCTGATTTATTTAATCTTAATTTAATCTTAATTTATTAGTTTAATCTTAATTCATTTCATCTTAATGTAATCTCACCATTCTTGTATTATTATTAATTTAATTTGTATTAGATCTAGTTATTGTAAGTAATACAATGCAATATATGTATATTTCAGTTCCTGGTTAGATGGAAGAGAAGGCCTGAAGGTTTTAATCTTGCCAGGTAAAATAAAACATTACCATTACCAACCCGATCCGTATGCAAAACTGCATTGCCGTCCTTTTTGCCAATAACTTCAGCCTTGTGTTCATCGAATGTCACACGATAACACTTGTCAGCAATCCTCCCGACTGACAGAAGATTGATTCGTAAATCTGGCACTTGCAAAACTTCACTCAAGTCAACTGTCTTGTCATGTTCATTCACTTGTGTCATCAACTGTGCAACGCCTTTAGCACTGATTTTCGTGGAGTTGGAGTTCACCAAGTTCATCATATCACAAAGGTTTAATTCAATATACTTAAAACTGTCAATGTGTCCAGTACACCCACTATCCAAAAACACCACAGTTTCTCGTCTGTCAAATGGACCAACGAGATGTTTGCTTCATGACACATGCTTGAAACTGGTGCAGTGTACAACAACATGTTTTCCATCTTGCTTTTGTTTTGGTCACTTTTCACTCTTGATTGACAATTCGCTGCTTTGTGACCCGGATTTTTGCACTTGAAAAACCTGAATGTGTTACTGTCATGTTTATTTGATTTACCTGGTTTACCACAGCTCCGACTGTTGTTATTGTTGTGTTTCTGCACTAACATTGCATTCTGCACATGTTTGTCGGTTACTCGATTGCGCATCACTTTCTTTGATTATTCTTATGCGCAATGTTTCAGGACTCTGGAGTTTGTCATGTGACTCGATTGTGATATGAAAATGATCAAAACTTGCTGGTAAACTGTAGAGGAACAATATCGACAGAAGGTCGTCATTTATTGGCACTTCCATATCACTGAGTCGGCCAACAGCATCAAAAAATCTTCGCAGATGATCACGAACATCGTCGCCCCGGTTCATGCGTTGAAGCACTATTTGTTTCAGCAGGTTAGCTTTTCTCGCTGGGCCTTTGGACTGGTACAAACTTTCCAACTTTTTCCAAAGTTCTCTCAACGTCATACAACCTTTCATTTGTTTCACCTCAGTTGAAGAGATTCGCAGAAGTATGTCTGACATAGCCTTACTATCTCCTGATTTCCACACCATTACTGCAGCAGCACTCTCTGCATTTACCTCGGGCTTCATTTTCACACCACTCATGTAGGTCCACGCATCATTTTTAATGAGTAACTCTTTCATGAGAATTTTCCACGTATCATAATTGTCTTTCGAAAGCATTTCAATGCACACTGTCACAGACGATGCCATTTCTTGTTCTTTCTCGCCATGTTACAGATAATGTAACCACACTTTTGCGCCTTTCTACAATTTCTCTTTCTCACACGTGATACCTGGGCCCACAACTTATTAATAAGGTTGTGGATTGTGAGGTGAAACACGACGCCCATTAATCTAGAGTGCGGGTGTATTGTACACAAGAATAAAATTAAATTAACACAAAGAAAACATCTCAGCAGGTCAAGTGAGCAGCGCGATCTGAACCGTAGAAATATGGCTGAACATACCGGTAGTCAAGGACAAAACACCGAATAACACTAGAAGGCAGCACTAGAGAGCAGCTCAATTCGAATCATGCATAATAATAACAGTATAGTCTCTCACGACTAGAGTCTCACCTCTACTCAACTCATTAGATGGCCTCCCCTCCTGGTCTTTCTTATCTTCCACGCTAGCTGCAGAACCTACTTCCTCCTCCCTTCTCTCTCATTCACAACACAACCCTGTTCTACCTCCCTCTTTCTATTTGCTACTATATGTTTCCCTTTTCTCTTACCTTCCCCCTTCTCTGTAACAATTCCCTGTTCCTCATCTTCCCTTTGCTGTTCTTCCTGCAGTTTGTTTAATTATTTATTTTTCATTTAATTTTTTTTTTTAGTAGGGCAGAAGGATACAAGTTTACAAACAATGATAAAAAAATATTTACAGCTATATGCATATTTGAGTAGTCGTAAAATACACAGAATGAGACTTAGATCACATGATGTAGTAATGTCAGAGTTGAATGTCCAACATGCTTAACAATTTTACAGCTTCATCTGTGGCCTCGTGGATGTCCTGCATTGTTCCACTGAACTTCCGGAGTGGGCGATCCATAGCGATATTTTGGAGAGTCTGTAGCCCAGACTCAGTCACAGTAAGGGTTCTCAGATACCTTCCACTTAGGCTTCCTGTATTGACACCTGCCATGTTGGGTTTTTATTCAATTTAATAAAATCCAAATTTTTCTGGATAATTTGAAAACAGGAGGATGGTTAACTGGATCTAGTATTAAGCCTAGTTTGTCTGGGTTTGAAGTGAACCACATTAAATTGTTTTTGGATCATTCTCTCACCTAGTACCGGTACCCATGATGGTTTCCCCTTATTTAACCTGAGGTGTTGATGTGAGCAGTCCTGATGCATTGGCAGGAGAGAATTTTCATGGCATTTAAGCCATTCTTTTTTCTGTGCCATTTGTCTTCTTAGATGAATGGGAGGAATATTAGAAAGTACTGTTAGCCATTCCAAAGATGTAGACTGGATGGTCCATGATATAGTCCTCATTGTGTCATTCAAAGTAGTGTTGATTTTGTTTGTGTGAGCACTGTTAAGCCACACTGAACTGCAGTATTTGGCTGCTGGGTAAATGAAAACAAGAGCTGTTGTTCTTAAGGTAGGTGCAGTTGTACTCCAGCCTGTTCCTGAGAGTTTGTGTAGGATGTTGTTTCAGGTTTTGCCCTTTGTAGATGTTATGTTGAAATGTTCTCTACAGGTCAATGATCGATCCAATACAATGTCTAGATATTTTGGATGAGGATTAAACTTCAGTAGCTGTCCATTGAATTATACTTGATGGTTGTAAGTTGCTTGCTTATTGTTCAAGTGAAAGCAGCTGACCTCAGTTTTGGATATGTTTGGTTTCAATCGCCAAGTAGGGAAGAACTTATTGAGTTTGAAGAGATCATCTCTAAGGGTAACTTCAGGTGTTCTAAGATCATGGGACTGTACAGTACAGTTATAGCAAGGTCGTCGGCATATATAAACTTTCTAGTATTTATGGAAGGTAACTCTGCCATATATAAGTTGAAGAGCAATGGGGCAAGGACTGAGCCCTATGGTAATCAATTATTTAGTCTATAAGACCTACTTATATTACCATTTAAATGGACTTCAAACATTCTGTTAGATAGCATGTTGTTCAGTAGTGTGTTGAGGGAGTTGCAAGGAATGATTTCAGGAATTTCAGAATCATTGCCTTATGCCAAACAGTGTCATACCCTGATGTTAAGTCCACAAGCACAGCAACGGTCTTCTTCTGGTCTTGAAATCCTGTCACAATGTGGATGGTAAGAGCCAGCACCTGGTCGGAGCAAGTGCGTTTTGGTCTAAAGCCAGCTTGTTCTATTGGTATGTACTGTAAGATCTTCAGTGAGATTCTGTTGTACAGGAATCTCTCCAGCAGTTTATAACACACACTCAAAAGGGTGATTAGTCTGTAATCTTCTGCACTGTGTTCACTTTTCCCAGACTTGAGTATTGCTACTCTTTTGGTTCTTTTGAGTACAAATAGGCGTCTTCCATCCCGTAATATGTTGCTGTAAAATATGGCAAGTAATTTAATTGTATATGGGCCAAAATGCATTAGAAATATCTGGAGGTATTCTGTCTAGCCCAGCTGCTTTCCCTGGCTTAATTTCTTTTAATGCAGTTGAGATCTCATTGCCTGTGAATTCTAATGAGAATTGAGAGGCTGTTTCAGTATGAGACAACCTGGATTTTAGTTCCAGCTGTATTTTCTTATTATTATCAGCGGGTTTTCTTGTCAGGCCAATTATCCTGATTTACAACTCATCTGCCTTTATCTTGGAGTCCTTGCTGCTGAATTTAGTGTGCTGCTACCTAGTTTTCTTAAAAGTGACCCTGCTTTTCTGCTTAAATGTTGGAAGTTCATATTTTCCATGAGATCATTCCATTTCTTTTTCCTGGCTGTATCCAGCGATTGTAATAATTCGTCAGCAATCTCCTGGTCATTACTGAGTTTATAAGCTTCAAACAGTTCATTCAATTTTTGGTTCCATTCAAGGATGTATTCCTTCCTGTATTCTCTTGCAGCATGCTTTTTTGCTATGGTACATGTTAGTTTTATGAAGTGCTCATAGTTTTCTATTTTAGATGGTATCCACCGTATGTTGTGCTCAATTTCACTTGTGTATTTTTACCAGTTGGCTTTGGCAAAGTTCCATCATTGCAGTGGGTCCGATCTTATAACAGGAAACTCTGACAAGTACTGATCTGTGCTACCTTCGAGGAAAATTAATTACAACTTTCCTGCAGTTGAAGCTTCTGTATAAACCCTTTGAAACAAAACACAGCTCAGGGTTTTAGTTCTTATCCCACCTACCAGAATGGAAGGTACCTCTTTCTACGTCATCATACATGAGGAAAAATTCTTCAACATCTGCCCATTCTGATACAAGATGGCCATCTCTGTTAGTAGATGTGTAACCCCATTTGGTGTTCTGGCTGTTGAAATCACTGAGGATAACTGCTGGATGTTGGATGTTTTGGATGGTCTCATTCGAGGTCCATGGTTGTTAGAGTGGTTTGTAGAAGCTTAAAATTTCTAGATTAGCTTCACTTTGGAGGTGGAACATGTTATTGTCGGTATTTGTGATTATTTCAACCTGTTCAGTGTTGTTCTTTACATTGTTGCAGTGCCATATCCTTTATGAAATGTGGCTTTAAATAGAGTAAATCCTGGGATCTTGCATCATATGTCAAGGTGGTGTTGATCCTTGCAGTGTGTCTCTTGCAGCAATACTACATCCACCTCATAGTTTGTGAGAGTTTTCGTTAGATAATCACTTTTTTATCTGCGAGCTCCTTCAATATTAAGTTGGAGAATTTGTAGAGTGTGATCAAAGTTTACACCTGTAGAGCTCTGAAAAGAGCTATTTCTTGGTTGAGTCATTCCCATAGTACTCCCCCTTCCTGCAGTGACTCATACCGATTCCTTACACATACCTCTCCTGAACTCTCCCCGTGACTAGCTCCCTCGGCCACCAATTTCCTTCCCCTTAGAACATTAGATCACCTGTCTTCCACAACTTCTCCTCCGTCTTGTCTGCCAACCATACCCTGTGCATTGTTTAAGGGAGACCTACCTACATTCCTGTATTCCACTAAAATCCTAATTACCTCCTTCAAACACTTCCCTCCTACTCCTTAATGTCCACTCATACCCACAATCCCTATACATGCATTCTTCAGCCATTCTGAATCTTCTACATGGAAATATGAAATGTTATGAAAAATCAACAAAAAATAAAATAACATAATATAATGTGATGGGCTGACTGGATGAATAAATAAAATGGCAGACTGAAGAACCTAAAAGTCATTTTCTAAAAAGTTATGCTTTAAAACACCTGTCTAGCCATAGCCTAACTGAATTTAGAATAAGCCTGGGGTGGTTTAAACAACTGATGTGGCATTTACAACATTATGCTACTATTGTACAGGGTGCACTGCCTATTTCACCAGTATATTTAGTCACCTATCAGCGTTACATAATAAAACTGAGAAAAGCCCAAAATCTTTTATATTAAAAGAAAACTTTTGTTTTCAGATTTATATTTGGGCTCATTAAATTATCTTAGTTATAGGAGAGCATTTACATTCATTATTTAATCTTTTTTTAAATATCTTCCAAAAATTGAGGATCATCTTATATTTGATACCGTTGTACAATTGGACAAACGGTACTTAGAAAAGATTGCACTTGTGTGGATTGCACATTTGTGGATTGATTTTGAGTATTTTTAAAGCAACAGTGCTGGCAGAAAGTTATGTCTGTGAGACTACAGATATCATTAAAAATTATACCTTAACTATTTCCATAATTATTGGCATATTTGTTTCCTTGGTAAGTGTATATCATGGTAGAAAGTCAGAACATGTGATCTTGTTGAGATTAGTAAGGTGTTAAATGTTAATCACGTTAGTGAATTACTGTGTGATTTATCTGAGCAATGAGATATGATAATACAGAATTCCACTAAATACAGGCTTTCTTTAAGGAGAACATGTAAGGATACTCGTCAGCTAATCAGTTACAGGTGCATAAGATTGACTTCATGTTACCCCTTGCTTAAACACAACCTAACCACAGGAAATAACATATGATAATACACAATTTCACATAGACCTACGTGTGGAGCTCTGCAAAAACAGGGCTCACCCATTTCTTATCTATCTATCTATCTATCTACACAATTTCATTAAATATAGGGTTTATTTAAGGGAATAAATAATAAGACGTGGACATAATAAAAAGATACATCTATGAATTTCATTTTTGTTACTGTTTCTAAAATATCTCAGTCATAACCAGTACTGTACAATTAAATGAAAACAAGCAGAAAAATGAATCATCTATAAAATAAAAATTACAAAGAATTAACGAACACTTAAAATTTCAATAAATAAATTATTCTGTTAAAATAAAAATGAATGAATATCCATAAATATTATGTCCATTATTTCATTTTTCTTGTAGATAATCCTCCAAAAATTCAGGATTATCTTATATGTGAGACCGTATATTTGGACAAATGTGGTACTTTAGAAAATATTACACTTGTGTAGATTGATTTTGAGTATCCTGAAAACAACAGTGCTGGCAGAAAGTTATATCTGTGAGACTACAAATTACATTAAAAATTATACCTTTACCGTTTCCATTTGGCACATTTGTTTCCTTGGTGAAGGTACACCGGGTGGTCCCCAGCCACTTGCGATCCAGTTTTATGCATCTCTTCACATTTACTACAATTCTGAAAGACATCGGTCCCTCTCCCTAAATCAGGGTAATATAACGAGATGTGTGTTTACGAGGCAGAACACAGCAGAAATCGTGAGCATGGGTACCTCAAATGAACCCGTAAAATGAGTACAGATACGCAGTGTACTTTAAAACAGGAGCTGGACGCACACACCGAGAGCACAGTACTGTATAGGCTGGAAAGTGGGCGCCGTAGGTGAAGTGTCGCAGTAGCTCACATGGCAAGTGGGCGGGGAGGTATGTGATAGTGGACAGTACTCGAGGTAGGAAGTTTGAATCCCACATAAGAATTTATTTTAACAGAAGGTGCCTGGGATGTGGTAAGGTTGCATACTTGATAGCTTCCAAAGACTGATTTGTTTATTTGACCCTGTAAAATACCATATGTATCGTTGCATTGAATAAGGTGCTGGGTTGGACGAGGATGAGAAGATGATGGTCCGTGGCCAGTTAGCTATGTCGTACATGTTCTAAGCTTTGTAGACCACAAGTAGGGCAAATTATGCCCCATTGGAATGATAACAACATGCGATGGCAGATAAGTATGTAGCTGTGCAAACCCCCCTCCTCCAAAGCGAATCACAACACAAAGTTTATTCACTGCCTCGAGATGTATTCCTGCGATGAGTATGTGGATAGGTTACTTATCTATGGAGAAGCTAGACAGAATGCCTACCAGGCACAACGCCTGTACCAAGAACGCTATCCGGATAGACGACAACCGACGGGCATGACATTTCGGAGTGTGGAAAGACGCCTGCAGGATACTGCATCCCTGGGAAGGACACAGCCTGTTCGAGATCATCCCGTGATGTCTGCTCACAATGAAGATGTCTTGTTTGACGCTATCTGGCGTAACCCTCATACTAACACACGGGCCATTGCACAGGAGACGAACATCAGCTCAGCGTCTGTTATGCGGATATTGCATACCCACCGGTTTCACCCATACCATCTGCACTTACACCAGGAGCTCCATGGTCATGATTTCAATGCCCGGGTGACGTTCATTCAATGGATCCTAGAGCATGTGGACACTGATCCTGCTTTTCTAGCGACTCTCTTATTTACAGATGAAGCATGATTACACAACAATGGAACTGTTAATCGCCATAATATGCATTACTGGAGTTTGGATAATCCCCACTGGGTGCGACAGACAGCTTTTCAGGTAGAGTGGGGCGTGAATGTATGGTGTGGAATCATGGGTGATCACCTTATTGGTCCCCATTTCTTTGAGGGCCATCTGACCAGCCAATGCTATCTGCATTTTCTCCAAGATGAACTACAACTGTTTTTGAAACGTGCCACTCCTTGACCACTGCAGGATGTGGTTTCAACATGATGGAGCTCCACCGCACACATGGCGGTGGTCATCCCGAACCATCTCCATGCGACACATCCTGATAAATGGATAGGAAGTGGCGGGCCTGACCCCTGGCCCGCCAGATTGCCCAATCTTACGCCCCTATATTTTTTTCTGTAGGGGCTATGTAAAACAACTGGTGTATACACAGGAGCCAGTCAGTCCTTGTCACCTTAGAGAGCTCATCACTGAGGCATTCCTATCCGTTTCACCAGAGTTGTTGCAACAGGCCAGTCGGTCCTTACAACATCGCACGCAGCTCTGTATCCACCACAGAGGTCGTCAGTTTGAGCAGGTGCTGCGTTAAACGGCGTGGATAACTGAAATCCTGTCACATGTTTCCTAGCCCCTATCAACCCAGCTCCATAACAATGGCCCATTTCAGGGCCAAATAAACAAATCAGTCTGTGAAAAATACCGGTATTAAGTATACAACCTTGCCACATCCCAGGCAGCTGGCTTTAAAAAAATATGTGCATCGGCGTTGAACCTTCTAACCCTCAAGCACTGTCAACTATCACACATCCTACCGCATGCTAGCCATGTGAGCTACTGCGACATTTGACCTACGGCGCTCACTTCCCAGCCTATACTGGCCACAGACCATCATCTCCACATACTCGTCCAACCCAGCACCATACCCAACGCAACGATACATACTTTCTTTAACAGGGTCAAATAAACAAATCAGTCCTTGGAAGCTATCAAGTATGCAACCTTACCACATCCCAGGCAACTGGCTGTTAAAAAAATATCTTATGTGGGATTTGAGTCTTGTGCCTTGAGCACTGTCCACTATTACATATCTCCCCCCCTGCTTGCCATGTGAGGTACTGCGACACTTGACCTACGGCGCCCACTTCCCAGCCTATAGAGTATCGTGCTTCCGGTCTCTGCGTCCACCTCCTATTTTAAAGTACATGTTCTGCATAATCTGTTCTCGTTTTACAGGTTCAATCGAGGTACCCATAATGAATTAAGAGTGGCACTCACGATTCCTGCTGTTTTCTAGCCCGTAAACACACATCTCGTTTTATTACCCTGGTTTAGGGAGAGGGACCGACGTCTTTCAGAATTGTAGTAAATGTGAAGGGATGCATAAAACTGGATCGCAAGGGGCTGGTGGACCACCCGGCATGATTGTAGAATGTCAAAACATTTGATCTTGTTGAGATTAGTAAATTGTTTTAATGTTAATCGTATTAGTGAATTATCATATGATTTATCTAAGCGATAGGAGAACATGTCAGGATACTCATCAGCTAATCAGTTACAGGTGCATAAAATTGACTTCATGTTACCCCTTGGTTAAATACAACTTACCCACAAGAAATAACATATGATAATACACAATTCCATTAAATACAGGTGTTATTTAAGGTGAACAAATAATAAGAAGTGGACATAATACATAAATATATCTATGAATTTCATTTTTGTTACTGTTTCTATAATATCTCAGTCATAACCAGTACTGTACAATTAATTGAAAACATATAAGAAAATTAATTACTATAAAATACAAATTGCAAAGAATTAATGAACGCTTAACATTTCAATAAATAAGTTATTCTGTTAAAATGAAAATGAATGAAGATCTATAAATAATATTGTAAGTTAAATTATAAAAGTAATATATTGTTTAATAAAGAAGTTCTAATGTACGGTACATTATTGTTTAAATTTAGTAGATGGTAAAATAAATTAATTGCTTGTTACATTATGTTAGTTATAGGAGAGCTATTATGTCCATTATTTCATTTTTCTTGTAGATATCCTCTAAAAATTCAGGATTGTCTTATATGAAAATGTGGTAGGTACCTTAGAAAAGATTACACTTGTGTAGATTGATTTTGAGTATCCTGAAACCACCTTTACCATTTCCATAATTATTGGTACATTTGTTTCCTTGGTGAAGGTATATGATTGTAGTAAGTCAAAACATTTGATCTTGTTGAAATTAGTAAATTGTTTTAATGTTAATCGTATTAGTGAATTATTGTACGGTATGATTTATGTAAGTGATAGGAGAACATGTCAGGATACTCATCAACTCATCAGTTACAGGTACAAAAAGTTGACTTCACGTTACCCCCTGGTTAAACAGAACTCATTTATAAGAAATAAGATATAATAAGGCACAATTCCATGAAATACAGGCTTTCTTTAAGGAGAACAAAGAGTAATAAGTGGATATAATACATAAATACTGTATATCTATTTCATTTTTGTTACAGTTTCTAAAATATGTCAGTCATAACAAGTACTGTACAATTAATTGAAAACAAACAAGAAAATGAATAATCTATAAAATAAAAATTGCAAAGAATTCATGAACACTTAACATTTCAATAAATAAATTATTCTGTTAAAATGAAAATGAATGAAGGTCTATAAATATTGTAAGTTAAAAATAATACATTGTTCCTTGATGAAAGTATATGATTGTAGTAAGTCAAAACATTTAATCTTGTTGAAATTAGTAAATTGTTTTAATGTTAATCATATCAGTGAATTATTAAGGTAGGTAAGGGTTATTCTGCCCGAAGGCAGGTCCGAACCTCCGCAGAGGTGTTCCTGAGCCGGAGTTTATGTGCGGTAGGGTGGCCAGTTCCTTTCCGCTCCTCCATTCCCGTACCCCCCACCAACAGCGCGTGGCAACCCATCCAACTCTTGACCACGCCCAATGTTGCTTAACTTCGGAGATCTCACGGGATCCGGTGTTTCAACATGGCTACGGCCATTGGCAGTGAATTATTAAGAAAAAGTCTAATTCATTGAGTGACTCCACCTTTACAATAAAATACGATATTCTCTTTTAATTTATTTTAAGGAAAGGGACATTTTTCGTCTTCTATTGTGAGACAGCTTCAGCCTAAACTATTATGGTGAAACTCATAATCATCTTAATACTAAAATGACATATATTAAAATCTGCATATTTGCAGAGACCTATGTTGACCATTTTGAAGAAAATAAGATCTTTAATAAAATAGAAGGAATTGTCTTTTGGACGCAGTATGTAGACAATGTTGACCAGAAAGCATCTAATGGCAAAACAATTCTTAATCACTTGAACCAAATAGATCCTTCTATAAAATTTATACTAGAATCAGAAGTTGACAAATCATTGAATTTCCTAGATTTAACTGTCACTAGAACTAACGAGAAGCTTACCTACAACACCTACAGCAAACCCACACAAACAGATATTATCATAAGGCAGGATTCCTTTCGCCCCGAAGCCTAAAAAAGGAGCGACTTTCTTTGGTTAGATTCATCGAGTTTTCAGTATCTCCTTATCGGCTAGCATTCTGAAGAAGGAAATGAACATAATCTAGTCTAGCTATTAAAAATAGTTTCAATAAATCATTTATTGACAAAATCATCAGTAAAATCAGAAATAAGCCAGTGACCACTCTTACGAGAGAACCAAAAACGAAAAAATAAGAGAGAATTACATCACATTTATTTACAATAAAGATAAGATATATCAAATCACAAATCTTTTTAAAAGACAGAATTGTAATAGGCTATAGCTTTTAAAACCGTTAATAGTAATTCTACTTCATTTTTAAATCATCATAAAATCAATACCTGATCTAAATTCTGTAATTCAGGAGTCTGTAAATTGACTTGTACCCACTGTCCCACCAGCTATATTGTACAAACAGGTTGCAGCTTTTCTATTCGTTATTCAGAACATGTTTATGCCAAAAAACATGGTAAATTCTCAGCCATGAGTAGTCACATGTCTAACTAAAACCATTCATTTTCCGACATTGAACAAGATCTTTCCGTCCTAAAAATAATTAATAAAGGTGCTCTTCTCAACATATTTGAAAATATTTTTATTAACATTGATCAAAGAATTAATCCCAAGAGTAATCAAAATGAAATCTCCGAAACTTACAACATTCTTTTTGAAGAAATTATAAATATATTTTTAGAATACGAACAATTCCAACACTTTTAATTAATCCATTCCCCTCCACTCGACTCCCCCTACTACCACCCCCCTCACCCCTGCTCTGGAACATGCTGCTCCTAGCTCACAATTAACAGCTGACAACAGTCCCACATGGAGCCACACATGAGCTGGCCGGACAAGGGAAAGAGACAAACAGGGCGGAGAAGTAAGTACTCGGACGCCGTAAAAACAGTTAATTTATTTCAACATTTCGTACAAGTATTACCCTTTTTCTTCTTAGATCTTTCAAATGACATATGGATTGCAAGAATTGTCCAGCTACATAATTCAACATTGAGTTATTCCACATATAAACAAGCCCTCTACCGAGCTCGATAGCTGCAGTCGCTTAATTGCGGCCAGTATCCAGTATTCGGGAGATAGTGGGTTCGAATCCCACTGTCGGCAGCCCTGAAGACGGTTTTCCATGGTTTCCCATTTTCACACCAGGCAAATGCTGGGGCTGTACCTTAATTAAGGCCACGGCCACTTCCTTCCCACTCCTAGCCCTTTCCTGTCCATCGTTGCCGTAAGACCTATCTGCGTCGGTGCAACGTAAAGCAACTTGCAAAAAAAAAAAAAAAAAAGCCCTGTTGATCAGATATTCACCTACTCAAGTCTTCCAACATGAGATCACATCGACGTATTTCAAGTTTTGAACTCCGGTTTTTTGCACGATGTGACCATCTTTTTAAATCATTTTGTACATTAAAACTCAATGGGACTTTTACCATCCAACAATTGGTCTCAAGACTTACACATTTTTTTTTTTTTAAACATCTGTGTTTAAATGTGACAGATTGAGTCTCCTCGACTCTTCAACATTTTAATATATGTCATTGTTTTTAGTATTAAAATGATCATGTGTTTTGACATAATAGCTTAGGCTGAAGATATCTCACAATGGAAGAGACAAAACATGTCCCTTTTCTTAAAATAAAATAAAAGAGAATATTGTATTGTAAAGGTGGAGTTACTCAATCAATTAGACCTTTTCTTATTGAGGCCGACAACACAAATTTATTATGAAATTTATTTCTTGCATTAGTGAATTATTGTGTGATTTATCTAAGCGATAGGAGAACATGTCAGGATACTCATCACCTCATCAGTTACAGGTGCAAAAAGTTGACTTTGTGTTACTCCTTAGTTAAACAGAACTTATCCACAAGAAATAAGATATGATAATGCACATTTCCACTAAATACAGGCTTCTTTTTAAGGAGAACAAATAATAGGAAGTGGACATAATAGGTTAAATTAAGTTTAAATTTTATTAACATTTCTAAAATATCTATAGTACTATACAATTGAATGCCACTCTGGTTCATTGCTGGTTTGGTGAAATGAGTCACGTAACTGTAGTTTTTTTTAGCAGGGGCTGAAAATAATATTTCGGATGGATGCTATCAGCTTATGAGTTAATGCAACACTGGTTTTAATAGTTGTAGTTGTAGAGTAGCCAACTAGCACAGCTTATTTATTAGAGTCTGCCACCAAAACTGTTGGCCTCATACTCAGATTGTTTGCGAGGGGAAAGATTTCTCTTAACCTCATCACTATATCAAGGTAGATCCGATGAGAGAAGCTGTGACTATGACCATAAATGTGTGGCAGTAGATGAGTGATGGGACAGATTTAGTGTAGCATAGTGAAAGTTAATTATATTAGTTAAGGTAATAACAAGCTTTGCAGACTGTTCACCTTACAAAGAGACATTGCCAACATGTCCCCACCAATTCGATCCATTTTCAATATATATAGGCCGTGGTGAGAACTTCCACTGATTCAAATTGCAAGGCACAACTGTCACCCTGTTACAAGAAAATGGAATTTGAATATCTTGAGAGTATTGCACAAGACTGGCACATGATATATTTGCACAACAAACATGCAGTGCAACGAGCAAGTTCCAGTGAATTTTCTTATAATAATAATAATAATAATAATAATAATAATAATAATAATAATAATAATAATAATAATAATAATAATAATAATAATAATAATAATAATAATAATAATAATAATAATAATAATAATAATAATAATAATAATAATAATAATAATAATTTGCTTTACATCACACCAACTACTTTAACAGTTTTTGGAGACACCAAGGCAATGGAATTTTGTCCCGCAGGAGTTCTTTTATGTGCCGGTAAATCTACCAACATGAGGCTGATGTATTTGAGCACCTTCAAATACCACCAGACTGAGCCAGGATCGAACCTGCCAAGTTGGGGTCAAGGGGCAAGAGCCACTCAGCCCGGCATGAATTCTCTTGCCATGGCTCGCAAGTATATTGAAAATGCATTAAATCAGTGGAGACACGTGGGCAAGGTCTCCTTGTTATTTCACTAAATGAATCCAAATGTCTTGGGAACAAAACTTATGGCACTATTACATATAGCTCATTTAAAGATTCTTCTCTTTCAAACCTTAGTTCATTAGGTTGTTCCTTTTCATTTCCTGACTTTAATTCAACTTTTTTTACATGAAATACATTCCCTGTAAATGTTGTTTGACATGCCTGATCTTTTTTGTTTTTAGAATGGGGGCTTGTAGGCCAGTCTTTCTCTACCAGGTAATATTTATCTCTAAAATACGAATATAGTTTTTTTGTTGAGGAACTAGGGAATAGCACTTTATCTGAATTGCCTACTGTGAATGTCTGTGATGCAACTATGGGTCCAGATATATTTGTCTGACATTCACAGTTTTTTAGGATAACTTTTCTTTTCACTTGATCTTTTCTAGTGATGTCATCAATTCTCTTGAGCTCTGCAATCTCCACTGCTATGACATCTGAAAAATTAAAAACATCACAACAATAACTTGCAGGAATTTTAATTGTTATAATAATCTGACAGAACCTAACAAGTTAAAGGCTAGATCATTTTCAAATTCCTTGTTAGATAAGGCTTTCTGCACAAAGAGGAGGCACAAAGAAATTAAAATACATTGAAAATTATCAAATATAGAAAATCTATGGTCTTGATATAACTAATATGCACTTTATTGTAAATAAAGCACAATTCTGTCAACACAACAATAATATAATAATGTTATTGATATTACAACCCTGCTAACTACTCTTACAGCTTTCAGAGGTGCCAGAATGTTGTACCACAGGAGTTCTGTTACATGTTGGTAAATCTCCCAACATAAAGCTGGCGTATATGAGCATCTTCAAATACTACCAGACTGAGTTGGGAGTGAACCTGAGATATTGGCCTCTACCATTTAAGCCGCTCAGTTTGGCTTGGCCAATGCAGAAATTGATAGCAAATGTAAGGATTAAAGCACAGTTTATTAACCTTTTCATTGCTGAGATAAAGTCTCTTTTGTAAAAGCCCCGTGCTGAATTATGTTCAATAATTGACATGGATACATTAACGTAGAAAATAGCATGGGAAAACCAGACAGGATCTTGATTTCTTGTCTTAAATAGTTATACTGACTATGGAAGATCCTAAGCTGATCACTTTCTAACATTATAACTACACTATGTCTAGTAAATTCAAGGTTGTCCAACATAAAAGGCCAACAATTAGACAAACATCAAAATAGTAAAAATAGTAATAAAGAGCAATAAGGAATTCAAAAGATATGTTTCTGGTGGTTACAGAAGGGTCCTAACTGTCCACTTTCAAACACAAACATATAACTACACTGAATACAATAACTTCAGAGATGCCCAACTTGAGTAAAAGTATATCTATATTTTACAATACATTTAAAAAAAAAATCCAAGATGAACACTGAGAACAGATTAAAAATTCGTATGCACCTTGGTATGAAATCACTTAATCAAAAATGATCCAGACTGGTTAATCAAGGGTTGTCCAAAACTGATGATTCCAAAAATGCAGGTAGCCTATATGTTTCAAAATGCATGTCCCCTTTGGAAGTGTTTGCAGCAGTGCTTTTCCACTATTGCAAATATGGTTTGAACTCCAAAGCATTTTCTCTAAACAAAATTCGTAATATTTATTTAATTTACTATTTCTTGCATAAGAATGCTTTTTTTTTTTGCTATTGGCTTTACGTCGCACCGACACAAGTAGGTCTTATGGCAACGATGGGACAGGAAGGAAGGGACTGGGAAGGAAGCGGCCGTGGCCTTAATTAAGGTACAGCCCCAGCATTTGCCTCGTGTGAAAATGGGAAACCACGGAAAACCATTTGGACAAGTACTGGACAAATACGACTTAAAAACTATCTATAAACCACACCAGAAGCTAGCCCGTTATCTATTACCAGTAAAAGACACAATAGAATTACAGGCCCCTGGAGTATATCACATTGAATGTAGCTGCGGAGCCTGTTATGTTGGTGAAACAAAACGTCTGATCTCCACCTGCCTAAAAGAACATATCCGTCACACCAAGAACCAAAACACAGATATTTCAGTGGTAGCCAAGCATTCCTACGAAACAAGGCATGGAATATCATTTGACAAGACCAAGATCCTAGCAGCTATCCTTTAGAATCTGGAAAGAAAAATCCGCGAGGCTATCGAAGTCAAGAAACATCCAAACAACATAAATTTGGAAGAAGGATATATAATCAGTAATTTTTGGATGCCTATCATTCATAGTTTAAGACATACAGACCACAACATAAATGCACGGGCCGAAACCCCTTTACATAACAGCGTGGGCAAGCCCCCACTACGTGGCTGTGACACATACCTTCCAGAATACTCACGAGACAGCCAGGGCTTACTTCAGCCAGAAAGGCTAGGATATAAAAGGCCAAGGTCAGGACCACTCTAGTAGTGTAAATTTCTGCCTGGGAGACTGATTACTTCGGATCGAGTAGTATATTTCAGTCGCCTTGACAAAGAATACTGCAATGTATTCAAAACATCGGCAAACTGGACGTGATGTGCAGACAACTACAACACGGTTCAACCTGGAAATTAAATTAAATACATCTTCAGGGCTGCTGACAGTGGGGTTTGAACCCACTATCTCCCGATTACTGGATTCTGGCCGCACTTAAGCGACTATAGCTATCGAGCTCGGTGCATAAGAATGGATGAAAATATTAACTGAAAAATATCCTAAGCCATTGGTGTGTTCTGTATCAGGCTGGAGCAATAACATTATTTGCATGATCAAAATTGTGCACGATTCGACTATACACATTACCCTGTCACTGGAACATCGGAGGATAGCTACAGCTTCTTTTCCTTTTTGTTGGTTGGGCTGAATGGCTCAGATGGTTTAGGTGCTGGCCTTCTGACCACAACTTCGCATGTTCGATCCTGGCTCAGTCTGGTGGTATTTGAAGGTGCTCAAATGTGTCAGGCTCATGTCGGTAGATTAACTGGAACCTAAAAGAACTTCTACTGTACAGGACTAAATTCTGGCATCTTGGTATCTCCAAAAACCATAAAAGTAATCAGTGGGATGTAGAGCCAATAACATTATTATTATTATTATTGGTCAACATCTGCACTTTCATTATAATCAGTGCAATTACTACCATCTTTATCCTCAAAATCACTAAAATCGGAATATTCATCTTCTGATTCTTTTGTGGATAACACCATTATAACCTCGGATTCAGCAAAATTTGCGCTCTCTGCTGGTGGACTATATAACTTACTCATCTCTAACGTGACCTCTCTGCTAGCTTGTGCACTGGACATCCCATAGCTGATAAAGCGGGAATGACAAATTTGTAGTAATAACCAGGGTCTGGATTTTTTATGTAATATCAAAGTGCAAAACATAATATAATATATATTGTACCGGGAAATGATTTTGGGGTTTGAGCATGGGAAGGATCTCAGGTAGTGTCCGGTATTTTTTTGAAGCAGGTACAGAGACGGATAGTATCGCAGGGCAAATAATAGATGGTAATTCTTTTTTCTATAAAATTTATTAATAATAGCCACAGATATATCACCCTGCACTTGCAACTCAATTTGGTAGTTAATATTTGCCAAAATGTAAAAGAAAAGATTTATGTTATGATTTTCTTGACGTCTGTTTGCTTGAGAATTTCAAAAATAATTATTATTCTTCTATAGATCATGAATAGCCTACAGTCTTTCTAAATGTTAAACCACACACATATTACTTAGCACCTTGGAAATTGTCAGTTCATCATTTATGGTGCTGAACTACAGTCTTTCTAAGTTTTGAAACACAAAATAAACCACAAAATAAACACACACTTGTCATGGAAAGTTTGATAAATTAAATATTTGAACTCTTGCAGTATGTCTTTCAGTTTGTTTAAATTGAAAAAATGAAACGAATAAAGCATTTCAATTAATTAATGACTTAGAAAGGAATTTACAGCAAAATATGAACTTTTAACTGACGATGAAATTATGAATTAATATCCACACGCAGCACTTGTAAGAACACTGTACTGAACAAAGTGCTTGGTAAAAAGTCAGTCAGTTGTGATTACTCACTCAGATTGCAAGAAGATCTGCTTACTAATGTTGGAGTTATGCTGTACGGTGTCTGGAACATTCCGCGGAGTGCGGACGAAGACTCGAACTCAGCACCGGCGATGTTCAGTGAAGATACTACGTCAATCTCCCTCGTCGACGTCCCTCGATGGGTACCATAACTGAAGAAACCATGTAAATCCCCCGTTGTAAGCGACGTTTAATGTAGCAGGATCTCGTAGCACTTTTGCCAAGATTTCCGTTGTTCTTGGAAGTAATGTCGGAACACGGAAAGTTCAATTGGCACTATTGAATTCACAAATATTGTGGATATTAATATTACACACCGTCGTAATGCACAGTTCTATTTTTATATTGATTTAACGGCGTTGAATTAACATTCACAGTCCATGCTGTAGAAAACACAGTTTTTATAGGCCTATACACAGTTCATAAGCACTTGAAAACGTGATCTATCACAGTTTCTATCACAGTCTCTGAACAAATATTATTAACAGATTAAGGCGATATTATGGTTGTGTTCACACCACACTAGTCCGTACTACTTAATATTCCTGTAAAAAGTCCTTAATGTTCACTGGATTTTTCACAGTGGTGATCGAAAGATCGAGAAAGTGCACAATGAAAATAGCTAATTTATGCCCTCTTCTGGGACGAATATCGAGTAAATACAGTCTTATGCAGTTCACTGTAAGGGAAATATGTCTTAGAAGTGGTTTTAAATTACGATTTCAGTTTACCACACACAATTATTTATGATATTAGCATAGTTTAGATTTATGTTGAATTACTACAGTTCACGGTGTCGTATTTTAGTCAGTGAAATATTAGACACTTCAATTGTTACTTCCCATTATAGCTTCACCTTTATAATAAATTTGCAAGTATTATATCACGCTAATTCACCTTGAAAAACGTCTAGAATCTTACAGTCGTCGCAGCGCGGCGGAAACTTCACGTACGCCACGACGTCCTTTTACTATTACAACAGCGTTTGAGTACGGCCACTATTATGTCCTCGCGAATCGCGACGGAGCATACTTTCTACACACACTGTGCACACATGACTCTGTACACGGGACTGCACTGACTATGGCAGAACATTAGCTATAATTCGGCGTTGGTCTCGTGTTAATCGGTCCAGGCGTTAAAAGTTCGTAAAAATATAATCAAGAAACTTCGGTAGGGGAAGTAAGCTTCAGGCGGCGGTAACGTCACTTGACCTTGCTTGAATCGCCTTCTCCCTCGTGTCGTGCAGTAGGTACGAGAACATTCTCCCACACAGCTGTTCATGCAGCGGAATTGAATTGTATGCTAGAAAATAAAATTTATAATTTATATGTGCCAGGGCCTATGCCTTCCTGGTGCAATATATATAAAATAACTTGTCCTGACTGACTGACTGACTGATTCATCATCGCCGAGCCAAAACTACTGAACATGAAGAAATGAAATTTTGGGGATACATTCATATTAACATGTAGGTGCACGCGAAGGGAGGATTTTTGGATATTCCATCGCTAAGGGGGTGAAAAGGGGTGGGTGAATATTTAAAATTAGGATATCTATATTTCAAAACCTTAAAAGTTTACAGATGTAAAAATTGTTATTTAGAATCTCCTTTAAAAATAAAGAAACATGTATTTTTTGTTTTCGAAAAATCCCGTTAAGGGGGTGAAAATTGGGGGAAAATGGGTTGAACACCTTTTATGAGGAGACTTATATCTCAAAAACCGAAGATGTTACAGACATGAAAATTGAAAATTTGGAATCTCCTTTCAAAATAAAGAAACACGTTTTCTTGTGTTTTTGGATAATCCAATGAATAGGGGGTGAGCAGGAGTGACAAACGGAGTGAATTTAAAAAAAGACTATATCTGCAAATTATCTCAGACACGTAACATATTATTTATTTCATGCCTTCATTTGTGGCGAAGTTAAGGCTCACGGCCCTCTCTTACACTTAACCACATATCTAATAAACTTTATAAAACAGAATAATGAAATAACCACATATCTAATAAACTTTATAAAACAGAATAATGAAATAATTTAATAAAATATAAATCCTAACCTCATTCATTCTTCCATTCATACTGCCATTCATACAAGCTGGTTATACATTTAATAGGTAATCTCGGCAAGACCGCTTGAAAGAAGCTAAGGAAGTGCAATTCCTAACACTAACTGGAAGGGAATTCCATAGCCTTGCACCAGACACTTGAAAGGAGCGGTTAAATGAAGATGAGCGATGCACAGGAATTGAGAGTGTCGTAGTCGATCGTGTGTTGTGTTCATGAGAGGAGGAGAGTAAATTAAACTTTGAGGATAAATACTGGGGTTTAGATTCATTCAGCAGACGAAATACGAGAGTAGCAACGTGAAGATGTCGTAGTTTATCGATTTTAACCAGGAGAGAAGTTCATAATAGGGGGAGATATGAGTTGAAAATTTAATTGAAAATATAAACCTAATGCATGAGTTCATTGCCCTCTGTAATTTTAGTGTCTGTTCCATGGTGGCATCTATCATTACAATATCACAATAATTAAGTATGGGAAATATGAGGGTCTGGATAAGTTTAATTTTCAAGCTTAGTGGAAGAAGTGATTGGCGAGTTTTGAGAGGGTGAAGTGACAAGTGAATTTTTCTACAGATGCTTGTTATGTGCTCACTCCAATCTAGTGTGTCACTTATGATAATTCCAAGATTTTTTACCGACTTCTGAAATGGTATAGCTACACCACAAAGCGAAAGTGAAGGCAATAATTTCTTATTAAGGATATTTAACTGCCTTTGTTGCCCTATTATAATAGCTTGTGTCTTTTTAGGATTAATTAATAAACAATTCTTATTAGAATAGGAGCTAATCAGATTTAAAATGGAATTCATCTGATGAATTCCAAACTCAATATCAATAGCTTTACAGTGATAATATATTTGTAGATCATCTGCATATAAATGATACTTACAGTCACTGAACTGAGAAGATATATCATTGATATATAGAGTAAACAGAAGAGGTCCAAGCACGGATCCCTGTGGGACACCTGTTTGCTTCGTCTTCCAGTCTGTGGTAGTGCCGTTTATGACAACACGTTGTCGCCGATTGGAGAGGTACGAAGCAAAGAGCTGAATAGCAGAGGGACTCAGATTAAATCTTTGTAGGTTCGCTAATAATATGTCAATATTTACTGTGTCAAACGCACTACTGAAGTCAAGTAGAATAAGTATAGTCACTTTCCGCTCATCTATAGCTCGTCTAATGTCGTCTGTAATTCTTAGCAGTGCCGTCCCTGTGCTATGTCCTTTCTTGAAACCAGATTGGAAGGGGTCACGCAGAGAATATTTTTCCAGATATTGTTCAAGTTGGCTATAGATCAATTTTTCTAGAGCTTTAGACAGTGCTGAAAGAATGCATACAGGACGAAAGTCGGATGCTACATTAGCTGGCGACCTTTTTGGAACTGGGACAACTTGTGTATCTTTCCATTTTGTCGGAAAATAACTACGGGAGAGGCATGCATTAAATAAGTCAGTAATAACCGGCAATATTATATCCATAATGTTAGTAATAAAGAAAATAGGGATTTCATCAGCCCCTGTTGCATGAGATTTAATTGAATTCAGTACTCGTCTCACTTCAGACTCTGAAACAGTTCGAAATTCGAAATATGGACGATCAGATGATTGTTGTCGTATTATAGACTTGATGGTGGCCTGCACTATATCGTGTTCAGGAGTAAAAACATCTGTTGAAAAGTGTCTATTAATATCGTCAACCGGTATTTCTGGTTTAGCATGGTTCACAGGAGGCCTTCCAATACCTAATGAACGAAGTTGTCGCCAAGTACTACCAGCGTATATATTATTGGATAGACGCCGGAAGTAATCGAATTTCTTATTGCGGATAATTTGCTTAATTCGATTACGCAGTACACGGTATTGTTCAAATGTGTCAGCTGATAAATTTCGTTTTTAACGTCTATGTAACGAATCACGCTGAGCCATCAAAGATTTAATTTCAGTTGTCAGCCACGGACAGGGCGGCCGTGTTACTTTCACACAGCGCTTAGGAGCATGCTTATTGTAAAGTCCATGAATATGAGAATTAATATTTTCCAGTTTTTCATCTATGTCATTCATTAGTATTATGTCACCCCAAGGACATTTGCATGCATCTTCTTTTAGGTGATTGAAATCTATATTTTTAAAGTCTCTAAAAGTCACGTATTTCGACCTATATTTAGGAACTCTTAGCGAATACGCTAAGTATATAAGGTCATGAGTTGATATTTCAGGAACAGGTATTTGACCGTGTTTAAGAACCTTGTGTGGATTATTGGTTATCATGAGATCAATCAGTGAATCGGAAGAGACCGTGGAAGTATGAACGTGGTTAGTTGGTTCCAAGGGCAATATTGTCATGTCACAGGAGAGAAAAATATTTCGAAAACGTATTGTTTCACTAGTCCGAGTTAACAAATTTGTATTAAAGTCGCCTAGTATAATCACGTGTTCATAAGATGGTAAAAGTCTCATTAAATCGTCCTCTAACTCACCAATGCCCCCTGCATTTGGAGGCCTATATACAACCCCAATGAGTACTTTAACAGTGTCTATAATAATTTCAACAAACATAAATTCAGGAACAGGATTTGTAGTAGTGGTAGAAGTTTTTACCACTGTACTCCTGAGATTAAGCTTACAAAACAATGCAACACCACCTCCACGCCTGCTCATCCTATCAAATCGATGAATACGATACCCTTGTATTTCAACCATACTGGAAGGAATTGAACTACATAGCCAACTCTCACTTACAGCAATTATATGAAATAAACTGTTTTCAAATATAGCTTTCAGTTCATCATGGTGAGCTACAACAGATTGGCTGTTAACATGAGCACACAACAAAGCGCGTGGAAATGGTTTCACTTCCGTTTCTAAAATACTACGAACAGATAGATCTGAAGAGAGAATCTGGGAAGAAAGAGGGGTAAGAGGAGTAAAACTAGAAGTCGGTGCCAAAGAGAAAGGAGGGGTGGTGTCTGTGTCCAAGTCTATGCTCGCAATAGAAGTGAATGACATTGTTATACTTAAATCCTCAGGCAGAAGTTGAGAATAAACAGATAGCGGCTTACCTCGACATAGCATAAAATATAACTTCCAGCTGATTCACACAAACACACACACTTACTAACCATAACTAACCTAAAACATAGAATTGGCCTAGTATACATTAGCAATACCAAGAACACAATCATAATTATTTCCTAGTGCTTTCGCCTAACCGTCTAATCAAAGAATTTAATTCTGCAGGAGTGTTTAAGTGCATCTTCTTTCCATCGGCTGTGAGGACGATAATCGTGCCATTTTGCGTATAGGTGTTACGCATTCCAAATATATCACGTGCCTTGCGGAACATCTCTTTCCTTGTAGCTGTCAGAGATTCAGTAATAAGAACTTTAGTGCCTTTTAGCAGCCGCTTAGCGCGCCACACTCTGTCTCGTTGCTGATATCTAAGAAATGTTATGATAATTGGCCTGTTTCCTGAAGTCACCACATCAGCAGTCGATCTCTGTTGTCGCCCTAATCTGTGACATCGATCAATGCACTCAATATTCAGGTCAATCTGCAGTTTATCTCTGATGGTATCCAAGGCCTTGCTGTACACATCTTCATCAGCAGTCTCCTTAACACCATGCAACAGGAGACAATTGCGTCTGCTGTATTGGGCCGTTTCATCTGACAATGCTTCTTGTATCTCAAGACGCTGTTCAATTTCACTTATACTTCTCTTCAAATCGGATATTTCCGCTGAAATCGATTCTCGAAAGTCACGGAAGTCACTTTCAAGCACACGTAACAACTCTTTGGGATTAGTGGCATTGTTAGTAGTAGCAGTTAGAGCTTCCTCCAGGCGCCCTTGGAATAGGGATGTATAGAACTAGCACCGATAGAGCGCACTGCTGTTGTACTGGGTAAGCGCAATGCGCTCTTCATTTGTCTCTTGTGTACTCATGCCGCTAAATACCCATGAATTTAAGTTGCTTAAATTGTTATTTTCGTGACTATGCCGAGATATCGCAGTGTTCCTCGTTGAAAAAATCGGGGAAGCCCATTTTCGTTTCACCACTTTCCACAAAATAAAGAAATAAGGAAGAAATGGTTACATGCTATTAGAAGGAAAAATGTCGGTGAGAAGAATCTGACCCCGTGCGCGTAGAGGCGCGCGGCTGTGAGCGTGCATCCGGGAGATAGTAGGTTCGAATCCCACTATCGGCAGCCCTGAAGATGGTTTTCCGTGGTTTCCCATTTTCACACCAGGCAAATGCTGGGGCTGTACCTTAATTAAGGCCACGACCGCTTCCTTCCAACTCCTAGGCCTTTCCTATCCCATCGTCGCCATAAGACCTATCTGTGTCGGTGCGACGTAAAACCCCTAGCAAAAAAAAAAAAAGAATCTGACCGAAAATATTATAGTGTGTTCCCATTATTTTCAACCCGGTGACTTCACGGAAACTTTGTTGGGTAAATGCGATATGCGAAGGGAAATAATTCCTATTTTCTACCTATAAACTTATTAGGCATTTTGATAACAACCACCGAATTTATGCGTTTGTATTTGAAGGTGAGAGAGCAAGATTAAAACCGAGCGCTGTTCCATCGCTTTTTCCGTGGACCGCGAACACAACAAAAACAAGGAAGAGGCCATACGCCAGAAAATTGCCGGAGTACCACGATAAGCCTACAGTATCGGAATATGCAGAAATCACCTCCTTTGAAGTACGGGAAGAAACGTGAATATACCCGAAGAAGTGAATATTACATTTGTGACTCCCATTTTCAAAGACATCAGCACTCAAAAAATGCTAAAGGTAATTTGGTAGTTGAGCAAACAATGCGTAATCCTGATGTCATATTGCTTTATACAGAGTTTGTAGACGTCCAACATTGTAATTTGGTGTTTGCTGTTCTGGGAGAAAACAGATACAGTTTACAGATATTCCCTCTTGAACCCAGACTGTGTTTATTCTTGACAGTTATGAAGCTAAGGACCGACAAATCTGACAAAGAACTAGGCCTTAACTTCGGAATCCATAAAACTACTGTTGGTAGAATATTTAATGTTTGAACATTTGGCCTGATAGAGAAAATGTCATTGAAAACAGCCCCCTTGCTTTTAGACAGAAATACCCCTCGACTAGAGTTATAACTGGTGCAACTGAGATTATAATAGCAAAACTTGTTCCAAAGGCAAACATTCCACTTTCACAGGGCTAACTGGCCTCAACCGTTTAGTAGGGGGATACTGAAAAGTTTATACATTTTGGCTGCATGTTTCTGAATACTGAATATTACCAGTCTTGGGGAAGTGCTCTAATGCGTACCTTACAACAGCAGTATGCTTACAACATGCTTTGGGGCCTGTTCCAGCAAAACGTTCACATTCCCCTCCTATAATGTCACCAGGTACTATTAAAATAAGCCTCACATTATAGGTCTTATGTTTTATGTACTCGGATTTCATAAAACTGCATTTTAGAATTTCACCCGATTGAAATTAACCTTTTACAACAAAAAAAAAAACTTTTCACTGAAAGGTCTGTATCCAGCATAACACAATGATTTGTAATTGGAAACATGTGCTCCATCTATTTCCGATTTTCTAAATACGAAACAATCCATCAGATGCAAATTTGTGATAGTGATCTTCACCTTATGGCTGATGGTCAAATATTCAAAGGAAGCGGCACTGGGAAACTCAAGAACATTCAGATGCCTTTGGTGGTGGACAAAGGCTGTATCTTCAGTTTCATGTAAGCCATCAACATTTAAAAAATACATGAATCGAAGTCTATAAGCAAGGGGAGCAAGTGCGTGTTTAAATATATATTATTTAAGTCTCGTGGAGGTACATTTATATATTTATCAATGTACAATACTCAAGTAATTGTAATCGTTAGGAAAAGACATGCTGACTCCTATTCATTATTTGGATTATAAAGCGTGTTAGAATTTTCTAATTACCGCTGTGCTAATTCTTCCTTCCTCCCGCTAGTTTTAGCTTTTCTGGTCCGTAGCTCATATTGCAGCTGTTTAAGACTTAAACGCTGAAAATCGTCTGGAATATACCTGTACAATGAATTTATGTAGTCTTGTAGTAAAATTAGGGAAGATACAATCGGCTTTAGCTCAGAAAACTCGGTCACAGTCTATACATTACTCGCAGCTGACTGGGAGAAACATTAGACGATCGCCTTGCGCTTACCCAGTAGTTCACGAGCGCTATCTGGCGCGAACTTTCTCTGCCTACATCCCTATTGAGACATACGTCTTTCAAATTCACTAATCTTCTCATTCACAGCTTTGAGGGTCATGTTTGATGCACTAAAAATGAAATATATATATTCAATAAATCTAGTGGATCCCACTCACGGTAAATATGTGTGATATATTTTGATATTCGGTAGGCGAATTACGGAGCACTTTCACACACGTTTAACTACATGCGCCATCTTGTCTCTTCTTACATACTTGAAAACTGGTATTTGGAATTTCCTGTAAAAGTAAAGAAACATAAATTTTTTTTTTAGAAAATCCACTTAAGGGGAACTGAATAAGAGGGTGAATTTTTAAAATTAGCGTATCTTCAGTATATCTCAAAAACTTCACATGTTGCAGACGTGAAAATTGGTATTTGGAATCTCCTTTAAAAATAAGGAAACATGTATTCTTTGGTTTTCGGAAAAGACCCTTAACGGGGAGGGGTGTTAAAGGATTGAAAAATTAGTTTAATTATTTGTATGAGAATGTACATATACATACCAAAAAATCTAAATATATTCAGAACGTGAAAAGTGGTATTTGGAATGTGCTTTTAAAATAAGGAAACATGAAAACACGCATTTGCGGAGTGGGAGTGGGGGAATCAACGTGGTACGGGGGGGGGGGGGGATGAAAACGAAGATGAATTCCTTTTACGAGGATGCATATATCTAAAAAATTGAAGATGTTACAGAAGTGATAATTGGTATTTGGAAGGTCTTTTAAAGAAATGAAATGTCGTATGGCTTTTAGTGCCGGGAGTGTCCGAGGACATGTCCGGCTCGCCAGGTGCAGGTCTTTTGATTTGACTCCCGTAGGCAACCTGCGCGTCATGATGAGGATGAAATGATGATAAAGACAACACATACACCCAGCCCCATGCCAGCGAAATTAACCAATGATGGTTAAAATTCCAGACCCTACCGGGAATCGAACCCGGGACCCCTGTGACCAAAGGCCAGCACGCTAACCATTTAGTCATGGAGCCGGAATTTTTTAAAGAAACGAGTACTGTTTGTTTTTGGAAAATTCATTTGAGTGGGGAATGTGAAAAGAAGTAAAAAAATGAATACTTTTTCTGGAGAAACTTATATCTTAAAACTCAAGGTTACAGACGGGGAAATAGGTATTTGGAATCTCCTTTAAAAATAAACAAACATTTTTTGGGTGGGGGAAACCAACTTAACGGATGGGGGTGGAGTGATAGATTAATTGAATTCTTTTCATGAGGATACTTATATCTCAAAAACTGAAGATGTTTCAGACATGTTAATTTGCATTTGGAATTTTCTTTCAAACTAAAGAAACATGTAATCTTTTGTCTTTTGAAAATCCACTTAAGGGGAATGAATTAACTGAAAAATTATTTGGATCCTTTGTATGAGGATACTTATATCCCAAACACTAAAGATGTTACAGACTTGAAAATTAGTATTTGGAATCTCCTTTAAAAATAAAGAAACATGCATTTGGGGGGAGGAATCAACTTGGGGGCGGGGGCGGTGAAAAAGGAGTTTAAAGGCTCGCTCCCACCTAGCTGAATCGAATCGAACCGAACAGCCAAAAATTCCACTCGACCGCTCACATCTAGCGGAACAGAATCAAACGGGATTCTATGGGAAACTTCAGGCTTGCAATGGACAGTCTGATAGAAGGTGTGATGAGGCAGAAAATTACGAGAGATCGGAGAAGTTTCTAGGTGCATGAAATTAACAAGAGAGCCGAAAGAAGAGTATTCAAACTTATTTGAATGTTTATTGCGCGATCAAGCTAAGTCTCGACGGTAGGCCTACTTCAGAGTTAGTGTATTGCAATTTCAACAACTACTTCAGATAGTAGGATTTAACAGAAGAAATCCATTTTGCGGAGGAAATGCTACCTCAGATGCAATGGGAGTCCGTGATCATTTTTAAAACAACTTTAATGCAGCAGATTGTGTCCTGTGGCAGGATGAAATTATTAACCGAGGTATTCTCAACATTATTTTTTTACAATTTGCTTTACGTCGCACCGACACAGATAGGTCTTATGGCGACGATGGGATAGGAAAGGGCTAAGACCGTGGCGTTAATTCAAGTACAGGCCGAGCATTTACCTGGTGTGAAAAATGGGGAACCACGGAAAACCATCTTCAGGGCTACCGACAGTGGGTTTCGAACCCACTATCTCCCGAATGAAAACTCACACCTACGCAACCCTAACCGCACGGCCAACTCTCTGTAACATTAATTAAAGACCTTGAAGTGTATTTATTGTCCACTAGAGAGCAATTTAGTATACATTAGCCTACTATTTGTTAGGAACACATATACGACAGTTTGAAACCCAGGGAATGCCTCTTAGAAATCGTTCACTGTAAATAGAATAAACACTTAAATATAGATCCCATATGAGTATCGTACCGATATAGGCCTACCATATGTGGACTCCAACATAACATGCTTTTGTGATGAAGTCAACAAAAATTATGAGATAAATTGTTTATAGACTACAGTAAACAACCACAAAATTGAATATTCTAGTAAGTTTGGTTTTTCATAGCCTTGCTTATTTCCTCCCAGGCATTAGGCTATTTTTACGTTGTAGTAATGCTCGTGGGTCTTTTAGTAGAGGAAATTATATTTTTAATTAAACTGGTAAGTTTTTCCGTGTCTTGTATTAATAAATTAAATAAACTAACACAAAACAGAACGTTCCCGACCGTATCAAAGAAACAGCTGACTTTCCAGCTGAAGCTGATACACATTTGCCGCTAAATGGTCGTCCGAAAGATCTCGACCCGACCATTTACGAAGTTGCACGAATCTTGATAATTAAGTTCGATTCCACTCCGCTAGTCGAAAAATATTCTTGGCAGAGAATCCTGTTCCGTTCGGTTCAATTCTATTCTATTCGACTCGTGGCGATCGCCATCTCTATCTCCCATTTAAACACATGTTAAAAACAAATTCTGTTCGGTTCGATTCCATTCCATTCCGCTAGGTGGGAGCAGGCCTTAATTCCTTTTTATGAGGATATATATATATATATATATATATATATATATATATATATATATATATCAAAACTGAAGATGTTACAGTCATGATACTGGCAATTGGAAGCTCCTTTATAAACAAAGAAATAAGTTTTCTTTGTTTTTGGAAAATTCACTTAACGGGGGAGGGTGAAAGGAAGTGAAAAAAAATCCTTTTATGGAGAAACATCTCAAGAACTTAAGGTTGCACACGTGAACATTTTTACTTGGAATCACTTTAAAAAATAAAGTAACACACATTTTTGGTGGGAGGGGGCGGAATCAACTTAACGGGCTGGGGTGAAAAAGGAGTTGAATTCTTTTTATGAGGATATTATATCTCAAAAACAGTGGCGGCTCGTTTGGGAGGCGCTAAGGCGCGCGCCCCCCACGGGGTTCCATTAAATTCGGGAATTTTAATCTTAAATGTTAACAAGGGAAATATTTTACTATAAGATTATTATCAAGGGCGCGAGTTGTACTGTGCTGCGACGCGATGCGCTGCTGGCCCTACGCAGGAGGGCGCTCTCTTACAGCGGATCAAATACTCCCGAGTCTCGCTTGACTGGCCTTGAGGGAGCCAATCAGAGGCGCAGTAGAGATGTGCTGTTCTACGGAGATTCCGGCGCGTTTCTGCCGCGGCCCATCGTTGCAGCCAACCTACCCGAAACATTGGTGATCTGATTTCTATTTAACAGGGGTCAGTTTATGCCATTTCTCTCCTAAAACTAGGAACTATTTTACTGAGGCACTTACCTGAGTTAAATGTGCCGGTATACATTTAAAATAGTCTTGTAATTTTTAGGATTATTAACTAACGAAACAAGTAACGACTGTAACTACTGGCTCCTCGCACTTGACTCATGTTGGCCATACTCACTGGAGAGCGCGATATTTAACTTTGTGTTGTGAATGACCGTGATGTGACTGTGACAAGGTGAAATTAGGAGAAAGGTTGTGATTTATATGTAGGCGTAGTGTTATGTAAGCACTTCGTACAGTATGATTACCGTCGAACATATTAAAGAACTAACGTTTTCTTCTCTTTCTACCGAGAAGAAAGTCGAACTGAAGGAGTGTTTTAGGCCGACACCAGACTTCTTGTTGAAAAAACCGGAGACAAAGAAAAATGAAAATAGGGCTTTCCAAAGACAAATTAGTTCTCCTGACGTATATAACAAGAACTCGCGGATATGTGGAAGTGATATCTCAGAAACCTTTTACTGCTTTCCTTGCCCGCTATTCTCCCGTTCTAGGAAAGGAGATAAATGGATCACCACAGGGGTGATATCAATAGTACCATGGACTTTGAAATGCTTGGTGAAGTCAATGTCGTGTCTTGTGTAAGTGATCACTACAATGAAACTATTCGTAAACATAACTCGATGGTGGACAAGAACAGGCAAATATTATTATTATTATTATTATTATTATTATTATTATTATTATTATTATTATTATTATTATTATTATTATTATTATGTTCAGTCTTCAGCCCTAAGGCTGGTTGTATCCTCAACAGCACTGCCATCAGCTGTCATAGATGGCCTAGGCATCACTGAAGAGGCATACTAGGGAAATGACGAGTGAGGTAGTTTCCCGTTGCTTTCCTCACTGAGCCAGAAGTTGCTGTTACATATCAGTCTGCGAAGCTCACTGAAATGCACGCACCAACCGAACCTATGAGCAACATTTTCACACCATTCATAGCAGGGACTGGCTGCAGAAGGAATGGAATTACTAGCATCGCTCATACCTCAGTCACTTTCATACTGTCAAAGCCAAGGATAAGACAGAGACAGATCAATGAAAGTAACAAAATTGCTCTAGCCCATACCAGAAGACATAGTGCACTGTAAACACTAGGTCCTGCCAGTAAAGGCATATAATAATAATAATAATAATAATAATAATAATAATAATAATAATAATAATAATAATAATAATAATAATAATAATAATAATAATAATAATAATAATAATAATAATAATAATAATAATAATAATAATAATCAAAACAATTGCGTATGCATTGCACCGTATAGTGTTCGAATTGTGTATCTTGATAACATGTTTTGAAGAACTTGATATATTTGCGGAATTATGAAACTAAGGTGCGCCCCCCACTGCTGATATCCACGAGCCGCCACTGCTCAAAAACTGAAGATGTTAGAAGCATGAACATTTATATTTGGAATCCACTTAAGGGGGTGAATGAAGAAAAATTAGTTGAATTCTTTGTGTGAAGATACTTATATCTCAAAAAGTTAAAGATGTTGTCCGGCTCCATGGCTAAATGGTTAGCGTGCTGGCCTGTGGTCACAGGGCTCCCGGGTTCGATTCCTGGCAGGGTCGGGAATTTTAACCATCATTGGTTAATTTCCCTGGCACAGGGGCTGGGTGTATGTGTTGTCTTCATCATAATTTCATCCTCATCACGACGCGCAGGTTGCCTACGGGAGTCAAATTAGAAGACCTGCACCTGGCGAGCCGAACCTCTTCCTGGGATCTCCCGGCACTAAATGCCACACGCCATTTCATTTCAACTAAAAAAAAGGTTAAAGACGTGAACATTGGTATTTGGATTCTCATTTAAAAATAAAGAAACATGCACTTTTGGGGAGGGGGAATCAACTTAACGGGTAGGAAGGGGAGTGTAAAAGGAGTTGAATTACTATCATGAGTATAATTATATCTCAAAAACTGAAGATGTTATAGATGTGAAAATTAGTATTTGGAATCTCCTTTAAAAATAAAGAAACATGCATTTGTTTCTTCAGAAAATCGACGTAAGTGGTGTGGGATTGAAAAATAAGTAAATAAAGAGTTTAAATACGTTTATGAGCATACTTTATCTTAAAAACTGAAGCTGTTACAGAGGTGAAAGTTGGTATTTTGAATTTCCCTTCAAAATAAAGAAACATGTATTTTTTGTTTCGAAAGTCCACTTAAGGCGGGGGAGGGGTGGAAAGAAGTGAGGAAGAAGAAGTTGAATAATTCTTATGAGTACCGGTATATATTTATCTCAAAAATGGAAGGTGTTACAGATGTACAGGCATGAAAACTGGTACCTGAATATCCTTTAAAAATAATGAAACACGTATTATTATTTTTTTTCTTTTGCTTTTGGAAAATCAAATTGAGGGGCTGAAAAGAAGTGGAAAAGCGGGTGAATTTTTAAAATGAATACCGGTATATCTACATTATATTTCGTCCGGCTCCATGGCTAAATGGTTAGCGTGCTGGCCTTTGGTCACAGGGGTCCCGGGTTCGATTCCCGACAGGGTCGAGAATTTTAACCATCATTGGTTAATTTCCTCGGCACGGGGGCTGGGTGTATGTGTTGTCTTCATCATCATTGCATCCTCATCACGATGCGCATGTCGCCTACGGGAGCCGATTCAAAAGACCTGCAGCTGGCGAGCCGAACCCGTCCTGGGATCTCCTGGCACTAAAAGCCATACAACTTTTCATCTCACATTATATGTCAAAAACTTAACATGCTAGAGGCAAGAAACTTGGTATTTGGAAAGTCCTTAAAAAATACAGGAACCTTAACCTTTTAGTTTTCTGAGAGGGCACTAAATAGGGAGTGAAAAGTAGTGAAAAATAGTTGAATTATTTTTTATGTGGATACTCATATCTCAAAAACTGAAGATGTTACAGATGTGGGAATAGGTATTTGGAATCTCCTTTAAAACTATAGAAACATCTATTTATTTTTTGACTTGAGAGAAGACTTTCTCGCATGGACAGTTCCATGTCACATGGTCGTCTTAGCCCCAAAAGGTAGTACCACAAACAGGGTTTACAGAGAATTTCTGGGGTAAATGAAACTCAATTTTTGGGTGAGTTTTTATATTTTAGGAATTTTCAGATAGTCTCTTAGTACAATGCCGAGGAACGAATACTCTGATCAAATTACGAAATCCACACGAGTGAAGCCACGGGTAATTGCTAGTATGTACATAAAAGTGTAGTAAATATCTATTTATTTATTTATTTATTTATTTATTTAATTAGATGCAGCCTATGGAGGGCCATTTTACACTAATAATAAGTTTAAATAAGTATAAAAGATAACAAAGATATAAACAACAATAAATTAAAAATTATTAACAATAACAATGTTACAACAATGACAACGATAACTGGCAAGTGTCAGGGTTGGATGGATGGAAGAAGATGAAACACCTGGAGAGGACTTCTAAGGAATCTTTTCATTTTTGTCTGAAGGATGATAAAGGTGTGAATATGATAAAGATGTTGACTGCCATAGGGAACCTGAATTATAAAGATGTTGATTCCCATAGGGAACCTGAATCAACATCTTTATCATCAGATGGCCAGGCAGGCATCAGTATTTGAAAATGAGACAAAGTCTCTCATAGCGCATTGGCACTGCTGGTGGCTCCAAGTAGCCTACGCAGTGGCCTCCGCGGTATGCACTAGCCATGCGTCTTGGTAGGTATGCTGTTTACCAACTGATGAGCCCAGCTTAGCACAGTGGGGCAAAACGCTGGCAACCAGGAATGAGTTAGCTGGAAAATTTATAATGTCCAATAAAGGACCAACTATATTGGTATAAATTTACTCATTTGAAACAAAAATTTCAGGTTCCCTATGGGAATCTACATTTTTATCATCTGATGGCCAGGCAGGCATCAAATTTTGAGAATGAGAAGTCTCTCATAGTGCATTGGCGCTGCCGGTGGCTCCAAGTAGCCTACGCAGTGGCCTCCACGGTATGCACTAGCCATGCATCTTGGTAGGTGTGCTATTTACCAACTGATGAGCCCAACTTTGCACAGTGGGGCGAAATGCCGGCAACCAGGAATGAGTTAGCTGGAAAATTTATAATGTCCAATAACGGACCAACTATATAGGTGTGAATATGTCGATATTGGTAGTGAATTACCAAGAGTAGGGAGACAGTGGAAGATAGAGCGTTGTTGTAAGGTTAGGCACGGACGGGACACATGATGAGTGAGCCGGTTGTGTGTTGGGCAGGGATGAACGTGTATAGGGAAGTACGTCAGAAGAGTATTACATTTGGTGTAGCCACTGATTACTTTATGAAGGTAACATAGATCGGAAAACTGTAAACGGCTTCTCAGGTCAAGTATACCCAGATAGTTCAAAATGTCAGATTTAGTTCTGTTCTTAGAAATAGGATTGCAAGTCTTAACAATGAAAGTGAAAAAGTTAAAAATACTATTTAGTTGAGATATGTTTGTGATATCAGATGAGGACCAAATAGGGGAACAAAAGTCAATAATGGGGAGAACATACAAGACCAAGTGTAATTTTAAGGCATTAATATCATTAATTTCAGTGAACCTGTAAATAATGCCTGGGGTACGCATAGCACAGGATTTTATAGACTGAATATCAGCAGAAAAGGTTAGTTTACAGTCTATTATATCACCTAGGTCTCTTACCTGAGAAGCCGATTGCAATGTATTTCCCTGGATGGTATAGGCAGTGTTCATTCCCTGCTTTAGCAATAAAAAGGAGATTGTATTGCACTTCTTAACATTAGGTGAAAGATTCCATTTCTTAAACCAGTCACTACACGAATTGAGAACAGTCTGTAATTCATCACAATCATCAGGCGTAGACACTTCCCTTAGGATTTTCAGGTCATCGGCGTACATGAGGAGGGAACAGTGATTATTTTGAGTGCAGAGAATTATGTCATCGATATAGAGAAAAAAGAGCAGGGGTCCCGGAATACTGCCCTGAGATACACCTGATAACACAGATAACCATGATGAGGCAGATTCAGGGAGTACCACTCTTTGTTTTCTGCCAGAGAGGAAACTTGTTATCAATTACAAGATGGGGCCATGGAAATTAAATCTGGTAGCGAGCTTATGAAGAAGTAGTGCATGATCCACTGATTACAAGATATTAGAATCATTCCGTATTGACGGTTTTCACTTTACAATGGCGAAAAATGAGAGTATCCTCCTATTCAATACATCATATATTCCGTCATTAGACGGAGTAAACAAATTCAGACATGTTTCGGCTCGCTTGAGCCATCTTCAGTGAAAAAAATTAGGGGGGTTGGAATAATTTACATAATATAAGTTGAAAAAATGCTAAAAAACAAATGAAAAAACAAACAAAAGAGAGCCTAGACGAAAACAAATTTAGCACAAATATACAATATTTACATCAATATGCAGAGCAAAAAACAACTTATTGCGACAAAATTCAGTGAAACAGGTGTTAATTTGAAATAATAATTGATACTAAAAACTGCGTTAACCTAAGAAACAAGGGAATGAGAAAACAAATGATGCAGATGGAAATGAATAATAGTAGCACATGGTGAGGTTGTGGACCTCATAGTTTACAAATTTTGGTTTATAAAAATGACAAAACAGTTTGAAATTGCTGTCAAAATCATCCTAGTGGAAACCCATCACATCAAATTGGTCAGGAGGAGAGTGGGAGCAGACATTTTTGAGAGAAACCAAGCCTGAATTAACCTGCAGGCGAAAAGCCTATGACAAGGAGAAAAAACACCATGAAATTTAAGGCTTTAGAAATAGCAGCATTCTCAATATCTTCTCAATCTAGCGGTCCCTTTCTTCATTATTGTTTCATAATGTTGGCTGGTGTTTTGCCTTATTATAGAGGGGTCGGAAGGGCCGTATATAAAAATATGAGAAGCTGTGTTAGGTAGAAGATAGATGCATAGTAAATTGTAGTAATCTAGTGGAAACCGTCAATGAAGTTGTAATCTGTAATATAAAAAAATGAGGTTGTATGAGAAACATGGGTTGATAAGTAAAAAGTGTGGAATGGTTGTGAAGAAAGCTTAAACTTACGGTGTGCAGTAGGTGGTTGTCCTCTCTAGTGGCCTGGCTTTCTCAAAGTAATGGTCTTGTTCGCGTGATCGAGTCTATTGTTGGTTCGGCTGTGTTTGCTAGGATGGAAGGAGCGGAGGGGGAAGGGGAGGTGCAGGGCTGGTTTGAGGAAGGGAGGGGGGGGGGGGGGGTGTTGAGTTGGAGAGATGGAGATGGGTTTGTTTTGGCAAATATAAGGAATGAATGTTTCAAGAGGATGTTAGTTTACTCGCTGACTTCTAAAGCTCGAATGGTGTGGCCTTCTCAAAGTGATGGTCTCGGTCGCGTGATCGAGTCTATTGTTGGTTTGGCTGTGTTTGCTAGGTTGGAAGGAGCGGAGGGGGAGGGTTGGTGTGAGGAGGGGGTGGGGGGGAGTGGTGGTGAGTCGGGGAGATGGAGGTGGGGTTTGTTTGTGTTATGGAAATTCTGACAAATGTATGGAATGAATGTTTCAAGTAGAATGTTCTTTTTCTTGCTGACTTCATTTAAATTGTGAGTGGGGTTCATAAACTGATCTAAATCGATGTGGATGCTCTCGAGAACGTTGAACAAGGTGCCTTTTTGCTCATAATGCAAGATCTTCAGGTCTTTATCTATTGAAGTGTATTCGTGGCTGGATGCTTTATGGTGTTCGCTCATAGCTGAAAAACGATTATATTTGAGAGCGTTGCGATGTTCGGCGTATCTTATGACAAAATTGCAGCCTGTTTGACCTATGTAGCTGGAATTACAGGATTGGCACTTTAATTTGTAAACTCCGGAGTTCAAATATTTGTTGTTGATGTTGCTATTGTTATTGTTGACAGTGTCTGGATTGAAAATGAGTTTGGAGTTGGTGTGGGAGGTTCTGTAAGCTATTTTGATGCTGTGTTTCTTGAAAATATTAGAAATTTGGTAAATGCTACTATTATTGAAAGTGAATGTGGAAAATTTTTCTTTTGGAGCGGAATCTTTTACTAGGGTAGTAGTAGGGTAGTAGGAATCCTTGCAGACATCTACATTGATCATTTAGAACATTCTCACATCATTGGCAAGATCAATGGCATTCAACACTGGACACGCTTTGTAGATGACACCTTTGTTATTTTAGACTCCCACGTCACTAACAGCAACACAGTACTTGGATTTCTCAACTCTATTGACCCACATATAAAATTCACCATAGAGTCAGAAAACAATAAAGCCCTTAATTACCTGGACTTAACCATTATGCGCAACAGCAACAACACTTTATCCTTCAATATATACAGGAAACCCACCCACACCATCAGTACCATCCATCAGACCTCTGTGCACCCAGACATACATAAAAAAGCAGCTTACAATAGCATGGTCCTCAGAGCATTAACTATCCCTTTATCTCGCAAGAATTACAAAGAAGAAATTAATACCATCTACAACATTGCAGAACGCAATGGTTTCAATAGAACCTTCATCAGCAGAATCATCAATAGATACAAAAGCAGACCCAAGACTACCCTAGTAAAAGATTCCGCTCCAAAAGAAAAATTTTCCACATTCACTTTCAATAATAGTAGCATTTACCAAATTTCTAATATTTTCAAGAAACACAGCATCAAAATAGCTTACAGAACCTCCCACACCAACTCCAAACTCATTTTCAATCCACACACTGTCAACAATAACAATAGCAACATCAACAACAAATATTTGAACTCCGGAGTTTACAAATTAAAGTGCCAATCCTGTAATTCCAGCTACATAGGTCAAACAGGCCGCAATTTTGTCATAAGATACGCCGAACATTGCAACGCTCTCAACTATAATCGTTTTTCAGCTATGAGCGAACACCATAAAGCATCCAGCCACGAATACACTTCAATAGATAAAGACCTGAAGATCTTGCATTATGAGCAAAAAGGCACCTTGCTCAACGTTCTCGAGAGCATCCTCATCGATTTAGATCAGTTTATGAACCCCACTCACAATTTAAATGAAGTCAGCGAGAAAAAGAACATTCTACTTGAAACATTCATTCCATACATTTGTCAGAATTTCCATAACACAAACAAACCCCACCTCCATCTCCCCGACTCACCACCACTCCCCCCCACCCCCTCCTCACACCAACCCTCCCCCTCTGCTCCTTCCAACCTAGCAAACACAGCCAAACCAACAATAGACTCGATCACGCGACCGAGACCATCACTTTGAGAAGGCCACACCATTCGAGCTTTAGAAGTCAGCGAGTAAACTAACATCCTCTTGAAACATTCATTCCTTATATTTGCCAAAACAAACCCACCTCCATCTCTCCAACTCAACACCCCACCCCCTCCCTTCCTCAAACCAGCCCTGCACCTCCCCTTCCCCCTCCGCTCCTTCCATCCTAGCAAACACAGCCGAACCAACAATAGACTCGATCATGCGAACAAGACCGTTACTTTGAGAAAGCCAGGCCACTAGAGAGGACAACCACCTACTGCACACCGTAAGTTTAAGCTTTCTTCACAACCATTCCACACTTTTTACTTATCAACCCATGTTTCACAAACAACCTCATTTTTTTCCATTACAGATTAGAACTTCATTGACGGTTTCCACTAGATTACTACAATTTACTATGCATCTATCTTCTACCTAACACAGCTTCTCATATTTTTATATACGGCCCTTCTGACCCCTCTATAATAAGGCAAAACACCAGCCAACATTATGAAACAATAATGAAGAAAGGGACCGCTAGATTGAGAAGATATTGAGAATGCTGCTATTTCTAAAGCCTTAAATTTCATGGTGTTTTTTCTCCTTGTCATAGGCTTTTCGCCTGCAGGTTAATTCAGGCTTGGTTTCTCTCAAAAATGTCTGCTCCCGCTCTCCTCCTGACCAATTTGATGTGATGGGTTTCCACTAGGATGATTTTGACAGCAATTTCAAACTGTTTTGTCATTTTTATAAACCAAAATTTGTAAACTATGAGGTCCACAACCTCACCATGTGCTACTATTATTCATTTCCATCTGCATCATTTGTTTTCTCATTCCCTTGTTTCTTAGGTTAACGCAGTTTTTAGTATCAATTATTATTTCAAATTAACACCTGTTTCACTGAATTTTGTCGCAATAAGTTGTTTTTTGCTCTGCATATTGATGTAAATATTGTATATTTGTGCTAAATTTGTTTTCGTCTAGGCTCTCTTTTGTTTGTTTTTTCATTTGTTTTTTAGCATTTTTTCAACTTATATTATGTAAATTATTCCAACCCCCCTAATTTTTTTCACTGAAGATGGCTCAAGCGAGCCGAAACATGTCTGAATTTGTTTACTCCGTCTAATGACGGAATATATGATGTATTGAATAGGAGGATACTCTCATTTTTCGCCATTGTAAAATGATCCACTGAGTCAAATGTTTTGGCCAGATCTATATAGATTACATCTAACTGGGATTTATTTTCTATTGCTGAAATGAGGTTTTGATTGAGAATTGTGAGATTAGTGAGGCATGATTTTCCGGGAGTGAATCCATGTTGTTCTTCAGATAGGTACGGCTGTGTGAAAAAGAGGAGTCAGTGGTGGATTATTCTTTCAAGGAGAGAGAATAGTATTGGGACGATGGATATTGGGTATGATGAGATATCATGTTTGTTGCCAGATTTGAAAATAGGTGTGATATCAGCTTGTTTTGAACTGTCGGGGAATGTACCAGTAGCCATATACAGCTTTAAAATTGTAGACGATGGTGCACAGAGAGATGCTATTTGCTTTATGTCGCACCGACACAGGTAGGTCTTATGGCGACGATGGGATAGGAAAGGTCTAGAAATGGGAAGGAAGCGGCCATGGCCTTAATTAAGGTACAGCCCCAGCATTTGCCTGGTGTGAAAATGGGGAAACTACGGAAAACCATCTTCAGGGCTGCCGACAGTGGGGTTCGAACCCACTATCTCCCGGATGCAGGCTCACAGCTGTGCACCCTTAACCACACGGCCAACTCGCCCGGTATACACAGAGAGATGCAGAAGTATTTTTGATGAAAATAAGGCTAAGATAATTGGGCCCAGTGGAGCGGTTTGTTGGGAGACAATTGAGAATATTTTGAACTCTGTTAGGGGTCATTGATGTTTGTGACAGTGAGCAAATGCAAACACTGAATACTCATTGAATTTTTGAGACCTTTATTCAGTTGCGACATCATCATTATGTTGTTTAAGATTCAGTGGTATCCAGGGTGACTTTCTACGTGATGAAATGAGGGTCCAAAATTTTTAGGGTTGTTTTTAAGGTTTCCAGTTATAGAAGTTATGTGCCGGTTGTAGTCATTCTTAAGACACAATTTTGAAAATCTTCTGAGGTGTTTAAAAGTATTATACATGTATGAATTGGGGTTGGATTTCCAGAGAGACCATGCACGGGTTTTATTCTTTAGTAGCAGTTTAGTTTTAGCACTCAGCCAGGGGAGATATTTGTGTGTTCTGGGTTTGGAGAAAGGTACATGCTGTTTAATAGTAGTAAATATTAAATCCTCAAACAGGGGAACTTCACTGTTGATGTCACACTCAGCTGATAACAAGCACCAAGGGAGGGATGACAAGTCCTGATTGACAACTAGCCAGTCTACTTTACTCCATAGAGGAAATGCTTGCCTCGCAGCGGGTGGGAAGTCTTTATGTCGATAAGCAGGTAGGCTGAGGGTAGCTTCGATTGAGTTATGGTCAGTGCTAAGAATGTTTCTGCCAACAGACACACTAACACTAGTAATTGTAGAGAAGAGGAGGTCCAATGTTGCCAGATTTTGGGTGGGTTTTAAGCAGAACTGATGTAGATGAAGATCGTTTATGAAGTTTGACAAAATAAATGAGTCTGCGGGGTCGGTTACTGTTCCAGTGGTTGTAGATTGCCAGGATATGTGTGAAATGAAATCACCAATTAGCACAATATCATTGGATTTATTCAGAGCCAAAACCATTGAATTAAAGCAATCTTCTAATGCTGTGATACCACCAGAGGGTGGGCAGTAGAAGCAGCCAACTAACAAGTTTTTACTTCTGAAGATCGTAATTTTGACCCAGGTTATCTCACATTCGGTTTCTACGTCGGGTCTATGACGGGCTTTAAGTTTATTACTAACTGCAATCATTACACCACTTCCATGCTTACTGGTACCTCTGTTTTTACCGAACACTGAAAAGTTGTTGGATAAGAATGGAAGTTCACCGTCCGAGACAAAATCAGGAAACCAAGTTTCAGTGAAACATAAGATATCAAACTCGCTAAATTCAGGTTCACTGAGTACACAGTCAGTTAATTTGTTTTTCAGACTCTGGGTATTCTGATAATTAACATTAAGCGGTCTTGGATTTAAATGAACGTCACCAGAAAGAAGTATGAAAATGAACACAACACTTGAGGAAGCACGGCAACCTTTTGTCCTTTCACTGGAAGAGACAGGAGTATGGCAAAGCAAAGGGAGATCAGGGAAATATGTAATTAAATACTGTATGTAATATTCACAATATATGTAGTAGTAGTAATGCATATAAACAAATTAAGGGCATAATCAAAATACTTCATATATAAAAGGAATGTTATGCACTGTAAATCGCAGAGTGTATGTCCAACACTTGTCCCATTTCTCTACGGTGTCATGTATGAAGTGAGATGAATCTTTGTAGCAAGTTTTTACGACAGGATGGCCTTCCTGACGTCAACCCCATTAGAGGAGTAAATGAGATGAAATAAATGGCATGATATTTGATAGTAGAAAGGGATGGGAAGAAACCAGGTACCGGCACATAGCCTACTCCTGTCAGATAGCGCCAAGGGGTCTGCTCAGGGCTTAATATCTCCATCTGATGGACGAATCACCATCAACAGCATCATATGCCCTCACTCCATATGAACACTGCGGAGAGATTTGAAATCGAATCTAGGCTTTTGGCATGCAATTTAGTGATTATATATTGTATATCACCACCTCTCCTGCTGGTCAATGGTACTCAAATCCCCTAACCACGGTGTCATACAATAGAGACTTGGAACCTTAACGATTGTCGCCACCAAGCATGGTGTACTGTAAATTGCAGAGTATTTTACACAATTTATTGTTGGAACTAATATCCTGTTGTCCTTATGCCCCAAAAATGAAGCAAATAAACATTACTAAATAATGTTAATATCGCTCATATGTACAAAAATATTAAATTCTTTGCATAATATGTAAAACATGTAATATTACTAAGAATATGAACAAATATGTGAAATGAAATCCAAGTATAACCATATCAGAACCACAATTTGTTGACATTTTCTTGCTGTCTACAAGTAAAGGGATGGATTATGTAATTACATTAGAATCCAGGTCCTAGTAATAACTCATGAATGAATCAATGGATAATCATTATACAGGTTTCTATCTACTGCAGAGAAATGTCTGTATACACCCACCGAGTTTGAACATGGTGAGTATTGTGTAGTAACAATCAGATGTATGTCTTGCTTGTAGCGGTCATTCTCCGCGCAGCAACGTAAAGGTTAATAATTAGTAGCAGTGAATGTTCATGTGCAGAGCAGAAAGCTGCCCCTTTAAGTTATTTGTGAACATAACTACATCTGTATGTAGCCCTACCCATGGACAGAACATCAAACTCAAATGATAGGCAGCATATTAGTTGAAGGTGTAGCACCAGTAAGGAAGCATTATACAGTAGAGTCTCGATTATCTGACCTAAACAGGACCTGGAGTACGTTGGATCATCGAAAATGTCGGATAATATAGAATAACTGAAAATGAACTAAAACAAACAGGAAGGCTATACTGTATTACTAAAACAATGACATATTTTATGGTCCTCTATTGAATTATCAATTCAGTTGTACAGTACATGCAGTATTGAACGAAAATGTTCCAAATGTCTTACATAAAAACCTTGTCAACAATGTCTGCTTGCCTACTGATTCACGTTTTCTTGTTGCGAGATCCCGCCATTGACGAAAAATCAACACCTCCATTGCGCTTGCTTCCAGCTATTGCTTAACATAGGTTAATGCCATTTCCAATTCACTTAATCCTTCACTGTGAGTCATCAATTTCTCCTTTTGTTTTGCAATGCCTCATTCTTCTTCTTGTTCTTTATCATCCTTATTTTCATTAACATTCACAAAATCAATAATATCAGGGTCAGTTAGTTCAAAGAGCTGATCTTGTGCGCACCACTTACTCACATTTTGAGTCGTAGCATCCTCACAGCCAGGAATGCAATTCAGTAAGGGCACAATGTTTTCCATGTCTTCTTGTACCACCTCCTCTCGATGTTCAACCTCACTCAAACAATATGTTCCAAGACTTTGCTAATGTCGTTGATTCAACTTCTTCTCAAGAGTGCGCTATCCAGTATGCCACGTCTTTCATGTAGATTAATTTTAACTTTTCTATCATGTTGTTGCCATTGTCCATTTCCTCTATCAGGAATGAAAGGAGTTTCTGCCAATATTTCCTCTTCAATGTTAGCAGCACACCTTGGTCCATTGGCTGGCATAATGACGTCACGTTAGGAGGGAGGAACATGACTTTGATGTCATCACTTCTAAGTTGCTCTTCATTTGGGTGTGATGGAGCATTGTCTAGTAGAAGAAGAGCTCTCCTAGGGAGGATTGTTTGAAGCTAGAAATGTTTCTACATCTGGAACAAACTGTGTAAAAAACCAGTCTTTTAAAGACGCCAGCAGACATCCAGGCAGCCTTCTGATTCATGTAATGGACTGGAAGAGCCTTAACAGAAATGTTTTTAAATGCCCTAGGCTTCTTTGCTTTATTGATCATAAGCAATTTTTCTTCTAAGTTACCAGTAACAATACTACAGGCAAGAACAGTAACTATTTCCTTACTACACTTGTAGCCAGGTGCAGATGAGCTTGGGCTGCGAGAGTTTTTGATGGCAACATCTTGAAATTTAGCCCAGTCTCATCACGATAGAAAATCTGATTACCAGTTAATCCTTCAGCAAGAATTATTTCTTGAAATTCCTTTTTAAATTTCACGTCATCAGATTTAGCTGACAGTTTTTCTCCACACACATATTAAGCTGCCTAATGCTGGACTGTTTTTTCCTCCGATCAAGCCACCCAGCACTGGCAGTAAAATTAGGGTCCCCTTCATTAAACTCCTTCTAGAAATACACTGCCTTTTCTTGCAGAATGGGGCCAGATATTGGCAGGCCCTTTTCCCAGTTTTGAGTGAACCAAAGAGATAGTGCTTCACTTACTTTTTCACACTCACATTTTTTGATTGTTTTTCTAATTTTCAGTGCATCACTTGTTGCTCTGGTAGAGCACCACTTTTCAATTTCTTCCCTCTTTTTTTCCCAGTCTCCCACTGTAACACGTCCAACACCATAATCTGAAGCCACTTTTTGAAGAGTTTCCCCTTTGTCCAGTCTCTTTAACACACTCACCTCATCTTCCATAGAAACAATAACTTTTTTCCGTTTACTTGCCATACTCACAGAGGATATGAAAACTATAAAACCCGCACCCAACCAATACTACACTGAACAATGACTGAAGACTCACTGCACCTGTCCTTGAGAAGAAAATGGTCCTACCGCCAGCAGTCAGGCCAGTGCTTGTCCCACGGTCACACCCTCCACACCAGGTGTCCAGCAGTGGCTGCTGAGGTGGACCGGCGGAGGGGCACTACTTTTCACAAATTATATTCTTACTAAAACACACACAATAAACAAATGCATACCCAGATACAGATCATACAATGTTAAATACTTGATCATTACTCACCTACTTCACTGTAATCTTCTTCATTTTAAGAGAAGATGTGCAATGAAATGTTGGTGTCCATTACAAGATATTAGAATCATTCCGTATTGACAGTTTTCACTTTACAAAGGAAAGATTAAATGTATTCTCCTAATTCAATACAAAACATAATTCCATCATTAGATGGAGCAATAAAATTCAAACATGTTTCGACTCAATTGAGCCATCTTCAGTGAAATAAGGGGGCGGTTAAAGTAATCAACAAAATACAAGCTAAAAATATGCAAAAAACATAATGAAGAAACAAAAGAAAAAAAAGAGACATGACAGAAATAAAAACAATAAAAATATATAATATTTACATCACTAGATGGAGCAATAAATAACTCGCTGAGACAAATTCAGTGAATAAAGGTTAATATAAAACGAAGAAAATAAAATAAGTGATACAGACAGAAACGAAACAATAAGTGCTAACAATGAGGTTGCAGACCTCTTAGTCTAAAAACTTTTAGTTTGATGACAATTCTAAAACAAGACTAAATCACTGTATTGAAAATTCAGGATGACAGTCTGTCTTTGTAGAAACACCATCACCACGAATGACTAGGAGGGGAGTGAAAAAGCTTGAGAAACCAAGTTTGAGAGGAGACAATGTGCCAGATGAGATGTAAGTGATAAGTGATGGAAAAATGCCGATGAATTTAATTTTTTTTTAGAATAGCAGCATTCTCAATTTCTTCTCAATTTAGTGGTCCCATTCTCAAAGATTGTTTCCAATATTGGCTAGGTGTGTTTGCCTTATTTTAATGGTCGGGAGGGCAGCAACAAAATTGAGAAGCTGTATTAGAGAAGTAACAGAAGTGACCATAGTGGAAACCGTCAATGAAATTCCAATTTGTAATGGAAAAAACAAGGTTGTGTGAGAAACTTGGGCTGATAAGTGAAAAGAAGGTGGTGATCCAGACTCTTACCTCACCCAAGTATACTGAACTGTTTAAATGTACAGTAACTAGTGACACTAAAGTACCTTAAACTATTTAAATGTACCTATTGTCACTGAAGTCTATCTGAAATACGTTCACAGCGCTATATACATTATCGAACAACCGTTGGATGCCCGGGTAATCCTTAAGTCCATTCAAATTACTGTACCAACTGATAAGTTACTGAGTCTACAGGACGAATGAAGTACAATCTACTCGCCCTGGCCATACAAATGAAGAATATGGTATGGCCTGTGAATTGTTCGACGATGGCAGTGTTATTCCTGTCTTTAAATATGAATTCCATTCTTCTATGCCATAAATCCACAAACTAAGAAATGACTTTATTGTCAAAGTCGGGCATATCATAAATGAGGTTTTTTTGCAATAGAAATCATTGCCAGAGCAGACAGTCATTCTTCGGTCATTGTGTTGCGTAGAAATGTCTTAATACAAGACAGTGTCAAAAAACAGTGCTCTGCTTCGACTGTGGACATGGGTGTTTACACAATTATCCTGAGAAGCTTTAGCACTTCTTTGAACGTTGATTTGAGATTACTTTCTAAAATAAAAGCGAGGAGTGGTGGAGCTCCTTTGACTTGCCTGAAATCTGTCCGGTTATGAATCACTTCTGTCTTTATCTTTTCTTTCTGCAACATTGAATAATGTAACACAGTAGAATTTAATACATTTTCTGGAACGTTTATAGAGAATTTGTCAAATGAATCGGAGTAAAGTAGTGTTGCAGCTTCAACATGCCCAGTAAATACAAACCTATCATGCACCCAGTTCATTACAACGTCACAAACTTCTTTCGCTGCAATGGTCCTTGTGTCACTTACTCTACGTCCTTTATCGGAATTATTGTAGTCCGTGAGATCACATGCAATTGTATATATTTCTTTGCGTTGTTATGTTACACACTTTGGGATGTCAGAAATAATAATAGTTTTATTACAGTCAAATGGCCATGTAAGTAATTACTTTCATTTTAACATTTCCAAGCCACATACGTCTCATTCTTCTGAACAGAACTTAATCAATGATTTCCCTCTATTAGGACATGTTAAGACGTGGTATCTATCACATTCACGATCGCACAATTTACACATGCATCCGAATTTAGGTTCATGAAATGTTTTGGTTCTGCAAAGCTTAAAGTGAAAAAAATGAACAGCCAATCTAATTACAATATGTCTTAATTCGTAGTTCGCTTCCATCCATCCCTGCGTTGTCATAGCATCTGCTGCATAGAATTCTAACCAAATGTCTTCTCTTTTCTGCTTCAGTTCCGTAAGTAGTCGATCGTAATTTGTTGTGGATGGTAGTGACATCTTGAAGCATAGCTCTTCGATCAGGAAAGATTCCCTCATCAGAACATACACAAGTTGAGATAGTGTATACTTCGAAAGCCCCAGAGCTCTCTTTAAGTATGCGGCTTTGACTTTCTCTATTCGTCATAGACTATTAATGTTTAGGTATTCCCAGACAAGTTGTAGACCATAGGTGATTATAGGCACAACTATAATATTGAAGAGCTGTACCGCTGCTTTAACTGACATCTTATGTAAATCTTTGATTTCATTCACTGCTTTAAATACCAAGATTGTCCTATTCTCTATGTGTTTTGTGAAAACATCACCTCTGGTTTGGAATATGACTCCCAGATATTTGAAGTGACTAACCCTTGTTAGTTCTCTACCATTGTAATGGACTCTATCAGTCACTGCTGGCCTTCCCCCTTTTCTGAAAATAATGTAGACAGTCTTTTGGTCATTTATGCTGAAATTTATTTCATGTGCCCATGCTGCCAGAAGATCAAAAGACTCTTTGAGGTCCTCCAGCCGTTCTGCAGGAAGAACCATATCATCTGGATATACATACAACTTTACACCACCTTTGATGCATCATGTCACATCCGAAGTGATTATTGAGAACAGAAGAGGGCTTAGCGGATCTCCTTGTAGTACACCATTGGTCTGTGCTATTGCATCTGATATTGATATGTTATCCTGTATAAACACTGTATTGTTGGAGAGAATGTCTTTGATTATGACCGTCAAGTAGTGACTGTTACCAATTAATTGTTCCTACTTTGTCAGGAGTATGTTCCTATTGAGCATATCGAAAGCTTTAGAGAAGTCAACAAAGATTGCGTGGAGCTTCCTGCCTGGTACTCTTAGTGCTTTCTCGATATCTTGTTTTAAACACTCCACTGCTTGCAGGGTAGATCTACCTCTTTTGAAGCCAAACTGTTGCTCTGGTATATATTGATCCTCAAGTGTTGTTAGCCTATCAGTGAGAATTTTGGTCATTACCTTAAAAAGAGATTGGTACTCTGTACAAGTCTGGATCTCCCATGTCCCCTTTGCCCTTGTATACCATTTTGATGTAGGATCTTCTCCAACTATCTGGTATTCTACCTCTCCTAAGACATTCGTTCATCAAATAAGACCACGTTTCCTTTAAAATTGGGGTCACCATTTTTAAATGTTCGTTGTAAATCTGATCAGGTCCACAAGCCTTTCCATTTCCCATGCTGTGTACAGCATTTTCGATATTCATTACTGTTATAGGCAAAAACTCAGTAATATCTTCTGATTGTGTCTGTAGTGGTTGAGTATCTTTAACCTGAAGCACTTGACACATATGCTTTTCCCAGGTTTCTATTGGTATATCCCTAGGGAATTTTAGTTTTCTTGGGTTCAGTATTTTATAAGGATGTCGTTCAGCAACTTCTATCTTCTTTATATCTAGCATTTCTTGGTACTCTTTCTTCTTTTGTTTTATTAGCTGCTTATAGAGCCTACGAGAAAGTGTGTATATTTCAAGTTTTTCTGGAGACGGATAATTTAAGGTAATGTGTAATTTATTCAGTGTTTCTTTCCTAGCAACATAGCAGTCTGAGTTGAACCAGGGCTTTGCTTTCCGTTTGTATGGATCTGTATACTGTATAGCCTCCTGCATCTGGCGGTCTAATTCTAGAACAGCTTTTTCCAATATACCAACATACCATCTCTGATGTCAGAAATAGCCTTTTTTATTTGGACTGAATCTGTTTCACGTTTTTGTAACTGATTGTACAGTATGTCAGCATGCAGTATTAATTTGTGAAAAACAGACAACCGGAACATGAATGTGGTATCCTCAGGAGCGCCGTGAGTCCACTGGTTTCATTTATGCTAATAGACGTTTTACCTTCTTCTATTCTGCGAAAGCACTCAACAAGTTTCTCTCTATTCTCGTAAACTACATTCACCGTATGAATGTTGTAGTTGTCCGAGGGAGTCTAGTCTTCATTATTTCATTCAAGAGGTCACTTCTGTAAGACGAGTTGGAAAAAAAGTTGGGCTTGCGGACAGATTATACAAAAATAATTTGACTTGGAGATTATACGAACAAGTCTTCTACATTGTCAAATTTAGTTGGTGTCCATAGTAATGAATGAAATGTGCATTAGGGTAGTGTACTTTCAATCTAGTCTGCATACCCCCTGTTTGTCAACTCATTATGCTGGCTCCATCAAAACTTTGACAAATAAGTTTATGTGGTGTGTCCCTTAATATGGGATTAATTTGCTCTAACATATATTGACTCAATCCATACGCTGTCCTGTCGGCTGGATTCACAAACCCCAAAACCTTTCATGGACATGACCCTCTAATGCATATCGAAAAACAACATCCATTGTTTCATCTGCTTCTATTGCAACGAATTGAGATTCCCCAATTTCTGAAGAAATGAGCTCCCTACACACATTCAACATATAGTCGAGAAGCTCTTTCTGAATGGTCTTTGATATACCTTTAAACACAGAAGCTGTGGACAGGTGTTCTTTCATAGCAACATCTATTTCAACTGAAAAATTAATGAGACTTTTGAAAATTCCAGGATATAGAGAATTTTCTGTCTCATCATGGCCACGCAGTGTCACTTCAATTATGCCACAGAATTTTATCCACCGAATAATTCTGCGTGATAAGTGCCTATTTTCCCTAACCTGATCATTGTGTTTGTTAATGGATTGGCAAAACGCAGAATCCAGTTGAGTCACTATATTAATCCCTAGCACAGCTAATTCCATGCATGAATTATATTGGGAGGAACTTTCGTGCTTTTTAATTTTTTCTTTCATGTGTTTGAGATCTGGTACTCCGGTTTTCGTCCACATCAGGTCATGTCCAAATAATATGCATGGAAAACAGGAAAGCCCATTCCTTGAATCACAGCCACACAACCACTCGTATTCTGCATACACCCCTGGCTGGAATCTGCGTCGATATTCGCGCCCTTTATGTTGTCTGACTTGTTCTAGTTGTAAATGAGGTGTTAGTTGACTGAGTGTCTTTGTCTTTTCCATTGGGGACTGTTGAGAAAAAGGTCTACTTAAAATATTACTCACAGAATTCATTGTACATAGCCTAAAGGTTAATCATACCTTTGTGATATACCTTATGCGACTCTTCATACAACACACAACAGATTTACTTTTAACAACAACATATTAAATATTACGAGATAGGATAATGGCTATTCTTTAAATAGATGGCAATACGCGTTAGCTCTTCTGCTTTTTCACGTAAGCCAACTGCAGGTAGTCATGGCCCCACTGCACAGTGGTAACACAGTCACGTGAGATGGCGGTATGCTAGTATAGCCATAGTCACAATTATAGATTTCCCACCTAATCAATACTCAATAGGCAATAATAACTCATGACAGTATAGCCACACGCACACAGTCACAGTTATCTCAAATTACCATAATAATCGCTGATTGTTTTGTTGCTATTTATTGTTAATGTGCAAATGACAAGGCAATATAGCTGTTACCTTATTGACTAATTAGCCCAGCAGTGGTCGCGTGGTTGTTGGCACATAAATGGTCATGTCTGAGGGTTTCCCCTCACCAGTAAATTTTCTATTTTTCTATTAAGTAGTCAACTCAATTGCATTTGTCAATGATATGGAAGTGTTCATGGACATGTTCCTTATCACATAATATGAACACAAATAGTTCACCAATTATTACAGCATTATTTTCCAGCATAATATTCAAGCCTGAGAGTTATGATGCATCGTTCTGGTACAAAAGTGGTTGCATCATGAGCGTTTCTCTCACTTATTCAATTACGTTAGTGGTCGCGTGCCGAGCATTTCGCTCTCTTCACAACCAATGCTAAAACCAGTTCAGTTTATTGTTTGTTTTGTTATATTATTCCTTTCTTTTGTTTTATATTTGACTTGAAGTGGAATTATAACAAATTTATTTCACAAATTTATAATGCAGAAATAGAATATAAAGCAATACAATGTAAGGATTTGTTTATGAAATAATGCGCTGTACAAATGATAAATATAAATACCCCATGAAAATTAGACATACTGTAACTTACAACAAAAATGTTACAGATTTTGATTACAGTTTCATTCCTATTATCGTTCTCTTTTCGACTGGAACAGTTCAGTCATCATAGTCATCTCTGTTCTGTTTGATACCACAGTTGTTACAAACTTGTAGGGAGTGTTCCTTACAAATTGGCATGAATAGAAGATGAAAACGCCTCAGGGGCATAATTTTGTGGAAAAATTCAGGTGCAGTGCTGTCTATTGCCCAAAAATCCTCTGCATGTGTATACGAGACTTTCAAAACTGCAGTAAAGTAAAGAAGGCCAAAAGAAGCGAAGAGTTCTTCCGTAGGTGTCCCTGCCATCTCTTTCTCATTTGTATTCACTCCTTATCTGAGCCATTTTAATGTTTGTCCGAGGTTGATGTGTCTTGTTTTCGATTGTGCTCGGTGCACGATGGATGTTCCACACCGTGCAGTTGTCCTTTCCAAAATAATGTGGCACTGGTGCATGTTGCTCCTCTTCCAGCTTTTCTCCCACTACCTCTGAATCAGTATAATCATCATCATCTTCATCATCAGTGTTCCACTCCAGTCTCCCGGGTGTGGTTTGAATCAATCATGATCACTGTTTTCTACATGGTCCTCTCACTCACACTTTCACTGTTATATGCAACACCATATTATGCCAAATCACTTCCACCACCCATATTTTTTACTTTCTTTAGTTCCTGTTCCACTTCTTCCATCCATTGAAGGATTTGCTGTTCTCGTGGATTAGCCATTGAATAACTACAAAATTTTCAGAACATTTTAAAGAAAGTGAATGTACATCCTAACAATTAAAACAACACATTGGAGATACATTACTGTGTTCTAATTATATAGTGGTCGCGTGCTGAGCAAATCTCTCAATGAGTGCACTGCATAACAAGAATAAAAATAATTCTTCTCTAGTGGACGGCTCACTAAAACTGATCATCCCTTGTGGAAGAGAAGGGATTTACAGAGGAATACCTAGAGGGGAAGGGACCTGTCCACAAAAGTTAAGCAATGATAATACTTAATTTTGAGAAGTGAGGCATTCTCTCACCATGCGACCACTGCCAGGTTAGTAAGCATTATGTGTAAAATGCATTGTGTCTGAATACAGCAATGTGGGAAGGCTAGGTACTGCAATATTCCCATGTGTTTTGTACCTGGATGTAGATCTGGATATGACTGATCTTCCTCAGGTGTAGACCACCTAAAGACTGCAACGTTTTCTTTCAAAATGGAAGAAGGCTATCTGAAGCAAGGACAGAAAACTAACTTGTAATTATTCTGTATGTATTATTAATTTTTCCTATAACTTCTTAATAAAAGTAGACTCAGAAACAGAATTTGATCAGAATACAGAATAAACTAAATTTTGCAAATGCTATAGTACAATTACTTGAAAATATATGTATTTTGGATGTAAAATCAATTACTAGTTTCACACAGAAGATCCCTTTGGTTCCTATTCTTCCTTCAACTCACTAAATGTCTCGGACGCTTTTGTATATGGTTCCATCTTCTGATTGGAATATACACCCGATGGACTAGCTACAGGTTTATCTGAGTGACCTTCGCATTGTATCTCCATTCCTGATCTCTCTTTGTTTTTAAGGTTACAAAACTTTCCTCAGGTAGATCCGTTACTTGAGCAGGAAGGAACATCTAGCCTGGAAAAGTGTCTTGATTTACTGGAAAAAAGTCAATTTCCTTGAAGCCTGAAAGTGCAGCCTTTTGATATTTTCTTGAAACCTGAAAGAGCTGCCTTTTGGTAGACAGTTGTATAACTCTACCAGGGTGATACTGAAGCCATTGATGGTATCCATGGCATTCTGCATTGTAGTACGGTATTTCATTAGATGGTCAAGGATGAACACATCTAGTGGTTGTTGACGATGCATTGAATGCATGGTGAGGTGGGTGGTATGTGTGTGTGTGCGCAGAGCAGAGCAGAGCAGAGCAGACCAGAACAATGCCATTTTCTCAGTGAAACTGAACAGACACGAAAGGTTTGTGACTTACATGTCCATCTCTTCTTATATGTCCATCAAACAAAAGAACAACTTTTCTTTTCTGGAGTTGATTTCACATTGCTGTTGAAGTGTTGCAGGTACTTCAACTTGGAATTGATCCATCCCTTTTCCTGAACAACAGCAACAAAGTTCCAGGTGGTGCTCCAACTGCTAGCTCTGGATTCATCCAGACCCTTGGAAATACCAACATTGGTGAAATAAACTAACCTAGTGCACTCATGCCTAGAACTTCAGCAGTCACATTTGTCCCCCATTCTGCACTACCTATCGCACCAACTTGCCTCTTTCCGCTTTGGGCAAGAGCTAGAATAACATAGAGAGGCGGAATTGCTATCTGGCTGAAGCTAATTGAACAAACATCTGCCGTGTTTCCAGTGGTCATGTAAGCAAGGGCATGGCTGTTGAATGATGAAAAATCTTGAAAATACACAGTATAGAATCACTGGTGCAAAATTAAAGACTGTTAGCTGAAAGTTTAGAGCATTAATAATAATCATAGAGTGCGAATAGTGCCATGTCATCTATGTTGCGGCACGAGGCCAACATCAAAACAGCTTATTACAGGGTACTGTAGTTAAAAAAATATGAACTTGCCTTTGCAAGGAGCGCTGATGTCAGGCATACAGCCCCTCTATGTAATTATAGCTTGTTGGCTTTGTGCTTTGGAGGCTGATTTATATTTTGAACTTCTGTCTCATCAGCATTAAATTCATTACAAAGGGAAAATGTATTCTGTTTTTATTCTGTTGACATTGACTTTATTGAATGCTTGTGCCCGTGTAGCATACATAGCCTCTAGTTTTTTGAGGGATAACTTTGGATGTCTTTGAATGAAGCCCTCAAACCAATGTCATCGGTTTGCATCTTGTCAACATTGAAATTATGTTTCAGGTTATTTCTTTCCATCAATTCAAAAGCCAGTTTACACATACCCATTTTTTGTTAGTCTGAAAAATCTGACCTCCATATCTAGCAAATATTTGAATAAATTTTCAAATTGAATCAGCTGTTTCAGAAACAACACGTTACATTTTCTTAGTTTTGAGAATAACAAAAAAAAAAAAAAAAAAACCTTTCACTTTTGAGTGAAACTTAAAATATTGACACCAACAAATTATATATGGTAAACAGACGTGTTTTAGATCTACTTGTGAAGGAAAATAATTTCCAAGTTGATTCGAATGCCCACAATTAAATAATAAAAGTGCACATGTGCTGTTTCTCCAGTAATGTGGCTATTTTCATACATTTTAACAGTTTATATGTACCATACTAATATTTATATTTTCACCAGAAATCATATAAATGTAACAATATAACAGGTGTATGCATAAGTTTTTGCCAGTTTTTGTGGTAAAGAAAACATGTAATCTATCTAGAGAGATATTTCCCCTACTACACAAATATTTTGCGGTAATAAGATGTTCACGCGAACTTATAATAAAATAACAACACAACAATAATTCTAAACTGCATTCAGACATGTCCTAATTACAAATTACTAAGCCCAAACAGAAATGAAATTTGCCGTTAAGACTGGAAATTCGGAGGAGCTATACAACTATACCATCGGCGTCATCCCTAGCCTTGTCTGACTCGTTGGCTCGTCGGTTCAGATGGTCCCAGGTTCTATTCCTTCTATTCTATTCTATTTCAACCTTCATTGGTTAATTCCAATGGCTTGGGGGCTGGGTGTTTTTGCTGTCCCCACCATCCTTGCAACTCACACACCACACATAACACTATCTTACACCACAATAACATGCAGTTATCTACACATGGCAGATGCCGCCCACCCTCGTCGGAGGGTCTGCCTTACAAGGGCTGCACTCGGCTAGAAATAGCCACACAGAATTATTATTATCCCTAGCCTTGCCAGACCTGGCATTTCAGGAACATCAAGTTGCCTATTATCTTTAGAGATAAGTCTTACACCTTGAATTTCATGTTTCTCATCCTTAACTTTTTTGTAGCTTAGGAATTATTCTTTCACCAGCATGAATATATACTCCCGCTTATCATCTCTAACCTGTTTCCACGATAAACACTCCAGTTACATGAGAAAATTTCCACATCCATAATATCACTTCTAATTTAATTTTTGTTGTTGTTGATATTTGCTTTACGTCACACCGACACAGATAGGTCTTATGGCGACGATGGGATAGGAAAGGCCTAGGAATGGGAAGGAAGCGGCCGTGGCCTTAATTAAGGTACAGCGCCAGCATTTGCCTGGTGTAAAAATGGGAAACCACAGAAAACCATCTTCAGGGCTGCTAATAATAATAATAATCGTATGGCTGACAGTGGGGTTCGAACCCACTATCTCCCGATTACTGGATACTGGCCGCACTTAAGCGACTGCAGCTATCGAGCTCGGTATCACTTCTCAGCCGTGATTCAATTCCTGTTACAACATCTGGCAAATATATTTCTATTCAATCACCATACTATCTATTAGGTCATCAGCCCAGAGGCTGGTTGGATCCTCAAATAGCACCACCAAAGGTTATGCGATTATAAGGAAACCGCAAAAACCAATGGCAGCACCAAAATGAGGCGTACTAGGCAAGACGAGGAGTGAGGTAGTTTGCCATTGCTTTCCTCACTGAGTCAGAAAGTGCTATTGCAGCATGACTGACCCTATGAGCAACACCTTTCATAACACTCAGATGCACTAGTCGTGCTCTGAATGTCATTACTCAGCACCACCCATACCCCAGCAGCTTCCATATTGTCACAGCCATGGATGAGACTGGGACTTCGGTGGAAGCTACACTTTACTCTGGCCTGTGCCAAGAGATGGATACAAAAGTACTGTATCCATCAAGAAATGGCAGCAGGCAATCAATCACCGTACCTACTTTATTTCATTCCTTTCTTTAAAATACTTCTACTGTTCAACACTAACAATTTTATGTCATCCTTAGGCCCACTTGACTTTCTGCTTGCTATAACTGTCATCAGGTTACAATTACATATTCCGGTTCAACTTTGGCTTTTTCATTTCTTGCATTTACGGGAGGGAAAGCAAACATATTCTGTACTGGTATGTCCCTATTTTGACTAGCGAAAAGGTAGCAACCGTAATCTGTAAATTGTTTACACTCTTAGGAAAGAATTACGTGAACGAATTCTAACGGAAAGAATGAAGGAATTATGATGTTAAGCTGTTAATGATAAAGTGCTCACCACGCATGGGTGTTTTTGGTTGCCGTACTTCTACGACGTGATACGCTGATAGTCCTCCCGGCAATGTCGGTGGGCCAAGTTCGGCATTCCAATCTTCAGAAGAATCGGAATCAGATGAATACTTATCCGATAACATATTTCCACGTGCTTCTTTCCTTTTAACTGAAAAATAGGCTTACAGGCAACAGACTTTATCTCGGACTAGTTGATACGACGAAGTACAATTTCAAAACCACCGCCGTCTCGATCCTCCTTGTACTGCCTGCTCTATGAGAGGATTTTTGCGAATACGCTGCGACAAAAATTGTCCGCTAGATGGCAGGCATAGACGCCCGAAGTTCTCAATCCATTATTATGACGACTGCCTACAAAACACTATGCAGTATAGTCATATGTTCACTGAAGTTCGTAAATTACATCAGTAATATTAAAGATCAGTAACATTACCTGTATGAAGTCGCAGGTGGCCACTTTATGTCACAATTTAAAGATTTTCCTGGACGAAGGCTTGGAGTGATACACTGGGCGGTTAACATTTTGTGTTCTTGCCAATAGAGGTCTTAAGAACTTGGTTTGCTAATATTCTTTGACGTCACACTGTAACAGAAGACATTCTGAAAGGGAAGAAGTAGCAAGTCCTCGTATTACGCTCGTAAGTTTGAAGAACTTCCGACAGTGGGGCACAGCTGCTACTACAAACTCCTGCAAATGCTTCACCAGAGCAGGGTCGGTAGATGCAGACTGGGTCTCGGCCCACAAGTTGCCACAGCTGGTCCGTGGTCCAACAGCTCTGCACTCTGACCGGTCAACCGAGCAGAGGAGAGGTGGCCACGGCTCTACCGTGGCTCTACGCCTCTGCATTCGGGAGACGGGACAGGGCTGAACCTGACGGCTGGCCCCAACCGTCGGCTGTCCTGAGAATGGTTTTCCGTGGTTTTCCATTCTACTGCACTAAGGCGAATGCCGGGACAGTTCCTAGTATAGGCCACGGCCGTCAACCCCCTCACCTTCTCAGAGCATCTCCTTCACCGTAACAAATCTCCTATCCTGAGAGACGGCGTCACCGTCTAAGAGGCCCGCCTCCCCCTTCAGGGAGAGCAACAAAACAAGGTTTTGGATATCGATGTCCTCCTCTGTCCTGATGCATAATCAGTTCCATTTATTGGTGTCGAAGCTCTGGGTAGGGAGAGAAGTTGCTGACGGAAATGTCACACTCCATCCTCTTCTCAACAATACAACCCAAGTACCCGCGAATTAGAGTTTGATTTTCTGTTTCTAGATTTATTGGGACATTATCATTTCGATATTTGAGGTTGTCCAAAATGTCTAAGCATGAAGGCTTTTTTTGTTGATTGTCCGTCACAATTCTTATCACAGGGTATCCACTATCCTCCACGGCTTTTATCACTTTCTGAAATAGGGTGTTAAGGTGTAAAGGCGACAGAGGCGAGAGTAATCCGAAGATATCAAATGACTTCCTTTATTAGGACCTTGCCTAAATATAGCCAGCGGGCGAGTTGGCCGTGCGGTTAGGGGCGCGCAGCTGTGAGCTTGGATCCAGGAGATAGTGGGTTCGAACCCCGCAGTCCGCAGCCCTGAAGATGGTTTTCCGTGGTTTCCCATTTTCACATCAGGCCGCTTCCTTCCAAGTCCTAAGCCTTTCCTATCCCATCGTCACCAAAAGACCTATCTGTGTCGGTGCGACGTAAAGCAAATAGAAAAAAAAGAAAAAAAGATATAGCCGACTGCCAATTTTCTCTTCATTCATCTCTAGACGGTATTTTGTGGAATTGTATTTGTTCGGGCTGCGAAAACCTTGACGAGATTTGGAGAATGGTGCACATCAGTTGAATATTTCGTGGAAAAGGCTGACATTTCAGTTCTACAAGAAAAAACCGACTTGCACAAACGAAAGAAAACAAGTACACTTTAACAGAACTTTAAAAATATCTATAAGCATAATATGATTAATTTATTTTACAGTTCCATACAAAATATCACTTGTACAAACGGAAGTGGACAGGCACGTTTACTCATTATACGAAATAACTCAGCTGACATACATGCATCAATAACACAATGCAACACCCGCACTGACCGCGAAGATTGTGCGTCTACTACTGCACTCTTACGGCGACTTGAAGAAATATTGGTATTAGCGCCTTCCTGTGTTAAACTAGTGGCATAGAGCAGGCAGTATAGGAGGATCGAGACGGCGGTGTTCAAAACACAACAATACATATAATTTCATAGATATAATGTACCAGTAATTATGAAGGTATATTATTTGTAGATCACTTATAAGAGGTATCGATACCTCGCGGTGACGCAGGCGGGATTTTTAATCTGCGAAGAGCTAAAATCAAATACTCTATAGAGAATACGTGTCACTTTGCGAGATATCAAAGGACATTGATTGCTAGCGCACCTAGCGAAACGACCTTGAAACTACACTATGCATTATTAATTATGCCAAAAGTGTCAGGTCCCAAGTCGTCTTTAATTAAAATGTGGTTATAGGAGTTTCCCCATTTCACATCGGATGGTAAAATTATATTCTACCGGGCGAGTTGGCCGTGCGCGTAGAGGCGCGCGGCTGTGAGCTTGCATCCGGGAGATAGTAGGTTCGAATCCCACTATCGGCAGCCCTGAAAATGGTTTTCCGTGGTTTCCCATTTTCACACCAGGCAAATGCTGAGGCTGTACCTTAATTAAGGCCACGGCCGCTTCCTTCCAACTTCTAGGCTTTTCCTATCCCATCGTCGCCATAAGACCTATCTGTGTCGGCGCGACGTAAAGCCCCTAGCAAAAAAAGAAAAAAAATATTCTGTGACGTTTGCAGCAAAGAGGCGAGGGAAACTTATTTTATATTCCCCCCTAACGAGTTATAATCAATTTATAAAATAAATATGGTAGTCTGACTGATGTCTATTAAAATACGTAAAATTGAAGGTGCCTAAAATTATTTTAGACCCTATTTGGGAGTCTATTTTAGGCAGCTAAAATAACAATTAATCACCTAAAAATCCGAGGTCTAGTGATCACTATTGCACGTTTCTGTGGTGGTTGGAAGTGTAGTGCGTTGTCTGAATATGAAGTGAAATGTGTTGGAACAAACACAAATACCCCGTCTCCGAGCCAGAAGAATTAATTAGACGCGATTGAAATCCCCGATACGCCCTGGAATCGAATCCGAGACCTTCTGAACCGAAGGCCTCACTCAACGCTGACGATTCAACCAAGGATTCAGACAAAACGAAATCATTATTGAGTTTCATTATTTCTGTCAGTATTAACATTCACCTTTCATAGTTAAACAAAGAAAAATCATTATTTAGTTTCATTATTTCTATCAATTTTAACGTGCAATTTTTGTAGTTTCAATCATGCCGTCTGATGTTTAAGGTCGGCCCGCCAGGTGCGCCATTGTCAACACGTCTCTCAGTTTAGTACAGGAGAATGACGTGTCCAGTATTGTCTATAGCGTATTTGCTATAATGACAAGATGTCTTAACTGCTACAATGTTGGATGCGCTTGTGAATGGTCGGCTGTTGAGAGTGCTCTTGCATTATCGTAGTGATAAAGTAGTTAAAACCTATTGAAATTGTTTAGTTTGTGGGTGTGTGATGCGCTTAGAGCTTTTTATATACCTATTGGTGTTTAGTGCTCTTTGGTAGAAATTGGGAGTAGTGATATTTCTTTTTATTTTATATCAAGTAGTTCAGTTGGTGTTCGGTAGATTACGTTTTCTAGGTTAAGTAGGTTAGCTAGTTGTATTATACTTTGTTTCGAATTTAGGTTTAAGTAATAATATTAACTCTTTTTAAAAATTATTTTAAAATATTCTGTAGGTTCACTGGTATAATACTTACAAAGGCAGATTATCGTAAGGAGTTGTAACTTCCGGAGCTTTTCCGGTATTTCGTATAGATATCCGTTCAAACTATCACGAAGGTAATCATTTATTCAATTAAATAACACGATACGCCTGTACACTTCGATTTAAAAAGAAGTTAAAGTGAATACACGGTATTTCACTGGATAATTACTCAACAGTCTTTGGATTATTGACGATTGTTTGCTGCATTGCAACGAGATCAAAGAGATTATTGTTGCTGAGTAATCAAATACATGAATCAGCTGATTACTGTACTCCAATAATTTGTAAACTTTGCACCTTCGTTTATTCATCGAGTAAAAGTTAATAATCAAATTCCTATATCCCAATAATAATGCAGTTCAAGTCTCCGGCGTAGTTTTGACAGAAATTAGTGTAGACAACCTCTTATTCTTCAGCATTTAAGGACAATTTTACTCTCCATACCGCGAAGTAGGGAAAATAATAGTAATCCACCAGCTGTAAAAATCATATACCCATATTTCAGTTGAAAATTTTTGTGAAAATACGGTATATTTAGATAGTATCTTGCGTGCTATATTCGTGTGTATCTTTGTGTGTGCATCTTTTGTGTGTAGTGTATCTATTACAGCATAGTGGTATCTTATTAGAAATTAGCGTGCTTATTCTATTGTAAAATATTTGTGTAGTATAGTAGAAGTATCTGTAGAAACTGTCTTACTCGAAATCTGTTGTAATTAGGATAGGTTTAACTGCAGTTTAGAATTGTGTAATTCTAGTGTATTCCTTTCAGTATTCATTAATAAGCGGCAGTCTTTATCCTGTTAGGGTGTTGTAGGATAAAAAATATAGTACGACTAAGTAGTATTGTAGTGAAGTAGTATATTAATTACTTTATTGTCATGTGATCTTTGTGTGCTATCCTAGACAATATTTCTTTCCCTTAATATTTTGCACATAATAAGTTATTTATTTTCCTTTTCTTTTCAGTTTTCTGTAAAGAATGGCTGTAGGGGTGCAAGTGAAGGAACTGTGTGTGTGGTCACGCATTACATAGTACGAGGGAGATAATTAGGATTCTCTCAGAAGACAGGAAGGAAGGTAGGCCTCCCTCAATTAATGTACAGGATACAGTAGGTATAAAAGGGGGATGGAAAGGAAAGGGGGAATTGTAGAAGACAGGTGGTCGAATGTTCTAAGAGGAAGGAGATTGCATGCTAAGGGCTCTATTCAGGATCAGAATTCAGGACAGGTGTCTGTGAGAAATTGGCATGAGTAACTAAAGGTAGAACAACAGAAGGAATATGAGGAACAGGGGACTGTTGTTGAGAAGTGTGGAAGTAGAAGGAAGAAAAGGTAGGAAAGGGAAATGTAGAGGAGTGGATAGGAAAAGACAGGTAGAACAGGGTCATGGGAGGGAGAAAAGGGAGGAGGAAGTAGCTTCTGAAGCTGTCAGGAAAGATAGGGCTGACCAGGAGGGGAGGGGATCAAATGAGGTGGGTTGGTTTAAGGCTCTGGTCATGGGGGATTCCATTGTTAGATATGTAGGGAATTGTGTGGAGGAAAGGGAACAAGGGTAGAGTTTTATCCAGGAATTGGGTTGAGGCAAATGTTGAAGAAAGTATAAGAAAAGGAGGAGGGAAAGGAGAAGGTGGTAGTATTTCACATTGGTACCAACAACATAAGGCAAGCAGGTATAAGCACCAACATAGCTGGGGATATGTAGGATCTGGTAAATGCAGCATGGGTGAAGTTTAAGGAAGTGTAGATTGTTATCAGTGGAATACTCTGTAGGAGGGATACTGACTGGAAGGTGATTGGGGATTTAAATGAGACTATGGGGTGGGTATGTGGGAAACAGGGAGTGAGATTTCTAAATCCTAATGGGTGGGTAGGAGATAGGGATCTGTGCTCAGATGGCCTTCAGTTAAACCGCAGTGGTAAGTATACGTTAGAAGGGATATAGGAAGGTACATTCAGGGAAACTGATTGGCCTAGGGAGTGGTGATAAGGGTACAGGGATATGGAAGTCAAGTAGGGATGACATAAAATGTTAGTGTTGAACTGTAGAAGTAAAGTAAAGAAAGGAATAGATTAGAATAGATATTGTAATAGGAGTTGAATCATAGCTGAGAAATGATATAATGTATTCAGAAATGTTTTCACCGAACTGGAGTGAGTATCGTAGAGATAGGATAGGAATGTTAGGAGGGGCGGTATTCATTCTGATGAAAGAAGAATTTGTAAGCTACGAAAGAGTTAAAGATGACAAATATGAACTAGGTGTATGGCTCATTTCTAGAGATGTCTTTGGAGTGTACGGACCGGGAAAGGATAGCGCTGACACTGATTCAAAATTACTTGATAAGATAATCAGCTATGTGAGAAACGACATGGAAAGGAATCTGGTTGTAGCGGGAGATCTCAAATTTACCAAATGTCAGTTGGGAAGGACAGCTGATTCAGAAAGCGATGGAACCAACTAGAGGGTAGAATATACTGGACGTGGTGCTGCTAAAACCAGATGAGCTCTGTAGAGAAACCGGAGTGACAGACGATATTATTTTAATAAGTGCGCAAAAATTTTGCTTTACAAACCTGAATATTCACAGATACTTTTTGATCGTAATTTACAACTTAGAATTTGGTAGCGTTCAGAGCGTTCATTACAATGTTCACACACACAATCACTGCTGAGGATGTGATACTTTTTATTTATGCACAATTTGGTATGAAACCCGTGCACCACCATCCTGGTCACCACATGTCGTAATTTCTGGTTTGCTTGTCTTCATTTGGTAGTCATCACTGCTTCTGTAGTATAGAAGCCTTCCCATATTTGTTCTTCCTTCTCCCGTCTGTTCCGCAGAGCAGTCTTCACTGCAGGTGTCTTTGGTAACAAGTGGCTTAAAGTTAGATCTTCCAACAAAAATGTTTCTTTTGCCATAACGTAAACTAGTCGAGACGGCGTGTATTTTGATAAGCTCATAGTTCGTTTCAAGTACCTGGCTTTTAGAGCCTCGATATCTTCCAGTTGTTTTACAGTTAGGTACTCTCAGATGATCTCTATTCCGTATGTTAACGTGGGTAGTATTTTCGTATCGAACAACTTCAAGGCAGCTTCCAGGGAGAGAAGCTGTAGATTTTTTATTTCGTTAATTGCCTTAACTGACGCGATCAGTCCTTGCCTGAGGTGAAGTGAGAAAGATTTTGCAGTCATCTGTATAGTGATTCCTAATTATCTGTACATGTTATCTTTAAGCGGCAAACATTTGCAAAAGATTTCATCGTTCGAGGCTAGTCTTCCTGCTTTCCTGAAAATTACTATCTCCATTTTGTCTCGATTCATCTGTAGTTCGTTCGTTTCTATCCAATCAACTAAGGGGTCTAGTCCTCTTTGAAGCTCTTCCCTGTTGTTCGACGCCAGTGCCATATCGTCTGCATATATGTATGATGATACAGCTGATGATATATGTATGATGATGCAGCTACTACATCGTGAGTAAGAATAATGAAGAGCAATGGGCTGAGTGGATCACCCTGCAATACTCCATTAGTCTGATTTAATCATTCAGACTGTCCAATACTGTCGTTGATTTTCACAAAATAGTGTTAGTGATCACAAAGCTGTATTGTTGTAGTTAAAAATAAATGTGATAGAAAGAAAGGTCTTAAAATTAGGACTATTAGACAGCACCATATGGCTGATAAAGCAGGAATGAGGGAGTTTCTAAAAAGTAACTATGATCGGTGGGAAATGATAAATGAAAACGCAAGCATACTCTGGAATGGGCTTAAAGCAATTGTCTAAGAATGTGAAAACAGGCTTGTACCTTTAAAGGTGGTAAGGAATGGCCAAGACCCACTTTATTATAACAAAGAAATGAAGAAACTAAGAAGGAGGTGCAGGTTGGAAAGAAATAGAGTTAGAAATGGCTGTGAAAGTAAGGCAAAATTGAAGGAACTTAATAGGAACTCGAATCTAGCAAAGTACTCAGCTAAGGATAACATGATGGCAAACGTAATTGGCAGTCATACAAATTTTAGTGAAAAATGGAAAGGTATGTATAGTACTTTCAAGTAGAAACAGGTTCGAAGAAGGACATTCCAGAAATCATTAATGAACAAGTTGAGTGTGTATGTGAGGATCTTCAAAAGGCAGAAGTATGCAGTCAGCAGTATGTAAAGATTGTTGGTTCAAAGGATAATGTCCAGATAGAGGAAGTGACTGCTGCTAAAGAAGTATAAAAGTTTACCTATGGTAACAATGACATTTACAATAAGATACAAAAGTTCAATATTAGAAAAGCGGCTGGAATTGATAAGATTTCAGGAAATATACTAAAGACCATGGGTTGGGATATACTGTATAACCATACCTAAAGTACTTATTTGATTATTGTTTGTGTGAAGGAGCTATACCAAATGAATGGAAAGTTGTTATAGTGGCCCAGTTGTACAAAGGAAAGGGTGGTGGACATAAAGCTGAAAATTACAGGCCAGTCAGTTTGACATACATCGTACGTAAGCTTTGGGAAAGCCCTCTTTCAGATTATATTAGACATGTTTGCAAAATTAATAACTGGTTCGATAGAAGACAGTTTGGGTTTAGGAAAGGTTATTCCACTGAAGCTCAACTTGTAGGATTCCAGCAAGGTATAGCAGATATCTTGGATTCAGGGGGTCAAATGGACTGTATCGCGATTGATCTGTCTAAGGCCTTTGATAGGGTGGATCATGGGAGACTACTGGCAAAAATGGGTGCAAGTGGACTAGACAAAAGAGTGACTAAATGGGTCGCTATATATCTAGAAAATAGATCTCAGAGAATTAGAGTAGGCAAGCTTTATCTGACCATGTAATAATTAAGAGGGAAATTCCTCCAGGGAGTATTATTGGACCTTTATATTTTCATCTATATATAAAAAATAACTTGTCCCGACTGACTGACTGACTGACTGACTGACTGACTGACTGACTGATTCATCATCGCCGAGCCAAAACTGCTAGACATAGAGACATGAAATTTTGGGGATACATTTATATTAAAATATAGGTTCTCGCTAAGGGAGGATTTTTGGATATTCCGTCGCTAAGGGGGTGAAAAGGGGAGTGAATTTTAAAAATAGGGATATCTATATCTCAAAAACTTAAAAAGTTTACAGACGTAAAAATTGGTATTTGGAATCTCCTTTAAAAATAAAGAAACACGTATGTTTTGTTTTAGGAAAATCCCATGAAGGAGGAGTGGTAAAAATGGGGGGGAAAGGGGGTTGAACACCTTTTATGAGGAGAATTATATCTCAAAACCCGAAGATGTTACAGACTTGACAATTGAAATTTGGAATCTCTTTTGAAAATAAAGAAACACGTATTTTTGTGTTTCTGGATAATCCGATGAATAGGGGGTGAACAGGAGTGACAAACGGAGTGAATTTTTAAAATGACTATATCTGAAAATTATCTCAGACACGTAATATATTACAGATTTGAAAAATGGTATTCGGAATTTCCAGTAAATGTAAAGAAATATAAATATTTTTTGAAAAATCCACTTAAGGGGAATTGAAAAAGAGTGCGAATTTTTAAAATTAGCGTGTCTACAGTATATCTCAAAAACTTAACATGTTTGAGACGTGAAAACTGGTATTTGGAATCTCCTTTAAAAATAAGGAAACATGTATTCTTTGGTTTTGGGAGGAAAAAACCCTTAACTGGGGGGGGGGGTGAAAGAATTGAAAAATTAGCTGAATTATTTATATGAGAATGTAACCAAAAATGTAAAGATGTTACAAACGTGAAAACTGGCATTTGGAATCTCCTTTAAAAATAAAGAAACACGCAATTGGTGAGGAAATCAACTTGGTAGGGGGATGAAAACGGGGATGAATTCCTTTTTCGAGGATACATATATCTCAAAAACTGAAGAAGTTACAGTCGTGATAATTGGTATTTGGAAGCTCTTTTAAAAAAATGGGTACTATTTGTTTGTGGAAAATTCACTTAAGTGGGGAGTGTGAAAGGAAGTAAAAAAAATAATTCTTTTTCCTGAGAAACTTATATCTCAAAACTGAAGTTTACAGACGTGAAAATTGGTATTTGGAATCTCCTTTAAAATAAAGAAACACGCATCTTTGGGAGGGGGACACCAACTTAACGGGCGGGGGTGGAGTGAAAAAGGAGTTGAATTCTTTCCATGAGGATACTTATATCTCAAAAACTGAAGATATTACAGACATGAACATTTGTATTTGGAATTTTATTTTAAAGTAAAGAAACACGTAATCTTTTATTTTTGGAAAATCCATTTAAGGGGGGGGGTGAATTACTTGAAAAATTAGTTGAATACTTTGTATGAGAATACTTATATCTCAAAAACTAAAGATGTTACGGACGTGAAAATTAGTATTTGAAATCTCCTTTAAAATATGTACGCATTTTGGGGGGATATCAATTAGGGGGCGGCTACGGTGAAAAAGGAGTTTTATTCCGTTATATGAGGATAAATATATCTCAAAACTGAAGATGTTACAGTCGTGATAATTGGGATTTGGAAGCTCCTTTATAAATAAAGAAACAAGTTTTTCGGAAAATTCACTTAAGGGAAGGGGGGAGGGGGGTGAAAGGAAGTGAAAACGTTTAATTACTTTTAAGGAGAAATTTATATCATACAAACTTAAGGTTACACACGTGAAAATTTGCATTTGGAATCACCTTAAAAATGAAGAATCTCGCATTTTTTGGAGGGGGCTGGGGGGAATCAACTTAACGGGCTGGGGTGGAAAAGGAGTTGAATTATTTTTATGAGGATACTTATATCTCAAAAACTGAAGATGTTACAGATGTGAAAATTAGTATTTGGAATCTCCTTTAAAGATGAAGAAACACGCATTTGATTTTTTTTGGTAAATCAACGTAAGGGGTGTGAGGTTGAAAATAAGTAAATATAAAGTTTGAATATGTTTATGAGGATACTTTTTCTTAAAAAACTGAAGCTGTTACAGACGTAAAAGTTGGTATTTTGAATAGATGTTTGGCATCTATAAACAAGGAAGAAGAAATGTACTATTACGATGCATCCCTCGCGTCTATCTCGTAGCCCCCGTTGACCCTGGCGGAAAGACTGCACAAGTTTCTTCTCTATCCGTTCCTGCCTCCACATGTCAGAGTTCATCATCAACCGTTTCTGACAAAGGTCAGATGCTTAATATCAAATCTAGCAAACCCAGACGTGAATGCCAACCAATACGATTGATAGAGTCGTCACCCAAACTGTTACCCCGATATCTGCAGGTTGTCCAGTTTCCATCTTGATAGTCGCAAGGACGTTCAAGGGATGTACGAGCTTCGAGTAGTAGTAGTAGTAGTAGTAGTAATGTACACTGACTGACAGAGCAAATGCAACACCAAGAAGGAGTGGTCAGAACTTTATGCCAATTGCAGGGTAGACTGACGTCACTGAGGTATGCTCATGATGTGAAATGCGCCGCTGTGCTGCGCACGTAGCGAACGATAAATGGGACACGGCGTTGGCGAATGGCCCACTTCGTACCATGATTTCTCAGCCGACAGTCATTGTAGAACGTGTTGTCGTGTGCCACAGGACACGTGTATAGCTAAGAATGCCAGGCCGCCGTCAACGGAGGCATTTCCAGCAGACAGACGACTTTACGAGGGGTATGGTGATCGGGCTGAGAAGGGCAGGTTGGTCGCTTCGTCAAATCGCAGCCGATACCCATAGGGATGTGTCCACGGTGCAGCGCCTGTGGCGAAGATGGTTGGCGCAGGGACATGTGGCACGTGCGAGGGGTCCAGGCGCAGCCCGAGTGACGTCAGCACGCGAGGATCGGCGCATCCGCCGCCAAGCGGTGGCAGCCCCGCACGCCACGTCAACCGCCATTCTTCAGCATGTGCAAGACACCCTGGCTGTTCCAATATCGACCAGAACAATTTCCCGTCGATTGGTTGAAGGAGGCCTGCACTCCCGGCGTCCGCTCAGAAGACTACCATTGACTCCACAGCATAGACGTGCACGCCTGGCATGGTGCCGGGCTAGAGCGACTTGGATGAGGGAATGGGGGAACGTCGTGTTCTCCGATGAGTCACGCTTCTGTTCTGTCAGTGATAGTCACCGCAGACGAGTGTGGCGTCGGCGTGGAGAAAGGTCAAATCCGGCAGTAACTGTGGAGCGCCCTACCGCTAGACAACGCGGCATCATGGTTTGGGGCGCTATTGCGTATGATTCCACGTCACCTCTAGTGCGTATTCAAGGCACGTTAAATGCTCACCGCTACGTGCAGCATGTGCTGCGGCCGGTGGCACTCCCGTACCTTCAGGGGGTGCCCAATGCTCTGTTTCAGCAGGATAATGCCCGCCCACACACTGCTCGCATCTCCCAACAGGCTCTACGAGGTGTACAGATGCTTCCGTGGCCAACGTACTCTCCGGATCTCTTACCAATCGAACACGTGTGGGATCTCATTGGACGCCGTTTGCAAACTCTGCCCCAGCCTCGTACGGACGACCAACTGTGGCAAATGGTTGACTGAGAATGGAGAACCATCCCTCAGGACACCATCCGCACTCTTATTGACTCTGTACCTCGACGTGTTTCTGCGTGCATCGCCGCTCGCGGTGGTCCTACATCCTACTGAGTCGATGCCGTGCGCATTGTGTAACCTGCATATCGGTTTGAAATAAACATCAATTATTCGTCCGTGCCTTTCGAACCACTCCTTCTTGGTGTTGCATTTGCTCTGTCAGTCAGTGTAGTAACGGCATCTTTTTTATAATTTGCTTAACTTCGCACCGACACAGGCAGGTCTTATGGCAACGATGGGATAGGAACGAGCTAGGATATGGAAGGAATCGAACGTGGCTTTAACTAAGGTACAGCCCCAACATTTGCCTGGTGTGAAAATGGGAAACCACGGAAAACTATCTTCAGGATTGCCGACCTTGTGGGTTCGAACCCTCAATCTCCCGAATGTAAGCTGACAGCCACGGGACCCAAACCACGCGTCTACTCATACGGTGGTGGCGGTTGTAGTAGTAGTAGTATTATTAGTAGTAGTTCGTTGAAGATGGTCGGCAAAGTATCATTTTAGTATCACATGTATGTGCAAGTGGCTGTCAAAAGGGACATGTGGTGTCTTATGACAAATTTTACTCTCTAAATCAAACACAAACAGAAGAACGTAGTAGATAATGCATGTCTGTTGCGGTAAGCTACTGTATAACTAATCATATAACTGACCTATTTTGGGACTATTTTATGTGTGTTTATTATTTTAACATTTCTAAAAGGCTTTCACTTGGTGTCATCAAAAGAGGCTGCGAAATATATTGCGATTTTAAAGGGCATTATGGGACATGATCAAAGCGTTAACTCTATTGTGAATATTACTATTAAATGTTTTCATTTCTACCCTGAAGGGGGAGGCGGGTCTCTTAGACGGCGACGCCATTTCTCAGGCCAGGATATTTGTTACGGTGAAGGAGATGCTCGGAAAAGGTGAGGGGGTTGGCGGCCATGGCCGGCATTCGCCTTAGGACTAGGCTCACACGTGCGTGAAATGTCGGGTCAAAAATGCACAACACTGATTTGGACGGGACCGGCCACACACAGTGTGATTTCCGACCGCGGGACGCAGACAAGGCGCGTCTTCAAGGTCACCTGCTCGAGAATGTGCCGAGGTCCATTCTGTTTGCCTGTTTTCCTGATCAATGCCGGGCCAGTCTTGCGGAAAGAAGACGCTGGATATTGTGCTCTTGTTTGAACATTGCGCGCGGTCCATCTGCGTTCATTTTGTACCTTCACTTTGCAAAATGGAATTAATCAGTGAATAATTTTGGAGGTGCAAAAGTACCCGTACCTTCAGAGACAAAGGAACAAGAGTTCATAAACAGAAGCATGAAGAGAGATGCGTGATTATCAGTAACGGGCGCTGTGTTGGGGGAGACGTTGTGTTTATTTTCCTGATAGCATTTTTCAACAAACACAAGAGGCATTTCAAATGACATATCTGACATTCAGTAATTCTAAAAAGAATTCCCTTGGTTGTCTTTTAATTTATTGTGTAGGAGTACTAATAGCCTATTTGATGACTTGTCAGTTATTACAGGATGGATCCAATACTTTCTTTGACGACGACGACGGCGGCGGCGAATTTATTATTTAATGGAATTCATTCCATATGCAGAAAAATGGCGATGCTTCACAATATACAACACACTAATAAAATATCGCCATGCAAGCATGCAAGTGTGGCCAGCCGCATCGCAGATAGTCCAGCTGCGTGAAAAAACTCGCAGTAACGCAGCCTGAAAGCACGCACGTGTAGCCCGTAGCCTTAGTGCAGGAGAATGGCCAGGGTAGAGCTGCGGCCACGCATCCTCTGCTCGGTTGGTCGATCGGAGTGCAGAGCTGTCGGACTACGGATCAGCCGTGGCCACTTCCAGGCCGAAGCTTACTCTGCAACCGCCAACCTCTCTGTAGTGACTCTCTCCTGTCGATTATATACGGACTGTCTGGATATCCAATGATATCTAGTGATACCTTCCGTGGTGAAGTCAAATGGACTACTAATGCTAGAAGTTTAATAGCCTCCGAAATGTAACTTAACGCCGGTTTCATATACCATACAACATATTTGAGTCGTTTAGTTTCAAAAGATAGAAAAGTCACAAGTACAGTTTTTCAGGAGAAACATAAAACGCTGTAACTCTAATGTATGAACAAGTTCTTCGATCAATATCTAGTCAACTAAATCAACAACTACACAGTCATTTTTACGCAAAATTGCATCTTCCTGCATAAAAGGAGCATATTCTGCAGTACCTATCAGCAATAGGAATCTGGATAAAGTTGTTGTTTTAAAGACAAGTACCGATATTACAAAGATAACCAACGAGAACCATTTCAGTAAAATGAAATATCGTATGGGTTTTAGTGCCGGGATATCCCAGGACGGGTTCGGCTCGCCAGGTGCAGGTCTTTCTATTTGACCCCCGTAGGCGACCTGCGCGTCGTGATGAGGATGAAATGATGATGAAGACAACACATACACCCAGTCCCCGTGCCATTGGAATTAACAAATTAAGGTTAAAATACCCGACCCGGCCGGGAATCGAACCCGGGACCCTCTGAACCGAAGACCAGTACGCTGACCGTTCAGCCAACGAGTCGGACACCATTTCAGTGGAGATACGTTAGTTTCAATTTCTATTGAGGTAGGCACATGCTTCATTGTTTTGGATATTCATGTAGCATTCTATATCAACCCCGCAATTAATTTACTTTATTGCTTTCAGCTGGATGGCACTTCGTTAGACATGCAAATCCATTACTAAAAATTGCAGGGAATCGGATAATGAACATTACCTATCCGCATAGAACACTCGGACAAGGCAGCGTAATTGGGTGGGAAATGGTAATAGCGTAATAATGGCGTGCGGCATGCCGAGAGGCCTGGTGTAGTTCCTTCGAGTTGACATCCATGAGTGATCTGGACGTCTGTGAGGATGGAACCTTACGTAGGGTGGAACCTAATGTTGAAGACGGTATAGTGAAGGTTAAAATCCCCGACTTGGCCGAGAATCGAACCTGAGTCCCTTTGGATCAAAGGCCAGCATGCTAACCCGGGTGGGCGACAAGAGCTTCGTAGTAGCGTATATCTGGTTTTGAAGCTGACCATCTGCAGTGTTCCTACCAGCTTAAAAACTGGAATCGAGACCTAAGAGATTATTTGGATGAAACAAATCAAACAAAAACCACAATTTCTTAAAAATTGATATAACTGCTTTTGCAACTTAACGACTCATATCGCCCGGTTCAGGATTGCGGAGGGAGATTAAACGTATTTCATCGCTCCAAATGTTAAATCGGCAGCTTGCACCACGTTATATTTACTGGTAGACATTGCTTGTGTCAAACTTAGCCGAAAGCAATTTTAATAGCTTTAAGTTTTGTGTTTAAAGTTTTCGAATACCAAATAGCATACAATGCATAGTACAAATGGTATGAAGATGAAGTGAATGTATCATTTCAATCAGTCTGTATCACCTTTGGAGCGAATTTCATCGTATTGTAATTGGCAATACCGAAATGAACTAACATAAGCGAAGAATGTTGGCTAACGCTTGGACCAGGTGCAGTTGTAGCTTGTTGAGTTATTTTGGGAGAACATTGAGAGCGAACCTCCATTGAGAGAAGACTGTATTATCGCTGAATGTGCTGGCACGGCCTCTGTCTGCCACTGGCCAAGTCATTCATTTTCAGTGTAGCGAGCCCTTGTTACAGCTGCCCTTCATTATTAGAACTATGGGATTATAAATATCAGAAGAAGCGTGACGATTCTTGGCAATACATCTCAGATCACTTGACATTTTAAGTCCAACGAATCGTAGCTAGCAGCATTATTTATCCTAATTCCATCGCAGTATTTCGAAATTATGTGGCCACAGTTCATTGTATGTCTCTCTGTTCATATATTTCAGTGGAAACCAATTAATAATTCCGAACTTCCTCCCGTAGAATAACACTCTTCAACATGCGTAGGTTTGAGACGCTCTTATTTGTTTAGTTCAACATTTATTTACTATCAGTGGCGAAGACAATGGTAAGTAATAAAAATAGAAAGTTTCACATACCTATACATTTTAGTACTCAATGCCTAGAAATAATCATTCAATGGCCACACCACTCCCATTCATTCATTTATTTATTCTGATTCTTAATATGCTGTCTTCATGCTCATATTTAAGACTAAGAAGAAGAAAATAATGTTATAATAATAATAATAATAATAATAATAATAATAATAATAATAATAATAATAATAATAATAATAATAATAATAATAATAAAATAAACAATAAATAATAATAATGTTATTGGATTTACATTCGCCCTAATAACTACTTTTACGCTTTAAAAACACCGAGATGCCAGAAATTTCGTCCCGTAGGAGTTCTATTATGTGCCCTGTACATTTATCGAGACGAGGTTGCGTATTTGAGCACCTTCAAATATCACCCGACTGAGCCGGGATCGAACACCTAATATGGGCTCAGAAGGCCAGCCAGCGCTTCTAACACCTCAGCCACTCAGCCTGGATAATATCAATACTTGCTATTTTTTGTTTGGTTGGTTTTTATCTTTGTTGTTTCTTTCTAGGACTGGAAAAAAGCGACCGTGGCCTTAAATAAGGTACAGCCCCAGCATTTTCCTTATGTGGAAATAGAAATCCACCGAAAATCATCTTCAGGGCTGCGGACAGTGAGGCTCGACCCCACCATCTCCCGAAAACAAGCTAGCATCTACACAGACCGAACCGCTCTCTCGATTAAGAACAACACACTGAACGTTAAAGTTTGGACACATCTACCACATGGCACATGCACTTCACAGGAACAAACAAATGACACAAGTCAACTTTTCACATTGGTAATAATAATAATAATAATAATAATAATAATAATAATAATAATAATAATAATAATAATAACAATAACAATAATGCTATTTGCTTTACTTCCCACTAACTACTCTTTTACGGTTTTCGGAGACGCCGAAGTGCCGGAATTTAGTCCCTCAGGAGTTCTTTTACGTGCCAGTAAATCTACCGACACGAGGCTGACGTATTTGAGCACCTTCAAATACCACCGGACTGAGCCAGGATCGAACCTGCCAAGTTGGGGTCAGAAGGCCAGCGCCTCAACCGTCTGAGCCACTCAGCCCGGCTTTTCACATTGGTGTACTTCACATGTTTTCACTCCGTGTGTTCTACCTGTACCGGATGTAGTGCGAATACCCTGGCCAGCTAAAGGGTAGGATATAACGGACGCAGAATAGAGTAAGCTTCGGCTTAACAGCCTTACAGCTCTTCATTCGGGAGGCAGAGGGGCTGGTCCCAAACCGTCCCATTCTCCTGCATTAAGGCGAATGCCGGGACAGTTCCTTTACAGGCCACGACTGCTCCCATCTTACCTTCTTCATAATTCACATCACCAATTTAAATCTCCCTGGTCGGAGAGATGGTGCTACTGTAAAGTTTGCCTTGTCCTATAGGGCACACATTCATGGCTTCATCTTGAAGGAGGCTCTAGCAGGCCGGGCCAGGGGGCGTCTTCCTGCACTGCCGTGCTGACGTCCACCATCCTCGATTGCACCCGAGTGGTGGGCCCTCGATGGGTGGCCCGCGCTGGTGGCGTACGTTCCTGGTTGACGGTCTCAGCCGTCTGCATCCACTTGGTGAACTGGTGTTGTTCGACCTAGGTCGTACCCTTGCGACTCTTGGGAGCGCCGCCGTCCGCATAGGTCCACATTGTTCTGGGCTCCTCGAAGCGTGGGTCCGTGCCCACCTGCTTGTGTTTCTGCCGCCTGGCAGTCTGCGTGGCAGTGGTAGAGGTCGCCTGCAGCGTCTGGGTAGCTGCTTCCTGCTGGTCATCGTTGTCCTCCTCTAGCCTGGTACCCCTACCAGGCAGACGGATGACCTGGAAGTCCAGGGCCAGATTCGTCTCGTCGAGTTCGAACCACTCTTGGTTTGCTGGGGGTATAATGAGTGCCCGGGGAAGGATCGCTTCCGTGACCCCCACCAAGTCCTGGCCACCAAGGTGCGCTCTGGTCTTGAGAAGCTGTTGGAAGACGATACGCTTCTCCTTAACGCATGCCGTGCCCTCTCGGTGAAACACCATCAGGGCCGGTTGGGCCTCATCGGCGTGTTCTGTATTCCTTACGACGGCCTGGGTGGGTCCTTACCCTCAGGTAGTATTCGTAATGGACTGTCTCGCCGGACGCCTCGCCGTAGGTTGATTTCCTGTCGTTCGCCATCTGCCTTGTTGGTACGTGAAATGAATATCCACTGTTGGTCGTGCGGTTAGGGGCGCGCAGGTGTGAGCGTGCATCCGGGAGATAGTGGGTTCGAATCCCATTGCCAGCAGCCCTGAAGATGGTTTTCCGTGGTTTCCCACCAGGCAAATGCTGGGGCTGTACCCTAATTAAGGACACGGTCGCTTCCTTCTAACTCCTAGGCCTTTCCTATCCCATCGTCGCCGTAAGACCTATCTGTGTCGGTGCGACGTAAAGCCACTAGCAAGAAAATGAATATCCTGAAAGAGAGTTAGCTCTAAGAAGTGGTAGTAGACAGTGCTCTTAGTGTGAACTTAAAAGTACACGACTCTAAGGATCAGGACAGAACAACATAGGCCTAAATAGAAAATACCAACATGTAAAGATTGACAAATTGCAGACAGCACATGAAGGACGTGAGCCATACGGCGAGATATCCTAGGACCTGCCGCACCACCCGGTCCACTTGGGGTCCTTGGTTTCCAGTCTTCGATCCCGGAGCATGAGGCTACACCTGCCGAGGCGCTGCTTCTTGTGCTGCGCACGCCCCGTATACAATCCTTCAGGCTTAACAACCCGGTCACATAGTGACAACGCTAATGCACTCTAGTGGCTGTTCTAGCAGTTACAGATCATTGTAACTCTGATCATTTACATACCCGCCGATGGTTTACAGGTGTACGAAATTATGTCGACATCGGACCATTCCTTCCAGGTGCTTAACTATATATTTTGTTTGTTAGTGAGTGTATGAGGTAAGCCATCAGCCCTCACGAGGGATAGACTCCTATCGTTCGATACCTGGTAACTGGATAAACCTGTGAGGAATTCAAACTTTTAAGAGCAATGTTGCCACGGGCTTTTGGGATACATAATTCTTGAAACATGGGCAGCGATTTTGAGATGTCTACAAGGGTACATGAAGATAATAACCAGTGATGAAAAAAAAAAGAAAAAAGAAAAAGATAAAAGAAAGTAACTGAGCTGAATTACTCTTAGTTGAAAAATGTTTTACTCATTTGCAATTACTTTCTCAACAAGTAATCAGTAAAATTACTTCACAGAACTTCACTTTCTCTTTTTTTCACCTGGTGCTCGAATGATACCAAAATTTGCAAGGAAAAATAGGCAATATTACTTCATTTTGTGTATTTTAGCATAGACACGGTAAATGGTTATCATCAGTATGTGAAACTAAACATCATTCATATCTTGGAACTTTCAAAATGATTTTTCCCATCATGTTTATTTTAGTTACTGACTTTTAGTACTTCAAATAATTTGCCATTTACTTTACAAAATACAGTAGTTGGTTCTCGAATTTCCCGTCGCTAAGCCTCCATCTGTTGAATTTGCTGGAAAAACACTCTATATAGGCACTTTCAGGAATACGTGTGTGTAATTTTGAGAACATACCGAGCAGTGATGGATATTGTAAGATAAGTTTGTTGTCTTTGGAAGTACTGGATAGGCAAGAAAATACCTCACCCAGTACTGGGGAGGCTGCTGGTTCTTCTGTATTAGAGCTGAGAAAAGTTATCTTTATCATCACTTGATTATTTTTCCCAAACACGTTGCCCTATCAGCCCCAACGATTTCATAAGTGGAAACTGCTTCCTGTTTCAAAAGAGAAATTTCCATTTCCTCCTCCTCCTCTTATACAGCCGTGAAGATTTTTCATTTAAGAATCAAACCTGCTGGTATGATTAATTTTCTGTTTCCCACGGCCGAGGCAAACGTTTTTTTACACTTAAAACTGAGAGCTTACACTGAGTAGAAACGCAAATCAATGACATCGCTAAATATCGGCCCGTCAAAGACTGGTATGTTCCGCTACTTTATGTAGGCTATATTAATATGTGTTAGTATTCTACTGCTCATAATGTTTACATTATGTATCCGCATATAGTAGAGGTTTGAAAGTTTTATTGATCGTTAATTCGTTACTGCTCTTTCATAATCTCCAGCTTTGAAACTGCTTTCACAAAACTACCAATATCGAGCGATACTCTTTGTATCGATATTTGTTTCTGATAATATCGAACAATCAATATTTTTTATGACTAATATCGATACCAAAATATCATATCGAATGTGTTATCACAACATTCCTACATATCCTTGGATTTATAGTTTATACCCTTGGCGTGACGCCTTTCGATGCTGGGGCTTCAACATTGCCACACTGTCGATGCGATGTGTATTGATAAATAAAATTTAACGATTACAACTTTATTTGAAGAAGTAAATTAGGAGTAAAAATTATATTTGGTAAAAAGTACGGATTACAAGTAAATTTTTTTAAAAAAGTATTCGTTGCAACTTGTTCGAATGCTTTTACTCGATCGCTTCCCAGCTGTGGTAATGAGTTATATTTTGTTTTTTGTTTATTTTATAATTTACATTGAGAAAAATTAGCTTATTTATATTTATAAATAGATCATAGTAAAAAGCACACAAAATAGTAAAACGAGGAATGGAATTGTTGAAAAAATATGCAAAACTTATATTACGTAGTTAATATGGCTGATTAACAGTAGGCCTACTCCTAGCATTCATGTAGGCTGTCATAATGGGATTCTGAGTCCGACTCGTTGGCTGAACGGTCAGCGTACTGGCCTTCGGTTCAGAGAGTCCCGGGTTCGATTCCCGGCCGGGTCGGGGTTTTTAACCTTAATTGGTTAATTCCAATGGCACGGGGGCTGGGTGTATGTGTTGTCTTCATCATCATTTCATCCTCATCACGACGCGCAGGTCACCTACGGGTGTCAAATAGAAAGACCTGCACCTGGCGAGCCGAACCCGTCCTGGGATATCCCGGCACTACAAGCCATACGACATTTCATTTCATGGGATTCTGAGCCGTTGTAGACGAAGGAGGCAACTGATCTGTTACAATTCTTGAACTGGCATTGAGGATCGGCGAATAATAGTAATAAGAAAAATTGCATCGTTAATGATTTTTTTGGCTATAAGGTATCATAACTGTCCAGCTCCTTTACTAAATGGACAATGTACTGGTCTTCGATTCAGAGGACCACGGGTTAGATTCCCAGCCAGGCCGGGGAATTTAATTGTGTAAAATTAATTCCTCTGGCTCGTCTTAATACATTTCTCGTCATTTACGTACAACACACTACTTACCAATCAACACAGAAATACGCTATAGAGAATACGTCACTCCACGTAGGGCTGGAGATAGGAAGGGAATCTGGCCATAAAACTGGGCCAAATCCATATGAAGTACCGACCCCTGTAAATTGAGAAAAAGACTAGGAATAATAATAATAATAATAATAATAATAATAATAATAATAATAATAATAAGAAGAAGAAGAAGAGTGGTGGCATTCCATTCGGACATAGTCCGCAGATTTTCTGCTATGCTTTTCCCAAACGCATCATTTTGTTGTCTGATTATTTCTGTTCGACTTGGAATGGATATATATATGCTGATCCTTTTGCTTAGCAATTTTTTAGGACTAGATCCTTTCTCGAGAGTATACGTTTGAAAGTCGAAAACGATTTCGATGGCTTGGAATGTTGACTACTGTTGGGTAATATAATAATTTCGTGTGGCTATTTCTAGCCGAGTGCAGCCTTTGTAAGGTAGACCCTCCGATGAGGGTGGGCGGCATCTGCCATGTGTAGGTAACTGCGTGTTGTTGTGGTGGAGGATAGTGTTATGTGTGGTGTGTGAGTTGCAGGGATGTTGGGGACAGCACAAACACCCAGCCCCCGAGCCATTGGAATTAATCAATGAAGGTTAAAATCCCCGACCCGGCTGGGAACCGAACCCGGGACCCCCTGAACCGAAGGCCAGTACGCTGACCATTCAGCCAACGAGTCGGACACTACTGTTGGGTAATGAAATGTCGTATGGCTTTTAGTGCCGGGATATCCCAGGACAGGTTCGGCTCGCCAGGTGCAGGTCTTTCTATTTGACTCCTGTAGGCGACCTGCGCGTCGTGATGAGGATGAAATGATGATGAAGACAACACAAACACCCAGCCCCCGTGCCATTGGAATTAACCAATTAAGGTTAAAATCCCCGACCCGGCCGGGAATCGAACCCGACACCTTCTGAACCGAAGGCCAGTACGCTGACCGTTCAGCCAACGAGTCGGACTACAGTTGGCTGACTGATCATCATTACCTGCACAATTCTAATCATTGCTCTGAAAAAGAGAATAATCAATCATGAATCGTGTGTGAAGGATTATAACCAAACCCCATGGCGTAACAGCCTCGAAGGGCCATGGCACACCAAACGACCGCTGCTCAGCCCGAAGGCCTGCAGATTACGAGGTGTTGTGTAGTCAGCACGATGCATTCTTTCGGCCGTTGTTCTTGGGGCCGCCATCTCACTGCCAGATAGCTTCTCAGTTGTAATAGTAATCACATAGGCTGAGTGGACCCGGAACCAGACATCAGATCCAGGTATATTTCTCTGACCTGGCCGGGAATCGAATCGGGACCTCCATGTAAGGGGCAGACACGCTACTCCTACACCGCAGGGACGGCGAAGGATTACAATACATTTTTAATTTATTTATCATTTTTTAAAGTTTTCATTTTCCAAGAAATGGCATATGGCTTTTAGTGCCGGGAGTGTCCGAGATAAGTTCGACTCGCCAGATTCAGGTCTTTTGACTTGACACCCGTAGATGACCTGCGCGTCGTGATGAGGATGAGATGATGATGAGACGACATATATACCCAGCCCCGTGTCAGCGAAATTATCCAATTATGGTTAAACTTCCCGACCCTGCCGGGAATCGAACTCGGGACCCCTGTGACCAAACGCCAGCACGCTAACCATTTAGCCATGGAGCCGGACTTCAGTTTGCATGTTTGAGTGAGATACCCGGCACAGCACAGGAATGAGGAAAGATTGCTGGGTGATTTCAGCATGAATTCAATTTTCCGCATAGACTCGAAGCAGTCGATCAGAAACACATTCGGATAATCCCCCCCCCCCCCCCCGGAACTGGCTCGTACTTTTGGAACTATGAACATCTCCTCTTTATTGTGCTTATGGCATGTGCTAATGCCGATTATTAAATTATCTGGTGTGAAGTACACTAATGGTCAAATATCACATGGTGGTGCTTTGAGAAATACTGATTTCTTTGAACAACTTAACAAAAATCACCTTAAGATACCTTCACAAGAGCCTTGTCTTGAGAGTAAGACAGAGTAATGTTATTTGCTTTACATCCCACTAACTACTTTTATGGTTTTCGGAGAAGCCGATGTGCCGGGATTTAGACCATTAGGAGTTCTTTCACGTGCCAGTAAATCTAACGACACGAGGCTGATGTATTTCAGAACCTTCAAATATCACCGGACTGAGTCAGGATCGAACCTGCCAGGTTGGGGTCAGAAGGCCTGCGCCTCAACCGTCTGAGCCACTCAGCCCGGCAAATACGACAGAGCTTGCAGTATTGATGTGTTGAATTTTGCACAATTTTCTCCAGAAAACCAGCCATCATCATATGATGGCAGAAGAAGGAACAGATTTTACAGAACAGAGTTAATGCGACAGTACTCTCACACAACTACAGAGCACCACCTCGCTAAGTGCGCCTACATCTGCAGTGCTCGTTCAGGAGTTATTAAAAAAAGTAGTTCGCAGATGTGGAAGTGCCTAAGCTAGATGAAAGAATATAGGCCTACATTTTCAGTGTCAGTTTTACCGATGACTCATTTTCTCTGAACGGGCGGCGTTTTACCGAGAAGATAGGACACAGATTGACTCCTTTTGGAGTGCCTTGGTCCTGAAGAAAAAGTGGTTGGATAAAAAATAACTTTTTCTTTGCAATTGGCTTTACGTTGCACCAACACAGAATGGTCTTATGGCGACGATGGGATAGGAAAAGGCTAGGTGTGGGGAAAAAAGTGGCCGTGACCTTATTTAAGGTATAGTCCATGCTCACAGCTGTGCGCCTCTAACCGCAGGCCAACTCACTCGGTAAGTCACAGTTTTGGCACCTGCACGTCCTTTGAGGCAGTTCCTGTGATCTGAGAAGCTTTGACCTGCAAATAAAATTTCAGAAGCATAAGATAACAACGGATAAAACCTTTTCTGAAAAATGAGCAAATAAATATACTGAATTAAAAAATTAAAAACTGATTTCTAAAATAGTTTCATAGTGAATTTTGTTTCGATTTATTTAATAACGTTTTTCATTTACCTACGGACAGTAGTGCCTAGAAATATTTTGACAGCCAGGGTTTGTTTTCCAACGCCCTTTACGATCAACCCAATTGCATTTCATTGTAGCCGAGCTGAGTGGCTCAGACGGTTGAGGCGCTGGCCTTCTGACCCCAACTTGGCAGGTTCGATCCTGGTTCAGTCCGGTGGTATTTGAAGGTGCTCAAATACGTCAGCCTCCTGTCGGTAGATTTACTGGCACGTAAAAGAACTCCTACGAGACAAAATTCCGGCACCTCGGCGTCTCCGAAAACCGTAAAAGTCGTTAGTGGGACGTAAAGCAAATAACATTATTATTATTATTATTATTATTATTATTATTATTATTATTATTATTATTTCACTGTGTCCCCTGACTCGTGAAATAATTGACTTTCAGTCAGAACACTCACTGAACAAAATTATACTGGATAGGTAAGTCGTTCTTTTACTGAAACTTTCAGGAAACTTTGCAAGTAAATGTATTTTGACATAATGTACCTACATACTAATACGTTGGTTTTTTGCTAGTGGTTTAACTTTGCACTGAGGAGTTTTTTTGACGACGTTACAATGGAGAAGGGCTAGGAGTGGGATGGTAGCGGTCGTGGTCTTAACTAAGGCACAGTCCCAGCATTTGCCTGGTGTGAAAATTTAAAGTCATATTCAAGGCTGCCCACGGTGGGATTCAAACCCATCATCTCCCGAATTCAAACTGACAGCTAAGGGACCCTAATCGCGCGGCCAACTAACTCGGTGTCCTCTAATACTGAGATTTCAAACCGTATGTTGTTTACAGGTTGAAGCTTACAAATGCTAACATCTTGTCGAAAATGCAGGAATTGTCTGACGACTTGAAAATGACTGTAATCTCTTCTCTGAGGGATCCGTTCTCAAGCAAACGTAGCTCACGATTTTCTAGACAAACTAAGTGTATGGAATAAACTGTTGAACATGAGGGATCGAACGAGTGGCTGTGCGGTTTGAGTTACGTTTTGATGTTTTGAACATCACAGCATGTACATAAAATTATCAAACTGTGGAATTATTTGGAAAGATGTATATGTTTAATTTGTGGTAGGTTATTCTAAATTCGTATGCTTATATATAGGGTTTTTAGTCATCCACTTCACACTATCATCTCATTTCTTTGTATAACGGCAATAACGAGTTCTGAAAGAGCTGATTCTTGAGTATGGTATTACAATATCACCCGTATTAATAGCTAGCAGTAAACTTCCAGTAGCCCGTGGTCAGGCGACGCCAAGCTAATTTTAGCCCTTTACTAGGAAAAGGACATCATATAGATTGCAAGATTGCTTAGCCCACTCCATATTCTGAAGATATGGTTATAACTTTCTAACTCCTACTTTTCGAAGGTCGCTACATGACGCTTTGATTGCCCGCGAAATTTCAACATATGTGAATGAACGTTACGAAAGAAGATGATGGATATAGAACGATGGATAGAAGAAGGGATAGAACATCAGATTTTACTGGACCATGTGGTATGGTCGATGGGGGGGGGGGGAGATTTTGGAGCCTATATACATCAACAACAAGAGTTCGAGAGAGTCCTTAATTGGGAGAAAGTCTTAACTGCTGAACATCTTCGCATCGAGAGTGTCTTTACATCGGAGGAGGTCTGAATGTCTGAAGGTCTTAACTTAGTTCACTTCGCATCTGAGTAGAACACTACTCGAAGTTACTCTCATTCAGGCCTGGTTATCTCAATGAAGAGAAATAAAGTCAACGAGAGACCGGTTTTGACTTGTCTAGAACAGGAGATATATATCTATATATACTTAGTTACGCAACAATTATGTTTTACGAAAGAATACAAGTGTATTCTCTCATGAACGTAACCCAAGGTGGTTTTGATATTGGAATTAGGGCTCATTGCCACATTATGTAACGAGTATTATAGGAAGAATTAAAGTCAGGAAAGCCGTTGTCCAATTAGTGGGCAATGCACGAATCAGAAACAGGTCTGGTACCTACTACGAGAGATGACCACTGCAGAACGAGAGGATCATCAAACAGCTTCTACATAGTCGAACGTGTTCAGATACCTAAATCTATAAATGGTGAGCTAATGGCATAAATGTCCGAGTCGTTGGCTGAATGGTCAGCGTACTGGCTTTCGGTTCAGGGGGTCCCGGGTTCGATTCCCGGCCGGGTCGGGGATTTAAACCTTCATTCTTTAATTCCAATGGCTCGGGGGCTGGGTGTTTGTGATGTCCCCAACATCCCAGCAACTCACACACCACACATTAACACTATCCTCCACCATAATGACACGCAGTTACCTACACATGCAGATGCCGCCCACTCTCACCGGAGGGTCTGCCTTACAAGGGCTGCACCCGGCTAGAAATAGCCACACAAAATTATTACAATGGCATAAATTACTGCAAACCTCCGCGCAATAGTTCATTTTATAAAATTGTATTTCATTCAATTGATCTTCAGTTTTTGTAAAAACACCGTCACGTTTATCATCCTAATAAATAGTTATTTTAATTGGTACTTTCATAAATTCTTATTAATGATCAATATTTTCCAAGTTAGTGTGTACTTAACGATTAGTGTTCTGTCACCCCGCCTCTGGGAGTATTTAGAATCTCATTACATATTATTATTATTATTATTATTATTATTATTATTATTATTATTATTATTATTATTATCAGCTATCGTCTTCAAGCCGTAAGTTTGAAGGCTGGCGCCAAGTGGGATATTGTTTATGGAGAGCGAAATGAGCGAGTATTTGTATAAAAATTAAGGTGACCCGGCACGTCACATATTGTCGCACACACGTGGGCAAGAGTGGGTACGTCACAACGTATCTGTCAGGTTGCATACGGGAAATAGTGGGTTCGAATTCCACTGTCCGCAGCCATAAACGTAGTTATCAGTGGTTTCCTAATTTCACACTAGGGATATCGTCTGTACCTTAATGAAGGCCTCGGTCACTTCCTTCCCATTCCTAGCCCTTTCACATCGTTACAGTAAGACCCATCTGTGTCGGTACGACATACGGGAAATCTATATATATAAAATAACTTGTCGTGACTGACTGACTGACTGACTGACTGACTGACTGACTGACTGACTCATCGTCGCCGAGCCAAAACTACTGGACATAAAGAAATGAAATTTTGGGGACACATTCATACTAAGATGTAGGTGCTCTCTAAGAGAGGATTTTTGGATATTCCGTCGCTAAGGGGGTGTAAAGGGGGGTGACATTTTAAAATGAGTTTATCTATATCTCAAAACTTTAAAAGTTTACAGATGTAAAACTTGCTATTTACAATCTTCATTAAAAATAAAGAAAAATGTATTTTTTGTTTTCGGAAAATCCCAACAGGAGGGGTGGAAAGGGGTGAAAAAGGGATTTAATGCCTTTAATGAGGATACTTACATCTCAGAAACTAAAGGCCTTACAGACATTAACATTGGTGTTTGGGATCTCCTTTAAAAATAAAGAAACATGTACTTTTGTTTTTGGAAAATCCAATTAATGGGGGGTGAAAAGGGGGTGAATTTTTAAAATGAGTGTATCTATATCTCAACACTTTTAAAGTTTATAGATGTAAAAAATTGGTATTTAGAATCTCGTTTAAAAATAAAAAACACGTATTTTTTGTTTTAGGAAAATTCTAATAGGAATGGTGGAAAAGGGTGAAAAATGAGTTGAATGCCTTTAATGAGGATACTTATCTCAGAAACTGAAGATATTTCGGACCTGGAAATTGATATTTGGGATCTCCTTTAAAAATAAAGAAACACATATTTTTGTTTTTGGAAAATCCAATTAATGGGGGGTCGAAAAGGGAGTGAATTTTTTAAAATGAGTGTATATAATATATATATATATATATCTCAAAACTTTTAAAGTGTACAGATGTAAAAATTGGTATTTAGAATCCCCTTTAAAAATAAAGAAACACATATTTTTTCGTTTTCGGAAAATCCATATAGGAGGGGTGAAAAAGGGTGAAAAATGAGTTGAATGCCTTTAATGAGGATACTTATCTCAGAAACTGAAGATATTTCGGACCTGGAAATTGATATTTGGGATCTCCTTTAAAAATAAAGAAACACATATTTTTGTTTTTGGAAAATCCAATTAATGGGGGGTCGAAAAGGGAGTGAATTTTTTAAAATGAGTGTATATAATATATATATATCTCAAAACTTTTAAAGTGTACAGATGTAAAAATTGGTATTTAGAATCCCCTTTAAAAATAAAGAAACACATATTTTTTCGTTTTCGGAAAATCCATATAGGAGGGGTGAAAAAGGGTGAAAAAGGGTTTAATGCCTTGAATGAGGATACTTATATCTCAGAAACAGAAGATATTACAGACCTGAAATTGGTATTTTTGATCTCCTTTGAAAATAAAGAAACACTTATTTTTTGTTTTTGGAAACTCTAATTAATGCGGGTTAAACAGGAGTGACAAATTGGGGTGAAGTTTTAGAAAGACTGTATCTACAGTATATCTCAGAAACGTAAAAAGTTACAGACTTAAATATTGGTATTTGGAATCCCCTTTAAAAGTAAAGAAACATAGGTAATTTGTTTTTGGAAACTCCACTTGGGGAACTAAAGAGGGGAGAAATGTTTAAATGAGCATTTCTACAGTATATCTCAAAAACTTAACATGTTAGCGAAGTGAAAAATAGTATTTTTATCTCTATTGATAATAAAGAAACATGTATTTCTTTGTTTCTGAAAAAGCACTTGGGTGGAGGGGTTAAAGTGACTGAAAATGGGGTTACATTCTTTTAATTAGGATACTGATATCTCAAAAGCTGAAGATGTTACAGACGTGAAATTTGGTATTTGGAATTTCCTTTAAAAATAAAGGAATACGTACTTTTTGTTTTCGGAAATCCACCTAAAGGGAGGAGAGAAAATGAAAAATTGTTTGAATTATGTGTATGAGGATACTATTATCTCAAAAACGAAAGATTTTTCAGACGTGAAAATTGGTATTTGGAATCTGCTTTAAAATTAAACAAACACGTATTCTCGGAAAATCCAATGAAGGGGTGGGGGGGAGGTGAAAAATGGATAAATTAATTGAATTAATTTTATGAGGATACTATCATCTAATAAAAACTAAAGTTGTTACAGACGTAAAAAAATTATATTTGGATCTCCTTTAAAAATAAAGGATAAAGCGTATTTGGGCGAAATCATTTTGGGGGGCGGGGGTGAAAAAGTGTTGAATTACTTTTATGTGGACACATGTCTCCAAACTGAAGATGTTAGAGTCGTGATAATTGGTATTTAGAAGATCATTTACTATTAAAGAGACAAGTATTTATAACGGAAAATTCACTTAAGGGGGGGGGTGAAAGTAAGTGAAAATAGTGAATTCTTTCTATGGGGATACTTATATCTCAGAACAGAACGTAACAGACGTGAACATTCGTACTTGGAATCTCCTTTTAACATAAGGAAACACGCCTTCTTTCTTTGGCAGTGGGGTGAAAAAGGAGTTGAGACCAATTGATTTTACGGTTCAAAATGTACTTATTGTGATCATATACTGATCATTTTTAATCTTTCCTTGGTTTGTTTTCAAGAACCATCTTTTCCTTTAGAGTAACTAAAGTTAGATTACAGTAGATTCTCCGGGCATAAAAATAAAAATTTAAACACATTTGAATTAAACGATGTGAATGATATTGACCGTGCAATTGTTCATCTCTATAATAAGGTCAATAATTCACGGAAGTATATCATTTGTGTCGCCATAAATCCCGCGCACTTGCCTACGCGCGACGATGGTGGTGGTCACATTGTCAGCAACGACAATGGCAGAGGATGTAATTTACCGCCAAGTAGCGTTCTTGCATCTTGCTGTGGGTTCCAGACCATTGATAATAATAATAATAATAATAATAATAATAATAATAATAATAATAATAATAATAATTGTTGTATACAAGAAACTTGGTATACAGTGACACAACATAACGTTTATTGTTTCAATGATTTGATACAATATATATATATATATATATGAAATAAAACTGAATTCTTCTCGAAACTTGTTTGAATGCACGCAGTTAATGTTGAAATTAAAACTTAAATTGAATGTCTGTTGTATATGTACAATTATACAATACGAGAGTTCTATATACACTTAGTTCTATCTTGAGGAGATAGTCTGTTTCACTAATTAATTGTCCTGATAGTCGAAAACTATCTTCTGTGAAATTACAAGCGTAACTTGTAGAGAGAGGCAGAATGCTGTTACTAGGTTTATACTTGCAAGGAACTTGCATTAATTTATTCAAATAGCAGAATGCTAAGGTGGACGTCGGAGCACTGGTGAGGACTAAAGGGAGTAGCAGAATGCTATACTCGGGGCTCGACGTGGCTACGGGGATCAGGATAATGAGGCAATGTTCAGAGGTGAAACCTCACGGCCAGCTGTTCAAAACACGTTTTTAAGAGGAATGCCTCCGTGTCTGACTTGCGGTGTGGTCTGGTCGTCGAACATTGGGGTAGTCTTTGAGAGGCTCGGAACGAAGCTCCTTATATATCGCTGGCTGACGTCATCGGTGAGCGTGCACGGCGCAGTGAAGACTCCTCGTAGCTGCTAGAAACTTCGGCGCTGCGTAGGGGTGCGGAGCTTGTAGGCGCAGAGCTTGCGATGCGGAGGGCACACACAATAATAATAATAATAATAATAATAATAATAATAATAATAATAATAATAATAATAATAATAATAATAATAATAATAATAATAATATTGTTCTGGACCGTCGTCAAAATTTGCTGACCGGGCTGGAAACGGGTCCTGGCCGGGCAATGACTACGATTGCAGTCCGGCCGCGGGTTCAGTACCGCCAAGGCACCCAAGACGACACCACGCCGTATCTCCTCAAGGATTTGATCCATATTAAAATGGTTATAGGAAAAGATGGCAAAGATTTAGGGACCCAACCGACCGGGTGGAATACCTGGACCTAGCCCGGGAAGTACGAAAACGATTGCTGGAAAGAAATATTGAAAAATGGGAGAAACGTTGACGTAATCTCTCAGAAAACCAGTCAGGTCAAGAATTTTGGCGGATTCTCTCAGAAAAAGAGTTAGATCGCGAATTTCGGCGGATTATATATAAAACGTTAAGCATTCAGTTATAAATTTCATTATAATACCGTAGCGAAACACGGGTATCTTGCTAGTTGTAAAATAATTAACAAGAGGGGTACTGTTTGCAATAAGCCAAGGTATGTACGACAAGGAAAAGGGTCTCACTGAAGAGCAATTTTACTGAGGATTCATCACACACGGAGAGGATTACCAATGACTGTGGGTTGCTGGCAAGACATAGTGTCCTCAGTGCACTATGTCTTCTGGTATGGGCCAGAGCAATGTTTTTACTTTCATTAACCTGTCTCAGTCTCATCTTTGGCTTTGACAACATGAAACTGATCGAAGTATGAGTTGATGCTATTTAAAGCCATTCCTTATGCAGCCAGTCCCTGTTATGGGCCCTGTGAAAATATTGCTCATAGGATCAGTTGGTGCGTTCATTTTAGTGGGCTTGGCAGACTGATTGGCAATAGCAACTTCTGGCTCAGTGAGGAAAGCAACGGGAAACTACCTCACTTGTCATTTCCCTAGCACACCTCTTCAGTGACACCTAGGCCACATATGACAGCTGGTGCTGGAACTGTTGATGATCAAACCAGCCTCCGGGCTGAGTACTTAACATACACCGTGGGCCAAGTATCACAGGGATTCCCCACACACGGGAGGTTGGATTGCTGACTTGACTGCTCGGCGTATTGGATTTTGTATCAACACAAAAACCAGCACGGCCTGCCGAGCCACGTAAACCCAATTCCGTTTCCCCACACACGATAAGATCGGCACAAGGCCTTTGAACGGATGGATCGACCGTGCGATGGCGGGTTGATGTATGGATGAATGCTAACCAGCTGCAGTCACTTTTACGTTCACAATAAGAGATTTTCGGCCACTTTCGTCTATCTCCACTTTAGCGAACGGAAAACGCCTCGCTGTTGGATATTCTGTGTTGATTCATCTATTCACGTTGCACTCGCAATCCAATCGATGGGGCAGTATTGAAACACTATCTCCCTTTTACCGCTGTGACTGTACGACTGTCAGCATGCATCCGTCTCTTTCACACACGTTGCACCGAATGTCTTAGTGGTGGAGGATAGCCTTCACGCTCCCCTATCCAGTTACTGACACCATGTAGTATGTAGTACCTTCCTTGGTGTCCTGTAACCATAACAAGTAACTTCTTCCGGCGTAGAAATACAACACGATGCCAGGAAATGCATCAGAGTGTTTCAACGCTGAAGACACTATGCTTCTGTTCTCCAGTATCCACAATATTCACTGAAATGAATGCTCCATGTACCGCGAAACGGCATGCATTTTTCAAATTTCTTCACATAACCCCATGATCTACCCCATTTCAAATACCGGGCGAGTTGGCCCTGCGCTTAGGGACGCGCAGCTCTGAGCTTGCATCCGGGACATAGTGGGTTCGAACCCCATTGTCGGAAGCCCTGAAGATGGTTTTCCCTGATTTCTCATTTTCACACCAGGCAAATGCTGGGGCTGTACCTGAATTAAGGCCATGGCCGCTTCTTCCCATTCTTAAGCCTTTCCTATCCCATCGTTGCCATACGACCTCTCGGTGTTGGTGCGACGTAAAGCAAATAGCAAACAAATCTGTAAACTACCAGTATTGGAGTCGAATGGATCCTCTAAAAAGGTTTTGTACTGAGAGTGACTTTCATTTACGGAATACTTTCACTCCATTATACGTGTCCGAGCCTTCGTCTCGGTAGGTAGGACTATGTTAGCAGATCTCTTACACTGCGGTGGCTGGTCCCGATGCATGTATGTATTATTACATTTTTGTCTGCACACTTCAGTTTTTGCATCATAATTCGTTCTTTATTTCGTATTAGGTATTCAAAAGTTGAAACCAGGTTCAGTTCAGTTGCGATGTTTTGAACATCACAGCATGTACAAAATTATCAAACTGTGTGATTAACTGGAAAGATGTATATATTGAATTGGTGGTAGGTCATTAAATATTATTATCTTTATATATAGGGTTTTTAGTCATTAATTTCACTTTATCACATCATTTCTTTGATTCACGGCAATAACATATTCTGAACGAACGAATTCTTGAGTAAGGTATTACAACATCACCCGTATTAATAGCTTGCTGCAAATTTCCAGTAGCCGAGGTCAGGTGTCCGGACACGACATGCTAATATTAGCCTTCTACCAAGAAAAAGACGTCATCAAGCTTGCAATACTTCTTACACCACTCCATATTCTGAAGGGACAGTTACAACTTGTAAACGCCTACTATTCGAAGTGCGCTACATGACGCTTTGATTGCCCGCGAAAGTTCAACCTATGTGAATAAGCATTATGAAACAAGGTGATGGATATACAGCGAGGGAGAGGAGAAGAGATAGAAAATCTGATCTCACTGGACCATGTGATATGGAAGATGGAGGGAGATTTTGGAGCTTATATACATCAACGACAAGAGCGGGAGAGGGTCCATCTTTGCTTAGTATCGGAGAAGGGCTGTACGTTTTTCCTTTACATCGGAGAACGTCTTGATATCGGACAAGGTCTAACTGGGTAGTTCACCTCGCATCTGAGTAGAGCACTACTGAAAATTACTCTCATTGAGACTTGGTTATCTCAATGACGAGAGATAAAATCAACGAGAGACCGGTTTGTTTGTCTAGAACAGGAGATATCATGTATTTAGTCACGATACAATTCTGTAATACGGAAGAACACAAGTGTATTCTCTCCATGAACGTAAGCCAAAGTGGTTTTGATATTGAAATTAGGGCTCATTACAACATTATGTAAGGAGTATCATAGGAAGTGTTAAAGTCAGGAAAGTCGTAGTTCAATTAGTGGGCTACGCACGGATCAGAAATATGACTGGTACCCACAACGAGAGATGACAACCTGTACGAGAGGACCATCAAACATCAGCTGCTACATCGAACGTGTCTAGATAACAGAGTCTGCAAATGGTGAGCTAATGGAATAAATTACTGCAAGCCTCCGCGTAACAGTTCATTTTCTTAAATTTTATTTAATTCAATGTTTCTTTTGTTTCCGTAAGATCAGTTTTCGTAAATACGCCGTCACGTTTTTCGTCCTAATACATTGTTACCGTATTTTAATTGGTACTACCATGAACTCTTATTAATGATCCTTAATTTGCAAGTGAGTGTGTGCTTAATGGTTAGTGTTCTGTCACCCCACCTCTGAGGGTATTAAGAGTCTATTTACCTATGATTATTATTATAATTATTAATTTGATCAATTATCAACTATCGCCTTCTAGCCTTAAGTTTGAAGGCTGGCGCCCATGGGATAGTGTTTATGGAGAAGTAAATGAGCGAGTATATATTTATATTAAATTAAGGTGACCCGCTACGTCACATATTGGCGCTACAAGCGTGGAATTCGAAAACCATTAAGTACTTGTATAGAAAGGCTGTACCGAAGATTGAATCAGTGTTTTGGGAGGGGGTAACTGCTGTATATCCACAGTGTATTTTGTTTGGTGTGTTTGAATTTGGTGGTAGCATGGCTGAACAAGAGGAGAAAGACATGATACTGCGTAGTGGGCACTTACGGAAGGGAGTGCTTTAAGTAATTCTAAGGAAGAGGTAGATAAGTTTGTAGAGGAGGAAACAGATAGTAGGAGCGAAGATAACGAAGGAAATAAGAGCAGGAATTATGAAGTTACTAGCGATTCAGACGATAGAACGTTGGGGGCGAGGCGGAAGTTAGCCCTAACAATGAGTGTAATATTAATCAGTTACTCAAAATGATGCAGTTACTATTAAGTAAAATAGAGGATATTAAATCTGAAATAAAATAAACTGGAACATATTAAATCTGAAGTATAAGAAACTAAATGTTAATTAAGTAGGGAATTGAAGGAACACAAGGTCAAAACTAATAAATGGATGCACGAACACAGCAAACAGTTAAACGAATTATTTAAACAAAATTAAAGATTTAACAAGCAGATGGAAGAACAGAAGGAAATAACCAAGCAAGACAAACAAGAAGTAGAGAAGAAGTTTGTAGAGCAGAGGAGTGAGTTTTTGGAATTACTGAAAAAAAGAAATCAACAACACTAGAGGGGACTTAAAGACACAGGTAAATGAAATGGCGTATGGCTTTTGGTGCCTGGAGTGTACGAGGACATGTTCGGCTCGCCAGGTGCAGGTCTTTTGATTTGACTCCCGTAGGCGACCTGCGCCTCATGATGAGCATGAAATGATGATGAAGACGACACATACACCCACCAGAGAAATTCACCAATGATGGTTAAATTTCCCGACCCTGCCGGGAATCGAACCCGGGGCCCTTGTGATCAAAGGCCAGCACGCTAATCATTTAGCCATGGAGCCGGACAAAGACACAGGTGACAAGTATTAATAGTAAAGCTGAGACCCAAAAGGAGGAAATAAGAGAATTTAAGGGACAAATTCAAAACAATATCGATACGGTTACGTCTATGATAGAAGACAACACTAGGGAACACAGAGGAAAGTTTGCGATTGTAGAATGCAATACAGTGGAAATTAAGACGTTGAAAGTAAAAAAGAATACTTTAGTGAATGAAATTGAAAGCAGAGAGAAAGATGCAGATAACCGCATAGGGATTGCAGAAGCACGCATAAGGCGTGAACTAAGGGAAAGACGAGCTAACATTGAGAGAAAAAGTCATGGAGGGATTTACACTAAGGAAATAGAATTACCGAGGTTCAATGGGAAACAGACAAACCCGCTAGAATTTTTTAAGGTAATAGAAAAACGGTTTGGGAAACGGATTGAGGAGGGGTTTATGGACTGGGAAGGGGCAATCGACATTATTGATCATGCTTCTGTGGGAGGGACGCGTTGCTGGTTTTCAGTCTATAAAAGCAACATGAAAATCTGAAGGAATTTAAGACGAAGTTCACAGACAAATACTGGAACAAGCACGTTCAAAGACGTGAAAGGGAGATGGAAGTATCTGGGAAGTTCAAACATAATGAAGGGGTCTCTGTGACTATTTCCTTTCACATGTTATGATTTGCCGGAGTTTAGACGGAATAACAGCTGATTCAGATGTAGTCAGATTACTGTTACGACATTTTCCGGAGAGGGTGTGTGAAGCAGCGTGCATGCAAAGTATCAAAACTATTTATGAAATGGAGCAGTTATTACGGTGTTTGATGCATTAAGAAACATTGGGCTAAGAACAGGAAACCCACATAATTTTGTTCCTCATAGGGAGCCAAGGGACAATAGGAGACAGCAAAACTACGTGAATCGTAACCAGTTTCAACCACGGAATAACGGTAGGGGTGGAGCACCTGAAAATAAAACGGGAAATGCCCAACGAGATAGAGGACAAATTACTAATGAGCCAAGTGTAGGTACGTGAGCGCAACCTTTAAACAAGAAGCAGGCTGTAATGAAGGGTCAGAATTCTAGCCTTATCCGGAAGTAGTTAGAAACTGTGTTATGAAACTATTGCCATATAACCTAGATGTTAAGGAAGATCTTATGTATGAACCAGATCATATTTATTTAGATTCGGTTGCTGAAATCATTAAACCTAATGTTAAATTGGAAGTATGGGGGGCGTGTGTTAATGCGTTACTTTATACAGGAAGTCAGAAATCATGCATTAGCTCAGAATGGTATGGTTCTTTAGTTATACAGGTATTAAGATTCAAGGCATGCCTTGTCAACATCCATTATTACAGCTGTTGGTAAAAAGTCGAAACAAATCTGCAAGTAAGTCGCGGTGCCGATTAGTACAGAGGGTTTTATTGTAGTACAGGTATGTTTGGTTATTCCTCACATGGTATTTCATCTTATCTTGGGGTGTGACTGGCTGGCTTTAAACTCAGCCCTGTTAGATTACAAAGAAGCAATGGTGAATCTGAAGTAAGATAATAAGTATGTCAAACTCAAACTGAAAAATGGAATTGAGGAAAACGGAAGTTTGTGCCATGTGATGTGTTATTGAGGTTTCTAGATTTGAGGAGGAACCCAGAGATGTGTTCAATTTATGTCAATTGTGGTTGAAAGAGGATCAGAAGGATGCGTTAATTGAAGCTGCGAGTACTAGCAAATTAGACGAAGTCCAGAGGGATGAATTATTGGCAGTGTTATGTGAACACGCTGGGATTATTCTGTGAAACCCGTTAAAACACATGTCTATGAACATTCTTTTTCAGTGCTGGATGACAGTCCTTACAGAGGGCCGCGGTATGCTATACCACACAAATATGCCAAGGCAGTTGACTATCAGATACAGGCGATGTAATCCGAAGGGGTGCTTGGAGTGTCAAATAGCCCATATTTAAATCCTTTAATCGTTGATGGATGCATGAGATTTTGTATCGATGCTAGGGAGATGAATATACGTTTTTTGCTGACTAGTTAAAAACGTAGACAATTGAAGAGTTAATTCAGGGTTTTCATCTGTTGATTTAAGACGAAGCTTTTGGCAGATGACTTTGAGAGTAGAGGACAGGCCTCTTACAGCATTTAGTCATAAGTACAGCTTGTATCATTTTCAGCACGTTCCCTATGGGACTAAGACAACTTCTGCAGCTTTAATTAGAGCATTAAAATAGCATTAGGTGAAGACACAGGGGATTTCGCTACGGTTTATATTGACGATCTGGTCATATCTTCTAGGACCTCTGTGGGGCACTTGATTCACTTAGGGAAGGTTTTTTATTAAGTTAGAGCGTGCTGGATTCACTTTGAAGTTAGACAAGGGTGTTTTTGGTAGAGAAGAGGTTCTGACCCCAACATGGCAGGTTCGATCCTGGCTCAGTCCTGTGGTGTTTGGAGGTGCTCAAATACGTCAGCCTCGTGTCGGTAGATTTACTGGCACGAAAAAGAACTCCTGCGGGACTAAATACCGGCACCTCGGCGTCTCCGAAAACAGTAAAAGGGAAGTTAGTGGGACGTAAAGCAAATAGCATTATTATTATTATTATTATTATTAGACAAGAGGTGACATTTTTGGGACACCCTGTATCTGCGATAGGGGTTACGCCTGAGAGTACCAGGATTGAGAAGATATTGAATACCAGGACATTTATAAATATCAAGGAATTATGGTCGTATATTGTTGTATGCAATTTTCTCAACGCTCTGTACTTAGATTTGCAAACAAACTTGAGCCGTTTAGAGATCTGTTAAAAGCCGGCAGTAGGTGGAGATGGACAGAATGTCATCACAATGGCTGCGATAATTTGAAAGGAGGTTTCAGGCAAGCTGTTTTTCTGAAGTACCCCGTGGCAAACCAGAAGTATGTGTTAAGGCGATAGCATTTTGCTTGGGTCGTAAAACATTAGAAGTCTGTGTAAGTGTATTACGAGCCAGGTGTATTTTCCATATACAATTAAGAAAATGGAAATTGCAACACCATGAAGGCATTGGTTGTTTGTGTTGATTTTCAAGATATGGAACGATGCCATGTAGGTATGTAAACGATCAAAATTTCAGACCCATTGGATTGTTGCTACAGGTCTCCTCACGTGATTGGTCGCGGAGGAATCAACTCCAGTATATGGACTCTGGTGCAGCGTAGTTGACCTGCAGTCTGTGCAGTGAAATGTTCCCCGTCAAACATGCCTCGACGACAGAGAAGAGCACGCTATCAACAACTGTCGCCGTTTGAGAGAGCTCGGATTATTGGGCTGTGTCTGAATTATCGCTAAGGACTGATGCTGCACGTGTTGAACGACAGGCATCTACGGTACAACGTGTATGGCAGCAGTGGTCAAATGAAGGTACCTACACTCGTAGACCTGGCACACGCCCAGCGGGACGGACAACTGTGAGAGAGCATCGCCGCATCATTCGGATGGCCCGGATGGAACCCCATGCAACAGCAGCGCAAATTCTAGCAGCTGTGGCACCCCACGTTACACAACAAAGAGTTGGTAATCGCCTGCGTGCAGCTAACTTACGAGCCCGTGTCCCTGCAGAAGGTGTTCCATTGACCCCACAACAGCGACGTGTAAGGCTGGCCTGGTGTCGAGAAAGATCGACGTGGGTCGACGAATGGCATAGGGTCGTCTTTAGTGATGAATTGCGCTTCGGTCTTGCCCGCAGTGATCGCCGGAATCGTGTGCGCCGACGTACAGGAGAGAGGGGCCGCCCAGATTTTATTGTCGAGAGGCACACAGGGCCAACGCCAAGCATTATGGTCTGGGGAGCTATTGGCTTTAATGTGAAATCACAATTAGTGCTTGTTGAGGGCACTATGATTGCTCGACTGTACGTTGATAGGGTACTCAATCCAGTGGTTGTCCCTATGATGGCGAACATTACTAATGGGGTGTTTCAGCAGGACAATGCCCGGGTTCACACTGCACGCATCTCCAGAGAAGCTCTCCACGACATCACAACCTTAGAATGGCCCCCAAGATCCGGGACCTCAGCCCTATTGAGCATGTGTGGGACATGATGGGTCGACAACTGGCCAACCGTCCTCAGTCACCCACAACTCTGGAACAACTGACCGTGCAGTGCAGCAAGCACGGACCACAATTCCTCAGGAAGCGATCCAGGGCCTTATTGACTCCATGCCTCGACGAATTCATCAATATATTGCAGCTCGTGGTGGGCACATCCTGTATTGATTGTTGTCCAAACTTGCAGTCAGAGGGACCAGAAAGTGTAATCATCGAATCACAATTGAACACTCGTCCTGCATGTTCAATTGCAGTAATGTAGCGCCACTCCTTCTGGGTGTTACAATTTCTATTTTCTTCAGTATATATGGGATGTGGGTCAGTAGGCTAAGGTACTTTATCTCTTACATAATGTACCCGTCGCGGAGAAGAGTGACCTTCGTCTGGAGGGTGGATTTTCCCGAGGTTTGTTATTCTGTCAAGACCATGGGGGGTGTGTATATACGATAGACACCAGTTTATTGCCAGGGTTACGCCTGTTTCCCTTATGCAATGCCATGTATGATGTAAGCTAGAATTTGATTTGCTATAACAGGGATTATTAATATTGGAGATTACGGTTTTTAGATTCCCCGTAGACAATATGAAATCATCCCAAAACTTGCAATAATTTTACCCTAGGCTAAAACCACGTGAATGTGTTAGCGTATGTGAAGTGAGAGTTATACAGCAAGACCTTATAAACACTTGAAAGAGTAATACAGTAAGTTATATTTTGTTTGTGTTATTTTTGTACAGATGTAAATTGAATTTTCGGGTGCTGCAAACACTGGATTAATGAAATCAGCAAGATATGATGAACATTTGCAAAAGTGAGACATCAAAAGCTTGCTAAGTATTAATATTGTGTACTTTTTAAAAGGAAATTTTGAAGTGTTAAATATTATCGGATATAATAAAGTTGTATGTGGAATAATCAAGATGACAAAGAGTCACTCGTAGAAGAGACCAAGATTTTGTAAAATATTGTTTCATGTTGTAGAATAAGCGAATTTTGATTTGCTTTACATACAAGTGTAGGCAAAAGTGAAATGTAAATGGCAGAGTGTAGGTGTGAGCCCTCAAATGAAGTGCCTTTGTTATGGCCCAGAGGGGCGAATGTGATGTTTTGAACATCACAACATGTACCAAATGATCAAACTGTGTGATTAATTGGAAATATGTGTATATTTAATTGGTGGTATTTCATTCAATATGATTATGCTCATTTATTGGGTTTTTAGTCATTCATTTCACATTATCATCGCATTTCTCTGGATCACGGCAATAACTTATTCTGAACCAACTAATTCTTGAGTAAAGTATTACAACATCACCCATATTAATGGCTTGCAGTGAATTTCCAGTAGTCGAGGTCAGGTGTCCGGATACGACTTGCTAATATTAGCAAGACTTCTTACACCACTCCATATTCTGAAGGCACAGTTACAACTTGTAAACGCCTACTTTTCGAAGTTCGCTACATGACGATTTGATTTCCCGCGAAAGTTCAACCTATGTGAATAAGCATTATGAAACAAGGTGATGGATATACAGCGAGGGAGAGCAGAAGAGATAGAAAATCTGATCTCAGGGCCATGTGATATGGAAGATGGAGGGAGATTTTGGAGCTTATAACATCAACGACAAGAGCTGGAGAGGTTCCATCTTCGCTTAAAATAGGAGAAGGGCTGTACGTTTTTCCTTTACACCGGAGAACGTACTGACATCGGACAAGGTCTAACTGGGTAGTTCACCTCGCATCTGAGTAGAGCACTACTGAAAATTACCCTCATTGAGACCTGGTTATCTCAATGACGAGAGATAAAATCAACGAGATCCCGGTTTTGACTTGTCTAGAACAGGAGATATCATGTATTTAGTTACGATACAATTATGTAATACGGAAGAATACGAGTGTATTCTCTCCATGAACATAACCAAAGGAGGTTTTGATATTGAAATTAGGGCCCATTACAACATGATATAAGGAGTATCATAGCAAGTGTTAAAGTCAGGAAAGTCGTAGTTCAAATAGTGGGCTATACACGGATCAGAAATATGACTGGTACCCACAGCTAGAGATGACAACCTGTTCGACAGGACCATCAAACATCAGCTGCTACATCGAACGTGTCCAGATAACAGAGTCTACAAATGGTGAGCTAATGGAATAAATTACTGCAAGTTTACGCGTAACAGTTCAGTTTCTTAAATTTTATTTAATTCAATTTTTATTTTGTTTCAGTAAGATCAGTTTTCGTAAATACGGCGTCACGTTTTTCATCCTAGTAAATAGTTACCGTATTTTAATTGGTACTACCATAAACTCTTATTAATGATCCTTAATTTCTAAGTTACTGTGTACTTAATCGTTAGTGATCAGATTTAGAGTCTCATTACATATTATTATTATTATTATTATTATTATTATTATTATTATTATTATTATTATTATTATTATTATTATTATTATTATTTTTATTAATGATCAACTGTCGTCTTCAAACCATAAGTTTGAAGGCTGGCACCTATGAGATGGTGTTTATGGAGAAGTAAATGAGCGAGTATTTGTTTATATTAAAACTAGCAATTAACCGCGGGTTCGTTCGCGTGGATTTCGTAATTTGATCAAAGTAATCGTTCCTCGGCATTGTACTAAGACTTTATCTGAAAATTCCTAAACTATAAAAACTCACCCAAAAATTGACTTACATTTATCCCAGAAATTCTTTTCATACCATGTTTGTGGTATTACATTTTGAGGCTAAGACATAGAACTGTGCATGTGAGGAACAGTCTTCTCTCAAGTTGAAAAGATAAATACATGTTTCTTTATTTTTATAAGAGATTCGAAATACTCATTCCAAATCTGTAACATCTTCAGTTTTAGAGATATACATAAGTATCCTCATAAAAGGAATTCAAACCCTGGATCAGTCCTTCCCCCACCAGATTAAAGTTTATTTTCCGAAAACAAAAATGCATGCATCTTTATTTTTAAAGGAGATTCCAGATACCAATTTCCTCGTCTGTAACATCTTCAGTTTTTAAGATATAAGTATCCTCATAAAAAACAATTCTAATATTTTTCACTTATTTTCACCCCCTGTGAAGTGCTTTCTCCGAAAACAAAAACGTACAAGTTCCTGCATTTTTTTGCTATTTGCTTTACGTCGCACCGACACAGATAGGCCTTTTGGCGACGATGGGACAGGAAAGGTCTAGGTACGGGAAGGAAGCGGTCGTGGCCTTAATTAAGGTACAGCCTGGTGTGAAAATGGGAAACCATCTTCAGGTCTGCCGACAGTGGGGTTCGAACCCAATATCTCCCGGATGCGAGCTCACAGCTGCGCTCTCCTAACCGTACGGCCAACTCGCCCGTCCCTGTACTTTTAAAGGACCTTCCAAATACCAAGGTTCTTGTCTCTATCGTGTGAAGTTTTTGACATATAATGTAGATATACCGGTGCTCATTTTAAAAATTCACCCGATTTTCCAATTCTTTTCAGCCCTGGAACTGGATTTTCCGAAAACCAAAAATATACGTGTTTCATTATTTTTTGAAGGAGATTCCAAATGCCAGTTTTCATGTCTATACGTCTGTAACAACTTTAGTTTTGAGATAAATGTATAGTCATAAGAATAATTCAAACCGTGCGAGTTGGCCGTGCGGTTAGGAGCGCGCAGCTGTGAGGTCGCATCCTGGAGATAGTGGGTACGAATCCCACTGTCGGCAGCCCAGAAGATGTTTTTCCGTGGTTTCTCATTTTCACACCAGGCAAATGCTGGGGCTGTACCTTAATTAAGCACACGGCCGCTTCCTTCCCATTCCTAGGCCTTTCCCGTCCCATAGTCGCCATAAGACCTATCTGTGTCGGTGCGACGTAAAGCAAAATAGCAAGAAAAAAATAATAATTCAACTTCTTCTTCACTTCTTTCCACCCATCTCCCGCCTTAAGTGGACTCTCCGAAAACAAAAAAAAACACGTATTTCTTTATTTTGAAAGGAAATTCAAAATACCAACTTTCACGTCTGTAACAACTTTAGTTTTTAAGATAAAATATCCTCATAAACATATTTCAGTTCCTTACTTACATACTTAATTTCAACCCCACACCCCTTACGTCGATTTTCCGAGAAAACAAATGCGTGTTTCTTCATTTTTAAAGGAGATTCCAAATACTAATTTCCACGTCTGTAACATCTTATGTTTTCGATATATAAGTATACTCATAAAAGTAATTCAACTCCATTTTCACCTCCCTTCCTACACGTTAAGTTGATTCCCCCCCTCCCCAAAAATACGTGTTTCTTCAATTTTCAAAGAGATTCCAAATACCAAATTTCACGTTTTTAACATTTCTACTTTTTGAGATATAAGTATCCTCACGCAAAGAATTCAACTAATTTTTCAATTCATTCATCCCTCTTACCCAAGTGGATTTTGCGAAGGCAAAAGAACACGTGTTTCTTTACTTTGAAAGAAGGTTCCAAATACATATGTTCAAGCCTCTAACATGTTCAGTTTTTGAGATATAAGTATCCTCATAAAAAATTCAACTCCTTTTTCACCCAAGCCCGTTAAGTTGATTCCCCCACCCCCTCCAAAAATGCATGTTCCTTTATTTTTTAAGGTGATTACAAATACAAATTTTCCTGTGTGTAACCTTAAGTTTTCGATATATAAGTTTCTTCATAAAAATAATTAAATTTTTCACTTCCCTTCACCCTCCCACTTAAGTGAATTTTCCGAAAACCAAAAATCTTGTTTCTTTATGTATAAAGGATCTTCCAAATGCCAATTACCACGAACGTAACATCTTCAGCTTTGAGATATATGTATCCTCACAAAAAGGAATTAAACTCCTTTTCACCACCCCCGCTCCCAAGTAGATTTCCCACCCCTCAAAGTGCGTGTTTCTTTATTTTTAAAGGAGATTCCTAACACTAATTTTCACGTCGGTAACATCTTTAGTTTTTGAGATAAAAGTATCCTCATAGAAAGAATTCAAATAATTTTTCAATTAATTCACCCCCCCAGGTGGTTTTTCCAAAGACAAAAGATTACATGTTTCTTTACTTTCAAAGAAAATTCCATATATAAATTTTCATGTCTGTAACATCTTCAGTTTTTGAGATAGAAGTATCCTCATGAAAAGACTTTAAGAAATTTTTCACTCCACCCCCGCCCGTTAAGTTGGTTTCGCCCCACCCAAAATATGCGTGCTTCTTTATTTTTAAGGTATATTCCAAATGCCAATTTCCATGTCTGTAACCTGCATTTTTGAGATATAAGTTTCTCCAGAAAAGGAATTAAATTTTTTTACTTCCTTTCAAACTCAAGGCTCAAGTGAATTTTCTGAAAACAAACAGTAACCGTTTTTATCACGACTGTAACAACTTCAGTTTTTGAGATATATGTATCCTCGTAAAAGGAATTCATGTCCGTTTTCATCCCCCTCTCCCCACCAAGTTGATTCACGAACCAAGTTAGTGTTCTTTTTATTTATAGAGGAGATTCCAAATACCAGTTTTCACGTTTGTAACACCTTTAGATTATTGGTGAAGGCCTATATATACATTGTCATACAAATAAATCAACTAAATTTTCAATTTCCCCCCCCCCCCCAGCCTCTCTCTCTCGTTAAGGGTATTTCTCCCAAAACCAAAGAATACGTGTTTCCTTATTTTTAAAGGAGATTCCAGATACCAATGTTCACGTCTCCAACATGTTAATTTGCTGAGATATACTGTAGATACGCTGATTTTAAAAATTCGCCCCCATTTTTCAGTGGATTTTCCAAAATATATATATCTCTTTATTTTTACAGGAAATTCCAAATATCAGCTTTCAAATCTGTAATATGTTACGTGTCTGAGATAATTTGCAGATATAGTCTTTTTTTTTTAATTCACCCCGTTTGTCACTCCTGTTCACACCCTATTCATCGGATTATCCAAAACGCAAAAATACGTGTTTCTTTATATTCAAAGGAGATTCCAAATTTTAATTTTCATGTTTGTAACATCTTCAGTTTTTGAGATATGTCTCCTCATAAAAGGTGTTCAACCAGTTTTCCCTTTTTTCACCCCCCTTAATGGGATTTTCTGAAAAATGAAAGAACGTGTATCTTTATTTTTAAAGGAGATTCCAAATACCCATTTTTACGTCTATACACTTTTAGGTTTTTGAGATATAGATATCCTCATTTTAAAAATTAACCCTCCTTTTCACCCCCCTAGCGACGGAATATCCAAAAATTCTCTCTTAGTGAACTCCTACATGTTAATATCAATGTATCCCCAAAATTTCATTTCTTTATGTCCAGTAGTTTTGGCTCGGCGATGATGAATCTGTCAGTCAGGACAAGTTATTGTATATATATAGATGACTAGCAAGATACCCGTGCTTCGCTACGGTATTATACTGAATTTTATAATTGAATGCTTACTGTTTTAGATATATAATCCGCCGAAATTAGCGATCTGACTCGTTTTCTGCGGGAATCCGCCAAAATTCGCGATGTGACTCGTTTTCTAATAGATTACGGCAAGTTTCCTCTCATTTTTCAATCTTTCTTTCCAGCATTCGATTTCGTACTTCCCGGGCTAGGTCCAGGTAGTCCACCCGGTCAGTTGGGTCCCTAAATCTTTGCCATCTTTTTCTATAAGCATTTTAATATGGATCAAATCCTTCAGGAGATCCGGCGTGGTGTCGTCTTGGGTGCCTTGGCGGTACTGACCCCTCGAGCGGAGTGCATTCTTAGTCATTACCCGTCCAGGACCCGCTTCCAGCGCGATACGCACATTTAACGACGGTCCAGAACATTATTATTATTATTATTATTATTATTATTATTATTATTATTATTATTATTATTATAGATGTTCTGGACCCCACAGCCTGATGCAAGACTGCTACTTGGGGGTAAATTTCATCTGCTGCCATTGTCATTGTTGACAATGTGACCAGCACCATTATCGCACGTAGGCAAGTGTGCGGGATTTCTGGCGATACGAAAGATATACTTCCGTGCATTATTGTTGACCTTATTATAGAGGTGAACAGTTTGACGCGCAATCTCATTCCTATAGTTTATTTCAAATGTGTTTAAATTTTTAATTATATGCCAGGAGAATCTACTGTAATCGAAGAACTTGGGCCGATGACCTTCGATGTGAGGCCCCTTAAACAACAAGCATCATCATCATCATCATCATCATCATCAATCTAAGAACGTTCCCCCATGGAAAAGATGGCTGTTGAAAACGAATCCCAGGAAAGATTAAAAATGATCGGTTTATGATCAGAATAAGTACATCGAAAATCTACAGCCTCTTTCCAGTCATTCGACAGGGTCAGGAATGGGATGAATAAAGCCCCATCTAGCGGCGACAATAGGAATTGTACCGGCTGCCGAAGCACTCCGCTGGGGGCAATGATCGATGCATGACAAATGAAATGAAATATTGGACAGTGTTACTGGATGAATGATGACAGGGAAAACCGGAGTATCCGGAGAAAAGCCTGTCCCGCCTCCGTTTTGTCCAGCACGAATGTCACATAGAGTGACCGGGATTTGAACCACGGAACCCAGCTGTGAGAGACCGGCGCGCTGCCGCCTGAGCAACGGAGGCTCCTTATAAGTACATTATGAACCGTAAAATCAATTGGTCTCGCCTCCTTTTACACCCCACTGCCGTTAGGTTTATTTACACCCACCCGAAAAAAATTAAAAGAAGGCGTGTTCCTTTAAGTTTAAAGGAGACTCCAAACACCAATTTTCACGTCTATTACGTTCAGTTTTGAGATATAAGTATCCCCATAAGAATAATTAACTTTTTTCACATCCTTTCACACTCCCCCACCTCCCCCTAAGTGAAATTTCCGGCAAAATATACTTGTTTCTTTAATAGTAAAGGATTTTCTAAATACCAATTATCAAGACTCTAACTTCTTCACTTTTTGATGTATGCGTCCTCATGAAAGGAATTCAACCCCTTTTCACTCCCGCTCCCCAAGATGGTTTCTCCCCCAAAACGCGCTTTTCCTTGTTTTAAAAGGAGATCCAAATACCAATTTCCACGTCTGTAACAACTTTTGTTTTTATTAGATGTATGTATTTTCATACAATTAAGTCAATTAATTTTTCAATTCTTTCACCCCCCCCCCCCCCACCTTCATTGGATTTTCCGAGAATACGTGTTTCTTTACTTTTAAAGCAGGTTCCAAATATCAAATTTCACGTCTGTAACATCTTCATTTTTGAGATATCAGTAGCCTAATTAAAAGAATTCAACACCATTTTCAGTCACTTTTATCCCCCCTCCACACAAGTGGTATATCCGAAAACTAAAAATACACGTTTCTTCATTTTTAATAGAGATAAAAATACCATTTTTCGCTTCTGTAACATGTTAAGGTTTTTGAGATATACTGTAAAAATTCTCATTTTAAAATTTCACCCCTCTTTAGTTCCCCTCAAGTGGAGTTTCCAAAAACAAATAACCTATGTTTCTTTACATTTAGAGGAGGTTCCAAATACCCACTTTTTACGTCCGTAACATTTTACGTATCTCAGATATTCTGTAGATATAGTCTTTCAAAAATTCACCCCAGTTTGTCACTCCTGTTTAACCGCCATTAATTGGATATTCAAAAAAAAAAGTGTTTCTTTATTTTTAAAGGAGATCCCATATACAAATTTTCAGTTGTGTAATATCTTCAGTTTCTGAAATTGATGTATCCTCATTAAAGGCATTCAACCCATTATTCATCCTTTTACACCCCTCCTATTGGGAGTTAAAGACAACAAAAAAATTACGTGTTCCTTTATTCTTAAAGGAGAAACTAAATACCAATTTTTACATCTGTAAACTTTTAATGTTTTAAGATGTAGACGCACTCATTTTAAAAATTCACCCCCCCTTTTCACCCCCCATTATTTGGATTTTCCAAAAATGAAAAAATAGTTGTTTCATTAATTTAAAAGTAGATCCCAAATACCAATTTTCAGGTCTGTAATGTCTTCAGGTTCTGAAATATAAGTAGCCTCAATAAAGGCATTCAACCCTTTTTTCATACTTTTCCACCCTTCCTTTTTGGATTTTCCGAAAACTAATAATGCGTGTTTATTTTATTTTTAAAGGAGATTCTAAATACCAATATTTACATCTTCAAACTTTAAAAGTTTTGAGATATAGATACACTCATTAAAAAAAACACCCTCTTTCCCCCCCCATAACTGGATTTTCCAAAAACAAAAAAATACATATTTCTTTATTTTTAAAGGAAATCCCAAACACTAATTTTCAGGTCTGTAATATCTTCAGTTTCTGAGATATAATCCTCATTAAAGGCATTCAACCCCCTTTTCACCCCTCCTATTGGGATTTTCCGAAAACAAAAAATACGTGTTTCTTTATTTTTAATGAAGATTCTAAATACCAATTTTTACATCTGTAAACTTTTAATGTTTTAAGATGTAGACACACTCATTTTAAAAATTCACCCCCCTTTTCACCCCCCATTATTTGGATTTTCCAGAAACGAAAAAATACCTGTTTCTTTATTTTTAAAGTAGATCCCAAATACCAATTTTCAGGTCTGTAATGTCTTCAGGTTCTAAAATATAAGTAGCCTCAATAAAGGCATTGAACCCTTTTTTACCCTTTTCCACCCTTCCTATTAGGATTTTCCGAAAACAAAAAATACGCGTTTCTTTACAATTAAAGGAGATTCTAAATACCAATTTTTACATCTATAAACTTTAAATGTTTTGAGATATAGATACACTCATTTTAAAAATTCATCCCGTTTTCGAGCCCCCCCCCCATTTATTGGATTTTCCAAAAACAAAATATACATAATTCTCTCTTTTTAAAGGGGATCCAAACACCAATTTTCAGCTCTGTAATATCTTCAGTTTCTGAGATATAAGTATCCTCATTCAAGGCATTCAACTCCCTTTTCACCCCTCCTATTGGGATTTTCCGAAAACAAAAAATACATTTTTCTTTGTTTTTAATGAAGATTCTTAATACCAGTTTCTACATATGTAAACTTTAAAAGTTTTGAGATATAGATGCACTCATTTTAAAATTTCACCCCCCTTTTCACCCTCCCATTATTTGGATTTCCAAGAACAAAAAAGTAAGTTTTCCTTTATTTATAAAGAGATAAAAATTACCAATTTTCAAGTCTGTAATATCTTCAGTTTCTGAGATATAAGTACCGGTATCATGATTATAGGCATTCAACCACTATTTCACTCTTTTCACCCCTCCTACTGGGATTTTCTGAAATAAAAAAATACGTGTTTCCTTATTTTTAAAGAAGATTCTAAATACCAATTTTTACATCTGTAAACTTTTAAAGTTTTGAGATATAGATTCACTCATTTTAAAATTTCACCTACCGAACTCGATAGCTGCAGTCGCTTAAGTGTGGCCAGTATCCAGTAATAGGGAGACAGTGGGTTCGAGCCCCACTGTCGGCAGCCCTGAAGATGGTTTTCCGTGGTTTCCCATTTTCACACCAGGCAAATGCTGGGGCTGTACCTTAATTAACGCCACGGCCGCTTTCTTCCACTTCCTAGGCCTTTCCTATACCATCGTCCCAGAAAGACCTATCTGTGTCGATGCGACGTAAAGCAAATAGCAAAAAAAAAAAGATATTAAAATTTCACCCCCTTAGCAATGGAATATCCTAACAATCCTCTCTTAGCGAGCACCTACATCTTAATAAGAATATATCCCCAAAATTTCATGTCTTTATGTCCAGTAGTTTTGGCTCGGCGATGATGAATCTGTCAGTCAGTCAGTCAGTCAGTCAGTCAGGACATATTCTTTTAATATAGGGTAACAGTACCAGTGTTTGACAGGGATACCAGTAGTTGACATGTGTTTTATACATGGACTATAGACTAGCAAGATACCCGTGCTTCGCTACGGTATTATAATGAAATTTATAATTGAATGCTTAACGTTTTATATATAATCCGCCGAAATTCGCGATCTAACTCTTTTTCTGAGAGAATCCGCCAAAATTCATGATCTGACTCGTTTTCTGGGGGATTACGGCAAAGTTCCTCCCATTTTTCAATCTTTCTTTCCAGCAATCGATTTCGTACTTCCCGGGCTAGGTCCAGGTATTCCACCTGGTCAGTTGGGTCCCTAAATCTTTCCACCTTTTCCTAAAAGCAGTTTAATATGGATCAAATCCTTGAGGAGATCCGGCGTGGTGTCGTCTTGGGTGCCTTGGTGGTACTGAACCTGCGGCAGACTGCAATCGTAGTCATTACCCGGCCAGGACCCGTTTCCAGCCCCGCCCGCACATTTTGACGACGGTCCAGAGCAATACTATTATTATTATTATTATTATTATTATTATTATTATTATTATTATTATTATTATTATTATTATTATCATTAATGGTCTGGAACCCACAGCAAGATGCAAGACCGCTACTTGTCCTGACTGACTGACTGACTGATTCATCATCGCCGAGCCGAAACTACTGGACATAGAGAAATGAAATGTTGGGAATACATTCATATTAACATGTAGGTGCTCGCTAAGGGAGGACTTTTGGATATTCCGTCGCTAAGGGGGTAAAATGGGGGGTTAATTTTTAAAATGAGGATATCTATATCTCTAAAACCTAAAAGTGTATAGACGTAAAAATGGGTATTTGGAATCTCCTTTAAAAATAAAGAAACACGTACTTTTATTTTCGGAAAATCCCATTAAGTGGGGTGAAAAAAGATGGAAAACTGTTTGAACACCTTTTATGAGGAGACTTATATCTCAAAAACTGAAGATGTTACAGTCATGAAAATTTAAATTTGGAACCTCCTTTCAAAATAAAGAAACAGATAATTTTTTGTTTTTGAAAAATCCAAATAATGGGGGCTGAAAAGGGGGGTGAATTTTTAAAATGAGTGTATGTATATCTCGAAACTGTAAATGTTTAAAGACGTAGAAATTGGTATATATAATCTCTTTTCAAAATAAATAAACATGTATATTTTTGTTTTCTGAAAATCCCAATACGAGGAGTGAAGAGGAGTGAAAAATGGGTTGAATGCCTTTAATGAGGATACTTATATCTCAGAAATTAAAGATGTTACAGACTTGAAAATCGGTACTTGGGATCTCCTTTAAAAATAAAGAAACATGTACTTTTTGTTTTCGGAAAATCCAAACGTGGAGGGTTGAAAGGGAGGTGAATTTGTAAAATGAGTGTATCTATATTTCAAAACTATCAAAGTTGACATGTAAAAATTGGTAGTTAGAACCTCTTTCAAAATGAAGAAACACGTTCTTTTTGTTTTCGGAAAATCCCAATAGGAGGGGTGAAAAGGGGTGAAAAATTGTTAAATGCCTTTAATAAGGATCCTTATATCTCAGAAACTGAAGATGTTACAGACCTGAAAATCGGTACTTGGGATCTCCTTTATAAATAAAGGAACATGTACTTTTTGTTTTTAGAAAATCCAAATAGTGGGGGCGGTGAAAGGGGGGTGTATTTTGAAAATTAGTGTATCTATATCTCAAAACTTCAAATGTTTTCAGATGTAAAAGTTGATATTTAGAATCTCCTTTAAAAATAAAAGAACACGTATTTTTTTGTTTTCTGTAAATCCCAATAGGAGGGGTGAAAAGTGTGAATAAGGGGTTGAATGTCTTTAATGAGGATACTTATATCTCAGAAACTGAAGATATTACAGACCAGACAGTTAGTATATGGAATCTCCTTGAAATACACAGAAACATTAATTTTTTTGTTTTTGGAAAATCTAATTAATGGGGGTTAAACAGGAGTGACAAATTGGGGTGAATTTTTAGAAAGACTATATCTACAGTATATCTCAGAAACGTAAAATGTTACAGACGTAACAACTGTTATTTGGAATCTCCTGTTAAAGTAAAGAAACAGGTATTCTCCGAAAATCCAATGATGGTAGGGGGGGGGGGGTTGAAAAATAGAATAATTAATTAACTAATTGTATGAGGATACTTACGTCTAATAAAAGCTAAAGTTGTTACAGACGTGAAAATTGGTATTTAGATCTTCCTTAAAAATAAAACGACGCGTTTTTTGGGGGGGGGGGGGTTGGGGCTCGGGAATCATCTTTGGTGGCGGGTTTGAAAAGGAGTTTCGTTTCATGAGGACACATATCTCAAAAACTGAAGACAATCGGTATTTGTAAGATCCTTTACTATTAAAGAAACAAATATTTTTTGCCGGAAAATTCACTTAAGGGGGGGGGGGTGGAGGGGGTGAAAGTAAGTGAAAAAAGTGAATTATTTTTATGGGAATACTTATACCTCAGTACTGAAGGTAACACACGTGAACATTGGTATTTGGAATCTCCTTTAAACATAGTCTAAAGAAACACGCCTTCCTTTTTTTTGGTGGGGGGGGGGGGGGTAAATCAACTTAACCGCGGTGAGGTGAAAACTGAGGTGAGGTCAATTGATTTTACTGTTCCTAATGTACTTATAAGGAGCCTCCGTGGCTCAGGCGGCATCGCGCTGGCCTCTCACCGCTGGGTTCCGTGGTTCTTCAAATCCCTGTCACTCCATGTGAGATTTGTGCTGGACAAAGAGGAGGCGGGACTGGTTTTTCGCCGGGTACTCCGGTTTTACCCGTCATCATTAATTCCAGCAACACTCTCCAATATCATTTCATTTCATTTGTCATTCATTAATCATTGCCCCAGAGGAGTGCGACAGGCTTCGGCAGCCGGCACAATTCCTATCCTCACCGCTAGCCGGGCGCTTATTCATTCCATTCCTGACCCGGTTGAATGACTGGGAACAGGCTATGGATTTTCAATGTACTTATTCTGATCATAAACCGATCATTTTTAATCATTCCTGGGTTCGTTTTCAAGAGCCATATTTCCTTTGGAGAACCTTCTTAGATTACAGTAGATTCTTCTGGCATATAAATAAAATGTAAACACATTTGAAATAAACAATAGGTATAAGATTGACCATGCAATTGTTCTTTTCTATAATAAGGTCAATAATACAAGGAAGTATGTCATTCGTATCGCCAGAAGTCCTGCGCATTTGCCTACGGGCGACAACGATGCTGGTCATACTGTCATCAATGACAATGGCAGCAGATGTAATTTACCGCTAAGAAGATGCCTTACATCTTGCTGTGGGGTCCAGAACATCAATAATAATAATAATAATAATAATAATAATAATAATAATAATAATAATAATAATAATGTTCTGGACCGTCGTCAAAATGTGCTGACCGCGCTGGAAACTGGTCCTGGACGGATAATGACTAAGAATGCAGTCCGGCCGCCGGTTCAGTACCGCCAAGGCACCCAAGACGACACCACCGGATCTCCTCAAGGATTTGATCCACATTAAAAATGCTTATAGGAAAACATGGCAAAGGTTTAGGGACCCAACTGACCGGGTGGAATACCTGGACCAAGCCCGAAAAGTACGAAAACGATTGCTGGAAAAAAGAATGAAAAATGGGAGGAACGTTGCCGTAATCTCTCAGAAAACGAGTCAGATCGCGAATATCGGGGTGTTATATATAAAACAATAAGCATTCTATTATAAATTTCAGTATAATACCGTAGCGAAACACGGGTATCTTGCTAGTTTTATATATATAGGTACAGATATGAGTAAAGGAGTGGAGTCAGAGGTAAGGCTTTTTTGCGGATTATGCTATTCCGTATAGAGTAATAAATAAGTTTCAAGATTGTGAGCAACTGCAAAAAGACCTTGATAATGTTGTGAGATGGACAGCAGGCAATGGTATGTTGATGAACGCGGTTAAATGTCGGGTTCTGAGTTTCACAAATAGGAAAAGTCCTGTCAGTATTAATTACTGCGTTGATGGGGTGAAAGTTCCTTATGGGGACCATTGTAAGTATCTATGTGTTAATAGGAGGAAAGATATTCATTGGGGTAATCACATAAATGTGATTGTACACAAAGGGTACAGATCTCTGCACATGGTTATGAGGGTGTTTAGGGGTTGTAGTAAGGATGTACAGGAGAGGGCATATAAGTCTCTGGTAAGATCCCAACTAGAGTATGGTTCCAGTGTATGGGGCCCTCACCAGGATAACCTGATTCAAGAACTGGAAAAAATCCAAAGAAAGGCAGCTCGATTTGTTCTGGGTGATTTCCGACAAAAGAGTAGCGTTGTAAAAATGTTGCAAAGTTTGGGCTGGGAAGAATTGGGAGAAAGAAGACAAACTGCTCGACTAAGTGGTGTTTTCCGAGCTGTCAGCGGATAGATGGCGTGGAATTACATTTGTAGACGAATAAGTTGGAGTAGCGTCTTTAAAAGTAGGAATGATCACAATATGAAGATAAAGTTGGAATTCAAGAGGACAAATTGGGGCAAATATTCATTTATAGGAAGGGGAGTTAGAGATTGGAATAATTTACCAAAGGAGATGTTCAACAAATTTCCAATTTGTTTGAATCATTTAAGAAAAGGCTAGGAAAACAACAGATAGGGAATTTGCCACCTGGGCGACTGCCCTAAATGCAGATCAGTAGTGGTTGATATAATAAACATGAAGCGGATCGTGACGGAAAACAGAAAGGCCATATGGTACAAAACTTCCCTATGGGGGGCAATTAAAATGATTTTCTGAAAATTTATGCGGAGCATATATTACTGAGAATATTCTGCTTAGCAGATTGCAAAATGATAACTCTGAGAGTTCGTAGAAGAGAGAACAATTCCAGGTGAATCAGAATTGCGGAAGAACAATGTGCAAGGTACATAGAAAGAAAGAAAGAATGAGCACATGGTATTGTCTATGTTTCTCGCAGGTACACTTTTCTCAGAAACAATTGAACCTATAGGCCTACGTATAACGCGTGTTGTGGGTATACACAGAGTTCGTACCTACTTCCTGACGACAGCCCTATGTGGAGCGATATATTCACTATTGTGTAGGCCTATTCCTGTGGCGGTGGTTGGGAGTGTGATGTGTTGTATGTAAACAAAAATGTGTATTAGGCCTCCGAGCTAGACGAATTAACTAAATAATTTAAAAAAGCGATCCGGCCGGAAATCGAACCCGGAGCTTTCTGAACAGAAGGCCGCTATGCTAACCATTCAGCCAAAGAGATGGACATTATTATTATTATTATTATTATTATTATTATTATTATTATTATTAGTTTACAATCTGCTTTGTCGCACGGACACAGATAGGTCATGGTGACGATGGGATAGGAAAGGGCCAGAAGTGGGAAGGAAGTGACCGTGGCCTTAATTAAGGTGCAGTCCCAGCATTTGCCTGGTGTGAAAATGGGAAACCACGGAAACCCACATTCAGGGCTGCCAGCAGTGGGGTTCGAATCCACTATCCCCGAGTGCAAGCTGATAGCTACGTGACCCAAACCGCACAACCACTTGCTCATTATTATTATTATTATTATTATTATTATTATTATTATTATTATTATTATTATTATTATTGCTGGGCTAAGTGTCTCCTAGGGCCCGATGACCTTCGATGTTAGGCCCCTTAAAACAACAAGCATCATCATCATCAAGTGTCTCCTACTGTTAGCGCGGTGGATGTCTTAGCCCAAATTGTTAAGTTAGATTGAGGGGCTCAAATACGTCAACTCTGTGTCGGTAGATTTACCGGCACGTAAAAGAACTCCTGCAGGAAATAATGTGGCAACTCGGTGTCTCCGAAAACCGTAAATGTAGTTAGTGGGACGTAAAACCAATAATATTAATTAATTATTATATTCATTTTTCTATTTTCAGTAGCGATATTTAGACAAGATTTGATGTGAACTGGTGTTGTGAAGAAATCAGTGTGATACCACAAAGCACAACCAAAAGGAGAGGGGCGGAGAATTTGGCAGCCGACAGCTCCAGATGGAGCGCTCTGCGATCTAAGTGGAGAACGGAGTGAGCTGTTCATCGCTACTCTAGTTAGGGGCCAGCGATAACACTGAGCGGGCGATCCGCGCAGCGGCGCCATGAACCCTCTGATCAACCACTCGCAGTAAGTAGTTCCACCTGTTGATGTACTGCATGTGCCAGTTTACTTCGTTTCCAGCTATACCAGGTTCAGAAGGAGGAAACTTCGGCCATTAAAAATTATGTTGTGCTCTTGGATTAATTTTATTGCCTCAGAGCATACTTGTTTATTATTTTCGTGTGCATCTGTTCGCAGAAACTCTCTGATACAAAGATCCTTATTGCCGTTCCGGGGTGTGTGTGTGTGTGTGTGTGTGTGTGTGTGTGTGTAAATGCAACAATTTGGATCTAGGAGATAGGTGCTTCGGAACATGAATTATCAATATATACCTGAAGTGAGCTTGAATAAAACTCAATAATAATAATAATAATAATAATAATAATAATAATAATAATAATAATAATAATAATAATCTGCCGCTTTTCCCACACGCGGGTGCGAGCTGTTTCGGTCACGTGGACTTGGCTCAGTTTTACGGCCGGATGGCCTCTTGACGTCAACCATATGTGATGGATGTATTACGTGTTTCTGCGATGGTTGGCAGTGTGGTGTGTTGTGCGAATATGAAGAGAAGTGTGTTGGGACAAACAAAAACATCCAGACCCCGACTCAGCAGAATCAACCAGCTGCGGTTAAATTCCCCAACTCGGCCGCGAATCTATGAAGCCAGGCTATAATAATAATAATAATAATAATAATAATAATAATAATAATAATAATAATAATAATAATAATAATAATAATAATAATAATAATCATACCGACCGGACTGGTTGAGTGGCATGTACCATTTAGGTGTAAACTTCCATGCAGAAGATGATGGTTTCTATTTCTATGGTCGGCAGCCCTCAAGATGGTTTCTTGTGATCTCCTATTTTCACACGAAGCAAATGCTTGGACAGTACCTTAATTAATGCCACGACCGCTATCCTTCCGTTCGTTGATCTTTGCTATACACCGTCACAAAAAAATGTTAATGTGTTAGTGTAATGTTGAGAAATAGCAAATAATAATAATAATATTAATAATAATAATAATAATAATAATAATAATAATAATACCGAATGAGCTGGCCAAGTGTTTGCGGTCGCGTAGCCGTGTGATTGCATTCGGGAGGTGGTGGGTTCGAATCCCAACGTCGGTAGCCCTGAAGATGATTTTCCGTGGTTTCCCATTTTCATACCAGGCAAATGCCGGGGCTATACCTTAGCTAAGGCCACTTTCGCTACCTTTCCAGTCCTAGCCCATTCCCATCCTTGCATTGCAGAAAACCTTAGATATATTAGTGCCACGTTAAACCACTGAAAAAAAGTCAGTTGATTAGTGTTTCATGAAGTGCTAATTATTTGCACAGTCACTAGAATGTCGGAATATTAGCTCGAAGGACGTTCTTGAAAATCACGACACTATTGTATTTAGAATTGTTTGAGTGACATTGGACTTGAATGATGCCGCAATTTTGAGTTTTGATGGCTGCCATACTGTATAACTGAGAATATCAGACTGACATTGAGTCGTAAGTTTGTTTATTTGTCAATACCAATGATAATAATACCGGCCAAGTTCGCCGTACGGATAGGGGCGCGCAGCTGTGAACTTGCATCCGGGATATAGTGGGTTAGAGCCCCACTGTCGGCAGTCCTGAAGATGGTTTTCCGTGGTTTCCCATTTTCACACCAGGCAATTGCTGGGGCTGTACCTTAACTAAGGCAACGGCTGCCTCCTACCCACTCCTGGGTCTTTCCCGTCCCATCGTCGCCATAAGACCTACCTGTGTCGGTGCGACGTAAAGCGAATTGTAAACAACAAAGTAATAATAATAATAATAATAATAATAATAGTAATAATAATAATAATAATAATAATAATAATAATAATAATAATAATAATAATAATAATAATAATAATAATAATACTATAAGGGCTAGTTATTATGTTTTGTGAGTATGATTCAACACGTTTTAGAATAGAATACTCCCATCCCCCAGTTCCTGATCACCTCAAGCTGGGGAGAATGTAATCATTTACTGGTACTGTAAAACATTTTCTTTTGATACATGCATGTTTTTCCTCATTACAATTAGTTTATCTATTACTACATTAAGCAATATAATTAAGCCTAATAATTGTTTACACCTATTCTCCGCATTGTACCCCCCGCCCCTCCTTTATATCCTGTATGTTAACAGTGTTATATATTCTCGAACAACGTGTATCCTACCCTTTATTATTTGAATTAGTGTTTACTTTTTATTCCTTTATTCTCTTTTGCCATATATTTCTTTACTATACACAAATGGTATCTTATCCGGTGCGGGCCACTTTTAAAACAATCTTGTATATATCTTTTCTCTCCTTCTACTTTTGCTTTGAAATCACTACCCGGGTTTGTGACCCTAAGTGCGTGTTTTTCCCCAAGAGTGCACGGTAGAAGGATGTAAGGTAGAGATGCTATTGTAACACGTTCAGGTGCTTCTCTCAGCACACATATTGTCACAGATCAGTGCAGGTTGTGGCCACCCCGAGCTGCAATAATTTGCTGAATCTTACTCGGCATGGAGTCAATATGCACTGGATCACGTCCTGAAGAATTGCGGTCCATGCTTACTACTCCGCCAGGGTGTGTTAGTCCACAATTCAGGGTGACTGAGGGGAGTTATAATGGTATCTACCCATCATGTCCCACATATGTCCAGTAGCGCTTATGTGCGGATTCCTGATGGCTCACTGTAAAAGCGAAATGCCTTGAAGAGCTTCTCTGGAGATGCCTACAGTGTGAAGACCGGCGTTGTTGTGCTGAAACATCCCATTTGCAACGGTGAACATCAGAGGGACAACCACTGTATTGACAACCTTTCCGCATACTGTCGAGTAGCAGTCATTGTACCCTCAACAATCACTAATCGTGATTTTACATGAAAGTCCATAGCCTCCCAGATTGTAATGCCTGGTGATGGTCCTGTGTGCCTCTCGACAATAAGATCAGCCGGGCCCTTCTACGCAGTACACGACTGGAACGATTATTGTGGCGGAAACAAAAGCGCAATTCATCACTGACTTCAACACTGTTCCAGTCGTCAGCCCATCGTGATGTTCTCGACAGAAGGGCAGCCTCACACATCGGTGTATTTGGGGCAGTGGAACACTCTCTGTAGGGACATGCAAAAGATTTCCAGTTGTTAGTCGCGTAACGTATGATATCCAGTTGCTCATATTTCCGCTGCTGATGCTCGGGGGTCTATCCGGGACATCCGAACGATGTGTCAATCCTCCCGTACAGTGGTCCGTAGGATTGGACCCGTCCCAGGTTTGCGAGCTTTTGTCTTTTCCTTCGACCACTACTGCCATACATCTACTGTAGATGCAATACATGTATCTACAGCCCGCACAAATAATCCTTTCCCGCGCAGACCTATTATCCGGGCACTCTCAGCAGGTGGCAGTCGTTGATATCCTGCTCGCACACGTCAGCGGGACACGTTTCATATGCCAAACCTTCATTTAATTGTACTTTACAGACTATACGTCAACTAAGCTCTACTGGGCTTCACATAAAAAGTATAGTTCGTCCGTCACCAATCAGGTGCGGTGAACAGTGTGAATAATTCGATTGTCCTGAAACCGTTATGGTTTGCATACCTGGTTGGCACCCTTCAATATCTCTAATATCAACACGAATCGCCCCTTCGTTTGTGGTGCTGCAGTTCCCACATTTTCCTCTTTAATTAGTTCACACAACGTACTTTACGTCGCACCGACACAGGTAGATCTTATGGTATTAGTGATCATGAAGTTGTTTTTGTGGTAGTTAAAAATAAATGTGATAGAAAGGGAGGTCTATTAGGCAGTACCATATGGCTGATAAAGCAGGCATGGGGGAGTTTAAAAACGTAACTGTGAGCGGTGGAAAACAGTAAACAAAAATGTAAACAGACTCTGGGATGGGCTTAAAGCAATTGTTGAGGTATGTGAAAACAAGTTTGTACCTTTAAAGGTGGTAAGGAATGATAAAGACCCACCTTATTATAATAGAGACTAAGAAGGAGGTGCAGATTGGAAAGAAATAGAGTTAGAAATGGCTGTAGAAGTAAGGAGAAATTGAAGGAACTTAATAGGAAATTGAATCTAACAAAGAAGTCTGCTAAGGATAACATGGTGGCAAGCATAATTGGCAGTCATACACATTTTAGTGAAAAATGGAAGAGTATGTATAGGTACTTTAAGGCAGAAACAGGTTCCAAGGAGAACATTCCAGGAATAATTAATGAACAAGGAGAGTGTGTATGTGAGAATCTTCAAAAGGCAGAATCATTCAGTCAGCAGTATATAAAGATTGTTGGTTACAAGGACAATGTCCAGATAGAGGAGGTGACTAATGCTGAAGAAGTATTAACATTTACACAAGATAACAATGACATTTTCAATAATATACAACAATTGAAAACTAGAAAAGCGGCTGGAATTGATAAGATTTCTAGGGATATACTGAAGACAATGGGTTGGGATATAGTACCATAGCTGAAGTACTTATTTGATTATTGTTTGCATAAAAGACATATACAATATGAATGGAGATTAGCTACAGTAGCCCCTGTGTATAAAAAAGGGTGATAGACATAAAGCTGAATTTTTTTTTGCTTTTCGCTTTACGTCGCACCGACACAGATAGGTCTTATGGCGACGGTGGGAGAGGAAATAACTAGGAATGGGAAGGAAGCGGCCGTGGCCTTATTTAAGGCACAGCCCCAGAATTTACCTGGTGTGAAAATGGGAAACCAAGGAAAACCATCTTCAGGGCTGCCGACAGTGGGGTTGGAACCCACTATCTCCCGATTACTGGATACTGGCTGCATGTAAGCGACTGCAGCTATCGATCTCGGTTAAAAAGCTGAAAATTACAGGCCAGTAAGTTTGAAATGCGTTGCATGTAAGCTTTTGGAAGGCATTCTTTCTGATTATATTAAACATGTTTGCGAAATTAATTACTGGTTCGATTGAAGGCCGTTCGGGTTTACGAAACGTTATTCCACTGAACCTCAACTTGTAGGATTCCAGCAAGATATAGCAGATATCTTGGTTTCAGGAGGTCAAATGGTCTGGATAGCGATTGATCTGACTAAAGCATTTGATAGGGTAGATCATGGGAGACTACTGGCAAAAATGAGTGCAATGGGACTAGACAAAAGAGTGACTGAACGGGTTGCTATATTTCTATAAAATAGATCTCAGAGAATTAAAGTAAGCGAAGATTTATCTGACCCTGTAATAATTAAGCGGGGAATGCCTCAAGGCAGCATTATTGGACCTTTATATTTCCTTATATATAGAAATGATATGAGTAAAGAAGTGGAATAAGAGATAAGGCTTTTTGCAGATGATGTTATTCTGTATAGAGTAATAAATATGTTACGAGATTGTGGGCAACTGCAAAATGACCTCGATAATGTTGTGAGATGGACAGATGATGTTAAACGGGGTTAAAAGTCAGGTTGTGAGTTTCAAAATTAGGAAAAGTCCTCTCAGTTTCTATTACTGCGTTGACGGGTAGAAAGTTTCTTATTGGGTCACTGTAAGTATCTAGGTGTTACTATAAGGAAAAATCTCCATTGGGGTAATCACATAAATGGGATTGTAAATAAAGGGTACAGCTCTCTGCACATGGTTATGAGGGTGTTTAGGGGTTGTAGTAAGGATGTAGAGGAGAGGGCATATACGTCTCTGGTAAGACCCCAACTAGTATATGGTTCCAGTTTATGAGACCCTCACCTGGATTGCTTGATTCGAGAACTGGAAAAATCCCAAGAAAAGCAGCTCGATTTGTTCTGGGTGTTTCCGTCAAAAGAGTAGCGTTAGAAAATGTTGCAAGGTTTGGGCTGGGAAGACTTGGGAGAAAGAAGACGAGCTGCTCGACTAAGTGGTATATTCCGAGCTATTAGCGGAGAGATGGCGTAGAATGATATTAGTAGACGAATAAGTTTGAGTGGTGTCTTTGAAAGTAAGAAAAATCACAAAATGAAGATAAAGTTGGAATTTAAGAGGACAAATTGGGGCAAATATTCGTTTATAGGTAGGGGAGTTAGGAATTGGAATAACTTACCAAGGGAGATGTTCAATAAATTTCCAATTTCTTTGAAATCATTTAAGAAAAGGCTAGGAAAACAACAGACAGGGAATCTGCCACCTGAGCGACTGCCCTAAATGCAGATCATTATTGATTGATTTTGGCGACGATAGAATAGGGAAGACTAGGAATGGGAAGGAATTGACTGTGGCCTTAATTAAGGTACAGCCCCAGCATTTGCCTGGTGTGAAAATGGAAAACCACTCAAAAATCAACTTCAGGGCTGCCGACGGTGGTATTTCAACCCATTATACCGCGAACGAAAGGTGATAGCTACGTGACTCAAACCGCGCGACCACTTGCTCGGTCCATATTTTCCTAACCTTTTCTAACGCTAGAGAAAGAATTTAAATGAATTATTTAATTAACGGCCATTTAACAAGAAGGTCTTACTTTAGTGACCTGATACTTGTATTAGAATGGTTGGTGTTAGAAAAACCAGGTAGGACATACTGCAAGTATACTACTGTAGTTACTTTTACTTATTTTGTGGTATGTAACTATTCCTGCCTGAATACTTTACAGTATTCATACAATGTGTTATAATGGTGGTTATTATGCTTCAAACAAGCAAGCAAGCAAGCAAGCAAGCAAGCATGGGGATTTAGGTGACATGATAGCCTACTGAAGCCTCGTTTAAAAAAATATGGAATATATACTACAAAAGCAAAGTCACCTCCGTACAGGCCATGAAGGCCCTTGGAGGAGTGAAATGTAAAGGCTTCCACCATTGTTAACCTCAGCACTTGATGGGGTAGAGTGGTTAGCTCTACGCCCGGCCGCCTTTGCCCCCAGGAATTAACCTGGTACTCAGTTTTGGTGTAGGCTGAGTGAACCTCAGGGCCATATGCACCTCCGGAAGGGGAAATCTCGTTTCTTAAATGTTACGACTTCCTGACGGGGGTTCGAACCCACGTCCTTCCGGACGAACCGAGCACGCCTTTACCGCCTCGGCCAGGCATCCCCTAATATATACTACAGGGTTGTGAATTTTCATTTAACATTATTATATCCATTGATCGGGATTCGAATCACAACCACCTTGGTGAAAGGTCAGTAGTGACGCCAGCAATTACACCTTCCCAATCATAATTCGATATTGGCTAACAAGTATCATCATGTATATGTTTAAAATACTGGGCTAATTTATGTTACCACTTGGCCTGTAGACTTGCAGAGTGTCTTTAAAAGCAGAAAACTCTATTGCCGTATACTTTTATATTATTAAAGAAAAATGTAGCATTCTGATTGGCCAAAGCGTTCGCCAGTACTTCAAGGCAACCTGCCGGCCATGTGAGTGACGGTAATTCTAAACGCATAAAACAAGAAAATAGTTAGGAAAATATCAACCAACGTCACAATAAATAAATGTACAAAAAATCGCTTGATACAAAATTAACAGGCAATATAAATCCTAAAAATAAACATTTAATAAACATTTAAGAAAGTACCCGGGCAACGCATGGGGCATTTTCAAGTCGCAACACGTTATTTCATCTATTCATAACTCAGCAGCACGGGTCCTCTAGTTCACAGAATAATTGTAACTCGAGAAATAACAGAATTTACACACTGTGTTCATAATGATATGGACGGAAACGAAAAGAGACACACATGGACTTTGTACAGTCAGCCAACCTCAGTGGTGAAGTCAGTCATTGTTCTTCGGTTTCGAAGATAGCGAGTTCGATTCTGGCTGAGGTCAACTGCAATTGTAGCTGTTTAAATGTGACAAATCTGTGTCCTTGGCTTTCTGTGGGATACAATTCAATTACGGCGTCTTTAATAAACTGTAGGAATCGAAGGAATGTTAAACAAATAATGAAATGAAAATCCACAGCCTGTTTCCAGTCATTCGACCGGGTCAGGAATGGAATGAATGAAGCCGCCATCTAGCGGCGAGGATAGGAACTGTGCCGGCTGCCGAAGCCTGTTGCACTCTGGGGCAATGATTTATGAATGACAGATGAAACGAAATTATATCGGAGAGTGTTGCTGGAATGAATTATGACAGGGAATGCCGGAGTACCCGGAGAAAAACCTGTCCCGTCTCCGGTTTGTCCAGCACAAATCTCACATAGAGTGACCAGGATTTAAACCACGGAACCCAGCGGTGAGAGGCCGGCGCGCTTCCGCCTGAGCCACGGAGGCTCTTAAACAATAAACAAATGATATTCATTATAATTAATGTTTGCAGCCAGAACATCACCATACCGTTCCTGTTCTCTTCCCCTCTAGCCAGACATAACACATCTCCTGACGTGCTTATTCCGAGAAACTATTCTGGGGAGACCTTCCAGGATGCGGAGACGGATAAGTTCTTGGGAGCTTTGTACCGTAGACCAAGGGAAATGCATTTTAGAAGGTCATAATTTCTTGCAAGTATAATACGGATCTTCATCTTGTGAATAACATATCGATGAATACGACACTTTCTGTGGCAGTGTCATATGGCATCAACCCAAAAATTCACGGCAACATTAGAAGATCGACTTACGCCGTCGTACACGACGATTGCCGTGGATAAAGTGAGACTTGGTAATATGCATTATCAAAGTGAAGTTATCCACACAGATAAAGCTCGAAATTACAATGCTGATATGATTCTGGAAATTGTTAATTCCAAAATTAAATTTCCTTTTAACAATACCAGACAAACTGTCATGACAATTCCCACTCTTCAGATAATAGGGTATTCCTATTAACTGTCACAATTACTAATTATTAAGAGTTATAAAGTGCTCATGTAAAGTATCGGCCTAATCTGAACGTTTTAAGAGTTCTTAGAACTTAAAATGACGTTTCCCTTTACAGCTCCTTCATATTTCTCCATTCCTTATACAAGCAAATACAACCGGAAAGTAAATCGTATTCAAACTTACATCTTAGTATTTTATTTATCTGTTAGTCCACGTTGCTACACTTTACGCAAATGCCAGCAATTGGCAAATCCCAAAAATATAAGGGTGAGATGAAACTGTTTTCCTTTCATTCAGAGAGTAAGTTTCTTTTTTGCTATTTGTTTTACGTCGTACCGACACAGATAGGCCTTATGGCGACAAACGGACAGGAAAGGCCAAGGATCGAAGATACAAATAATTCAGTAACTTTCTTAGCCAGTCATCTTCATAGGATTGCCATAATCTGTGAATCCAAAACCAGGACAAAACGTACCGTTAAATTAATCGATACAGACTTTAAGAAGGACTGCTTTATTTTTATTTTCCCTTAAGAAAGCATTTTATTACCAAAAATGAAAATATCCATTAAATGTACTCAGTATATGAATTAACAGTATTATCTTTTTTAAACCAATCGTATTTTTCAGAACCTTGAACGGTTGAACGAACTTGGTCTAGTTCGCAGTCAGTTAATTAAATTAATTGCAACTTACATATTTAATATTATACTGCATTTTCAGAAACAGAGATTACTGTTAGCCTATTCGTTTCTTCTATCCACTGAAGCAGTCAGGAGAGAAAACAATCCCGCTACGTTGGCATTATGACAAGGAACGGAAAAATAATAGTCCAAAATTTTCAGCAGTGGTCAATATCACACAAGGGCTTACTCCATCTTATCAAGTAGTCAATAATAGTTTGATAGAAGATATAATATTCTTCTAGAAATGTAGACTGGTGATATTTTGTAAGATCTGACATTAATTCTTTAACTTCAGATGTAACAAACACATACTGTTTCCTCTCTTCTAACATTTGCAGTATATTTTCCAGCTCCAGTCTTATCTGGATAACTGATATGTTCTCCTTCTCACTATTACTAACTGATCCTTGAAGAGGCTTCATTAGTGCATGCAAGAACAGCAAGTACATTTCACTAACAGAATCAGAGAATAATTTCTTAAAAAGAGAAGGACACTATTCGAGTGAAAGTACGTAAGACTAAAGTGCCTGAAACATGTAGATGGACCTCCCTATAGCAGGAAACACGGTGAGCCACCTTGTTACATCTCTAAGAAGGTTTTTAGGTGTTACATCAACACATTCTGAAAATTATTTTATTGACGCTTACACGAACAGTATGTTTAGAGAAATAATTAACACCTTTAATGATAATGCTCTTAATATCATGAGAGAGGGCATCTGTTCCAGTCTAAATTGCATTATGCAAAATATTAACTGTACAGCTTACGCCGAAAATTTGAATATTCAATTTATTCTGAAGTTTCTTGTACACATTGTTATGTTCTTTCCTCACAACGCCCACGAAGTTAGTATTTGTATTATTTCCACAAAAAAGCAGATACTTTATAACTAAGAACATTTTCTATAATGACACTGTATACACATTTGAATTCTCACTGTCATATTAATTTTCATTTAACAGTCTACTTTGGACACCTTCATTACTGCACAAAAAGAGGAAATATCTTCAAATATTTGTGGTTGCCGGCATCAGTGCTAACAGCAACCTAAATGGCCTTCGATAGACTTGTACTATATTAAGTGATCGGTGAAATCACATTATTATTATTATTATTTTTTTGCTATTTGCTTTACGTCGCACCGACATAGATATGTCTTATGGCGACGATGGGATAGGAAAGGCCTAGGAATTGGAAGGAAGCGGCCGTGGCCTTAATTAAGGTACAGTCCCGGCATTTGCCTGGTGTGAAAATGGGAAACCATGGAAAACCATCTTCAGGGCTGCCGACAGTGAGGCTCGAACCCACTATCTCCCGATTACTGGATACTGGCCGCACTTAAGCGACTGCAGCTATCGAGCTCGGTGAAATCACATTATTGATGATGGCTTCCGTTTTAGCTTTGGTGCTGGAAAAAATTACTTATACTTTCGAGTCATTGGAAATCTCATCTATTATTTTTAAAGAGCAACAACTGGATCTGTACGAATGATAGTGTTTGACGCAGTGAAATACAAATGTACCTACTACTGCGGCTACTTTCTCACCATCTGTCTGTATTGTGAAGAAAGTGGAGAGTTATTTGGATAAAGATGATGAACCCACTGCCTAATTATGCTTTCTGGATTGCATGTGGTCATTAAGATCTCGTCTGCCTAAATTACTAATTGAAATAAAGGAACTATGAAGAAGAATTTATAGAAGACATTTATTCATAGGAAAACAACGATATTGGAAAATTAACAATGCATTACAATGGGTCTGTGTATAAATGCAATGCTACTTACCCGCAAACTTTGCAAACAGCCTCGTATTCATGTCTTCCTCGCTTTATGCTTGGAAACTGTCCAGTATATACCTCCCTGAACTTAATCATTTGTCTGGCCGACTTTATCAAATCGCCAGGCTTATGTAACAAGTATTTAATAGAATACAATACAATACAATACAAATCATAACCACAACAAGCCACGTAAAAGATCAACAAGCCAATAGACGAAGACGCGGTGGCGGCCAAAAGGAAGGGGAAGTGATGGAAGTATTGGCCAGAAAGCTGTATACTACCAGAGATGACTGGCCACTGTATTGACATCTCGAGAGTTATTCTGTACTCGTTGGTTGTTTATATGCTATGACGGCAAAGAGATCCATGGTGCTTCATTGGTGGAAATGTTAAATTAGACGACGTTGGGTTAAATCTAGCAAAAATCTCTATTGCTGTCTTTTCAGCCCGGGAGTTTTCAGTCACCAAATAATCGCGAACTGTCCGAGAAATCCGTAACACATGGCAACCGTAAATTTTCAGAAAAATGTTTTTTCACTAAGAGCGTACGTAAGCTTTATCAGCGCAAGTGATAAACAAATTCTTCAGTCGCGGCGCCGATACAGAGCTCGTAAGTCGGCGCTCCTGTGAGGTGGAGCAAGTGCCTTACTCATACATGCATGTTTTGGCCCTTTGCGATATGTCCCATTACATTTTGTGTTTAGATTAGCCAATTTAGCTGCCGCCAGACGAAACAACAATTGGCTTTTCGTCGCATCGACAAAGATAGGTCTTATGGGGACAATGCGATAGGAAAGGGCTAGAAGTGGGAAAAAAGCGGCTGAGACCTTAATCAAGGTACAGCCCTAGTATTTGCCTGGTATGAAAATAGTAAACCACGGAAAACCATCTTCAGGGCTTCCGACAGTGGGGTTCGAACCCACTATCTCCCGAATGCAAGCTCACAGCTGCGCTCCCCTAACCGCACGGCCAACTCGCTCGGTGCCAAGTGAAACGGCATAATGAGTAAGATGCTTCAAGTCTGGAACGCCTCTAAAAAAATCATGAGAATAACGTTTGTGAACGGTTCTTTTTTTGCAATTTGTTTTACGTTGCACCGACATAGATATGTCTTATGGCGACGATGGGATAGGAAAGGCCTAGGAATGGGAAGGAAGCGGCCGTGGCCTTAATTAAGGTACAGCCCCAGCATTTGCCTGGTGTGAAAATGGGAAACCACGGAAAACCATCCTCAGGGCTGCCGACAGTGGGGTTCGAACCTACTATCTCCCGATTACTGGATACTGGCCGCACTTAAGCGACTGCAGCTATCGAGCTCGGTGTTTTAATTTTTACGGCACCTACGTGATGTACTTGTATATGTAATAAAATGAAGAACCAACTACTTATTTTACTCTGTTGTATCTTCCTTAATGAAACTGTCGAACTGCAGGAAACCTACATTTAAGACTGAAATGTAGACGATTTTTTTTTTTTTGTACCAAAAATCTAATTTTCAATTTTGACCTTAAAATCCACCCACTCCTCCCCTTTCAAGGACTGTTCTCACTTTTGACCTAACGCCATTTTTAAAGCTCCAAATGCCGGATTTGAAGGGTAGTAGCACGGCGTATATAGAGCAGTCCCACGCCCATTTCTCTCATGTTGGCAGACAATATAGGCTCCAGGACTGCATTTCAATAATCCCGCTGGAATATATTTACCTTGTAGTAGGCCTACACTGTGCATAAGAGGAGACAGAAGTCTGAGGGAGTAATTTACAGTCCAGAGCAGTTTAAATGCAAGTATGTTTCTTAAAACTTTCCATTGCATTTTTCTAGTTTAAATTATGATAATCTCATTGCCATGTATAAAATGCTCCTTCCGACGGAGTTCTTATCAGATTTACCTGAATGTTTCTGTTCTGATAAAGTTTCAGTATGTACAGGAATTAAAAATAGTTCTGAATTTTATTATCAGGCGAATGTTACCTTCATATTTTGGTTCCTAAAATAGCACCAACATAGAGTTTTATCTATTGTGTGAATAATGAAAAACTGAAAAATTTACATCTCGAATAGTTTATACCTGACTGCAAAAAACGGAGTTATTATTAAGTATAAGAGTATTTTTGACAATTCTGTCAATTTATAATCTAAAAAAATAATAAAAATTGTGCTGGATGGAGAATTTATCATACAACATGTAACAAATAAGTATTATTTGTTAATAATTTTGCAACAAATTATTTAATCAAGTTCAAATTGTGTATGGTGCTAAATCTTATTAACATATGATAGTGTTTTAAATTTATTTGGCCGTGCTGAGTGGCTCAGACAGTTGAGGCGCTGGCCTTCTGACCCCAACTTGGCAGGTTCGATCCTGGCTCAGTCCGGTGGTATTTGAAGGTGCCCAAATACGTCAGCCTCGTGTCGGTAGATTTACTGGCACGTAAAAGAACTCCTGCGGGACAAAATTCCGGCACCTCGGCGTCTCCGAAGACCGAAAAAGTAGTTAGTGGGACGTAAAGCAAATAGCATTATTATTAAATTTAGTTGTGATAAGTGGTAAGTTGTAGAACTTAAAAATTTCAGTCTTAAATGTTTTTACAGGTTTCAGGTACATTGAAACATTATATTCTATTTCTTTGAAATGAGCATTCCTCATTTGAGCATGGCTACACATATCATACCTGAAACTTCTTAACATCCACGAAGCAATAGTTATTAGTCATAATAGTGACATTGATGGGTGTAGTTCTGTCATGTTTCTGTCCAAAAGTTTTATAGGAAATACGACCGAGTAACATATCGCAGGACAGACTACTTCGACCAGGGGAGTGCAAGAGCATAGAGTTAATTACTTCTACTTATGGCTTTCGGCAAGCTTCATTTAGGATAGGGTCTAAGAAGACTTCACAGGAAGTATTAGATGTAAAGGAGAGCGACGTCTTGAGATGTTATCTTGATGGAGTCCATCGCAGTTGACTTCCAGGAAGAAACATTTCATTAGTATGAGTAACTAACTGTTCTCTTATAAGTTATATTCCACTCATACGAGAAACGGTTTGAAAGAAAAAAGAAAAGAAAAAAGAGGGAAAGGAAACAGCAACCGTGTCGTTGAGGTTTGTGAACAAGAAAGGAACAGTCATTTCATTTTGTTTTAATTCTAACAGTAGAAATGACATACATGTATTCTTTCTTTCTTAATCTGTTTACCCTTCACGGTTGGCTTTTCCCTCGGACTCAGCGAGGGATCCCACCTCTACTGCCTCAAGGGCAGTGTCCTGGAGCTTCAGACTCTGGGTCGGGGATACAAATGGGGAGAATGACCAGTACCTCGCCCAGGTGGCCTCACCTGCTATGCTGAACAGGGATCTTGGTGGGGGATGGGAAGATTGGAAGGGATAGACAAGGAAGAGGGAAGGAAGCGGCCGTGGCCTTAAGTTAGGTACCATCCCGCCATAAGGATAAGTGGGAAACCACGGTAAACCACTTCCAGGATGGCTGACGTGGGAATCGAACCCACCTCTACTCTGTTGACCTCCCGAGGCTGAGTGGACCCCGTTCCAGCCCTCGTACCACTTTTCAAATTTCGTGGCCGAGCCGGGAATCGACCCCGGGGGTGGCAGCTAATCACACAAACCACTACACCACAGAGGCGGACGACATACATGTATTTAAGATCTGTTAATGGGTACACCAGAGTTGGCAGAATCTCTATAAACACACCAGTGAAAAATTTAATATATTATCAGTTAATGAAACCGTGAGCAATGAAGCAATACAAACACATGGAAACAAGGAATATAAGAAAGAAGAATCCCAGGGAGCTTTTTCAGTTATAAAATTACAGGAAGGAGAAACTTCGGTCGACCATTAAAAGCAGGATTGAGGCTGAAATAGGTTGAATGGTCTATATCTTGAATAATAATAATAATAATAATAATAATAATAATAATAATAATAATAATAATAATAATAATAATAATAATAATAGTTTCTTTTTCCTTTAGCTGTACTGAGTGGCTCAGATGGTTGAGACGCTGGCCTTCTAACCCCAACATGGTAGGTTCGATCCTGGCTCAGTCCGGTGGTAGGATTTGAAGGAGCTCAAATACGTCAGCCTCGTGTCGGTAGATTTACTGGCACGTGAAAGAAATCCTGCGCGACAAAATACCGGCACCTCAGCGTCTCCGAAAACTGAAACAGTAGTTAGTGGGACGTAAAGCCAATAAAAATCTTCTTCTTCTTCTTGGTATTATTCTACCGCCTACTACTGCTTTTCCCTCCCCCTGATGAAGTCGCAGATGCGAACTGTGTTACACAGCCCTGTTTTACAGTTGGATGCCTTTCCCTATGTGGAGGGATCTAGTAACTGTCACTAGTTTCTGTGGTGATTGGTAGTGCGGTGCGTTGTCTGAATATGAAGAGGTGTGTGTGCGGATAAACACAAACACCCAGCTGCCGAGTCTGAGAAATTAATTAGACGCGGTTTAACTTCTCGACCCGGCCGAATCCAGGAATCTCTGAAAGGAAGGTCCCATTGCCTATTCAGCCAAAGATTTGGAAATAATAATAATAATAATAATAATAATAATAATAATAATAATAATAATAATAATAATAATAATAATAACCCGTGTGGGGATTTACCGGTTACCTCCATCGGGCGCGTCCCATTGGAATTGGGAAAGCTCGCTGGCTCTGCCGCCAGCAGAGTCAGAGGGTAGTAGGGAAATCAAATACCACCGTGAGGAAAAAAAAAACTGGTCCCTTGCCAGGGTTACGGCGAAGACTGGTAAATGACCAGAAGCCAGAAAACATCTTGAGGCAACCTCTAGGGCTAACAACCCTAGTTGTAAATGGATGGGTACCCGTCCAAAGCAAAGTCAAGTCAAAAAGCATGATGGCACAACATTTCAAGAAACATACCCCAGGGGGTACATCTTCGGATAAACCCCTTGTCGTGAACGCCACGGCGCACGAGTCTCGTTCGAATTCTGGGGGAGACTCGACATCATGCAAGAGACGAGTCGGAGCGTCTCGGTGTACCCAGAAGAGTAAAAAACTCAGGCCAAAATCTAAAACCTTTCTAGCAACTTTCAACATAAATTCACTTACACAAACTGGCAAGCTGAAAACCCTCACCAAAGCTCTTCACGAAAATCAGATATCCATAATGGCCCTACAGGAAACAAGGTACCCAGATGAAGAGATTTTCGAATCCGAAGGCTACCGATTTTTCAAGAGCAAAGCGCAAAGAGGAATCCTCAATGGAGCTGTGATGCTTAGAACCGCGTTTGCTGTTAGAACCAACATCCTTAAATTGGTTGCAAATTTCGAACCTGTGAATGACAGATTGTCTATACTCACAATTAAATGCGCGAACAAAACCTACGCCCTAGTTAACGCACATGCTCCTACAAACGATAAGAACAAGTCTGATCCAGACGAAGTTGATAATTTCTGGGACCTACTGGATGAAAAATTAAACAATATCCCCAAACACCATGTCAAGCTTCTTTTGGGTGACTTCAATGCCCAACTAGGTCGTGAACAGAAGTACAAGAAAGTTATAGGAAATTACCCTGCTCACAAAAGAGCCAATCCCAACGGCAAAAGACTGGTGTCCATTTGCGAAAATCACAACCTGCAGGTCATGTCGACCCACTTTCGCCATCTACCCAGAAAGCAAATGACTTGGCGTTCTCCCGTCCAAGCTCTCGGAGAGTTCCAAATTGATCATGTTGCAATCTCCAGGAGAAACAGCCCTGAGATTATGAATGTCAAGGTAAAGAAAGGCATCAATGTGGCCTCAGATCATTATATGTCTCTTATCAAATTCAAACCAATTCCCGCAAACACAAGGAAGACAACCACACAGATCACACGCTTCGACAATTATAAACTTCGGCAAAGGGTCGAGGAGTTCCAGGAGAAGGCTAGACCAAATGACTGTGACTTTAACAACGCCAAACGTCTCCATGTTGAGGCCGCCAAAGACGTTGCAGAAATCAAGAGAAGCAAAAAGCATGCCTGGTGGAATGGTACCTGTGAATCAGTCCTCCAAGAAAGACTCAATGCGTGGAAACAGTACTACTCTACGAAATCAGAAAATGATTGGGAAACCTACAAAACCCAACGTGCCCAAGCAGCTAGGGTGTTCAGAACTGAGAAACGTAAATACGAAAAATCTCTCATTGAAAAGATAGAACAAAACTTTACGAAGAATGAAAGCAGAGAGTACTACAGAGCCTTCAAACGCAAATTCACTGGCTATAAACCACCATCTGTATGCTTTGAGCGAAAGGACGGCTCACTGGCGACGTCAAATGAAGAAAATTGCAGCATTCTGGCAGACTACTTCAAGAATTTACTTAATTGCTCTAAACCGCAAAGCCCCATTGAAACCAAGGAACCCTTACTCAGGTACCCAGATTCCAGACCACCCGACAGAGATGAAATCAAGCGCCACATTGCCCGTCTCAAAAATAACAAAGCGCCGGGGGAAGACTCAGTAGTAGCAGAACTATGGAAATATGCCTCAGAGAAATCACTTGATATCTTGCAAAAGCAAATAGAAGAAATTTGGAACAAGGAGACCCTACCCGAAGATTGGAAAATAGCTTTGATCCATCCATTACACAAAAAAGGCAGCAAGAAGAACATCAACAACTACAGAGGAATATCTTTGCTACCCGTGACTTACAAAATTCTATCACTTGCCATCCTGGAGCGTTTGGAAGCACAAGTCGAACATCGAATAGGGGAATACCAAGGAGGGTTCAGAAAAGTTCGCTCAACAGCTGAACAGATCCAAAATCTCAAAACGATCATCAGATATTGTACACTAAGGTCCAAGCAGTATGTGTCTGTCTTTGTGGACTTTAAGAAAGCGTACGACTCCATTGACCGGGAAGTCCTGCTAAACATCTTAAATGAATTTGGAGTTGATTTGAAACTGCTGGCATTAATTAGAGCCACCCTGACCGATACAAAATCCAAGGTGAAGTTCCACGGATGTCTCTCGCACTCCTTTGACATCAAAACAGGAGTCCGACAAGGTGATGGGCTATCCCCTATACTCTTCAATTGTGTTCTTGAAAAGATCATCAGAACCTGGCGGGTGAGATTACAGGAAACCAACTACAGTCCATTGAGAATAGGAACCAAATCTAAGGGGATCGCAACAGACTGCTTAGCATTTGCCGATGATATTGCTGTCCTCTCAAACGACATAGAAACCGCTAGAGCTCAAGTTGAAATTTTAAAGGAAATTGCCGAACAAACTGGTTTGCAGATATCGTTTGAGAAAACAGAAGTAATGACTAACATCAAAGAGGCTCCACCAAAACTCCATACAAAATACGGGGACATCACCCGAGTAGACAGATTCAAATACCTGGGTGAGATCATCATGAAAAATGGACTGGACAAAGAAGCACTTCAGGAGCGAGTACGCAAACTGGAAATAGCCTACCAAACATCCCGCACAATCTACAACAAAAAATGCCTTTCCCAAAACACCAAGATACGTCACTATGCAACAGTTCTGAAGCCAGTAGTTCTATTTGCAGCCGAAACCCTGTCTCTAAATGCCAACAAAGGACTCCTTGAAGAACTGGAGAAAAGAGAACGCAAAATTGTGAGAGGAATCTTGGGATCAAAGTACAGAAATGGAGTCCATCAAAAGAGATCCAACAAGGAAGTCTACTGCAAAATAGAGAAAATTACCGACACAATCAGAAAAAGACGGGCACGATTTTACGGTCATCTGAAAATAATGGACGGAAGAAAGTTAACTAATGAAATCTTTCACTTTTTGATTCAAACCCCAAAACCACAATTCCCTGGTTTATAAATACCAAAGAAGACCTTCAAATGCTACATATCTCAGCTGAAGACGCCCTTAACAGAGATCTCTTCCGCAAGAAAATATTGACGAACGGGCTAAACCGAGACGAGCAACAGAAGAGAAGACACGGTGCCCCTTGGACAGAGGAGCGTAAGCAGGCCCACTCACAAAGAATGAGGGAAATTTGGGCTCTAAAGAAGGCCAAATTCAGTGTCAAATGCAACAAGACTTAACGTGGTCCTTGATGGCCCCAGCGAATTTTATAATAATAATAATAATAATAATAATAATAATAATAATAATAATAATAATAATAATAATAATAATAATAATAATATACCGGGCGAATTGGCCGTGCGGTTAGGAGCGCGCAGCTGTGTGCTTGCATCCGGGAGATAGTGGGTTCGAATCCCACTGTCGGCAGCCCTGAAGATGGTTTTCCGTGTTTTATCATTTTCACACCAGGCAAATGCTGGTGTTGTACCTTAATTAAGGCCATGGCCGTTTCATTCCCATTCCTAGGCCTTTCCTATCCCATCGTCACCATAAGACCTATCTGTGTCTGTGCGACGTAAAACAAATAGCAAAAAAAAAAGATAGCAATTTTTTTTAGCAGAACTCGCTACCTGGCTCTGACAGCAGATCATGATATTGGACTCTATACTCACTCAACAATGCAGGGATGGGATTTTATTTTAGAAACCAACAATACTGTACATATCCCATTACAAGACCCAAACGCGAGGGGAAAAAATACACTACCATATTCGCCGAGTGAGCTGCTTTCTTCGTGCGAGTCGTGTTCCTGTAAACTGAAGATGACTGGTTCGAATAGAACTCCCTGAAGATGGTTATCTATGGGTTCCTCTTTTCACATCTCGCAAATGATCGGGTTGCACCTTAATTAAGGGCATGGTCGCTCCCTTCTTGTCGTAGCTCTAATGTCCTTGCACCGGTTTCATCGTTCCATTTTAGAGAAAACCAGATCACCACTGGGTGATCTAAGGCCGAGATTTAATTAATGTTTGCGGGTAAACATTAAGTGTGTTATCAAAGATCTTTTACGTGCTGACATCGTACGACATGAAGTGCCCTATGGATTCTTTCTGTCCTTCAAAACTCCAACAACCTCTGTCAGGTTCGAACTTGTAATCTTGTGATTCAGAGGTTGACCCTCTACCACTGATCCGCAGAGGGAGATAATAATAATAATAATAATAATAATAATAATAATAATAATAATAATAATAATAATAATAATAATATATAATTATTAATATTATTCAATTATTAATAATTATTAATAATAATTTCGTGTGGATATTTCTAGCCGGATGCAGCCCTTGTTAGGCAGACCCACCGATGAGGGTGGGCGGCATCTTCCACGTGTAGATAACTGCGTGTTATTGTGGTGGAGGATGGTGTTATGTGTAATGTGTGAGTTGCAGGAACGTTGGGGACAGCACAGTTACCCAGTCCCCGAGCCAAGAGAATTAACCATTTAAGGTTAAAATCTCCGATCCGGCTGGGAATTGAACCCGGGGCCCTCCGAACCGAAGAGCACTGCGCCGACCGTTCATTCAAGGAGCCGGACATTAATAATGATAATATTAATTGTTATTAGTAGGAATGGTACGATTAGCGCTGTGACGACTTAGCTGCTGTCTTTCCGCTCAGAATACCAGAGTTTGAAGCTTGGTGGATTGCGGGTTGAACTTTTCACCTAGAAAAGAGAAGAACAATCTATTTTTAACAATTTGTTTTACATCGCATCGACACAGATAGTTCCTATGGCTACGATGGGGTAGGAACGGCCTAGGAGTGGGAAGGAAGCGGCCGTGGATTTAATTAAGGTACAGCCCCAGCATTTGCCTGGTGTAAAAACGGGAAACCACGGAAAACCATCTTCAGGGCTGCCGACAGTGGGGTTGGAACCTACTATCTCCCGAATACTGGATACTGGCCGCACTTAAGAGAATGCAGCTATCGAGCTCGATAGCGCGAAGATTAATTCACTTTACTATATACACCTTTGTTCCGGAGAATTTCCAGCACATAGAAGTAAACAGAGTCGATGGCTGAACATATTCCAAACGTGTATATCGAGTGATGGTCGAGAGGCAGCGTCACTGGCTTCTCATCGAAGTGGCTATAATTTAAATCGAACCCCAAGGGTGGGAACTCAATTAAGTTTGGGGGACCCATGAGTGCGATGCCTAACTCGCTTGCGAGTAATATGGAAGGTACTTCACGTAATCCACCTCGAGCAATTTATTGTACTGTAGGTTTAGCGCAAACATCTCTTATTCGGAAGCCCCAGGTTCGATTCTCGGCTAGTCAAAAGATTTTACTTAGCCTTGTGACTGGTGAGGTTTTGTCGAATGTGAAAAGCAGCGGTCCTGATCAAGCAAGCGGTTAAGTATGTAGTCACACTGAGCACGGGCTCCTGCAATATATTTAGGTCATCTGACCGGGCAGCAGTCATCTTGGCATTCCAAGGCCTTTTATAGACTGTATGTGGTACGGGTTTGTGTTTAGTTTTTGTATTTTATTAAGTAATAATTTAATTACTATGCATATACACAGTTCAAAAAATTAGGGGAACATTTCTATGAACATATGCCGTTGACCTTTACCGTTGAAGTATACAAAAGGACATCGATGGATTCGCGTTAATTTTCAGAACACAAACGGAAATGTCCAAATAGTGGCGATAACAAAGTGCTGACAGTCCTCCAGGGTGGATTTTTATCACAGTTGGAGAGCTTCAGTATGGTGTATGTCCTCCACGAGCATTTATCACAGCTTGGTACCTTCAGCATGTTCCATTTTAATGAGTACTTCTCTACAGATGACACACTGTGGCCTCATTTTTCCTCGATCCGTTATGAACGTGAAACCCACATTGAAGAAAAAACATTTGAATACTGAACCATATAAGGTCCTTAAAGGATACCTACCTTCCTTACCTATTAGCAAATCGGCATTAGATCTTTCTCTTGGCTCGTCTAGGGTTCTTCGTCACTTGCTTAGGTAAGAGGCTTGTTTCAGTAACTTAATCTAGCTACTAAATTAGAGGAATCGGGTCAAGGAAATCGATTGTTATTTAAGTAATTTAAATGAGGTCAAAGAGACACATGACATTTTAACAACGAACTCAGTCTTGTCCGTAAAACAAATAATAACAATGATGACAGATGAGAGTTACTGGCTTTGGAGACCTTAACTCAACTGCCTGAGGGGCATCCTTACTAGAAACCACTGTCTTAAGTTGAGTGAAATAAAGAAAGTCTGGAGATCCCTAAAATCGGTTTGCATGTGAGACTGCATGCACCATAATAACGATTCATGATGATCCAGTCCTCGTAGAACGAGCTATAGATTCTTGGTATAATTAAGGCAGTCCAATCTGTATGTGCCACACAGTGGTTGTACGGCATGGACCCTTAATTGAATCGATGTGACCTGCGAATGTGTCATGGACCGACATCTAACTTTGTAATTTACGTTAAATTCATTGTGGAGGACGACCGCAAGGAAAATGATACTATAATGGTAGATGGCCCTAGTCTAAGTCACTGAGGTTGATGACCCCATTACCATCCAAATTTCTAAGCTGAAGGCTGAACGCAATTAGGTTACAGTAGTTGATGACCAAGGTTTCCACATTAATAAATTCCCGGCACATCTAACGCTCAACAAGTCAAATCAAAAATTATAACAACAACAAACGCTCACAACACTTGTGGCAGTAAAGTTCTTTGCCATCGGACATGTCCCCTTAATCGTTACGTTAACAAGTTGAAATTTCCCAGAAAAATAAACTAAGATTTCCAGAATACATTTTAAGTTAGTCACTTGGTTTAAAGTTAATTCTCAAAATACGATTTCACTGAGTTTAATAATTTAATAAATTGAAATACTCTCATAATACTAATTAACAACAAATTTTATCTGCCCGGACGAATGGTTTCTTTAAAAATCCCTAATTAATTCAATTATAATATGTCTTATTTATTGCTTGTATTTTCTTCATTGCTGCTGAAGAATGCAATACACTTTATAGGCTTCAGTACTATTTATTTATTTATTTATTTATTTATTTATTTATTTATTTATTTATTTATTTATTTATTTATTTATTTATTTATTTATTTCATGACGTCACACAACAAGCTTACATTAACACTAACAATTATTAAGAAACTAGGTTGGATAATCCGAACATTAAATCCTACATTCTGCATAAATTAACGCACAACGGAAAATAACAAGTCCCCGTCACATCGCTTCGTAACATTAAAAATTGAGACTCTGTACAACCCTCAAATAATGTCAGACAACAATCATTTACCGATTCTCAAATTTTAACATACCTGAAAATGGTTAAATCCAACCTTATCGTCTCATTTTCGTCGCTTCAAAAATGAATTCAAATCTTTATTAGATGAGTCTATTCTAAAGAATGAAATCTGATTCCAAGCATTTTAATACACATGACAAATTCAAGTTACATTTACGTGATTCTAGTAGCGAGCTCTATGGACTACATAACAGCTGACTTGGGATAACGGAACACTAGTCTCCCTTCGTTATCTTGACACGAAACACATGTGTGCTAGTCGTGTTATTATCTGGCATCAAATGAAAGGAAAAAACTTGCCTTTCTTAAACAACAAAACTCGGTCTAGCTGGCAATTCACATAGAATATAATTCTTGACCCACCTAGATTATGCTAAGAGATTTAATATAAGACGTCGTTCAAATATTTTTTTTATTCATCACGGACCTACGGTTTCACGTGGAATCCTAATTGTGGACTGACCCTATTCCCATCTCAATAAATTACACAAAATACCTCCTCGGGCTTCTTACACTGAACATCCCGGCATCAACACTACAGGATTTCAACAACCTGATTCACAATCCTTCATTTCCTCCCATTTCGCAAGACTTGAAACACTTGCTCGACACAAAAAATCTCGACACGACACTAATACGGAATATCTCTCTTGGGTCGCCTACAATAACGTCACACAAACACTCCGTGACAATTAACCATCTCTCCCCGCATATTAGAGCTAACTATTTCCAAAACCGAAATTCACAATCTTGACTTACAACAATTTGCTGTTGTTTTCCTCTCATTAATTCTACACTGATTTCAACAGACTTTGGAATAGCAATCCCTGTAACAAAATTTTATAGGTCTCGCCTCGTATCTTCCCTTCAGTAAAATTTACATCACTTAACACAACGATGCGCCTTCACGTCAGCTCTAAATGAATAAACACGGATTACGCGTACATGAATTTCGTCTTTATATTGAACAGGATTTTACTATAAATTAATGTCTTAACTTTAACAAACCACAAATATAGAAAATAAACGTACGGAAATGATACTTTACTTTAGACATAATATTCGTTTCTCAACCATCACATCAACTACTTTACAACACTTCACACGCTAGTTTCGCGACTTTCCCGATTATCCAAGAAAATAAAACAAATGACCTTTTCTCATATTTCTCTGACATTTTCACCAAATAAAAGGGTGACCAAAATGCGTCACAGATGCACACACAAGAAAATATGTGGTTACATCATGAAATAATAAAAGCATTTTCGAAAAGTGGTAATTCACATACCTTTTAGTCGTACGCCTCCTTCCATCTTTACAGATTCACCAGCCTCTCAATCGTTTCATTTAGCCATCTGGACAAACAGAGGCTTTACAAACATTATTTTTATTTTATTTTTTCACCTGAAAATAATGACATAAACAAAAGAAAAAACTTAACACGTTCCTTACACTGCACGGATCGAACACGTCTGTCGAAACCGTCCGCACATGCAATTACTTTACAACACGACAATTTATTATTTATAACTTTAATTGCAGTAATTGCAGGATCGCGGCACTACAATGGCCGTGTATTATCTGTCCATGAAAAATATCGTAAGGTTTAAAACCTATCTCCACTTGGACATGATATTACAGCCACCTTCGGCCAAAACCTATCTTCACTTTGGCTTTAGTCTTTCTAACGCTGGTGTATAAAGTTAACCCTGAAATACGTGGACTCGCCTCGAATTCAATTGACACAATGCGTGATTCAAGATGGCGCATCGCTCTTTTATAGTTTTTCTCCCACTCTCATGCCATTCTCATTTACCGCCAAGAATTTTACAGACACTTTTCCTATCCCATAAAAATGTACTGAAGGCAGGTGTCACTATAACACATAATTGTTAATTTAGTAGCAATGTTATTGATGAGTATTTACGAATTTCTCTCAACGAATTGAATTGTTAAATTACCTCATAAGATAGGCACTATATTTGGTGGATGTAACTGAGTTTGAACGAACAGGCGCGTCTTTTGACAAATTCCCTTCTGGGGATATTTGGCGATCTAAAATCTGTATCATTCATGACCAAATTATTTCACTTAAAATTTCCTAACATTTATTACAGCAGTTTCGTTGCCAATTCTTTTTAAAATGTACTTTTTATTTAAACAAATAGTCCACTATATCCATAACCCTTTTCCACGTGCGGGTGACGTAATTTCTTTAGTGTGAGAATGAGAACTAACACCTGTCCTCGACGTGCCGTCTCTGGTCAGAGATGAAAAATTTAGCTAAAGTTCTTGACTCGTATTTTATATGGGACCTCATGTAATGACTTTAGGACTCGGGTTCCTTATGACACAAAGTTCATGGGTTCAGTATTGACAAAATGTCGCATACGAAAAAACACGATGATTTTAATTTCCATGCACTAATAAAAAAGACTGTAATACAAGCCCATGTTTATTACTGTATCGAATGAAGGTATTTTTTCTTCCCTGTTCATTAAAAAAGGAGCTTGACTAAAAGTTACACTTTCAGGAAGCCGCGGCGACCGATGACTCATGCTTCCAGCCTGACTCGTATCTCTTTGTCTTCTCAGCAGATTTAATAGAAATTCAATTCTTTTCATACAGTACCAGAGTCATAACGTATGGAGTGTCTATCGGTCGCACCTTGCAGCAATAATAAGGGGCGTACAACGACGAGAAATAACTCGTGAAACCATCAATGATGGCGGGAAGTCTCGACGAGAGTACACATTTACCGGTGGCTCCAGGCAGGCTCACGCCTAGATCCTTCTGCGCTCGCCGCGCGACCCTCCTATACGTCAGTGCCTCATGGGGTGGGCCGCCGAAGCGAACCCGCGCACCTCTCAATGCCGAGCTGACGACTGAGTATAAGCAAGACCTATATCCTCTTTGGGCAAGACGTAGTGTTACGAACTGTATTAATGTTTACCAGATGTATTAATGCTCCTAAAAAGAAATGGACTCTCTTCCGAAGTCTTGACGACAAAATGAGGCAGATCGCTCGTGTGTACATGTCCAGGTTTCCTGTGGGTTGTCGTGTCTCACCGATGGTGAAGAAGTAGGTTTAAAAGAACTGAAAATACTTTGTCAGCGCTGCTAAAACGACGTATCTATCATAATATCTTCCACAACAATTCAGGAGACAGAAAAGTTCCACTTAGGGCAGAGAGGAGGAAACATGTTTAGAGCTGCTGTTGTAGACAGTAGTAGCGACACATTGTCACGGTAGTATGTTGAGTGGCAAGCACGTGTGGACCGACAGCGCAACAGGTTACATGCTGGCTATTCTTAGCGCTCGGCGTGTAACATGGTGTTGAAAAGCACACGCATACAATGAACACGAGCGAATGCCAACAAAACAGTCATTTGTTGAGTTCTGTGGTGGTAAACAAAATAAGAATGAACAGTCAAAAACGGTGGGGTTAATAGCAGTATATTGAACTCCCAGATTAAGGGCCCTTAAGGAACAGCTGGATTAAATTAGGACGAGGGATGACAAGCGTGCAGAACAGTGTTCTTGTCTAGTCTTCGTTGCTTAAAGAATGGCAAGGACTGCCGACCACCACTAACTCCTCTGGCACCCATAAAGCTTGTTGTCGGTAGACCACAATATTGCATTTGTTCTCTTGTTCTTTTTAATTCCTTAATGCTCTCCGGCTCCACCTTCATTGATATTTTTTTTTTTTTTTGCTAGGGGCTTTACGTCGCACCGACACAGATAGGTCTTATGGCGACGATGGGATAGGAAAGGCCTAGGAGTTGGAAGGAAGCGGCCGTGGCCTTAATTAAGGTACAGCCCCAGCATTTGCCTGGTGTGAAAATGGGAAACCACGGAAAACCATCTTCAGGGCTGCCGATAGTGGGATTCGAACCTACTATCTCCCGGATGCAAGCTCACAGCCGCGCGCCTCTACGCGCACGGCCAACTCGCCCGGTCCTTCATTGATAACAGTGGCGAATGGTGTTCGCCGACCCAGTTATTATCGCGAACATTGTTAGCTTACCCCTGTTCAACTACCTTATGTCCTTTCTGTTATGATAGTGGAGAACACCTCTGGAATACGAAAAATGATGATGATGATGATGATGATGATGATGATGATGATTATTATTATTATTATTATTATTATTATTATTATTATTATTATTATTATTATTGTTCCGGGAATTACCCGTGGAGCAGAAAGAGTTGAAAGAATGTGCTGGTGTTGAATGGGTATACTACGATATCAAAATTGAATTAAAACCTTAAAAGGTTATATCTATATATATAAAATAACTTGTCCTGACTGACTGACTGACTGAATGATTCATCATCGCCGAGCCAAAACTACTGGACATAAAGAAATGAAATTTTGGGGATATATTGATATTAAGATGTAGGTGCTCGCTAAGAGAGGATTTTTGGATATTCCTTCGCTAAGGGGGTGAAAAGGGGGGATAAAATTTTAAAATGAGTGTTTCTATATCTCAAAACTTTAAAAGTTTACAGATGTAAAAATTGGTATTTAGAATCTTCTTTAAAAATAAGGAAACACGTATTTTTTGTTTTCAGAAAATCCCAATAGGAGGGGTGAAAAAGGGTGAAAATGGGAAAAAATGGGTTGAATGCCTTTAATCAGGATACCGGTACTTATATCTCAGAAACTGAAGATATTACAGACCTGAAAATTGGTACTTTTGATCTCTTTTAAAAATAAAGAAACACGTATTTTTTTGTTTTTGGAAAATCCAATTAATGGGAGGGTGAAAAGGGGGTGAATTTTTAAAATGAGTGAATCTATATCTCCAAACTTTTACAGTTTGCAGATGTAAAAATTGGTATTTACAATCTCCATTAAAAATAAAGAAACAGGTATTTTTTGTTTTCGGAAAATCGCAATAGGAGTGAAAAGTGGTGAAAAAGGGGTTGAATGCCTTTAATGATGCTACTTATATCTCAGAAACTGAAGATATTACAGACCTGAAAATTGGTGTTTGGGATCTCCTTTAAAAATAAAGAAACACAAATTTTTTTGTTTCTGGAAAATCCAATTAAGGGGGGTGAAAAGGGGTAATATTTTAAAGTGAGTGTATCTATATCTCAAAACTTTTAAAGGTTATAGATGTGAAAATTGGTATTTAGAATCTCCTTTAAAATTAAAGAAACACGTATATTTTGTTTTCGGAAAATCCTAATAGGAAGGGTGGAAAAGGTTGAAAAAGGGGTCCAATGCCTTTCATGAGTCTACTTATATTTCAGAACCTGAAGATATTACAGACCTGAAAATTGGTGTTTGGGATCTCCTTTAAAAATAAAGAAACACGTATTTTTGTGTTTTTGGAAAATCCAGTTAAAGGGGGGGGGGTGAAAAGGGTGTGATTTTTAAAAATGAGTGTATCTATATCTCAAAACTTTTAAAGTTTATAGGTGTAAAAATTGGTATTTCGAATCTCCATAAAAAATAAAGAAAGGTGTATTCTTTTCTTTTCGGAAAATCCCAATAGAAAGGGTGTAAAAGTGTGAATATTGGGTTGAATGCCTTTAATGAGGCTACTTATATTTCAGAACCTGAAGATATTACAGACCTGAAAATTGGTATTTGGGATCTACTTTAAAAGTAAAGAAACACGTATTTTTTCGCTTATGGAAAATCAAAATATTGGGGATGAAGGGGGGGGTGAATTTTTTAAAATGAGTGTGTCTACATCTTAAAACTTTAAAATTTACAGATGTAAAAATTGGTAGTTAGAATCTTCTTTAAAAATAAAGGAACACGTATTTTTTTGTTTCCTGCAAATCCAAATAGGAGGGGTGTAAAAGGGTGGAAAATGGGTTGAATGCCTTTAATGAGGATACATATATCTCAGAAACGAAAGATATTACAGAACTGAAAATTTGTATAGGGGATCTCCTTTAAAAATAAAGAAACACGTATTTTTTAGTTTTTGGAAAATCCAATTAATGGCGGTTAAACAGGAGTGACAAATTGGGGTGAATATTTTGAAAGACGATATCTACAGAATATCTTGGAAACGTAAAACGTTACAGGCGTAAAACGTGGGTGTTTGGAATCTCCTGTAAATGTAAAGAAACATAGGTGATTTGTTTTTGGAATCTCCACTTAAGGGGAACTAAAAAGGGGTGAAATTTTAAAATGAGAATTTTTACAGTATATCTAAAAAAACTTAACATGTTACAGAAGTGAAAAATGGTATTTTTTATCTCTATTAAACATAAAGAAACGTGTATTTTTATTTTTCGAAAATACCACTTGGGCGGAGGGGGGTAAAAGTGACTGAAAATGGTGTTGAATTCTTTTAATTAGGCTACTGATATCTCAAAAATGAAGATGTTACAGACTTACAGACGTGAAATTTGATATTTGCAATCTGTTTTAAAAGTAAAGAAACACGTATACTCGGAAAATCCAATGAAAGGGGGGGGGGGGTGAAAGAATTGAAAAATTGACTTAATTGTATGAGAATACATACATCTAATAAAAACTAAAGTTGTTACAGACGTGAAAATTCGTATTTGGATCTCCTTTAAAACAAAGGAAACCGCGTTTTGGGGGGGAAACCATCTTGGAGAGCGAGAGTGTAAAGGAGTTGAATTCCTTTCATGAGGACACATAAATCAAAAACTGAAGAAGTTAGAGTCGTGATAATTGTTATTTAGAAGATCGTTTACTATTAAAGAAACAAGTATTTTTTGCGGGAAAATTCACTTAGGGGAGGGGGGCGATAGTGTGAAATGAAGTGAAAAAAGAAAATTATTTTTATGGGGATACTTATATCTCAAAACTGAAGGTAATAGACGTGAACATTGGTGTTTGGATTCTCCTTTAAACATAAAGAAACCAGCCTTTTTTTCATTTTGTGGGGGGGGGGGGGGGGGTGGCGGTAAATAATCTTAACGGCGATGGGGTGTAGAAGGAGGTGAGACCAACTGATTTTACTGTTCTTAATGTACTTATAGGGATCCTTCGTTGCTCAGGCGGCAGCGCGCCGGCCTCTCACAGCTGGGTTCCGTGGTTCAAATCCCGGTCACTCCATGTGACATTAGTGCTGGACAAAACGGGGGCGGGACAGGTTTTTCTCCGGATACTCCGGTTTTCCCTGTCATCAGCCATTCCAGCAACATATAATAGTAACAATAATAATAATAATAATAATAATAATAATAATGTTCCGGACCGTCGTCAAATGTGCGGACCGCGCTGTAAACGGCTCCTGGACGGGTAATGACTAAGAATGCAGTCCGGCCGCGGGTTCAGTGCCGCCAAGGCACCCAATAAGACACCACGCCGGATCTCCTGAAGGATTTTATCCATATTAAAAATGATTATAGGAAAAGATGGCAAAGATTTACGGACCCAACTGACCGGCAGGAATTCCTGAGCCTAGCCCGGGAAGTACGAAATCGATTGCTGGAAAGGAAGATTGAAAAAATGGGAGGAAACGTGCCGTAATCTAATAAAAAACGAGTCCGATCGGGAATTTTGGTGGATTCTCGCAGAAAACGAGTTAGATCGCGAATTTCAGCGGATTATATATCTAAAACAATAAGCATTAAATTATAAATTTCAGTATAATACCGTAGCGAACCACGGGTATCTTGCTAGTCTATATATATAAAATAACTTGTCCTGACTGACTGACTGACTGACTGACTGACTGACTGACTGACTGACTGACTGACTGACTGACTGATTCATCATCGCCGAGCCAAAACTACTGGACATAAAGAAATGAAATTTTGGGCATAGATTCATATTAAGATGTAGGTGCTCGCTAAGAAAGGATTTTTGGATATTCCTTCGCTAAGGGGGTGAAAAGGGGGTTGGAATTTTAAAATTAGTGTATCTATATCTCAAAACTTTGAAAGTTTACAGATGTAAAAATTGGTATTTAGAATCTCCTTTAAAAATAAGGAAATACGTATTTTTTTGTTTTCAGAAAATCCCAATAGGAGGGGTGAAAAACGGTAAAAAGTGGTTGTATGCCTTTAATCAGAATACCGGTACTTATATCTCAGAAACTGAAGATATTACAGACCTGAAAATTGGTACTTTTGATCTCTTTTAAAAATAAAGAAACACGTATTTTTTTGTTTTTGAAAAATCCAATTAATGGGAGGGTGAAAAGGGGGGTGAATTTTTAAAAACAGTGCATCTATATCTCAAAACTTTTAAAGTTTACAGATGTAAAAATAGGTATTTAGAATCTTCATTAAAAATAAAGAAACACGTATTTTTTTTTGTTTTCGGAAAATCCCAATAGGAGGGGTGAAAAGGGGTGAAAATGGATTGAATGCCTTTAATGAGGATACTTATATCTCAGAAACTGAAGATATTACAGACCTGAAAATTGGTACCTTTGATCTCTTTTAAAAATAAAGAAACACGTATTGTTTTTTTGAAAGTCCAAGTAATGGGGGTGAAAAGGGGGGTGAATTTTTAAAATGAGTGTACCTATATCTCAAAACTTTTAAAGTTTATAGATGTAAAATATGGTATTTAGAATCTCCTTTAAAAATAAAGAAACACGTTTTTTTTGTTTTCGGAAAATCCCGATAGGAAGGGTGGAAAAGGTGAAAAAGAGGTTGAATGCCTTTAACGAGGCTACTTATATTTCAGAACCTGAAGATATTACAGACCTGAAAATTGGTACTGGGGATCCACTTTAAAAATAAGGAAACACGTATATTTTCGTTTTTGAAAAATCCGGATAATGGGGGGTGAAAAGGGGGGTTAATTTTTAAAATGAATGTGTCTATATCTTAAAACTTTAAAAGTTTACAGATGTAAAAATTGGTATTTAGAATCTCCTTTAAAAGTAAAGGAATAAGTATTTTTTCGTTTTCTGTAAATCCCAATAGGAGGGGTGTAAAAGGGTGAATAGTGGGTTGAATGCCTTTAATGAGGATACATATATCTCAGAAACTGAATATATTACAGAACTAAAAATTTGTATATGGGATCTCCTTTAAAAATAAAGAAACGCGTATTCTCGGAAAATCCAATGAAAGGGGGGGGGGGAAGAATTCTAAAATTAATTGACTTAATTGTATGAGAATACATACATCTAATAAAAACTAAAGTTGTTACGGACGTGAAAATTGGTATTTTGATCTCCTTTAAAAACAAAGAAATACGCGTTTTGTGGGGGAAACCATCTTGGGGGGCGGGAGTGGAAAGGAGTTGAATTCCTTTCATGAGGACACATAAATCAAAAACTGAAGAAGTTAGAGTCGTGATAATTGCTATTTAGAAGGTCCTTTACTATTAAGGAAACAAGTATTTTTGCCGGAAAATTCACTTAAGGGGGAGGGGGGAGAAGTGTGAAAGGAAGTAAAAAAAAAAGCGAATTATTTTTATGGGGATACTTATATCTCAAAACTCAAGGTAATAGACGTGAACATTGGGGTTTAGAATCTCCTTTAAACATAAAGAAACACTCCTTCTTTTAATTTTTTGGGGGGGGGGGGTAAATTAACTTAACGGCGGTGGGGTGTAAAAGGAGGTGAGACCAATTGATTTTGCTGTTCATAATGTACTTATAAGGAGCCTCCGTTGCTCAGGCGGCAGCGCGCCGGCCTCTCACAGCTGGGTTCCGTGGTTCAAATCCTGGTCACTCCATGTTCATTCGTGCTGGACAAAACGGAGGCGGGACAGGTTTTTCTCCGGATACTTCGCTTTTCCCTGTCATCATTCATACCAGCAACACTGTCCAATATTTCATTTCATTTGTCATTCATCGATCACTGCCCCAGAGGAGTGCTTCTGCAGCCGGCACAATTCCTACTGTCGCCGCTAGATGGGGCTTTATTCATTCCATTCCTGACCCTGTCGAATGACTGGAAACAGGCTGTATATTTTCGATGTACTTTTTCTGATCATAAACCGATCTTTTTAATCTTTCCTGGGTTCGTTTTCAACAGCCAACTTTTCCTTCGGAGAACGTTCTTAAATTACAGTAGATTCTCCTGGCATATGAATAAAAATTTAAACACATTTGAAATAAACGATAGGAATGAGATTGACCGTCCAATTGTTCACCTCTATAATAAGGTCAATAATGCACGGAAGTATGTCATTCGTATCGCCAGAAATCCCGCACACTTGCCTACGCGCGACATTGGTGCTGGTCACATTCTCAACAATAACAATGGCAGCAGATGTAATTTACCGCCAAGTAGCGGTCTTGCATCTTGCTGTGGGGGTACAGAACATCTATAATAATAATAATAATAATAATAATAATAATAATAATAATAATAATAATAATAATAATAATAATAATAATAATAATAATAATAATAATGTTCTGGACCGTCGTCAAATGTGCGGACCGCAGTGGAAACGGGTCCTGGACGGGTAATGACTAAGAATGCAGTCTGGCCGCGGGTTCAGTACCGCCAAGGCACCCAAGACGACACCACGCCGGATCTCCTGAAGGATTTGTTCCATATTAAAAACGCTTATAAGAAAAGATGGCAAAGATTTAGTGACCCAACTGACAGGGTGGAATACCTGGACCTAGCCTGGGAAGTACGAAATCGATTGCTGGAAATAAAGATGGAAAAATGGGAGGAAACTTGCCATAATCTATTAGAAAACGAGTCAGATCGCGAATTTTGGCGGATTCTCGCAGAAAACAATTCAGATCGCGAATTTCGGCTGATTATATATCTAAAACAACATTCAATTATAAATTTCAGTATAATACCGTAGCGAAGCACGGGTATCTTGCTAGTATATATATATTTTTAAACTTAACAATCCTTTTCACTGAGTGAACATAGCAACATGACAGGTACAAATAGCAATCTTAAAACAAGACTTGGAAAATCCAAGATTAGTGAATTTTACATATTTGGTGGTTCAAGCCTTTAGTTTACAAATTGTGAGATACCGGATCCAGTTTACAAAACTTTGCAAAATCTCAATGTTTAGACAAAGGCAGGAATATCCCAATTTAAGAGCACTTTGCTCCAACAAATTACAGCCTTCCAGAGGCACTCCTCAATATTACAGGAAAGGGCTTACATGCTCTCTAACATTGACCAAATTTCTTCCAGCCCGCTTAGGGCAACATTAAAAAACCTTACAATCTCTGGTCTCTCTAGGCGCCATTTACACTTAACAAAAGTCAGTACACAGGGGTATCTAGTACCCAACCTACTGGGCCTTTGTGGAAAAAGAACAGGTTAAAGAAATGGCCCGAACACAAATTGAATGGAGGCGTTCTCTTGCGCTCCTAGATGATGAAGTATTAAAATCCTAACAGGGCTCTCGACCCGATGATACAGGGGCTAATCCCAAGCTACTGAGGTGACTCGAATGAAAGTTAATTTAATACATTACAGGAAGGAAAACAGTTACGAAAACGTAGTCACCTCAAGCCAAGATGAAGAGGAACTCGAGAGAGTAACGCACTCTCTATCCCCGATTTACAGTTAAAGACTTTATGAAATTTTACATGAAAAGGAAGAAGTTTACATCAAACGGTTACATAGTCAGAAATTCGGACCTTCGCCTTGGATACGTTTGCGGAGACAGCTAGAAAGATAGAATAATGGTGGCCATTACCTGGCTGATGTTTTTCCTGGCGAAGAATGAGGCGCCCCGCCTCCTGTCTTAAACACACACACAGAAAGTCGACGATCAATGAGACACGGTAGCCAGAGCAGCCGCAGTTTATATACCCGAAGGGAAGGTTCGAGAGGATTCTGGACTAATCCGGACACACACTCTCAATTTTATTGGCAAATTCAAAAGTTACACCCCAAGGAACCAGAAAGAAGCCTGTGATAGGCTGAAAAATAATTGCAGAAAATTCCCATTGGCCAGATTCAAAACTGGCGGAATGAGAAAGAAGTTTTGCAAACTTTGAAATATATTCAAAAACAAATGAAAGATAATTTACTAGAGAAAACCCATGAACAAAAATTTCTTTTAATAACAACTTCCTTCACCTTGCACCAGAGTGCATGACCATAGTTTCTTGGTAATGACATCTATGGAGACATGTCCAAACTTCTTGAAGTAAACAACCACAAAGCAACTAAATCCAGTCAGTTTGGGCAACTTCACAATAACACAATTACTCAATGCTTCAGTCGTGACATCTTCTGATTAAAGTCCCAACTACATGTAGTAGCAGTTTCACATTTGTAGGATAGAGTTCATTAAGGCGCCTCTTTTGAATGTGCAGAGTTGATGTGTACTTTTCGGCACTATTATTATTATTATTATTATTATTATTATTATTATTATTATTATTATTATTATTATTATTATTATTATTATTATTATTATTATTATTATTATTAGAGCCTCCGTGGCTCAGGCGGCAGCGCGCCGGCCTCTCACCGCTGGGTTCCGTGGTTCAAATCCCGGTCACTTCATGTGAGAATTTTGCTGGACAAAGCGGAGGCGGGACAGGTATTTCTCCGGGTTCTCCGGTTTTTTCTGTCATATTTCATTCCAGCAACCTTCTCCAATGTCATTTCATTTCATCTGTCATTCATTAATAATCGCCCCAGAGGAGTGCGACAGGCTTCGGCAGCCAGCACAATTCCTACCCTCGCTGCTAGATGGGGGCTTCATTCATTCAATTCCTGACCCGGTCGAATGACTGGAAACTGGCTGTGGATTTTCATTTTCATTCTTCTTCTTCTTGTTATTATTATTATTATTATTATTATTATTATTATTATTATTATTATTATTATTATTATTATTCGCCTCTGTGGCGCAGTGATTAGTGTGATTAGCTGCTACCCCCGAAGGCCTGGGTTCGATTCCCGGCTCTGTCACAAAATTTGAAAAGTGGTAAGAGGGTTGGAACGGCGTCCACTCAGCCTCGGGAGGTCAACTTAGTAGAGGGAGGTTCGATTCCCTCCCCAGCCATCCTAGAAGTGGATTTCCGTCGTTTTCCACTTCTCTTCCAGGTAAATGCCGGGATGGTACCTATCTTAAGCCACGGCCGCTTCCTTCCCTCTTCCTTGTCTATCCCTTCCAATCATCCCATCCCCATACAAGGTCCCTGTTCAGCATAGCAGGTGAGTCAGCCTGGACGAGGTACTAGTACTCCTCCTCAGTTGTATCCCCGAGCGAGATTCTGATGCTCCAGGGCACTGTCATTGAGGCGGTAGAGGTGGGATCTCTCACTGATTCCGTGGGAAAAAGACACGCTGTGCCGCTGAAAACACATGAAACATAATACCCCTTATGACAAATTACAGAATTACGAAATCAAAAACACACACACACAGACAGACCCATTTCGGAACAGCTGAAATACGACTGCAACATCGGAACGTGAGCAAGGTCAGCTAGCAGGAGCGCGCGCACACAAAACCAAAGCTGGGGCAGAAACAAAACGTGATGGCATACCGCGCCATCCCCATTCTGAACGCGGCGAATGAGTGGAGAGCTTGCCCATAGAAAAAGCATCGCGTGCGCCGGAGTAAACCATACATGATCATTCTGTATTCTATCTTCCATCATGAGCAACACAGAAAATTAAAAAATCATAATTTTTGGATATATTCATTAACTGTTGTTAGAGTGGTTGGTAGAGTTGGTAGAGTGTGAAATTCTGAAGTGTTGTCTAAACCTCAGTTTCAGCATGAAGTGTTTAATGCAACTTTAAAAAGTATGTATTGGTATGGTTCTACAGTGCATACGCAAGATCATTTCTACGTCATAATTTGGTAACTGCTCCGAGTTGCCCAACTATTTTTCAACAATTAATTATAATACTACCGTTGATTTTACGCAAATTGATTTATTGCCATTAAATTTAGGACATGTTCACTATAATTTCAGTGGAATCTGTCTGGTTCAACCCAAACAATTATCTTTTTAGGGCCGAGGTTAGGGATAGAGGAAGCCTTTATCTTCCACTTTTCCGAGGGCCTTCGTTGTTTGTACGGAGATTGCTTTGCTTTACTTTTGCGATATGTGCGATGTCTACGATGTGTATTGTATGTCAAAGTTTAATTTTATTATGTAATTTAATATATTCCATCGATAATATGGCTAGCAATCCGCCCAATTGGCGGGAAATGCAGGATGTATCTAAAAATGTGTAACGGACATCGGCGGTGGCTCCTGGGATCAAAACAAGAAAAAGCGTTCCCATAAAAATATGTCCTTCAATACGTTGATATTCAGTTACAGGCGTTGCACATGGCCACTATCATATTGACGGACTGACTTGTAAGGAGAAGTTAATCCTTTGCAATCCTAACTTTCCATGCTGTAGGTCCAGGTTGAGTTGAATGTGATTTAACAGTTTCCGTTTTCTGTGTTTTGTTTAACTATACAATTACCCGATTGACGGTGGACAACAAAATATTCAGCTTTAGGGCAATTTGCCTGTGTATGTTGAGTGCTCAGCCCTGAGGCTGGTTTGGACCTCGACAGCTAGCTATCAGCCGTTAGATGACCCAAGTGTCACTGAAGAGGCGTACTAGGGAGAAGAGGAGTGAGGTAGTTTCCCGTTGTTTCCCCACTGAGCCAGAAGTTGCTATTGTATCTCAGTCTGCCAAGTCCGCTGAAATATCCGCATCAACCGACCCTATCAGCAACATTTTCATACCATTCATAACAGGGACTGGCTGCATAAGAAATGGAATTACTATGGTTCATTCCATGTTAAGAAAACAGTATTGATCTTATGACAACAGGGTTGCCATATCGAACGGCTCTGCGCAACACAATAACGGGGAAACGGCGGCACATAAATCTGTTAAATTCAATATTTAACATCAAGATTATAAGCGGAATAAACTAAGCTGCAAATAATTTGAATTAAATAAAGGGGACGGGGAGTTTACAGGGGCTATTTTTGGTTTGTACAGAATCAGAGGTAAACTACGGCACATAAAAAACCTCATCATTGAAGTGTATGGTAAATCGGCGGAGAAAATAGACAAATAATATTTTTATGGGCTCGAAGAGTGAAGGATGCATTTAATAAATTTCCCCAGACGGGCTGAGCGGCTCAGACTGTTGAGGCGCTGGCCTTCTGACCCCAACTTGGCAGGTTCGATCCTGGCTCAGTCCGGTGGTATTTGAAGGTGTTCAAATACTTAGCCTCGTGTCGGTAGATTTACTGGCACGCAATAACTCCTGCGGGACAAAATTCCGCCACCTTGGCGTCTCCGAAATCCGTAAAAGTAGTTAATGGGACGTAAAACTATTATTATTATTATTATTATTGTTATTATTATTATTATTATTATTAAATTTCACCAGGCAGCGCGGGGTACTACAGCGCTGTCGTATCGCTTAACAAAAGATAATAGTAAAAATTAAATGCGGTCTTAAAGAAAACAGCGGTAATTAAAATACGCTTAAGAAAGTACAGCTAAATAACAAAACCAAGCACAAACAAAACACATGGCAAATTTTTTCATCAGTACAAGTTATGCTATGACATATCGCTGCACACTACAGCATCAAAATCTTCAGTAACAACGTATGTACAGTGCGAAAATAATACAACACGCGCACATACTATGCAATATACAACCAAAGTAAAATATCTCCCATTAGACAACTTTATGGTACTCACTCAACAGAAGACAAGTACGCACTGATTTACAGCCTAAAAACACGCATGCAATAAAGAAACATGGTACGTGACTTCACTGCAAAAGTGAGCTGCCCGCGGTTCACAGGTGCTTGTACCAGAGCAACATAGAAGGCAAATGAAGCAAGGCAACGAACCGATGGCTGTTCCCGCCATTGCACTTCCTCCCTACGAATGTATTTATGAAAAATAAAATGTTATATAGTTATTTTAATATCTCACGGGCAAAAATGCCTCATCCTTTTTATCTGTCTTTCATAATACATTACAAAGTACGATATAATATCTCTTAATCACGAGGAATTATGGGTGTCTCAGAGGGGGTATGTTCACTCATTGTATGTCCGTAAGAGCAATACTGTTTTCTTAACGTGGAATGAGCCATAGCATCACTCATACCTCGGTCACTTTCATGTTGTCAAAGCCAAGGATGAGACTGAGACAGGCCAATGGAAGTAAAAAATTTGTTCTAACCTACACCAGAAGAAATAGTGCACTGCAAACACAAGGTCTTGCAAAAAAAAAAAGAAGGCATAAATAATCCTCATTGTTGTTTGACTGCCGTGTTGACTGGCTCAGCCGGCAGAGCGCTAGATTTTAGAGCTCAATTTGGCGGGTTTTGCCCTCAATCCGGTGGTATTTGAAGATACTCAAATACGTCAGTTTCGTGTCTCTAGATTTAGCTGTACGTAAGACAACTCTGCGGGACAACATTCCGGCAACCCGATATCTCCCAGAAACTATGAAGGTAGGTAGTGAGACATAAGGCCATTATTATTATTATTATTATTATTATTATTATTATTATTATTATTATTATTATTATTGTTACCGTGTTTTGGTGGTAGGTAGAGGTGTAAGAAGGTGCGGGCGGTGAATAGGTCTCAAGCTACTAAAGTGAAATTAATTTTAAAATTTAACAAGGTTATATTTTCTTTTCAAAATTAGGTAACAACAAATAGAACAGGTACTTAGTAGCCGAAACACGATTGAAAAATACATTTACATAGGTACCCCATTTGGGGCTTCAAAAGTCAGAAACATAATTCTTGAGCAATGAGCCCAACCTTACAATGAACACCATACAACAAAGGGGCCGAAAACCCCCAAACATGCCAGAAACATTTGCTTCCAATTACACCCAAAAGCCTCCTTGAGGCAGAAGCACAATTTTCAAGAAAGGGCAACTTCCCCCTAAAATACAAGCCTATCATAGGCCACTCCAAACTCCACTTTTAAGCTGTCCTCCAAGGACGTATACACAGGGGTAAAATACCCAACCTACTGAGGTCTGTTAAATAACAAGAAGGTTAATACATGACCTCTAAAATACAATTTGAGAGGAGGCGAACTTGCACTCCTAATACACTTTGCTTAAGACCTACTGGGCACTAGGCCGTTAACACAAGGGCTAATCCCATACTACAGAGGTGACTTAATAGCAATTTACATTACATTACGGAAGAATTGGTTGAGAAAGATAAGTTCACCTCAAGACGCTGTGAGTGGGAGCTCGAGAGGGTGAAGCACTCTCTATCCCGATATGTCGTTTTAAAAGAGAATATATGAAAAGAGTAGTTACATTTTAGGAAAAGGTTACATGGTTGAACGCTTAGAACCCGCCCCGAAGTTAAACTGCTGAGCTAGCAAAGAAAGAAGTTATTAATCGGCCATTACCTTGTTGTTGACCGCTGCCGAAGAAAGAGGCGCTTCCCGCCCCCTGCTATGTACTTAACACACTGAAAGATGGAACAGAAGTGGCCCGGAGACCCGAAAATCAGCAGTTTATATCCTCTCGCGGAAGGTTCTAGGCGTTAGGGGAAAGAAAACACCCTCCCACAAACTCTTTATTGGGTAGGACCCCGCAACAGATTCAAGTTGGGGGAAGATACACCAGATTGGTCAGAAATTAATAGAAGAAATTCGGGATTGGATACATTCATAACAAGGGGAAGAAAGGGGTAAATATTGCCAACTTAAACAATGACAGAAAGAAATTTAACAAAGAACAAACTCTTGAAATTAAATTTTCTCCAAAAAAATAGTTCTTTGACTCCGCACTAGGTTGCACTATTGTAGATCTTCAGTAGTGTCCTCTAGAAGAGAAAGTTCACACTTCTTACTTCAAGTGAAACAAAACCACAACAAAAATGACACAGTTCAAAAACTCAAAATTTTCCACGTGGTGACATCTTCTGAGAAAGTAGAGAATTAATAGCGTAGATAAAGTTCAGACTTCCTCCAGCAGAGGAGTTTCAACTGGCGCACATTTTAAATTAGCGGAGTGGAGGTGTACCGCCCGGTACAGACCTCCCCCCCCCCAAAAGTTCCTCCCGGGGTGACACATGAAATTGTTTGAAAACAAAGTCCAAGTTTTGATGTGGATATGAAGATAGATTGCAGAAACATTTATGAGATTTTCTAAATTTAGTTTGTTTCAGTTTCAAAATTTCGTTGTTGCAAGTGAAGTAAAGTCTTTCTGTTTGTAGAAGTTGAATTTCTGAAGATAACTTTTTATACTTGAAAGTGAAGGAAAAAAAAATTTTCAAAGTCCACCAAATATTGCAGTTGAATTCCCAAGTGTAGTCATTACTTATAGTAACTGTTCATGTAGTAGATGGTGATGAAGTGGGATGGCCAGACCGGCCGTTGCGGCTTGCGTCCAAAGGAGGCCGCTCGGACCCCTCAAGTACCCTGAGATACCGCTCGCCCGCACTATGAGGGGAGCAGAGGTGTTGAAGCACGCCGCGCCCGCGGTGAACATATACAGGCTGCGGGCAAGTAGCAGGTCGTGCGCCGCACATCAGCCTTGGCCGGGAGGAGAGCTCCGGCTCACCGTGCACACGTCGTCCTCGCTGGGGCCGAGGGGGCCCGTCCTCTGCTCCAGTTGCTGCACGGCGCCGCGCGGCTGCGGGGGCACTGAAACATTAAAGCTTGGCGGCAGAATTGTGTTGGACCATCATCCTTTTTTTTTTAAGGGCACAGGCTTGGTGAGGAGGTTGAGGGGTCAGCGGCGTGCAGATATCCATGGCATTTACTCAAATCGAGCCACAGTGTGTATTGAAGCAGGAGACGGGAGCGTGGTAATGGCCGAGGCAAGGACAGAATGGCAGTTTAACGGATCGGGGAAGGTTGTACAAGAGGCTTACATATAACCAAAATATTATAGAAGGGGCAGAAAGCCTTAAAAGTTGAACTCAAAAAAAAATATAACCTTCATATTCCTTTCAAATTATATGAAGCAAGTTGACACAAAATTTACACTGGTTTCACCTGTGACAGGTGAACCCTAAATATCCTCTCGGTGGCTGGATTGCTTACTAACAACGTAACTGGCGTAAGAAAATCGAGAATGATACAAGGCCCATGAAATCTGGGGGCAAGCTTGCCCGCGGGAACAAAATTCTTGACCATTACCTGGTCACCTACATTCAAAGTGGTGGGTCTCCGTCCACGATCATACCTTTCCCTAACCTTTTCATGAGATACCTTAAGATTGGCTTTAGCCTTCTTCCAAAGATCTTTAATATTATCCGGATCTATTGTCTCGGGTAGAATGTCACTCAGAGACCAGAGGTTAGAGAGCGGCGAGTTGGGAACAAACTTGAACATCAAAGAAGCTGGAGTGAATTTATGTGATTCATGAACCGCCGAATTCAAAGCAAAAGCTAACCAATGCAGGGACGTGTCCCACCTGGAATGATCATCATGATGATAGGCAATCAGTGCGGACCTGAGGTTACGATTAACCCGTTCAGCCAGAGATGGTTGAGGGTAATACGCAGAAGTAGTTACATGAGAGATGGATAAGTCAAAACAGAATTTACGAAATAAATTAGATGTAAAAGCCTTAGCATTATCAGATACAATATATTGGCACGGACCAAAAGAAGCAAAAATAGAATTTAGGCAAGTAATGGTAGACTGAGCGGTAGCCAGCTTAGTCGGAAATAACCAAGAAAATCTGGTAAAACCATCTACACATACAAGGATGAATTTGTTGGCATTTCCCTTCGACTGGGGGAAGGGTCCTACATAATCAATATACAGGCGTTCCATGGGGCGCGATGCTTGATGCGAAGACAAAAGGCCTACCTTGGTGGACATGGTGGGTTTACTAATCAAACAGGATTTACAAGCCTTTACTAGTTCACGGATTTCACCGTCCATACCTTTCCAGATGAACATTTCACGAATCTTTTCACGAGTTTTAAAGATTCCAAGATGCCCCCCTAATGGGGTCTCATGATAGTACTTGAAGATCATAGGCACAAGAACAGCTGGAACGACAACCTTCATCATCTTGTCATGCCTCGAAGGGCAACATAAAACACCATTCCTCAGAACATAAGGGACAACATGTTCCCCAGAAGAAAGGGTTTCCATTATCGGAGCCAGCGTCGGATCTTCATGTTGGTATTTCTCGATATCCCTAAAGAGCATGGGGGCATCAGTTAAAATGGCATTAACATCAAATAGTGTGGACTCGGGAGGTGATGAACGGTCGACCGGTTCATGGTCCTCAACGTCGTTTGAAAACATACGGCTGAGTCCATCAGCAACAACATTTTCAGTACCTCTGATATGCCTGACATCGAATTGGAAGGCAGAAATACGGATGGCCCAACGGGCTATACGACCAGTACGACGCGGCCTACTTAAGACCCAGCTTAAGGCTTGATTATCTGTCTCCAGGTCGAATTTGACATGTTCCAGATAGAGACGGAACTTTTCTAAGGCAAATAAGACTGCCAACCCTTCGAGCTCATAGATGGAATACTTGGCTTCTTGAGCCGATAGAGTCCTAGATGCATAGGCGATGGGTCGCCTCCCTAGTTCAGTCTCTTGAAGAAGGACTGCAGCTACAGCTGACGATGACGCGTCCGTTTGGACGATGCATTTCTTTGAGAAATCAGGCATAGCAAGGACAGGGGCATTACAGAGAGCTAATTTCAGATCTTCAAAAGCGGCTTGTTGAGAAGATCCCCACTCGAATTTGATGCCTTTCCTACGAAGAAGGTTTAAGGGCGCCGCTCTATTAGCAAAGTTAGGAATGAACTTTCTGAAGAAATTCACCATACCAATGAACCTGGCGATACCTTTAATGTCCTTGGGAGGTTTAAAATCACGGATGGCCTGTGTTCTAGAATGATCGACTGCTACACCATCGGGTGACACAATATGCCCTAGGAATGACATAGAGGGCTTAGCAAAGGCAACCTTGGACAACTTAACAGTTAACCCAGCCTTACGAAGGCGATCGAGAACTTCTCGCAGATGATCTAGATGTTCTTCAAAAGTCTCTGAAAATACGACGACATCATCCAAGTAGTGATATAAGTACTCAAATTTGATGTCGGAGAAGACCCTATCTAGTAGCCTAGTGAGTACAGCTGCTCCGGTGGGGAGCCCGAAAGGCACGCGGTTGTATTCGTATAAATTCCAGTCCGTAGCAAACGCTGTAAGATGTTTAGACTCTTCGGCAAGGGGAATTTGATTATAGGCCTGATTCAAGTCCAAGATAGTAAAGAACTTGGCCTTACGAAACCATGAAAAACAAGAATGAAGGTCGGGAAGGGGCACAGATTGTAACACCACCTTCCGATTGAGAGCCCTGTAATCAATGACAGGCCTGAAGCCTCCTTGGGGTTTCGGGACCAAAAAAATAGGCGAAGAATACGCTGACTTAGAGGGCCTAATAATACCGTCCTTCAACATCTGATCGATGATTTCTTTTAGGGCCTTCATTTTAGGTGGAGATAGCCTATAAGGTGGAAAACGGACAGGAATCGAATCCGTGACCTCAATTTTGTATTCAATAAGGTCAGTAACACCAAGAGTATCAGAGAACACCTCGGGAAACGACTGACACAGTTTGCGAATACTATCAGCCTGCTCCTCAGGTAGATGTCTAAGGTCTAACAACATCTCATCCTGGGTAGGCGAAATAGAAGAACATGACACAGAATTACACTTTAATAGTGGTATTTTACAACTAGAAGCAAATTTGAATGTGCACGACCTAGACTGGAGATCGAGCACAAGACCAGTGTGAGAAATAAAGTCAGCTCCCAATATAATGGGGCAAGACAATTGCTTGGCCACAAACAATTTAACTTTCCATGTAAACTTAAAAATACGAATTTTGACCAGTAAGGAACCTAGAATTTCTAATGGAGATGAATTAGCCGATACGTATTGAACAGGAGAAGAGACATAGTCAGGAAGTTTACAAACCGTTTTCAATTTAGAATACCATTCAGCCGAAATAATCGAACAAACACTTCCTGAATCTAAGAGAGCTGTTATAGGCTCGTTATTTAATTCAATCTTAAGAAAAGGAACAGGTGCGGGGGTATCCGCCGCAATCCTAAGACATTCTTTAGGGCATTCAAAAGATGAATTTGAAGGCTGATCGTTCTCTAAATTTACAACCTGTTTACCAGGGGCTGAGTGTCGGGAAGATGGATTAGTCGACTCAGCCGAAGCCACTAGTCACTTTTTATTATTGGCATAGGTAGAATTTGCACCAGAAGTTGAGCAGGAGGGGGTGCTATTCGAGTTTGGGCAATTCTTGGCGATATGTGAGAAGGCCCCACATTTAAAACAGCCTTGTGCTGAACCAGCTCCATTATTTGCCCTACTACTTTTGACCAATGGACATTTATTGCGAAGATGGTCAGGCGACCCGCAAGCATAACATTTACGGGGTGTGACTGGTCGGCGAGGTGGAGGCCGAGTATTACTAAACGAAGGAGGGGGTTCTTTTGCCACACGCAAGGAATCGGCGTACCTAACTCCTTCCGCTGAGACGGCCAACGCTTCAAGTTCAGAGAAAGTTTGCGGGCACGCCGCGAAACACAAGTATGACCTATAAGATGGTGAAATGCCTTCTACAATAGCCTGTACAATCTGATCTTCAGGAAAATGAAGGGCAAACACCCTAGTGTAAAACTTAATGTCCTGTATGAAATCAGCCAAGTTTTCATCCAAGCGCTGTACACGATAATAGTACTTCTGAATAAGGGAGGACCTGGCCCTAGCCGGGATGAAATTAGCTAGCAAATGGGCATGGAAATCCTCAATAGATGATTGCTCGGCAATGGCCCTTACGATTTTATCTGAGAGAATACCAATAGCATACGGATAGATGATTTGCAAAATTTGACATGGAGAAAGAGAAAACACAAAGGCATGATCCTGAAATTCAACTAGAAATCTTAAAAATGAAATTACATCACTGGTGGTATTAACAGAAAACTTAGAAATACCTCTGAGCAACATTGCCAATGGATGAGGCAAGCTGCTAAACCCAGGTGACATAGTAGGTAAAGGTTTCAATGGCAAGGAAGTTAATTCAGAACGGATGTTACTCAACGATGCACGGCGTTCAGGCTCGTTGTCCAATGGGGCAGGGATAGTTTGAGCAGCAACGGTTATCCTATTAACTTCTCCCTTGGGAGGCGCTTCCTCACTACCAGAATTCACTATGGTGGGTTGATCAGATTTGGGAGGAACTTCCCCAGTTAACAATTGAGTGACCTTACTAGATAATTCGGAAATATTTTCCAGGAGCGTACTAGCTTCCTTCCTCTGAACGTCATTCAGTTTTAGAGACAACAGATCGTTAACCCTATTCGAAAAATGATATAGCCTACCTTGCACACGCTTAATTTGATTCGGAGACGGATCATTTTCATCAAAAAAACTAACTACAGAAGCTAGCCCAGTAATATTCTCGACGATCGTGGAAAGAGAGTCATCAATTTCTTTCTCTCCCAAATTGGGGATGGAAATGGGCAAATCTAGGGACTCTCTAAGCTTGTTAGTGTCTACTGCAACCGTGCCTCCAGATTGCACATTTCTGATAGTTAATTCATAGATCAACTCCTCCTTGCGCAAATAGTTAAGATGAAGAACATCGCGAGGGCCGGGCATGGTGACAGAACAATTTTGAAAAACTCAAAAAATTCCAGCAACTGGGAAAATAGTTAGAGTTCGGAACAAACAATGTTTAGCCGTCAAAAGGGGCTAAATTGAGACCCATTCAACCACGCTCTGCTACCACTTGTTACCGTGTTTTGGTGGTAGGTAGAGGTGTAAGAAGGTGCGGGCGGTGAATAGGTCTCAAGCTACTAAAGTGAAATTAATTTTAAAATTTAACAAGGTTATATTTTCTTTTCAAAATTAGGTAACAACAAATAAAACAGGTACTTAGTAGCCGAAACACGATTGAAAAATACATTTACATAGGTACCCCATTTGGGGCTTTAAAAGTCAGAAACATAATTCTTGAGCAATGAGCCCAACCTTACAATGAACACCATACAACAAAGGGGCCGAAAACCCCCAAACATGCCAGAAACATTTGCTTCCAATTACACCCAAAAGCCTCCTTGAGGCAGAAGCACAATTTTCAAGAAAGGGCAACTTCCCCCTAAAATACAAGCCTATCATAGGCCACTCCAAACTCCACTTTTAAGCTGTCCTCCAAGGACGTATACACAGGGGTAAAATACCCAACCTACTGAGGTCTGTTAAATAACAAGAAGGTTAATACATGACCTCTAAAATACAATTTGAGAGGAGGCGAACTTGCACTCCTAATACACTTTGCTTAAGACCTACTGGGCACTAGGCCGTTAACACAAGGGCTAATCCCATACTACAGAGGTGACTTAATAGCAATTTACATTACATTACGGAAGAATTGGTTGAGAAAGATAAGTTCACCTCAAGACGCTGTGAGTGGGAGCTCGAGAGGGTTAAGCACTCTCTATCCCGATATGTCGTTTTAAAAGAGAATATATGAAAAGAGTAGTTACATTTTAGGAAAAGGTTACATGGTTGAACGCTTAGAACCCGCCCCGAAAGTTAAACTGCTGAGCTAGCAAAGAAAGAAGTTATTAATCGGCCATTACCTTGTTGTTGACCGCTGCCGAAGAAAGAGGCGCTTCCCGCCCCCTGCTATGTACTTAACACACTGAAAGATGGAACAGAAGTGGCCCGGAGACCCGAAAATCAGCAGTTTATATCCTCTCGCGGAAGGTTCTAGGCGTTAGGGGAAAGAAAACACCCTCCCACAAACTCTTTATTGGGTAGGACCCCGCAACAGATTCAAGTTGGGGGAAGATACACCAGATTGGTCAGAAATTAATAGAAGAAATTCGGGATTGGATACATTCATAACAAGGGGAAGAAAGGTGTAAATATTGCCAACTTAAACAATGACAGAAAGAAATTTAACAAAGAACAAACTCTTGAAATTAAATTTTCTCCAAAAAAATAGTTCTTTGACTCCGCACTAGGTTGCACTATTGTAGATCTTCAGTAGTGTCCTCTAGAAGAGAAAGTTCACACTTCTTACTTCAAGTGAAACAAAACCACAACAAAAATGACACAGTTCAAAAACTCAAAATTTTCCACGTGGTGACATCTTCTGAGAAAGTAGAGAATTAATAGCGTAGATAAAGTTCAGACTTCCTCCAGCAGAGGAGTTTCAACTGGCGCACATTTTAAATTAGCGGAGTGGAGGTGTACCGCCCGGTACAATTATTATTATTATTATTATTATTATTATTAGAGCCTCCGTGGCTCAGGCGGCAGCGCGCCGGCCTCTCCCCGCTGGGTTCCGTGGTTCAAATCCCGGTCACTCCATGTGAGATTTGTGCTGGACAAAGCGGAGGCGGGACAGGTTTTTCTCCGGGTACCCCGGTTTTCCCTGTCATATTTCATTCCAGTAACATCTCCAATATCATTTCATTTCATCTGTCATCCATTAATCATCACCCCAGAGGTGTGCGACAGGCTTCGGCAGCCAGCACAATTCCTCTCCTCGCCCTGACCCGGTCGAATGACTGAAAACAGGTTATGGATTTTCATTATTATTATTATTATTATTATTATTATTATTATTATTATTAGATGTGTAGGTCACCTCTAAGGCGTCAATTGGAAAGACCTGCACGGACATTTTATTATTATTATTATTATTATTATTATTATTATTATTATTATTATTATTATTATTATTATTATTATTATTATTATCTGAATGTTCAACCTCTCTGGAGATAACTTAATTCTCTGGTGCAGGAATCCGGGACATACACATTTACGTCAAGAATATAGTGTACTACCTACTGCATATCAATCCAAACTGAAATGTAGGGATTAACGCAGTCATTACTATGAAACACGGACTTTTCCTTGAATTAAGAGTGTATGATTACTTATGAGTTATGGGTTGTCTCTGCAGACCATTGGCTTAATCTGTAGCTAACCTCTGCGCGTTGTACAACTGTCTCAAACGAGCAGAGATTTTAATTACCATAAATCTTCCCTGCAGTCTAGTTCTAATTGCAAACGTAATTTAGCATATGTCTTCGTTACCAATTTATTTCTCAATAACCATCTTGAACTATCATTAATCTGTGTTTCTTGCCCAGTTATTTAAATCGAATATCGTTAGTCTCTTAACAAGTTCTTCACTCCAGCCCCTCATGACACGTTCTCTCTTAATCCTTAGTAACTTATCTCTATTCCATCCACATAACTACCAATCTATCGTCCTTCTTAGTCTATTATTTTTGCCTTGTACATTAAATTAATTTAAATATTCCAAATATATATTAACCATTCTTAGAAGTTCCACCGACATCACTCTCTGACTCCCTCGATGTATTCCTCTTCTTTTCTCTTGGTTTTCCGCTGGCCCGACTTGGACAGGTCTAATGGCCACCATGGGATAGGAAAGGGCTAGGATTGGGAAGGAAGCAACTGTGGCCTTAACTCAGGTATAGCCCCAACATTTGCCTAATGTGAAAATGGAAACCCAAGAAAGAACATCTTCAGGACTACCGACAGCGGGGTTCGAACCCGACATTTTACGAATGAAAGGGAACATGTACATAACTCGAACAATCCAGTCAACTCGCTCGGTATCGTTCTTCATAATTGCTGATGTGTCTACATAAAGTAATTTGACATGTTTAGGTCAGACAGTCAGATTTTGTACTACATGTCTGGTACTAAATAATAATAATAATAATAATAATAATAATAATAATAATAATAATAATAATAATAATAATAATAATCGGTTTACGTCCCACTAACTACATTCGTATTGTTTTCGGAGACGACGAGATACCGGAATTTTGTCCCGCAGGAGTTCATTTACATGTTAGTTTTATGACAGTCAGAATATGATAGAATGATATGGGAGGACTGGAACCTCAATGGGGGTAAAAGAGTAGGGTAAGTTGAGAGAGCTAGAGGTTTGTTATATGTCGAGTATTCTCCCTATATACAATCTGTGATGAATGGCTTTGTACATTTTAAGGAGGAGTGTTTGCTGGGTGGCTAAGTCACTGGCTTCTCACCAAGGCGGTTGCAGTTTGAATTCCGGCCAATGCACGTTAGATTTCTGAAACGAAATTCACGTCCCCGTGGTTCGGATTCCACACAAAGGTCGAATTTCCGAGGCTATGATCGCAATATCAACAGTCACATACAACTAAAATCTCGGTTGCTTGGTGCTTACTTGCTTGCTTGTTTAAATGCTCTAATACGTTGTTATTAAAAATAAATAACGCTACTGGGACCGGAAGATGGAGGAGAATTGTTGAGAGTCCACCCTGGAACATTCCCTAGAGCAGTCGCAAAATAATGCTCCGGGAGTATTTAAAACAGCTTTGAATATTAGTTGAAATATTCGCATTTGCAGAAATCAAATTGGAAAACATTCTTTCATACTAGCGAAAGGTAAGGAAATGGTCCCTACAGTGTTTGTTACATGTTTATGTGAAATACTTCCATTGTTGTTTGCAGCGCTTGGTTCCGGCCACCATGACAGATTGCGACACGATGAAGCAGATTATTACTGGAGAAGTCCTATGGGGCGTAGCGTTATGGATATTGGTTTTAAGAGGAGGTAAGCCACTTGTAGTAATTAGTGAACCTAACTTTTAAGTGCAGGCAAATCCCTCTTGGGTCTCCTTTATAATCCTTCTAATACTCGAACTGTAGCCTTAAAAATCCAAAATCGTCCTGCTATGAATGAGGCAAGATGTTATGATAACTTACGTTAATCCAATCTAAGCAGATATAAAACAAACATGCAGTTTTGTGCAATTTTTGGTACCGTTGACATCTCCTTTACCACCTCGGCTAGACAGCCCACTTGAATCATTATTACACGATCTAAAATACACTGCTTGAGCAAGACATTTGATAACGTCTTTAGATGTTCATAACTACATTGTACGACCGCATAGTGGTTTGGGGTTTGAATACGATGGCAATAACATATCCTTTTTACATAACAGAGGACTCCACCGCCATCCGGATAGTTGGAAGGTGTCAGTGTCAATTGAAATGTACGAGTGCATTAATTCAAAGTTTGTGCGAAGGTTGATCTGGGTGGAATGTAGTGTTTACAAGTCATGGCTGATAGTGTGGACCGAGGTAAGCAACTGGGAAAACAGTTGACGTCTGTCGTGATCGTACGGACTGGACATGCTGGGGACTTGGGTTCGATTTTAGGGAGCTTACACTAAGGCAATAACAAGACTACACTTCCAATTTACTCACAATTCCCTTCACCTGTATTATACAAAGCATCGGTGCACCCTTACAAATACACAAATAAACAAGGAAACTAGTCTTTACAAATATGTACAAACTTGATATGTGAGAGGGATTTTCTCAAGTCTCTGTCCTCTCGAATTCTTTCTAGACAAGCTAATTTACAAATGAAATATGCCTGTGTAACTTGGTGAATACTTAGCTCGTGCTTCAGGATCTTCTTTCTTCTCTCTTCAGCCTTCTCTCTTGATTCTTCTCTCTGCGACGCCGTAGCCTTCTCGGACGTCGTGAAGTCTAACTGAAGGAAAGTGCAAATCCACGAAGTCGAACTCGGTACACTTAAATACTGTTGTTCCCCAACTCAAGCCCAATGTTCTTTACTGTTGTCTTATGGTATACTAGCGAATGTACCTGTGCTTCGCTACGGTATTCTACATTGTATTCGAATATCGAAGTAAATAGTGTACATGCAGTAAATAAGATTGTTTTAAAATTGCATGTCTCTTAGCGTTATCCGAGAAAGAGCATGGGGAGGCCCCCGTACGTTGTTTCCAATGTAAAGTGTGTGTTATGGATTTGTGATATAACGGCAGGCTCACTTGCCTACTGCCATTCACAATCGAGTTGGGAAGTTTACATTATAATTGCAGGCCCCATTGCCTACTACGCGGACAGAATCGATTTAGGGAGTTTTCGTTAAAATGGCAGCCCCCCGTTCCTACTTCCAGACTGATTAAAGTTGAGAAGTTTTTATTATAATGGCAGGCAATTACCCTACAATCACTCGAAATTGAGTTGCGCAGTTATCATTATAATCCCAGGTCCATTTTCCTACTTCCAGCCAGCTTACTGCCAGTCAAACCAAGTTGGTGAGTTTCCATCAAAATAGCAGGCCACTATGCCTAATGCCAGTCACATTTTAGGTGAGGACATTTCTTTATAATGGCGGGCACCCTTGCCTACTGCCAAACACAATCGGGTAGGGGAGTTTTAAAGAAAACTGCATGCTCACTTGCCTTCTGCAAGTCAAATCAAGAAGTGAACTATTCATTACAATTGTAGGCCTTCCTTACTAATGACAGTTACACAGGAGTTGGAGAAGGAACCCTTTCATACTGCCTGTCAAAGTCGGTGTGGGGAGTACTGATTACAATAGCAGACCCACCCTTTCTCGATCGCTACAAATCGACATCAGTGAATATATATATATAGATCGACATACGAAAGTATATGCGTGTTTACAATATTGAAGACCTTCATTTACAGATTAACTGCTACTAAACGTACGTCATATCGACAAAGGATTATACCATAAGACACGCCGGATTTAGTGGCCTAAATGGCAGGTCCTATGATATGTCATCTATTCTTGGGTCAGATTGAGGTAGAAACGTGGAACAGGGTAACGTTTTTGTAAGATTATCTCACATTACATTACTTTTCGGATAATTATGTGACAGCTAAATACATAGCATTTGGCTCACATATGGCTACTGGGTGGGCCAATTTTCGTGAAGAGTTTGATGATTCTGTATTTCATATAAGTAATCGAAAGTATGAATTATGCATGTAAAAATTCCAAATTGACTTAACATCGATTAATAGAGAAAATCAAACGTAAAAGGAATACAGATACGGCAAAAAAGTCATAAGACCAATGTTGTAGATCATTCCAAATTGAACGGAGATTGTGCAATCTGTTATGTGACAGGAATTTCCGAAGGTCTGCACCATCATTAAAATTGCCTGCATATTTCGATATTCTTCGGGGATAAAAAGTGAAAAATTTAATGATCTAGGATGTTTTCCGTTCGTTACAGGCTAAAACGTATAATTTTGTCAAATTTCTATTATCTTCTTTTTCTTCTGGCAGATTATTCCGCAATCTGGATTTTGGGCGAGGCGGGTAAAAGTTAGGACTTTGAGGAAACTAAACCAAAAATTATGGAGATGGTCATTATTACCCCTTAAACGGAAAGCTGTACGAAAATTTCGCCAAAATAGTCAGTGTAGAGGCACACAGTCGTTACGATTTGATTTATACAGATAAGGAATCTGCTCCATGTAAAACACCTTTTGGGCTATGTCCGCTGGACGTAACCTGCAAAACTGACCATTCATTATATCTCCCTTATTAATCCTCCTGACGAAAAAATGCACATAAAAAAAAGGTTTAGAGGTGAATTACATCATGTTTGTTCGATTTCCAGTCAGGTTGGTCTTGTTATGTATAGGCTATATTGTGGAAGAGTAAAATCACAATTTCGGTTCCCTATAAACCGCCAGTCCATTCCGGAACATGAAATGTTATTTACGTTTAAAACCTACCTTTGGACAGGTGGATGCTAAATATAAATTTTGGTTCGAATGTCTTCATTAGTTTTCAAGTTGTAAGGAATACGCTTTACACGCACCCGCTCGTGAGTTAAGTCCGATGAGACTTGTACAGAAAAACGGTCCCATAGTGATATCTCCCTTATTAATCCTCGTATCGAAATGATGCACATGAGAAAAACGGTTTAGAAATTAATTTATACCAGGGCAGGTTAATTTAAATTAACGTTGGTTGTGTATATTTTGTGGAAGTGCAAAATCACTGTTTCGGTTCCGTATAAACCCCCAGTCAGTTCAGGGATTTAGAAACAATATTTTCCCTAAAACCTATCAAGGACAGGTGTATTCTAAATATGAGTCTTGGTGGAAATACATCCAGTAGTTCGTAGCACTCGCGTACATACGGCGTAATTAAGGAAGGAAATAATACAGTTAAGAAACTTGAAAGTAATAGAAAATGGATTATAACTGAGGATAGCCGGATAACGACAAATATGTAAATGCCAAGTTAATGTATTGGAAAATCAAATGCCCCTCAATAAATTATGCTAGTGTGAGTTATGGATATAATAAAGCGGTAACAGAGGAGAAATTTAGGTCCAGTGATTCCTAGGTAAACAAATAAGAAGAAGATGACTAAAGGTGTTATTACTTAATCTATTCGAGGGCGGTTGTAACATCCAACGATATTCCGCCAATATCCCGCAGATAGGCCGATTGACGCCTCTCTTGCCTTCTACCCAAGGAACAACCACGAATTTAACAGCATGATGAGGAAAATGGCAATAGATTACTTCCCTGCTGGCATGCAGTCAGAGACGTTGCCATGGTAACCTGTAGGTTCGTTGTCGGTCTGTCGGTCACTCAATGCAAAGCATGATACCAGCGGAAAATTGTAAATTTCTCCGTCATGTGAGGTAAATTATGAACATAACGAAAGTTGTTTATAATGAAGAGACGTTTCACGCACGGTAAACTAAGTTTACAGAAAATCAATAGTATAAGAGAAAATGGAGGAAAACCATTCTGATTTTCCTACAAACCCCCATCTATTCAAAGATTTTAAAATGATATGCATATTGAAACCTTCCCATGGATGAGTATACTCTAAATATGAAGTTTGGTTGAGATCTATCCAGCCGTTTCGACGTGATGGTGGAAGACCATTCTGGTTTTCCTATAAACCCCCCGTCTATTCATAGATTTTAAAATGATATGCATATCGAAACCTTCCCCGGGATGAGTATACTCTAAATATGAAGATTGGCTGAGATCTATCCAGCCGTTTCGACGTGATGGTGGAAAAACCATTCTCGTTTTCCTATAAACCGCCCGTCTATTCAAAGATTTTAAAATGATATGCATATCGAAACCTTCCCTGGGATGAGTATACTCTAAATATGAAGTTTGGTTGAGATCTATGTAGCCGTTTCGACGTGATGGTGGAACAGACAAACAGACAGACAAACAGACAGACAAACAGACAAACAAACAGACACCAAACGTAAAAACCACCGATTCGGTCTCGAGTTGACCTAAAACGGATAAATATCTGAAAAATTGGCAAAACAAAAGAAATTACAGACAGCGGACCCCCTACAATTTTATTTATATAGACTAGTGAATGTACCCGTGCTTCGCTACGGTATTCTACATTGTATTCGATTATCGAAGTAAATAGTGTACATGCAGTAAATAAGATTGTTTTAAACTTGCATGTCCCTTAGCGTTATCCGAGAAAGAGCATGGGGAGGTCCCCGTACGTTCTTTCCAGTGTAAAGTGTTTGTTATGGATTATTGATATAACGGCAGGCTCACTTGCCTACTGCCATTCACAATCGAGTTGGGAAGTTTACATTATAATTGCAGGCCCCATTGCCTACTACGCGGACAGAATCGATTTGGGGAGTTTTCGTTAAAATGGCAGCCCCCCTTTCCTACTTCCAGACAAATTAAGATGAGTTTTTATTATAATGGCAGGCAATTACCCTACTATCACTCGAAATTGAGTTGTGCAGTTATCATTATAATGCCAGGCCCATTTTCCTACTTCCAGCCAGCTTACTGCCAGTCAAACCAAGTTGGCGAGTTTCCATCAAAATAGCAGGCCACTATGCCTAATGCCAGTCACATTTTAGATGAGGACATTTCTTTATAATGGCGGGCACCCTTGCCTACTGCCAAACACAATCGGTTAGGGGAGTTTTAAAGAAAACTGCATGCTCACTTGCCTTCTGCAAGTCAAATCAAGAAGTGAACTTTTCATTACAATTGTAGGCCTTCCTTACTAATGACAGTTACACAGGAGTTGGAGAAGGAACCCTTTCATACTGCCAGTCAAAGTCGGTGTGGGGAGTACTGATTACAATAGCAGACCCATCCTTTCTCGATCGCTACAAATCGACATCAGTGAATATATATAGATCGACATATGAAAGTATATGCGAGTTTACAATATTGAAGACCTTCATTTACAGATTAACTGCTACTAAACGTACGTCATATCGACAAAGGATTATACCATAAGACACGCCGGATTTAGTGGCCTAAATGGCAGGTCCTATGATATGTCATCTATTCTTGGGTCAGACTGAGTTAGAAACGTGGAACAGGGTAACGTTCTTGTAAGATTATCTCACATTACATTACTTTTCGGATAATTATGTGACAGCTACATACATAGCATTTGGCTCACATATGGCTACTGGGTGGGCCAATTTTTGTGAAGTGTTTGACGATTCTGTATTTCATATAAGTAATCGAAAGTATAAATTATGCATGTGAAAATTCCAAATTGACTTAACATCGATTAATAGAGAAAAATCAAACGTAAAAGGGATACAGATACGGCAAAAAGTCATAAGACCAATGTTGTAGTTCATTCCAAATTGAACGGAGATTGTGCAATCTGCTATGTGATAGGAATTTCCGAAGGTCTGCACCATCATGAAAATCGCCTGCATATTTCGATATTCTTCGGGGATAAAAAGTGAAAAATTTAATGATCTTGGATGTTTTCCGTTCGTTACAGGCTAAAGCGTATAATTTTGTCAAATTTCAATTATCGTCTTTTTCTTCTGGCAGATTATGCCGCAATCTGGATTTTGGGCGAGGCGGGTAGAAATTAGGACTTTCAGGAAACTAAACCAAAAATTATGCAGATGGTCATTATTACCCCTTAAACGGAAAGCTGTACGAAAATTTCGCCAAAATAGTCAGTGTAGAGGCACACAGTCCTTACGATTTGATTTATATAGATAAGGAATCTGCTCCATGTAAAACACCTTTTGGGCTATGTCCGCTGGACTTAGCCTGCAAAATTTACCATTCATGATATCTCCCTTTTTAATCCTGCTGACGAAAAAATGCACATGAAAAAAGGTTTAGAGGTGGAATTTCATCACGTTTGTTCGATTTCCAGTCAGGTTGGTCTTGTTATGTATAGGCTATATTGTGGAAGAGTAAAATCACCATTTCGGTTCCCTATAAACCGCCAGTCCATTCCCGAACATGAAATGTTATTTACGTTTAAAACCTACCTTTGGACAGGTGGATGCTAAATATAAATTTTGGTTCGAATGTCTTCAGTAGTTTTCAACTTGTAAGGAATACGCCTTACACGCACCCGCTCGTGAGTTAAGTCCGATGGGACATGTACAGAAAAACGGTCCGTTAATGATATCTCCCTTATTAATCCTCGTATCGAAATGGTGCACATGAGAAAAGAAGGTTTAGAAATTAATTTCTACCAAGGCAGGTAGATTTAAATTAACGTTGCTTTTGTACATTTTGTGGAAGTGCAAAATCACTGTTTCGGTTTCGTATAAACCCCCAGTCAGTTCTGGGATTTAGAAACAATATTTGCCCTAAAACCTATCAAGGACAGGTGTATTCTAAATATGAGTCTTGGTGGAAATACATCCAGTAGTTTGTAACACTCGCGTGCATACGGCGTAATTAAGGAAGAAAATAATACAGTTAAGAAAGTTGAAAGTAATAGAAAATGGATTGTAACTGAGGACAGCCGGATAACGACAAATATGTAAATGCCAGGTTAATGTATTGGAAAATCAAATGCCCTTCAATAAATTATGCTAGTGTGAGTTATTGATACAATAAAGCGGTAACAGAGGAGAAATTTAGGTCCAGTGATTCCTAGGTAAACAAATAGTAAGAAGATGACTAAAGGTGTTATTACTTAATCTATTCGAGGGTGGTTATAACATCCAACGATATTCCGCCAATATCCCGCAGATAGGCCGACTGACGCCTCTCCTGCCTTCTACCCAAGGAACAACCACGAATTTAAAAGCATGATGAGGAAAATGGCAATACGTTACTTCCCTGCTGGCATGCAGTCAGAGACGTTGCCATGGTGACCTGTAGGTTCGTTGTCGGTCTGTCGGTCACTCAACTCAAAGCATGATACCAGCGGAAAATTGTAAATTTCTCCGTCATGTGAAGAGTAAGGTAAATTATGAACATAACGAAAGTTGTTTATAATGAAGAGGCGTTTCACGCACGGTAAACGAAGTTTACAGAAAATCAATAGTATAAGAGAAAATGGAGGAAAACCATTCTGATTTTCCTATAAACCCCCCGTCTATTCAAAGATTTTAAAATGATCTGCATATTGAAACCTTCCCCGAGATGAGTATACTCTAACTATGAAGTTTGGTTGAGATCTATCCAGCCGTTCCGACGTGATGGTGGAAAAACCATTCTGGTTTTTTCTATAAATCCCCGTGTATTCAAAGATTTTCAAATGATTTGCATATCAAAACCTTCCCCGGGATGAGTATACTCTAAATATGAAGTTTGGTAGAGATCTATCCAGCCGTTTCGATGTGATGGTGGAACAGACAGACAAACAGACAAACAGACACGAAACGTAAAAACCACCGATTCGGTCCTGAGTTGACCTAAAACGGATAAATATCTGAAAAATTGGCAAAACAAAAGAAATTACAGACAGTGGACCCCCTACAATTTTATTTATATAGATAATATCAGTCTGCCGTCACTTAAATTTCTTTAACAGTGGAGTAGGTTCAGTCACTCGGTGTCTCTGTGGCTCACGGCCACACGGTACCTGGAACAGTTTTCCCTTAGACTCTTCCTGTGACTTACTACCACGACATGTCTTTCACAGTAGCTGGACAAATTCTCCCTGAGCGCTTCCCAAACTCCAGCTTATATGTTTATTCGCTACTTTCTCGAATTTTTCCAGTGCCTTCCCGAATATCATCCCCTACTACCACAAAGTTCTGTTGTCTCAAAGTCTGACTGGCTCACTTGTTCTTCCCACTAACTAACGGGGGAGTGTCGTTGAACTCTCGAACAAAGTATTTTTCTGATGCGTCAAAATCACCGCGTGGCCTACGTGACATTTCTTTCCCCTGGCTTCTCGAACTACCTTTCAAGGTTTACTATTGCGTTTCTGTTTCTACATTGGCGCCGTTCTGTCGAATATTTAACAATGTTTCACACACACTGGGATCGCTTCCACTAAACATCGCTTTATGTTAAATTGTATTGATTTAAATGCTTTGAATATTTCGAATTTCCACTCAAATAAAATTATCACTGACTTAAATATTCGAAGCACTGTCACTTCTTGCCGTTGTTAGACATTCGCTTAGGTTCTATACCATTACTCAAAATCTCTTCATTCTCGGAGGTCGCGGATTCGAGACTCGCTCGACTCCGTTCGCTCGGCACTGAGATATGAAAGGGAAGCTTCACGACATGCGGTCGTGACACGTCGAATAAAGTCACTTCTGCGCTTGCACTGCATCAAGAAGGCTACTCGCAGAGGTGCGTTGCCAGAATTCTAGTGGTTGCTCAGAATACGATTTGATATCTGTGGAAACGTTTCTAGGAGACTAGAAGTGTGGCCAGGTGCTCTGGACGGGCAGCCAAAGGAAAACATCCAAGATCAGGATCATTTCTCTCCGAGACCACGAAGTTATATCACAAGCACTACAGGTGGACCTACAGCTAGCTTCTGGAGTACGAGTTAGTCACCAAGCAGTCAGATAGAGGGCTCTAGTGGCCAATCTAAGATCCCAATGACCCACTCAAGTACCTGAACTGGGCAGATGACATCGTGGCAGAAGACTGCAGTTTGCTAGAGATCATCTGCACGGGTAGCTAAGACATTGGCGTTCTGTGTTGTTCTCGGATGAATCCCGTTTTGCGTTATATCATTCAGATGATCGTCTACGAGTCTAGAAAAGACTTTGTGAGCGATTTCATCTGACAGCTCTACAATTTACCGTTGCTTATGGAGGTGTATCTCGCAATAGAGCGTTAACTGCTCGATGGTACATTGTCGAGATCTTAGTGTCACGTGTGATTACTCGCGTGAGTCAACTTGGATAAAGCACAATATTCATGCACGATAATGCTAGAGCGCATGGTGCCAACATCGTTCAGAGATTTCTGCAAGAGCACCATATGCAACGAATGGAGTGGCCATCCAAAAGTCCCGACTTGAATCCAATTGAACAAGCCTTCAACCAACTAGAGCAATGCACCCGAAAGAGAAATCTACCACCCGAATCACTACAAGTTCTTTAAGATGCTGTTTCGGAAGAGTCGTCGTCCAATAAGTCTTCATTCCTCGCCTGGAGGGCGGGGTGGGCCACTCAAAGGGTGAGGCCCTTTCACTGGCCGGGCGAAGTGTGAGAAACATGAGATTTGGAGGATGAAGAAGAGGGGAAAACGATGTGTAAAAGTTAAGAAGGGGATAAGGTGAGATGGGGCCTCTTGGCTACGGATATTGTATTATAGAGGGGTTGTGTGCGAGGTGGGAAGGTTATAGGAGAGTTCCAGGGTGTACGAGGAGGAAGTGAAGCGTAGCGGAGATGTTACAAAGGGATGTGGTAAGAAGGCGGAGGAGTTCAGCTTGCGGGGGTGGAGGGACGAAGGAGCAAGCTGTAGGAGGTTGTGGACGGACGTGTGGTGGAGGTCGATAGGGAGGGATTGGCCGGGGTCGATGACGTGGACTATTGAAAGGTCGGGGAGGAGAGCGGGAAGGTTCTAATTTCAGGCGTTGTACGTCATCCTCAGTGGGCAGGTGGAGGCGAACTAAATAGGAGAGTTTCAGGGTGTACGAGGAGGAAGTGAAGCGTAACGGAGATATTACAAAGGGATGCGGTAAGAAGGCGGAGGAGTTCTGCTTGCAGGGATGGAGGGATGAAGGAGGAAGGTGTATGAGGTTGTGGACGGACGTGTGGTGGAGGTCGATAGGGACGGGCTGGCCGTGGTCGATGACTGGACTATTGAACGGCCGGGGAGGAGAGCGGGAAGGTTATACTTTCAGGCGTTGTACGTCGTCCTCAGTGGGCAGGTGGAGGCGAACTGAATAGATCGGTCCCAAGGTATTCCAAATACGAAAGGCTCGACGGACAGGAATTTCTGCCAGATTCAATTCATGGAGGATGTCTTGATCCGAGATGTCAAGATCTACACCGCGAAGGACACAATTGTACATTGTTGTGCGATCTGGTGGCAATGATGAAGATGACGGTTCTCGAGCGGCTTCCGTAGTGGTGCGATCTAGAGGTGGCGCTGGTGATGATGGTTCTCTTGAGATGACTGCTGAGGTGGATGGCGGCGTGACCGATGGTATTACTGAGTCGTGTTCGTTGATGGGCGACCGGTTGGAGTAGCGGGGAGGGATGGGAAGGTACGGGGGTGGAGCAGGGTATGGTGGCAGAGGTCGTGGCGTTGTAAAGATCGGTGCTGGATGCGAAAATGTTACAGTGGTGATAGGAATGTAAGGATAGGCGAAGGCAGAGGTCGTCGTGGTCGTGGTAGTGGTGGTGGTATGAGCCATTATGGGTAGAGCGAAGTGTAGTCTGGGGAGGCCGACATCCAGTGCAGAGTCAGCCATGTGCTTCATTCAGGTCGGCAGGTAGCTTGAGTACAGAAGAAGAGCCTCTCAGCCGAGCAAAAATAATGTTGAGGTGATGTGGAGATCAGAGTCGTCCAAATCGGAAAGTGTTCGGAAGAGTGAGGACGTCTGCCTCAACTAAACTTGCAGCACCTTTCGGAAGTATGAGAAGGCGTTATGAAGCTGTTATCCATACGATGGGTGACAATACTCTTTATTAACTCTTTCGCAGCTGTTGTTGCATTCATGCAGAGCATGCTAGGTGCCTTGCTCCGCAGAAGTCGCATTATTGCGAGTTCATACTTCTACTCGCTGCGAGTGTCGCATTTCCACATTACGTCGCTTATAGTGGCCTTCTGACATCTCTTGATAGTATTTGGAACTATTTAAACTTGGAATTATGTCTAATAACTGTTTCTAGGGAAAGTTAAAAACTATCATATCACCAGGGACTACGGAATGGTTTGGCAGTTCTCTCTAACATATTATATAATGTAATCTTGTAAAATTATTGTTACTAAAAAATGTTCTTTCTATATTTCATTTTTTCAAAATATCATACCACTGAGAACTGCAGAATGGTTTGCCAGTGCAAGCAATGGCTTTTGTAAGTTATCTGGAACGTGCTACACAATGTAATTTCGCAAAATTATTGTCTCCTGAAATGTTTTTCAAAATTTCATTTTTTGAAAATATCATACTACCAGGGACTACAGAATGGTTTGCCAGTGGAAGTAATGCATTTTTCAAGTTCTCTCTAACTATTAAGTATATATAGCCTAATTTCGTAAAATTATTGTTTCTAAAAACGTCTCTTTCAAAATTTCAAACAATTTCAAGAGATCATAGAAATATCGTATACCACCAGTACTACATAGTAGTTTCCCAGTGCAAGGAATTAATTTTGTAAGTTTAAAATCAAAGTTCGGTTAAAATGCAAGTAAAGGACTTTTACAAAAAATAACCTTTTGTAATTTTTTGAAATGATTTCAATTTTCTATCAGCTGCTCGTAAGTTTTGAAAATTATTATAGGTGTATATTCATGACCATTGTCATATAAGTTAGTGTAGAAAACATTAACCCTCTAGCTTTGAAGTGTTATAAGTTATTGGTGCCACCCCTTTCCCAAATAAGCTGAGAGCGATAAAAGGTACTAGGAAGGTATGGAAGACTTCCCTTCGGGGCTCTCGGAGGGAAGCACTGGTATTATGTCGTCTTCGGATCGGCCACGGCATAGCAAGGCACTCCTAATTACCGAAGGTTGAAGGCCCCCAGTGTGTGCTTATGGCGGTCATCTTACCATAGTACACATCCTTACGAAGTGCGTGGACCAGGCCGATCTGCGCCGTACTCTGACACTTCCGACTACCATCTCCCTCATCCTACGAGATGACAAGCAGTCAACAGACTTCGTCATCCATTTTTTGAGAGATAGTGGCCTGTTTTACCGTTTATACAACTATATTTTCTATTAGTTTCTAATTTATTGTTAACTACGTTTTATTCCATTGACTCAGTTTTAGTTTGTGTTTTTAATTTATTTTAACTTCCAACTTGAATTATATATATCACTGTTCTTCAAGGCAATGCCTTATTCCATCGTAATCTATATTTTATAACATTGTACCAGGAAATAAGGCATTGCAAATTAGATCAATTGATTATTTTCAATTTAGTATCTTTTTTATAATCATTCGTTTTAAATTCTAGTAAGTGGATACATTTTAAAATGTTAGGTATCATTACATTTCGCTCCACCTCGTACCATTAGAGGCCGATGTTAGGCCCTTTTAAACAACAAGCGTCGTCATCAAGTTATTGGTACCTGAAGTTTCTAAACAGTATAGTTACGGGAAGAAGCTTCTTAACTTAACAATGTCTTTTTCAGGCAGATACCATAACTTCAGTATATACTAGCAGCATAATACACAGCGTCGTCTGATACTTTTTCTTAACGTTTCCTTTTCAGATTCATATTTCTGCTTCTGGCTTCTGTTCTGTAAACTTTTCTGCTTCCTGTACTCGAATAGAGTCAGTTTACAAATAGAGGATTTGCCATATTCAGTACACATTTTATTCCAAAATTATTAAATACATTCACCCTGGCTGTAATAACATCATCTACAACACTCATCTTAGAAATATTTCGATCAACAAGAACATTGATTTGGTATTCTTTACCAAATGGAGTGAATAAAACTATTATTGGGATTTTGAGTGCCTCTGTGCAAGCACTTGACTAACGTATTTACATCACACTTCAAGGCTCTAGATCAGGGGTTTCCAAATGGCGGCCCGCGAGAGCATTGTAAGAAATAATGTGAAGAAAAGCCACAAACATATTTATTAGCTCGTTCAAAAACGTATTCATTTTTATACACCTTATAGACCCAAGTCAGAACTAATTATTTAATACTAGTTCCTCTTTTCAAGTACAGTGTTCACTTGTTCTCATCATATTATTTTTGATTTTTAAACATTTTACATCCAAATTTCAAGTAAAAATATTATTATTTTTGCGTCCCATTGACTACTTTTGATGGTTTTCGGAGACACCGAGGTGTCGACATTTTGTCCCACAGGAGTTATTTTACGTGCCAGTAAATCTACCGACACGAGGCTGACGTATTTGAGTACCTTCAAATACAACCGGACTGAGCCAGAATCGAACCTGCCAAGATGGGGTCAGAAGGCCAGCGCCTCAACCGTCTCAGCCACTCTCCCGGCTGCAAATTGCACTCTTTTTTATGCAATTTTAAAATAATGTTTTAAGCAATTAAAATTATCAAACACTCATTTCAATTGAAATGTGCATATTATTTCATAATAGTGCTTCTGTACTATTTGCAGAATTTTACGAAAATTGGCCTATTCAAGTGCGGCCCGCGAACATGACTAAGGTTTGCAAAATGGCCCTCGAGCCCGTACAAATTGGAAACCCCTGCTCTAGATCATGAAATCTTTCACTTACGTATAAGCATAGCCAGCAGAGCACCGATGGCATTTATTTTGAGCGCAGCTCATGTGCCACCATTTATAAATGACAGCTTAAAATCAATTACAGGTATGACAACCACAATACACTATATACATTTGCATTCGTAGTCAAATCCCCACAGTGTGCATTTATAGGGCCAAAAAATAGATTTCTTAATCATTTAAGAGTACTCAGTGTTCTTAAGGGTCTTAAAATATCCACGCTGAGTCATTTGGAGTCCTTGTTTTGAAGCAAGTTGCGTGACCTTACTAGGGTTCCACCAAATATGGTGCTGGAAGTTCAAGGAGGGGCTTCTTAACAACTCCCTAGAGGTAGGAATGTTTACTAAGTGGTGAAGCTGGTTCGACATACAATTCCGTGGCTTATGTTGAGGAGTTAAAACACCTAAAAGAATGATCAACGTTAGTTAATCCTCAAGGGAATGTTATCACTACTACTACTACTACTACTACTAGCGTTAAATGTTTTCATTTCAACCGAGCAAGTGACTATGCGGTTCGGGTCACGTAGCTATCAGCTTGCATTTGGGAGATAGTGCATTGGAACCCCACTGTCGGCAGCCCTGAAGATGGTTTTCCGTGGTTTCCCATTTTCACACAGGGCAAATGCTGGGCTGTACCTTAATTAAGGACGCGGTCACTTCCTTCTCAGTATTCGGGAGATAGTAGGTTCGAACTCCACTGTCGGCAGCCCAGAAAAGGGTTTTCCGTGGCTTCCTATTTTCACACCAGGCAAATGCTGGGGCTGTACCTTAATTAAGGCCACGGCCGCTTCCTTCCACTCCCAGCCCTTCCCTGTCCCACCGCCGCCATAAGGCATATCTGTGTCGGTGCGACGTAAAGCAGATTGTAAAATATCATGTTTTTGTTCCTCCCCTGAAGGGGGAGGCAGGCCTCCTAGACGGTGACGTCGTCTCCCGAGCCAGGAGATTAGTATGAGAGAAGGAGATGTGCAGCAAAGGTGAAAGGATTGCGGACGTGGTCTATATTAGGAACTGTCCCGGTATTCGCTTTAGTGCAGTAGAATAGAAAATAATTCTCAGGGCAGCCGATGGGGACCAGCCCGAATACAGAAATGTAGAGCCACGGTAGAGCCATGGCTACCCATCCCCTGCTCGGTTGGCCGGTCAGAGAGCAGAACTGTCGGACCACTTGTGGACCGAGGCCCACTCTGCATCCACCGACCTTACCATTACTACACCAAAGGTATAGAAGTAGGTGGAACTATTTTGTTCGAAATCGTGGTGGTCATGGAGGTATTTGGTTCTATCACAGGAACTTGAAAACTAAACTACGGAGGATTACTCTCAGTATGATGTACAAATAAAATGAACTCACTTGCGATTATAGATTTTGTTTTCTTTTACAGCAGTTGCCGGGCTGCGAAATGTACGGTTAGTGCTGCCACCGGTTGTGAGGGCGGGAACTTCGACTACGCTCCTCTGCCAGTTTGACATGGAAGGTGCACCTTTATACTCGGTGACATGGTACCGCGGCACTCGAGCTTTCTATCGCTTTGTGCCGAGAAACAGACCACCAAAACAGGTGTTTCCCTTCCCCGGAATTTCAGTGGATGTAAGTACCTCTGCCAAGAGTCTTGTGAACTGCGTTACTCTTGTTTCATTTAGAGGCTTAGAAGATCGTGGTCCGTGGCCTCGTATACTTAATGAGTGTGAATGCTATCTCTTAATTTGTATGGTTGTGGTGTATGTGTGTGTTTACAATGAATTGTGGGTGCTTAAGAAAGAAAACAAACGCAGCCTTCAAGTTAGGTACCATCACGACATTCCCTTTAAATTTGAGAAACTACACAATTAGTCCATCTAGAAGTTGTGAAAGGTGTTACTCATAGGGCCAATAGTGCTGCAGCCAGTATCCAGTAATCGGGAGATAGTGGGTTCGAGCCCAACTGTCGGCAACCCTGAAGATGGTTTTCCGTGGTTTCCCATTTTCACACCAGGCAAATACCGGGGCTGTACCTTAAATAAGGCCACGGCCGCTTCCTTCCACTTCCTAGGCCTTTCCTATCCCATCATCGCCTTAAGACCTATCTGTGTCGGTGCGACGTAAAGCAAATTAAAAAATAGTGCTGCAGTAGCACTTTCTGGCTCATCGATGAAAGCAGTGGCGAATTACCTCACTCCTCATTTAGCGTAGAATACCTTATTTAAGCGTTGTCATTATTTTGTACTTATTCCGTATAACTACATAACCTTCACTTGTGCTGTTTGAGGATTCAAGCAACCTCCAGGTTGATAACTTCACAGACAGAAAATCACTGGTGGGTTTATTCCACTTCGCATATGACATCACGAGAATGAGTGTATTCCCTTCAAAACAATTTTTTTTTGGCTATTTGTTTAACGTCGCACTAACACATCGAAGGTTTTCGGTGACGGAAGGGTAGGAGATTGGGAAGATAGCGCCGTGGCCTTCATTAAGGTACAGCCCCAGCATTTGCCTGGTGTGAAAATGCGAAACCATGGAAAACCATCTTCAGGACTGCCGACAGTGGGGTTTGAACCCACTATGTCACGAATGCAAGCTCACAGCTGCGCGACCCTAACAGCACGGCCACTTGCTCCCTTTTCAAAACTATCAATGAGTTCGATCTTCCTAAATTGTACCAGAAATCGAACTCGGGCCATCTCATACCCTACATTAGTGGGCACAGTAAATAAGGAACAGTGGACAGCGATTCTGGAATGCTAAAAACTCGGTGTTCAGTGATATTTCCGAAGATGTTTAACCAAATTCTCAGTATTCATTCGTACCCAGTGTTTGTTTTGACTTTCACATTTCTCCATCCACGTGACCAAATACAGTGTGCTTGAGGCACATACAGCTCAATAAGCTGGGTTGCTTTGGAGAAGTGGCTTTCAGTTCGAACAGCCGATGTGCCGGCTACTTCTCTTCTTCATCTGTGCAGCGGGACGATCTACTGTAAAGGAGAAATCCTCCGGTAATGGAATGAAGGAAAACCTAAATAAACAGTGCAAATTCGTTACTGTGTAATACGACTTTATTTACAAAATGTGTTTGAAATACCCACCCTCTTGTTCCGCACAAAGCACTATACGCCTCATAAGGCTTTCTTGTACCGTCAACAGCATGAAGTGTGAGACACTCCACTTGCTGCCCTAATCCTTTCCATAGGGTCGTCCCTGTTATCAGGTAATGTTGCATAAATTATGTCACGCATGCAGCCTCATAGTCGGCCCCGCGGTGCAGGGGTAGAACCCGGATTTGATTCCCGGCCAGGTCAGGGAATTTTACCTGGATCTGGGGGCTAGTTCGACCTCCATTCAGCCTATGTGATTACAATTGAGAAGATCTCTAACGGTGAGATGGCAGCCCCGGTCTAGAAAGCCAAGAATAACGGCCGAGAGGACTCGTGCTGGCTACACGACACCTCGTAATATGCAGGCCTTCGGGTCGCTTGGTAGGCTATGGCCCTTCGGGGCTGTTGGTTTATGGGGCTTAGTTTTGGTTTTATGTAACCTCACAGAAGAAAACCCATTTCTTTGACTATACTCATACTCTGAGAGCATATCCACCAACCTATGGTTACTATGTTGGGTTATCAGCCGGTAGAACCGTGGTCACCCCTCCTCTGCTCGGTTGGCTAGTCGAAGTGCAGAGTTGTCGGACCACTGACAAGCTGTGGCCATTTGTGGGCCGAGACTCATTCTGCATCCCCCGACTATTCTGGAATATTAGAGTGTGTAGTCTGCGGAATGAATGCAGCTAAAACTAAGTAGAGAAAGAGGTGAATCACAACTATGGGAATGCCAGCGAAAAATTTAACCATTAAACATTGCAATTTCTTTAGTGTTAAAAAATAATCCTAATATTTTAGCTACGGTTGGTCCAATTAAATTTGTGCATTTGGAGGACGCTAAGAAATTATACCTTGGATGCCGCGTTTTTCAGGCCTGCTCTACTGTGAGCAGTTAGACCGTCAACCTCTCCCCTCGTTCACAATGCGTTAACCCCCATCTAGAGAGCCACAGAAAGACGTGTTTGCTTTCAATATCGTCATGCCTGAGAAACCCACTACGTGAAATACACTGGCGAAAAATAAAATCCCAACGCCAAGACGACATTAGTTTGAGGAATGCAATTTTGGCTAAGATATTGTCTAGGTAACATATTTATTTGATTCAAGTTTCCATGCCACAGGTTCAAGTATGCGCGAGGAGACATGTGACACGATGGTACATTAATAACCGCCGTAGTCGCCACGATTTTGAATGCAAGCATGCAAACGTTCATGCAGTGTGTCGTACAACTGCCGTGTGTCATTTTGTGGGACTGATTTGCACACCTATTCCACTTGGTCAGTCAAATCGACAACAGTTAATGCTGGTATTGGATGACGCTAGATTTGTCGTCTCATACGTGCTCAAGGGGCGAAAGGTCTGGCGACCTCGCAGGCCAAGGCAACTGGTCGGCACTCTGTAGAGCACGTTGGGTGACAGCAGCGGTATGAGGACGAGCATTATCCTGTTACGAAATACCCCAATGAATACTGCGAATGAATGGCAGCACAACCGGTTCAGTCAACAATCTGACGTACAAATCCCCTGTCAAGATTCTTGGGATAACGACGAGAGGACTCCTGCTATCAAAGGAAACGTCCTAGACAGCTTGGTTCCAAGCGCTCGCCTGGCCTCCTCCTTCTCAAACTACGGCTATCACAGGCACCAGGACAGAAACACCTCTCATTTGAGATCACAAAAGATCACTACTCCGCCCTCCAATGAGCCCTAGCTTGACACTACTGAAGTCGCAAATGGCAGTGATTCGGATTTAGTGGCATGAAAGCTACAGGACGCCTGCTTCGGAGCTGTCCCTCAAGTAATCCATTTGTTACAGTTCGCTTTGTCACCCTGGTGCCAGCTGAAGCTCTAATGGCTACTGCAGATGCAGTACGGTCCACCACAGCCATGCGGGGAATACGGCAGTCTTCCCTCTCCGTAGTGGTCCATGTGTGGCCGGATCCCGCCTCTCCGCGATCATCGCTGCCAATACCGGTACACTATGGATACATACCTGTCAAGTCTTTCTACAATATCGTGGAGAGAAGATCCACCTGCTCGTAGTTCTATTATACGGCCTAGTTCAATTTCAGTAAGCTGCTGATACTGCCTTCTCGTCTCCTTAAAGGCATGTTTGACTCACAGCTACCTCACAACCCCTACTGGTGCAAGTAGGGGCAAAAGATCTTTCTAGGTCGTCGCCCCGAACAAATAGCATTAAAAAAAAAAAGATCTCTCATGAGTGAGATTCAGCACTGTGCGAGTAGTATCAAAGAATTGCGTTCGTAGGACACGTGGGGTGGATCAGTATTTCTGCAACAGCATCGTCACATAGCGCTTTTTGAAGGCGCAACAACCATATAAAACTGCAGCATTTACTTTTAGCAAGAGTGGACCGTCCTGATGCACAGGTAAAGCAGAGAGGATGCCTACATGTCGGAATTTGGATTGAAAATTTGTGTACTTCTCCGAAGCACCATTTTATGCCAGGCAACCCATCTTACTGAGCTGTATGTCCTTATTGATGAGAGTAGTTTAACGTCGCACTAACACACTGAAGGCTTTCGGCGACGCAAAGATGTAAAAGGTCTAGGATTAGGAGGGCAGCATCCGTGGTCTTAGATATGATGCTTGTTGTTTAATGGGGCCTAATATCAAAGGTCATCGGTCCGGTCTTAGTTAAGGTACAGCTCTAGCATTTGCCTGGCGTGAAATGATGAGATTAGGACTATGTTTGGAAGTAACACGTTGGGTTTAGCTGTGTACCGTACAAGTCGGCTTGAGGATCAAAAGCAAGCTCGAAATTTTACGTGAATATTAATTTTGCACAAGCCATTAAGTACAGTTTTATACTGAATCCGAACCTTTGTGATTTCACTTTCAAACTTTAAGAAAATCTCTTGTATTGACCTGAATTCAATACTTGGCTGTCTCGTTGTCACACAGCTATCATTTCTAAGTCGGCTGAGAAGATTGCATTCTGGGAAAAGAATTCATTAATAAAGATTGACTAACAAGTTTTGTTCAAACTTTGGGAAGTTGATCTACGTCAAAGATAAACAGATATGTAACCGAGGGTTTGTACCATTGGCAATTATTTAACGAGAAGATGGTCCACTTGATTTAACACATTCACTCCCATATCCGACCTTAGTTAGATTTGAATTCGCGCCAAGTTTGTATGTTCAAGTGTACATTAGATGACATAGTATATCAGTTTTCCGGAAGATAGCGGGCAGATGAACATTATACTACAGCTTGGCGTAATTTCTCGCATTGTAGGGTGTGTGATCTAAATAAACCCGTACCACTCCCGAGGTCTCTGAAGTGCGCTGTTAGAATTCATGTGACCGGGCGAGTTGGCCGTGCGGTTGGGGGCGCGCATCTGTGAGCTTGCATCCGGGAGATAGTGGGTTAGAACCCCACTGTCGGCAGCCCTGAAGGTGGTTTCCCGTGGTTTCCCATTTTCACACCAGGCAAATGCTGGGGCTGTACCTTAATTAAGGCCATGGCCCTTCCTTCCCACTCCTAGACCTTTCCTATTCCATCAGCGCAATAAGACCTATCTGCGTCGGTGCGACGTGAAGCAAATTGTAAAAAAAAAAAAAAAAAAAAAAAATCATGTGACACTGAATGATGAAATGAACAATCATGGCGAGTAAAATATAATACTAGATTGTATTGTGAAGGTGCGTACAAATTTTCAGATGTTTGGGCTTTATAGTATAGGAGTGATACTAAGTGAAATACGTGTGTTACCTAGCGAGTCAGGGTGGTATGGTTGCAGTATCTGGGATCTTTACCAGGATTACTTGATTCAAGAACTGGAAAAAATCCAAAGAAGAGCAGCTCGATTTGTTGTGGATGATATCCGACAAAAGAGTAACGTTACAAAAATGTCGCAAAATTTGGGCTGGGAAGACTTGGGAGAAAGGAGACGAACCGCTCGACTAAGTGGTATGTTCTGATCTGTCAGTGGAGAGATGGCGTGGAATGACATTAGTATACGAATAAGTTTGAGTGTTTTTTTAAAAAGTAGGAAGGATTACAATATGAAGATAAAGTTGGAATTCAAGAGGACAAATTGGTCAAATATTCGTTTATCGGAAGGGGAGTTACGGATTGGAATAATTTACCAAGGGAAATGTGCAATGAATTTCCGATTTCCTTGCAATCATTTAATAAAGTGCTAGGAAAACAACAGATAGAGAGTATGTCATCTGGGCGACTGCCCTACATGCAGATCAGTAGTGATTGATTGATTGAATGATTGATTGATTGATTGATTGATTGATTGATTGATTGATTGATTGATTGATTGATTGATTGATTGATTGAAGATCGCTGGGTTGAATGATTAAATACTCGTGGAGTGAGCTGGAAGCGAATGTGCAACCTGCGTATCTGTTGGCAATTTGCGTGTAGGCACAGATGATTCACCCGTTACATACGGGATATTATATGTGAAATCGGACAGCAAAAATAACTAGTATATTTTAATATACAAGTCATTTCATAGAAAATAAAATAAAGTGACTGGAAATATCTATTTCTGCATAATATCAGTTCCTTTGTTCAACAGTCTTCGTTATATTAAATGTTAAATACAGTTTATTTTTCTGACAGTCAACCTTTACAGAATTATTATGAATAAGCTATTAAAGAGTGGACCTTAATTTATTTCCAGTTATAAAGGTAATGCTAAATAATATGCAATAATGTTTTCGGAATGTAGTTATTTATGAACATGATCTGAAAACGCATTTATTGAATTGGCTCCATTCTCACATTAAAAAATATTTTGAAAGTTACTAGTTTCCTCTTAAACGCAGGAGACGGACTGGATTTATAAAATTCTGGGGTATTCCTGTACTTGTATGGAAATGCATTAATGTGTTCAATTTTCGTTCTATGCTAATATCCATCCAGATACTCTCAACGAATTTTGGCACCATAAACGCCCCTAATCGCGCTAATTTTTCAGTGCAATCGCAAGAATGAAATTTCATCACGGCTACCTCTCTCAGCACCTCCACAGAATTCAAGTACTACGTAGTTCTGTTCGTGTTCCGCTGATGCAGTTGCAGATTTCAGTCACATATTCTCTGGATGTCCACATCACTTTCCTCTCACTACTTGTCTACTACAAAGATTACTGTCATTGGGATCCCAATTGCCGCGTGCTCTTGTTGTAACTACAAAGGCGCACACACGAAACGCTGTCAATTGTGTATAGTTTTATTTACAAATTATATACACATTATACACACATAATCCTTGCAGTAATAGACTGCCGTCTTGAACAAACCACTGCTACGAAGTAGAAGAAGAAGAAGAAGACGGCAACATTCGCATGTCAGCCAACTACCAACAAAACAAAATCACAACATAAGTTCATACTAGACTTGGTTCGAACCCCACTGTCGGCAGCCCTGAAAATGATTTTCCGTGGTTTCCCATTTTCACACCAGGCAAATGCTGGGACTGTACCTTGATTAAGGCCACGGCCGCTTCCTTCCCACTCCTAGCCCTTTCCTGTCCCATCGTCGCCGTAAGACCTATCTGTGTCGGTGCGACGTAAAGCAACTAGCAACAACAACAACATACTAGACTTACGACTTTCACTAGCAACTCTCGCTAACAAACTCTAACTCAACTCCCAAGACTGCCTCTTCATATACATCGCCTGGCCAGGCTTCTAGAAAAGTACGACACAAAATATTCTCTGAAGTTTCTCGGGTCTCCAATAACCTATTTACAAATGGATCGAATTCTCCATATTACTATAGTGACAAGATGCATTGTTCTGGACTATTACCGCGTGTTACACAACATTACAGTGGATTTATACAACATATTTACAGGTAATTACGTGTTCTTTCATTACATAAACTCTTATTAATATACATACAACAGATGTATCATGACATAACCTCACATATTTTGTTACACAATATAGATCATACAACACACAAGTAATACGAGCAATATTTATACCAAATAAAGTCCGTACATAACTACGTACATAATAATAATAATAATAATAATAATAATAATAATAATAATCAAGCTCGATATTTTTATTATTTACCCATGGGTTAGAGAATTGTTTCCAAGTTATACTAGTCCATTACACTTGCATCATTCTTACGCCAATTGGCCATAAAAGTAGCCTGTCTGCCTACTTCGGATTACATGCACTTCTCTTTGATATTTGTTTGCGTAACTTATTTAAAGCCTTCATCTGGCATCGATCTTACCGTACCACATCTATTATATTCCCACACTCCCACTCCTTTTCTTCCATGGCCTACTCATGTGTACCGCTGAAAGTCATAAAGGGCCTTATGACGAGAAGTTGAACCCATCTCTCCTGTATCCCAACAACGTATAAAATAAATAAATCCCTTACACAATTCCCTGGGCTTTGTCCGGTATACAAAAAAGAAAGAAAGAAATTAAAATATTCGTAACTACCGCATGAATTTTATGTGACCCTACACGAACTGCAGTCTGCGAACTTCAATTGAATACGCGCTGTGTAACTACACGCTTGTTGTGTAGCTACGTGGTCGTAGTGGGAGCTCAATATCACCAAAGCAGTTATTTACAACCTGTGATAATAAAGTTCGGTGAATAGTCTTGTACTATCAACGTAGATGAACAATGCACGACAGTGACCTTACTCTCCTTCGAAATAGTCGCGTCCCATAACTATGCACTGCTGAGATCGGCGATACATGTCCTGGATACTTTGCAAGCAGGTTTCTTTGGGATGGTATTCAAAAGCCTCGTCACATTTCGTTGGATGTCAGGAATATCGTCAAATCTCTTTCCTTTCAAAACGAGTTTGATGCGTGACTTTTCGGCTCTACCTTTTTCCGACGAGGAGATCCCGGAGAACGCCATTCCATGCTTTGCCGTTTCGTTTCAGGGTCGTACCTGAGGCACCAGATTTCATCTTCAGTGACAATACAGTTCATGAAATTTGGTGTCGCATCCGCCCTTTCGACAAAATTCTGTGAAGCCTCAAAACGTACCTGTTTCTGATCGTCAGTCAAGTGATGTGGCACAAGACGAAAACACGTTTTCCTCCTCCCTAGCTTCTGGGTAGAGATTTGTAGTACGGATTCACGGTTAATCTGCAATTCATCCGCTATCATGCGCACAGTAATCGCCGATCGTTCGTGATTAATGTCCTCACCTTCTCAATGTTTTCGTCACTGACGGCGGTCGCCGGTCTTCCGCTACGGTAGTTGTCAGAATCACTTTCCCGGCCTCCTCGAAAACGAGCGAACCTTTCGTACACACACTTCAAGGAGAGTGCTTGATCTTCATAAACACGTACCAGCATCGCATGCGTTCCTTTCGGTGTCTTGCCATGTTCCTGTTCGCAGTTGAGAACAAACGCACTAAACACGCACTGTGTCAAACAGGTCTTACACGGCACACACACGATGCTCAACTGAACAACGTTGGGAGAAGGTGGTCAAAACCTGCTGTTACGCAGGTGTGTCGCCAGTGTTGCCGGATCTACCGTTCTGACTTCATTCACCGAACTTTATTGTCACAGGTTGTACATGTACCATTCACTGCAAAAAGAGACATCACAACATATATCTTCCACTGTTGCTGGAGAACGTGCCACTGCGCGGGCGGTTATGTATATGGTGTCAAAAGGACGGGGCTCCACCTCACGGATCAGTAGTCGTCCAGAACAATCTTCATGTTTCATATCAAAATAAAGAGAGAGTAAGGGGCGAACCCGTTCACTGGCCCTCCAGATCACCCAATCTGACGCCACTTGACTTATTCCTGTGGGGTCAATTGAAGCATGAAGTGTATACGCAGGAGCCTGAATGTCTTGGTCACCTTCGGCAACTGATCACCAAGGTATGTCAAGCTGTTACACCTGACATGTTACAACGTGCAAGAATGTCTTTAAAACGTCGTGCTGAAATCTGCATAAACCAAGGTGGTCAACATTTCGAACACTCGTTACACTGAATAGGCAGGGTACTCTACTTCCTAGCTACAGACCATCATGTCGTAGTCTAACCTGGTTATGTAACATCGGATAAAAACAATCGTTTTCAGGACCAAATAAACATTCACGCTTTGGAACAGAATGGACATGTGGCCATACTATAGTCACCGTAAACAGCGTTAATCGAAAAATAAGACTGTACCAGCCCGTGAATCAAACCTACTACCACACAGCTTGGCTAATACAATAACAGTTACGCGTGATATAACCACCTTAGCTACCGCGAGCGGCGATGCGCGTCTAGCACGTTGTAGTCCTGTCCAAACGTAAGATAGTGTTATTCGCAGTTTTGATTGTTTTACACATTCACTTAAGTTCATTTAAATAATGGAAATAACACTGCCGCTAAAGATTTCTACCATATTTGCGAGGATTATATAAACGGTATTGTTGTACTAAGGCCATAGAGGAGCAGATACTAATGTTTTTCGGAGGACTATGATATACGCGTTAGTTGGATTACCTTTCTTTCTTTCTTTCTTTCTTAATCTGTTTACCCTCCAGGGTTGGTTTTCCCCTCGAACTCAGCGAGATATCCCACCTCTACCGCCTCAAGGGCAATGTCCTGGAGAGTGAGACTTTGGGTCGGGGGATACAACTGGGGAGAATGACCAGTACCTCGTCCAGACGGCCTCACCTGCTATGCTAAACAGGGGCCTTCGTGGGGGATGGGAAGATTGGACAGGACAGGCAAGGAAGAGGGAAGGAACTGCCGTGGCCTTAAGTTAGGTACCATCCCGGCATTTGCCTGGAGGAGAAGTGGGAAACCACGGAAAACCACTTCCAGGATGGCTGAGGTGGGAATCGAATCCACCTCTACTCAGTTGACCTCCCGAGGCTGAGTAGACCCCGTTCCAGCCCTCGTACCATTTTTAAAATTTCGTGGCAGAGCCGGGAATCGAACCCGGACCTCCGGGGGTGGCAGCTAATCACACTAACAACTACACCACAAAGGAGGACCTTATTATTATTACCTAGGTATTATTATTATTCCTACTGCTATTGTTGTTAGTAAGGGGGCCATTTTACAAGATCAGATGGGCTGTTTGGTTATGACTGACGTGCCTAAGAATATCTTCTGTCTCCATAGAACGCAGCACAGCTGAATTCCATTCTGTATCTCTTTATAACTTCATTCTGCTCCTCTTTTGAACCAAGGCCATGTCTAATTTTAGGATCAACAACATAATATCCTGCAGAATATATCCGCGCTAATGTTTCTGAGAAGCGAATAATCAAACACCATTTTTCCTCGTTTTGTGCCACTTCTCTGGACTGTCTCCAGAACTTCAAGCAGACTTTTGAGGTATTGTTAGAAGACATTAACGGGCCAGTAATCGCACTGCTCACCAATAGTGTTGTAATGTAACCCTTCCGGTTCGTTGCAGGTACTCTTTGCAATAGGAATGTGTTTTTTTTTTGGGGGGGGGGGTGTATTAAGGGTTTTGTTCTTGTCGTAATTTTTGGCATTTTTGGTTTTCCAGAAGCGCGTGCTTCTATAGTGTGTTTACTAGCGCGTGAAGTTTAATAAATTAGGGCTAGGATTGAGAAAGATATCTCAAGACTTAAATACAATATCACTTCCACTGAGCAAATTGGCTGCGTGGTACGCGCCGTGTAACTATAAGCTTGCATTCGGAAGGTGGTGGGTTTGAGCCCCACCATCGGCAGCCCTGAAGATAGTTTTACACCAAGCTGTGTTCTAATTACTGCCACGGCTGCTTCCATTCCAGTCCGAATCTTTTGTTATGCCATCGTCGCTGAAAACCTATACGAGTTAGTGCGACGTTAAACCACTTGTACAGAAGAGAGAAGAAAGAAACATCATAACCAGGAAAGAATCGCTCTAAGGAATACTGCCGAAGGTTGCAGTAGTCTAATATCAAACGAGCCTGACTCTAGAGACAGATACTTCGTTTTATGTGTTTCTAGGATCGAGGTGCTGTATATAGGTCATTTCAACTCAAATCTTCAATCGAGGCATTCATAGTTTTCAGAGAAAGATGTTTTCGCTAATATGATCGTTCAGGTGTGCACATATTGAATATGAGAGATATTCAGATCAGAAGATCAGTGGTAGGAGTCCCACTCGATGAAGCAATATTCGGGAGAATTATGTTCTTATGACAAGAGATGAAAATACGAAGCTTTGCTATCAGATTCCTTAACGAGCTTTCTGGAATATTTATAATCAGCAAAACATAAATTTTGCATAAGTGGTGTTTAGAGGTAAACTGTCGTTATCCAATTATGAAGAGACATAACAGCATGCAGTTCCCCTAAACCAATTTTTGTAGCAAGCTCCAATAAATAAATAAATAAATAAATAAATAAATAAATAAATAAATAAATAAATAAATAAATAAATAAATAAATAAATAAATAAATAAATAAATAGTCCGCCTCTGTGATGCAGCGGTTAGCGTGATTTGCGGCCAACCCCGGAGACCGGGTTCGATTCCCGGCTCTGCCACAAAATTTGAAAAGTGGTACGAGGGATGGAACGGGGTCCACTCCGCCTCGAGAGGTCAGCTGAGTAGAGGTTGGTTCGATTCCTACCTAACCCATCCTCGAAATGGTTTTCGTGGTTTAACACTTCTCCAAGCAAATGCCGGGATGGTACCTAACTTAAGGCCACTGCCGCTTCCATCCCTCTTCCTTGTCTGTCTCTTCCAATCTTCCCATCCTCCCCACAAGGACCCTGTCCAGCATAGGAAGTGAGGCTGCATGGGCGAGGTACTGGTCCTCCTTCCAAGTTGTATCCCCGACTCAATGTCTCACACTCCAGGACACTGCCCTTGAGGTGGTAGAGGTTGGACCCCTCGCTGAGACCGAGGGAAAATCCAATCCTGGAGGGTAAACAGATTAGGAAAGAAAGAAAGAATGAATGAAAGAAAGAAAGAATAAATAAATAAATAAATAAATAAATAAATAAATAAATAAATAAATAAATAATTGGTATGCTGCTACGAATAAAACATTTCCATGATATGCGTTTTAGGAGAATATCCATAAATATGGACGGAATATGATGTACTTTCTTCATTTGCTTAGGGCGTCTTGGTAAATGTCTGTGTGAACTTGCAGTGTGATGAATGATAGTCTGTGTGACTATGGGTTCTGTACGCGTATGTGCTTTGTTAATTGAATAGGACTGGGATCACGAATGAAGCTACCGTTACTAATATATTAGGCACAACATCGGAATCCATAGAAATGAAAAGTACAGAGAATTCAAAACATGAAAATGTAACGGAAAAGTTGCTGTTGGTTTCGTTCTGGGCAGCAGTCATTTAGTCGTTGGCGAACTCAACCCCAATGAGGTCGGTGTCATTTGAGGGTGGTTTTGTTTAAATATCTTGGTGTCGTTTTCTTCCAGCACATTAAACGAAATTCCGACATCTCAGAGTCTCTTAAAATCTACAGTATAGTAATTAAAGGGGCATAGTAACGTGTTATTCACCAAAATCACTTTTGAAATTATTATGCGTGCCTTGATCGGCTTATAAGCAATGCAATTACTGGTATGCTGCTTATTTACAAATGTTATATTCTGAAATACTTGCGGTGTTAAAAATATTATAAGCACATTCTTTAATTTGTAATGAATCTTTAAAATATCCCAGACGGAATATGACATTATTATTATTATTATTATTATTATTATTATTATTATTATTATTATTATTATTATTATTATTATTATTATTATTATTATTATTATTATTATTATTATCTTATGGCACTACAGAGATGTTACAGACGATTATAATAACTAGATAGATACACAAACAATGATGAAACAGAGAAAATCAACAAATCACTAAATAAAGTCCTGATTGTCTAGCGCTAGCCAATGTATGGCCTACACTGAAGCTGTCTTAAATTATTCCGCAGGTCCGGAGAATACCCTTTGTTTACACTCAGTGACAACGTAATGGATTGTTTGCTCCACCTCACCACAATCGCAGCTAGGAGAAGATTGCAAGTCCTATTTGTGAAGCTATGAAACGCATGGCCGGTTCGAACCCTGCTGTTAGCAACCCAAGTTTTCCGTGGAAGGTCAAAACCAGGATGGGGAAAGTGTACATAAAATAAAGACTGCCACTCATGGGAAACAATATTAAGGATGACTTACCCTGTTCGATGAAAACGTATTTTGTCAGCATGTAATCACTGAGCGACAGATTATCTCATTTATTGTGCTGCAAAAACACGGCAATTGGACCTGGATATCCATAGTTACCTTTCTTCAACTGTCATTAGTAACCACTGCTCACCAAGTCTCAGTTTTCAAAGATCAAGTTATTTCGCTGCTGCTGTAACTCGTTACTTGCGTCATGTAGTTCGTTATGACATGACTAATTGGACTTCAAATATTGTATTCGTATTTTTTTATTTTTTCTAATGAAATAGGCCAGCCGAAAATTCCAAAATTTTGAAATGCCTGTAATAAAATACCTTTTTTCGGTTCCTTGGCTGAATAGTCAGCGTAGTGTCCTTCGGTTCCTAGGACCTGAGTTCGACTCCCGGCTGTGCCGGATTTTATTAACCACATATAGTTAATTATTCCATTTCGGCAGCTAGGTATTTGTGTTCGCCTTAATACATATTTTCGTTAACATACTACACAACACACCATAAAACACCACAGAAACACACAGACTGAGCGAGTTGGCCGTGGGGTTAGGGTCGCTCAGCTGTGAGCTTGCATGCGGGAGGTACTGTGTTCGAACCCCACTGTTGGCAGCCCTGAAGATGGTTTTCCATTGTTTTCCATTTTCACAGCAGGCAAATCCTGGGGCTGTTCCTTAATGAAAGCCACGGCCGCTTCCTTCCCACTCCTAGACCTTTCCTATCGCATCACCGCCAAAAGACCTTTCTGTGTCGGTGCAACGTAAAGCAAATTGTAAAAAGAAAAAAGAAGAAATACAGTACGGTAATGAAAACATCCTTCCACATAGGGCTGGCGTCAGGAAAGGCATTCGGCCATAAGACTGAGCGAAATCTACGTGTAGTGCCAACCCAAGTAATTGAGAAGGGGTCAGAACGAAGGAGAAGAAGAACTTGCCATTGAAACTTGTCAATGTAGCCCTTGAAGAGTGGGAAGGGCAGCTGGCTACGTTGCTGCGAGCTCCTTAGGACAATTTTAACATACCGTTAACGCTCTTGGGTGCGTTACACAGCTAACAACTCCATCATCTTTGAAAACTGATATCTGAACTGCCGTTCAGCTTTCAGTGCTTACCAAAACAAATCCCTTGATGTTGCGGATCTGATGGGTCTTGGCCTTTCAAGCGACCGATACTCAGCCAGAAGCCCTGCAGATTGCGAGCTGACTTGTGGTCAGCGCGACGAATCCTCTCGGCTATTATTTTTTATTTTCTAGACAGCGGCTGCTATCTCACCGTCAGATAGCTCCTCAGTTGTTCTAACGTAGGCTGAGTGGATCTAGAACCAGCCCTCAGTTCCAGGTAAAAGTCCATGACCTTGCCGGAGTCGAACCCGAGTCCTCCAGGTAAGAGAGAATCTCGATACATCTAGACGCGGAGTCAAATTTCAATGCATACATACTGTTTTAAACTGAACTAATAGTCTCCAAAGCTATCGAATGTCGTAATTTATTTGCCAGCGGAGAAGTTGTGACCCAAACCAAGTGATTTTTAGTTTCGTGTCCCTTAATTTGCGACCAACTCAATGAAGGACTGTACTTTTTAATACTTTTACGTACTAATTTGTATTACTGCCTTACTGTGTCCATATCAAGTGTACCGTATAGTGTTCTGCTGTTTGATGTTTCAGTGAATAGATCATCTGGATATGGGTATATTTTGTACGAGGACAAAAACTGAAAAAAGTAGTGCGTTGTAATATGTGAGGGAAAAGTTACATACCGTACATATACTTCAATCAACAATGTAATGAGGCACATTGACAAGAAACATACCACACACAGGAATTTTTGTTATGTTACTTGCAGTGAATATTCCTCTCCAGCAGTCTGCCAACATATAAAACACACTCAGATGCCACCGTTGTTTGCACTATTCTATTAAAAATTAAGTATACCTTCAATTTTATTATTCTGTCTAATTTGTTTAATTTTCAGGACAGAACAAAAATTTGGTTCAAGATATGTCTTAAGATGATATATTTTTAACAAAACTAAGTTTGTCCGCTGTTATTACGTAATGTGTTCTATTTAAGGAACACACTTCTTTCGAATGAATGGTCTGATATTAATGAAAGTACTACTGTTACAAATCTCATGTTATACTTCTCATTGCTATACTGTTGCCAACTGCAATCAATAACCAATCTATTTTTAAGTATTTTCATACTTGTTATATTGTTAGCATTACTCTCTTCCAGCTTCCATTCATATCAGTGGTACAAGCAGCATTGCTCAGACGGTTGAGGCGCTGGCCTTCTAAGCCCAACTTGGCAGGTACGATCCTGGCTCAGAACGGTGGTATCCGGCACCTCGGCGTCTCCGAATACCATAAATGTAGTTAGTGAGACGTTAAGCCAATAACATTAATATTATTATTACCAATCATATAAGCTTCAGTTTTCACGTAAAAGCTATTCAGCAGGTGTTCCGTTGTTAATGGAACACTCCTCACATCATAACAAATGTGCAAACTCTTATACATAGGCTATACGGAAGAATCGGCGTCGATCTTTGCATATTTCGTCCCGTGCTTAAGTCTTTTATAACTGAAATAGGTTTTCTTGTTTTCTTCTTCTTAATCTGTTTATCCTCCAGGGTCGGCGTTTCCCTCGGACTCAGCGAGGGATCCCACCTCTACCGCCTCAAGGGCAGTGTCCTGGAGCTTCAACCTCTTGGTCGGGGGATACAGCTGGGGAGGACGACCTGTACCTCGCCCAGGCGGCCTCACCTGCTATGCTGAACAGGGGTCTTGCGGGGGGATGGGGAGATGGGAAGGGATAGACAAGGAAGAGGGAAGGAAGCGGCCGTGGCCTTAAGTGGCCCCCGTTCCAGCCCTCGTACCACTTTTCAAATTTCGCGGCAGAGCCGGGAATCGAACCCGGGCCTCCGGGGGTGGCAGCTAATCACACTAACCACTACACCACAGAGGCGGACTTTATTGTTTTCTCTTCAATATATGTACACTTGACCAATGTCCTTCACTGAATTGTCAGCAAAGCAGTCTTCAGTTCAGACGGCCCAGGTTCGATTCCAGTCTGAATTCCTTTGGCTCGGGGTCTGTATGTTTGTGTTCATCTTAATATAAATTCATTACATCTTCATCTATTTCAACCGTAGCAAAATAAGTTAAAAGTGAGTTTCATCAAAATTGACGAAAATGATAAACTGAGGCTGGCTGCAAGACAGGACTGAAAGCCTAAAAATAAAATATCCAATACACTTTTTGTTAATAGTCTTGTATATTTCTATTACAAGTTGCGTTTAGGGAAACATTTAGTGCTGTCATTTAAACGCGTAAAAGCATAAACGTTCACCCATTTATTAACAAGTATTCGCTAGTCTATGATCATGTGCTCCTTCTACTCGGCCGTGCTTGTATTCGGGGAATTGGACGTTTTCAGCCGATAACGTTTTGTGTCAAGAAGCGAGTTCCATTGAAGGTCTTAAGTTGACTTATATCTCACTGTCCGAACGGAACAATGTTCTGTTAATTTGAGCACAGCATGACCGTGATACACATTAAGACGTAAAGGTGTTAAAACATACAGTATTTCATTGAGTTAAAATGCCATGGAGCCCCATAGAATCGTAAAAGGTAGTTTTTCCTTTCTGGCGAACTCGATTCGACACTAATCTATCGTGATACCCCTGTACTGGTGAAGACCGTACACAATTAGTACACGTCAGGCTCCTTACATGAGCTAACAAAAGCAACCACAGTGCGGACCCAATGCCTGTCCTGGACGTTGGCCATCTGGTCAATACCTCCAGCTAAACGAGGAGAAAGTGAGCCGGAATTTACTCTCGGCAAGATGGCTAGTGTCCGCCTCTGTGATGTAGCGGTTAGTGTGATTAGCTGCCACCCCGGGAGGCCCGGGTTTGAATCCCGGCTCTGCCACAAAATTTGAAAATTGGTACGAGGGCTGGAACGGGCTCCATTCAGTCTTGGAATGTCAACTAAGTAGAGGGGAGTTCGATTCCCAGCTCAGCCATCCTAGAAGTGGTTTTCCACTTCTCCTCGGGGCAATTGCCGGGATGGTACCTAACTTAATCCCACTGCCGCTTCCTACCCGTTTCCTTGCCTATCCCTTACGATGTCCCCATCCCCCCACAAGGCCTCTGTTCAGCATAGCAGGTGAGGCAGCCTGGGCGAGGTACTGGTCCTCCTCTCCAGTTTCATCTCCACGACTCAAAGTCTCACGCTCCAGGACACTGCTCTTGAGGCGGTAGAGGTGGGATTCCTCGCTGAGTCCCTGGGAGGGTGAACGGATTAAGAAAGAAAGAAAGAAAGAAAGAAAGAAAGAAAGAAAAGGATGGCTAGTTCCTTCCCACTCCTCCAGCTTACAGATTAGTGGCCAGCCGATCTTAGTGGTGCAGTCGGTTATTCCTCGTCCTTCTGTTCCCAAGATAGCGGGAACAATACCGGTGTTCGAAGGTGATTAAAGACGACACATCCGTGTCCATGGCTTCCAGAATATTCAAGAAATCTTGCGGCACAAAATTCCGAGACCTAGGGGTCTGCTGTTACTGTAGAATGGATGTTAAACAAATAACATTGTTGTTGTTGTTGTTCTGAGGATACGCCCAATGTTGCTTGAATTCAGAGATATCACGAGAACCAATGTTTAAACAAGACTTTCAACAACAACAACAACAACAACAACAACAACGCATAATGAAGTACTTGATGCCCCTTCAAATGCTATAAATTTTGTCTAACATGTCAGTAATCTAATAACAGTGTTATTGATTCTACGTCCCACTGCGTTTTACGGTTTCCGGAGACGCTGAGGTGCCGGAAGTTTGGACCGCAAGAGCTCTTTAAAGTGCCATAAATCTACCGACATCAGTCTGACGTATTTGAGCACTCTCAAATACCATCGTACTGAGCCGCAACTGAACCTGCCAACTTGAGCTTAGAAGGCCAGCGCTCTCCCTCCTGAGCCACTCAGTCCGGTTGTTAGTTAACTGTTGACATGAGCTCTCATTTTAGAAAATAAAAATAAATGCCAACCGCAGTGGCGTGCACTGAACCCCATCTACCCCAGCGCTGCTGGGATAAAGAAAATTGTATTAACATTTTCTAATTATTCCTTAGAACGCTTTTTATAATGTTTAAAAAATTGCGAACATCTAAGCCAAGCCAAATATAGCTGTCGCGACAATCCTTTCGCACTACCGCAGTTCAGCTTCTCCAGTGAGCTGGGTTTCCTTGCCGGCGCAAAAGAGAGCTACCCACAGCGAAATTTAAGGTCGCTTGGGTGACGCATGCACTTGGAGCTTCCTCGAGGCGAAGCTGTGACCCCTCCCCCGACAGCAATTTACGGAGGCAGGCCAGCTAGCTTAGGTAAGGGGTGTTAGTTTTAATACTTGACACTCGAAGTCTTCGGCGCCACACACTAGAAACTGCAAGAAATATAACATCTTAACAGTATAGACACTTGCACACCGTCTTACTAATAAAAGTAGTGCCAGTGTATGAAATCAATTGTGATATAGAAGAATATATTTTAGTCTTGGGTTTCGGCATGTGTAGTGTACAGTTTTTTCGAGCATTTCACTGATGGGACGTGTAGAGTATGTGTTCCGATAGCCGCAGAAAAATATTTAGGTTGCCCAGCATGAACACAGATTTAAGCGCGAATGGTTGTCTGTGAAGGTAGTATATAGTGAATTTTTGTTGCGTTTCTCTTGGATTATAGGTGAAGGTTTCGCGAGTTCTGTGGCATTCTTCATGAATACGACGTGTGTTATATGTCGTGACAAATATTTTCCCTCGTTTATCGTTGATGCACGTACACTCAGTATGCGAGTGAAACTATGAAATTTCAACGATGGTAAAATGCCAGTTCAATTTTGCTGATTAGTTTGGATTAGGCTTTTTAAGTAAAAAAACAAATAGTTAGTCCCGGTGTATTTTTGTGATAACCATGACTGTACTATCACGAAGCGTCACTGGATGTAATTTTAAGTACATTGTTTAAAATCTGCTATAGATTATGTTCTGATGGTGTCGTCACTGCCGCGAATATGAATTTGGACGTATGTGCGAGCGTGTGGTTGAAAATATTCTTGAAATATCTTTCTCAGGTAGATCATTCCACGAAAATACAGCCTTATAAAATGGTAATGTTGACATTAGAGAGTGTAGTGGGGCTACTATTGTTTATATATTTTTAAAAACTTTTTTGCAGCTGGGGTAATGAATATGTTCACCGCACGTCACTGGCCAACCGAATGCTTTGAAACTTGTTAGTAATGAGGAGTCACTTATGGAAGTAGGGTGACCATTTTTACAGCACGGGACTGTTAATATTTAAGGTCGTTTATCTCGGTTTTGTGATGTTTCCTTTAAGAGAAACTGGATTAAATCTGCTTCTATTAGAGTGGATTCACTCTGAAGTAAATTTATGACAAATTCTAACATTAGAAGCCTAGAAGGTTCAGTTTACGACAATATTAACCACCTACTGTAATAATTACAGCAAATCACTGGTGTAATTTAATTCCAATAGATGCATAGACGAATCAGAAATATTTTAAAACACTACAGCAAAGTACATTTTTCTTTCATTTTTCTAATTATAATTATATAAGTAAAATTTATTTTAAAACTTTCTTCCAGTCAATTCGATTCCGCATATTATTCATTATACCTTAAAGGTAAAAAAGATACGAATAACTTGAGAGTGCATCCTGCAGTGATTTTGGACCCAAAAATAATCAGAAGCGAGATTTTGGTACTAGTAGACAATCCAATCTTTGGGGCACATCGGGGTACCTTTTATTTTTCATTGTGGCTATTTTTAAAAATCTTGTGGGGACCTTTAAGTTACACATATGCATCAATTAACTGGGCACGCCCACTCAAGCTTGCTGTTACTCAAAAAATAACTTCTTCTATAAATGATTCGTTTTAAACTTGCATCTGCAGGATGTTCATAATTGTTAGTATCCATTTCTAGAATGGTTGAATACTTTCAGAAATACCTGGAGTAACTCATGGAAAACTCAATAGGTATTTAAAATATAGCATTTTAGTATATAACAAACGTAACACTACACATTATTCCCTTGACATTTCTAAGCTTAATGTATAAGTTATGAACCAGGAAACAAAACAAGAATAAAGGGCCTAGGGCATTTGGAAAAATGATCATGTTTCCGAAAGAAAAAAAGAAGTCAATATTTCGAAACTAATTGCTAAATTTAAACCATATTTTGATGTTTTTATTTGGCCGTTATTAACTGTCTCACAGAATTTGTTGTAAATCAGATTAAAATGAACAAAGATAGAAATTGCAGTAGGAATCCGCTCTTAAGATCATAATGTAAGAAATGTTGTTTTGAAGAGCTCTGCTCTTTCCTTCAATCGCATATACTTACGACAAGAGAGGCGCAGATTGAAGACAGCAAGAAGCTACTGAACTGTTAGGTTCAGAATTATTTATTATTATTATTATTATTATTATTATTATTATTATTATTATTATTATTATTATTATTACTAATAGTCTAAAGAATTTCATTTACTGACACTGAAATAATGTGGCTTTTCATTTTTTGTCTACAGGTGGAGTCTTCTAGCGAGTATCAAGTGTCACTACGACGTGTGCCACTCCACCTAGCGGGAGCGTTCAGCTGTGAGGTGTCAGCTGATGCACCATCATTTACCACAGTCACGGTATCAGATAATCTAACAGTACTCGGTGAGTGGTCGATGAATATATTCTGACTATTTTAAGAATGTATTTTGAACTGAATATATGCATGAGGATATCCTTATGAAAACCTTATGCAACTATTTGCCAACATTTGAGTGGGTTATTCCCCTTCAGGTTTCGAGAAGGTCTTTTGGTATTACGCCAATCCTACACTCAGATTGACTGAAGTCAAGAGGGAATATTGAGCAGATCAAAGCATTATACGAAGTGCTTAAAACATTTATACGAATTAAAAGGATTAAAAGGGAGTAAAATTAACATTACTTCACTTCGTGAAAGAATTCTCTGGATTGAAGGAGTAGAGTTATTTCCATCTCAGGAAAAGTTATACTTCTTGAATATAAAACCATTTCTCATTGCATTTTAGCTCTTGCAAGAGTGACGAGAACTCGAGGGACAGATGGGCTCAAATCCCACAATCAGCGGTGATATAAATTATTTCTTTTTTGATTCTTCCTAATTCATCCACAGCAACATTGCGGTATAGTAACTGTCTCAAGGTAACGTATGTTTAGTTCCCATTTATAGCCCCAATTTATGAAAAATAAACCGTAGATGTACCCCAGCAATAACCACAATAAATTCGATTATTAGAAAGTATCCACATTCACTATAAGTTCAAGGAACCTACATCGCTTAGTCAGTAGTGAACTATACGAGAGTGATTCGTTAAATAATTAATAAGAGCCTAATTGGTACATTTACATAAACAATCACCCGACGTCAGAATATAACTACATCCTCGATTTCTAATCCTATTTCAACTATTTCTTTCTCGATTGGCCGGAAAGGTCGGATACTAGTCTTTGCCAAGTTAGAAAAGTGTTTTACAATGTCTACTGATGGCAGCATCATTGCAATTCACGACTAAGTGTGGACTAGCGTTATCGTGCAGCTACGACGTATGTTCACAGCAACTCAGAGCTTTTTCTACGACTGTTTGACCTGTTGACGTAGACTAGACCCAGAAATCTGATCACATTGTGCACCTCATTGTTTGACGATTCTTTCGCTAGCTCTATCATTCTCTAGCTGTTATTTTTACAATTTGTTTTACGTCACACCGACACAGGTAGGTCTCATGGTGACGATGGTGAGGGAAAGGCCTAGGAGTGGGAAGGAAGCGGCCGTGGTCTTAATTAAGGAACAGCCCCGACATTTGCCTGGTGTGAAAATGAGAAACCACGGATAACCTTCTTCAGGGCTTCCGACAGTGGGGTTCGAACCCACTTTCTCTCGGATGCAGGCTCACAGCTGCGCGCCCCTAATCGCTATCTCCGCAATGCTATGACTCATGCGCCGTGCGTCGTACGCCGATGACCGTCTCACTTTCAATGTCGGTTAACTCGCGACGTGTTGCCATCTTAACGACACTGGTGTCTGTGGCAGCTATCCGCAATGCTCAGGGGTCATACTCGGCACATTTTCTAATGGGACACCCTTTCCCGTGACTTTTGGCCATTAAGTGTGTATCTCAATGTCAGTATCCCCCACCCCCTATGGCACCACACCCCTTGAATAGTCTTGGCCTACCAAGCGACCGCTGCTCAGCCCGAAGGCCTGCAGGTTACGAGGTGTCGTGTGGTCAGCACGACGAATACTCTAGGCCGTTATTCTTGGCTTTCTAGACCGGGGCTGCTATCTCACCGTCAGATAGCTCCTCAATTATAATCACGTAGGCTGAGTGGACCTCGAACCAACCCACGTGAAGTTCCATTCCGTTTCCTCCTCACATTCCGGGTGCTTCAATTTTTTTTGTCAGGCAGTGTAATAATAATAATAATAATAATAATAATAATAATAATAATAATAATAATAATAATAATAATAATAATAATAATAATAATTGTTACCGTGTTTTAGTGGTAGGTAGAGGTGAAAGAAGGTGCGGGCGTGAACGGGTCTCAAACTACGGAATCAAAGTTAATGTAAAATTTAACAAGGTTATATTTTCTTTTCAAAAACAAAGAAATAACAAGCATGGCAGGTACAAAGTAGCAAGTCCAAAGGGTAGTTACAATATTTACAGGATTTGGGCTTCGCGCCCTGACTTCACAATGCTTGGGCAATCAGCTCAGTTTTACCCCAAACACAAGTTTCAACAGAGGGGCAGAAAACCCCATTCGTGCCTAGGAGTCCTTGCTCCAAATTACACTGAAAAGCCTCCACGAGGCATACAACACTCAATTTTCAAAAGAGCCACACGCTCTCAACTTTAAGCCTCTCAAAGGCCACACCAAACTCCACCTTCGAGTTGTCCTCACTGGACATAGACACAGGGGTAAAATACCCAACCTACTGAGGTCTATTAAATGAAAAGGGGCAACTACATGACCTCTAAAATAACAATTTGAGAGGAGGCGATCTGCACTCCTAATACACTTGTTTTTAAAACCTAATCTGGTTCTAGGCCACTAATGCAAGGGCTAATCCCATACTACAGAGGTGACTTTAGAAAAGAGCAATTTGTTTTACGTTAACGAAGAATAGGTTGAGAAAATAAGTTCACCTCAAAACAATGTGAGTGGGAGCTCGAGAGGGTTAGCACTCTCTATCCCAATATGCAACTTTAAAAGAGAATAGATGAAAAGATTGGTTACATTTTAGGAAAAGGTTACATGGTGGAAACGCTTCGAACCCGCTCCGAGAGTTAAACTGCCAACCTAGCAAGAAAAGAAGTTATTAAGAGGCCATTACCTGGTGTTGAACAGCTGGAGAAGAAAGAGGCGCTTCCCGCCCCCTGCTATGAACTTTACACACTGAAAGATGGAACAGAAGTGGCCCGGAGACCCAAAAATCAGCAGTTTAAATACTCTCGCGGAAGGTTCTAGGCGTTTTAGGGAAGAGAACACCCGCCCACAATCACTTTATTGGCTAGGGTACAGAAACATATCCAAGTTGGGGGAAGATACATCGGATTGGTCGGAAATTACTAAAAGAAATTCGGGATTGGATAAATCTAAAACAAGGGGAAAAAGAGGGGTATACAGCCAACTTAAACAATAACAGAAAGAAATTTAACAAGAAACAAACTTTTGAAATAAGAACTTCTCCAAAAAAAATAGTTCTTTCACTCCGCACTAGGGTGCACTATTGTTGATCTTCAGTAGTGTCCTCTAGAAGAGAAAGTTCACACTTCTTACTACAAGCAAAACAAAAATACGTCGAAAATGACACAGTTCAAAAACTCCAAAATTTCCGGGTAGAGACATCTTCTGAGAAACTTGAAAATTAATACTGTCCATAAAGTTCAGACTTCCTCCAGCAGAGGAGTTTCAACAGGCGCACATTTTAAATTAGCGGTGTGGAGGTGGACCGCCCGGTACAGACCTCCCCCCCCCCCTAAAGTTCCTCCCGGGGTGACACATGAAATTGTTTGAAAACAAGGTCCAAGTTTTGATGTAGATATGGAGATTAATTGCCAAAAAAATTTATAAGATTTTCTTAATTTGGTTTGATTCAGTTCCAAAATTTTGTTGTTGCAGGTGAAGTACAGTCTTTATGTTTGTAGAAGTTGAATTCTGAAGATAAACTTTTAATACTTAAAAGTGATGAAAAATTTTGCAGTGTCCACCAAATATTGCTGTTGAATTCCCAAGTGTAGTCATTGCTTATAGTAACTGTTCATGTAGTTGATGTTGATGAAGTTGGATGGCCAGACCGGCCGTTGCAGCTTGCGTCCAAAGGAGGCCGCTCGGACCCCTCAAGTACCCTGAGATACCGCTCGCCCGCACTATGAGGGGAGCAGAGGTGTTGAAGCACGCCGCGCCCGCGGTGAACATATACAGGCTGCGGGCAATTAGCAGGTCGTGCGCCGCACATCAGCCTAGGCCGGGAGGAGAGCTCCGGCTCGCCGTGCACATGTCGTCCTCGCTGGGGCCGAGGGGGCCCTTCCTCAAACCCAGTCGCGGCACGGCGCCGCGCGGCTGCGGGGGCACTGAAACATTAAAACTAGGCGGCAGAATTTTGTTGGACCATCATCATTTTTTTGAGGGCACAGGCTTGTTGGAGAGGTAGAGGGGCCAGCGGCGTGCAAATATCCATGGCATTTAATCTAAGCAAGCCACAGTGTGTATAGCAGGAGACGGGAGCGTGGTAATGGCCATGGTAAGGACAGAATGGCAGTTTAACGGATCGGGGAAGGTTTTACAAAAAATGCTTACATATAAAACAAAATAGAAGGAGCAGAATGCCTTAAGAGTGGAAACTCAAAAAAAATATAACCTTCATATTCCTATCAAATTATATGAAGCAAGTTGACACAAAATTTACACCGGTTTCACCTGGGACAGGTGAACCCTAAATATCCTCTCGGTGGCTGGATTGCTTACTAACAATGTAACCGGCGTAAGAAAATCGAGAATGATACAAGGCCCATGAAATCTGGGGGCAAGCTTGCCCGCGGGAACAAAGTTCTTGACCATAACTTGGTCACCTACCTTCAAAGGGGTGGGTCTCCGTCCACGATCATACCTTTCCCTAACCTTTTCATGAGACACTTTAAGATTGGCTTTAGCCTTCTTCCAAAGATCTTTAATGTTGTCCGGATCTATTGTCTCGGGTAGAATGTCACTCAGAGACCAGAGGTTAGAGAGCGGCGTGTTGGGAACAAACTTGAACATCAACGAGGCTGGAGTAAATTTATGTGATTCATGAACCGCCGAATTCAAAGCAAAAGCTAACCAATGCAGGGACGTGTCCCACCTGGAATGATCTTCATGATGATAGGCAATAAGTGCGGACCTGAGATTACGGTTAACTCGTTCAGCCAGAGATGGTTGAGGGTAATAAGCAGAAGTAGTTACATGAGAGATGGACAAGTCAAAACAGAATTTACGAAATAAATTAGATGTAAACGCCTTAGCATTATCAGATACAATATATTGGCACGGACCAAAAGAAGCAAAAATAGAATTTAAGCAAGTAATGGTAGACTGAGCGGTAGCCAGCTTAGTCGGAAATAACCGGGAAAATCTAGTAAAGCCATCTACGCATACAAAGATGAACTTGTTAGCATTTCCCTTTGACTGGGGAAAGGGTCCTACATAATCAATATACAGGCGTTCCATGGGGCGCGACGCTTGATGCGAAGACAAAAGGCCTACCTTGGTGGACATGGTGGGTTTACTGAGCAAACAAGATTTACAAGCTTTTACAAGTTCACGGATTTCACCGTCCATACCTTTCCAGATGAACATTTCACGAATCTTTTCACGAGTTTTAAAGATACCCAGATGCCCTCCTAATGGGGTCTCATGATAATACTTGAAGATCATAGGTACAAGAACAGCTGGAACGACAACTTTCATCATCTTATCATGCCTCGATGGGCAACATAGAACACCATTCCTCAGAACATAAGGGACAACATGTTCCCCAGAAGAAAGGGTTTCCATTATCGGAGCCAGCGTCGGATCTTCACGTTGGTATTTCTCAATATCCCTAAAAAGCATGGCAGCATCTGTTAAGATGGCATTAACACCAGATAGTATGGACTCGGGAGGTGATGAACTGTCGACCGGTTCATGGGTCTCGACGTCGTTAGAAAACATACGACTGAGTCCATCAGCAACAACATTGTCGGTACCTCTGATATGCCTGACATCGAATTGGAAGGCAGAAATACGGATGGCCCAACGGGCTATACGACCAGTACGACGCGGCCTACCTAAGACCCAGCTTAAGGCTTGATTATCTGTCTCCAGGTCGAATTTGACGTGTTCCAGATAGAGACGGAACTTTTCTAAGGCGAATAAGACTGCCAAACCTTCGAGCTCATAGATGGAATACTTGGTTTCTTGAGCCGACAAGGTCCTAGATGCATAGGCGATGGGTCGCCTACCTAGTTCAGTCTCTTGAAGAAGGACTGCAGCTACTGCTGACGACGACGCGTCAGTTTGGACGATGAAGTTCTTCGAGAAATCAGGCATAGCAAGTACAGGGGCATTACAGAGAGCCAATTTAAGATCTTCAAAAGCGGCTTGTTGAGAAGGTCCCCACTCGAATTTGATGCCTTTCCTACGAAGAAGGTTTAAGGGCGCCGCTCTATTAGCAAAGTTAGGAATGAACTTTCTGAAGAAATTCACCATACCAATAAACCTGGCGATGCCTTTAATGTCCTTGGGAGGTTTAAAATCACGGATGGCCTGTGTTCTCGAATGATCGACTCCAACACCATCAGGTGACACAATATGCCCTAGGAATGACATAGAGGGCTTAGCAAAGGCAACCTTGGACAACTTGACAGTTAGCCCAGCCTTACGAAGGCGATTGAGAACTTCTCGCAGATGATCTAGATGTTCTTCGAATGTTTCCGAAAATACGACGACATCATCCAAGTAGTGGTACAAGTATTCAAATTTGATGTCGGAGAAGACCCTATCTAGCAGCCTAGTGAGTACAGCTGCTCCCGTGGGGAGCCCGAAAGGCACGCGGTTGTATTCATATAAATTCCAGTCCGTTGCAAACGCTGTAAGGTGTTTAGACACTTCGGCAAGGGGAATTTGATTATAGGCCTGATTCAAGTCCAAGATAGTAAAGAACTTGGCCTTACGAAACCATGAAAAACAAGAATGAAAGTCGGGAAGGGGCACAGATTGTAACACCACCTTCCGATTGAGAGCCCTGTAATCAATGACAGGCCTGAAGCCCCCTTGGGGTTTCGGGACTAGAAAAATAGGCGAATAATACGCTGACTTAGAGGGCCTAATAATACCATCCTTCAACATCTGATCGATAATTTCTTTCAGAGCCTTCATTTTAGGTGGAGATAGCCTATAAGGTGGAAAACGGACAGGAATCGAATCCGTGACCTCAATTTTGTATTCAATAAGGTCAGTAACACCAAGAGTATCAGAGAACACCTCCGGAAAGGACTGACACAATTTGCGAATACTATCAGCCCGCTCCTCAGGTAGATGTCTAAGGTCTAACAACATCTCATCCTGGGTAGGCGAAATAGATGAACATGATACAGAATTACACTTTAACAAGGGAATGTTACAATTGGACGCAAATTTGAATGTGCACGACTTACTCTGAAGATCGAGCACAAGACCAGTGTGAGAAATGAAGTCCGCTCCCAGTATGATGGGGCAAGACAAGTGCTTAGCCACAAACAGTTTGGTTTTCCATGTAAATTTAAAAATACGAATTTTGACCAGTAAGGAACCTAGAATTTCTAATGGAGATGAATTAGCCGAAACATATAGAACAGGAGATGAGACATAGTCAGGTAGTTTACAAACAGATTTCAATTTAGAATACCATTCAGCCGAAATAATCGAACAGACACTGCCTGAATCTAATAAAGCGGTTATAGGCTCATTGTTTAACTCAATCTTAAGAAAAGGAATAGGTGCGGGGGAATCGGCCGCAATCCTAAGACACTCTTTGGGACATTCAAAAGATGCATTTGAAAATTGCTCGTTCCCTGAATTTACAACCTGTTTACTAGGGGCTGAGTCTCGGGAAGATGGATTAGTCGACTCAGCCGAAGCCACTAGTCACTTTTTATTATTGGCATAGGTGGAATTTGCACCAGAAGTTGAGCAGGAGGGGGTGCTATTCGAATTTGGGCAATTCTTGGCGATATGTGAGAAAGCCCCACATTTAAAACAGCCTTGTGATGAACCAGCCCCATTACTTGTCCCACTCGACTTGATCAGTGGACACTTATTGCGCAGGTGGTCAGGCGACCCACAAGCATAACATTTACGAGGGGTGACTGATCGGCGAGGTGGAGGCCGAGTATTACTAAAGGAAGGCGGGGGTTCTTTCGCTACACGCAAAGAATCGGCGTATCTAACTCCTTCCGCTGAGACGGCCAATGCTTCAAGTTCCGAGAAAGTTTGCGGGCACGCCGCGAAACACAAATATGACCTGTAGGGTGGTGAAATCCCTTCCACAATAGCTTGTACAATCTGATCCTCAGGGAAATGAAGAGCAAACACCCTAGTATAAAACTTAATATCTTGGATGAAGTCTGCCAAGTTTTCATCCAAGCGCTGTACCCGATAATAGTACTTCTGAATAAGGGAGGACCTGGCCCTAGCAGGGATGAAGTTACCTAGCAAGTGGGCATGGAAATCCTCAATAGATGATTGCTCGGCAATGGCTCTTACGATTTTATCAGAGAGAATACCAATAGCATACGGATAGATAATTTGCAAAATTTGACATGGAGAAAGAGAAAAAACAAGGGCATGATCCTGAAATTCAACTAGAAATCTTAAAAATGAAATTACGTCACTGGTGGTATTAACGGAAAACTTAGAGATACCTCTGAGCAACATTGCCAATGGATGAGGCAAGCTACTAAACCCGGGTGACATAGTAGGTAAAGGTTTCAATGGCAAGGTAGTTAATTCAGAACGTACATTATTTAATGAGTTACGGCGTTCAGACTCGTCCAATGGGGCAGAGGTTGTTTGAGCAGCAATGGTTTTCCTATTGACTTCTCCCTTATGAGGCTCTTCCTCGCTACCTACATTCACCGTGACGGGTTGATCAGTTTTGGGAGGAACCTCCCCAGTTAACAATTGAGTGACCTTGCTAGATAATTCAAAAATGTTTTCAAGCAGCGTACTAGCTTCCTTCCTCTGAACGTCATTCAACTTCAGAGACAACAGATCATTAACTCTATTTGAAAAGTGATATAGCCTGGCTTGCACACGCTTAATTTGATTAGGAGAAGGATCATTTTCATCAAAAAAACTAACTACAGATGCTAGCCCAGTAATATTCTCGACGATCGTGGAAAGAGAGTCGTCAACTTCTTTCTCTCCCAAGGTGGGGATTGAAATAGGCAATTCAAGGGACTCTCTAAGCTTGTTTGTGTCTACTGCAACCGTGCCTCCAGATTGCACATTTCTAATAGTTAACTCATATATCAACTCCTCTTTGCGCAAATAGTTAAGATGGAGAACATCGCGAGGTCCGGGCATGATGACAGAACAATTTTGAAAAACTCAAAAAAAATTCCAGCAACTGAGAAAATTGTTAGAGTTCGGAATAAAACAATGTTTAACCGTCAAAAAGGGCTAAATTGAGACCCATTCAACCACGCTCTGCTACCACTTGTTACCGTGTTTTAGTGGTAGGTAGAGGTGAAAGAAGGTGCGGGCGTGAACGGGTCTCAAACTACGGAATCAAAGTTAATGTAAAATTTAACAAGGTTATATTTTCTTTTCAAAAACAAAGAAATAACAAGCATGGCAGGTACAAAGTAGCAAGTCCAAAGGGTAGTTACAATATTTACAGGATTTGGGCTTCGCGCCCTGACTTCACAATGCTTGGGCAATCAGCTCAGTTTTACCCCAAACACAAGTTTCAACAGAGGGGCAGAAAACCCCATTCATGCCTAGGAGTCCTTGCTCCAAATTACACTGAAAAGCCTCCACGAGGCATACAACACTCAATTTTCAAAAGAGCCACACGCTCTCAACTTTAAGCCTCTCAAAGGCCACACCAAACTCCACGTTCGAGTTGTCCTCACTGGACATAGACACAGGGGTAAAATACCCAACCTACTGAGGTCTATTAAAGGAAAAGGGGCAATTACATGACCTCTAAAATAACAATTTGAGAGGAGGCGATCTGCACTCCTAATACACTTGTTTTTAAAACCTAATCTGGCTCTAGGCCACTAATGCAAGGGCTAATCCCATACTACAGAGGTGACTTTAGAAAAGAGCAATTTGTTTTACGTTAACGAAGAATAGGTTGAGAAAATAAGTTCACCTCAAAACAATGTGAGTGGGAGCTCGAGAGGGTTAGCACTCTCTATCCCAATATGCAGCTTTAAAAGAGAATAGATGAAAAGATTGGTTACATTTTAGGAAAAGGTTACATGGTGGAAACGCTTCGAACCCGCTCCGAGAGTTAAACTGCCAACCTAGCAAGAAAAGAAGTTATTAAGAGGCCATTACCTGGTGTTGAACAGCTGGAGAAGAAAGAGGCGCTTCCCGCCCCCTGCTATGAACTTTACACACTGAAAGATGGAACAGAAGTGGCCCGGAGACCCAAAAATCAGCAGTTTAAATACTCTCGCGGAAGGTTCTAGGCGTTTTAGGGAAGAGAACACCCGCCCACAATCACTTTATTGGCTAGGGTACAGAAACATATCCAAGTTGGGGGAAGATACATCGGATTGGTCGGAAATTACTAAAAGAAATTCGGGATTGGATAAATCTAAAACAAGGGGAAAAAGAGGGGTATACAGCCAACTTAAACAATAACAGAAAGAAATTTAACAAGAAACAAACTTTTGAAATAAGAACTTCTCCAAAAAAAATAGTTCTTTCACTCCGCACTAGGGTGCACTATTGTTGATCTTCAGTAGTGTCCTCTAGAAGAGAAAGTTCACACTTCTTACTACAAGCAAAACAAAAATACGTCGAAAATGACACAGTTCAAAAACTCCAAAATTTCCCGGTAGAGACATCTTCTGAGAAACTTGAAAATTAATACTGTCCATAAAGTTCAGACTTCCTCCAGCAGAGGAGTTTCAACAGGCGCACATTTTAAATTAGCGGTGTGGAGGTGTACCGCCCGGTACAATAATAATAATAATAATAATAATAATAATAATAATAATAATAATAATAATAATAATAATAATAATAATAATCATAATAATGGTCTCCTATTATTTTCCTGTCAAAGTATTTTTTCAGCAACATATTCACGGTCTAGATATACAGCCTGAGGTTGCTATTGACAATAGCGTTTACTGTCAAGATGTCAGTCAAAAGATGCAAGGTGGTAGACCTACTTACTAGCCAGCAACTTAGAGACTGTACGTAATACCTGAGAAAAGCTCTTTGTCCCCATCATCATCACAAATATAGTACCGCACTGGATCAAAAATGCTGATGAGTGAGACGAGTGCCTACAGTATCGCATGTATAGGGAAACCCGAACCACAAGGCCAGCAAACACCACGTACAGAAGTTCGTAATGAACCAATAGATCAGGGCCTCTCAGAGTGCAGGCACCAGTGCATTGTACTGTGCACGGTGCAAAAGACGACTTCGCTTGGTTGATCAGAGAGCAGACCCCCACTCCTCGATTTGGAGCAATAGCGCTCTCTCTCTCTTTCCCCACGCCTGTCTCGCTCGCTCCGCTGTCTCCGTCGTCCTCACTTGCTCCGTAGTGCTCCATATCCGAGCCGAGTTGAACCGAGCTTAGCCGAGTAGCCCACAGACGAAGCGTTGGTCCAAGTCAAGCCGAGTGGGACCGATGCACTGTGCACAGGACCTCTGCGCCTCAGTTTGTACGCGTGAGATTTTGGACGTTTGAATGGCCCTACCCTAGACCCTGAAAATATGGGCTTTTTGCAACATGAGGTTGGTTTAGAAGTCGTAGAGACTCCTTTCAACTAATTTAAATGGACATTTGGACCTTAGGCCTCGTCTAAAATGAAATTAGTTCACTTGTCCCAGATGAACCTGGATGAAATTTGTGAGTTAGAGGGTTGGTTCGTATCTCCATGTCTACTATCCTGGTATCCCGTATTACGGCGTGTGATTATTGAACGAATTTTTCATACATCTTGTATAATATGCCATGCATATGTGTATATCATTCATATAATTGATGGTAGAAAACGGTAATAAATCGATACTCGTAATTTGGGGCCCCCTTTCTTTTTGGGTCGTCCTTGGTCGTATGACAAATAAGAAATAGAGTCTTAACCGTTACTGAACCATCAAACCAGATGGTAATATATCGTGAAAAGGCTAACTATTCTTTACTAGAATTCTGTGCTGAAAGTTTTCACGATGAGCAAGAATAATAAGTTGTTGAAAAACAAGCAATCCGTTATCCAGATCTAGTTTTATGCTTATAAGAAGAAGGCGGTGATGGTTCTCTTGCACAACGAAACCGCCAATGGCGGTTTATCATGTCAGCATGCTGTACAGGTGAAAGTCCATGTCCTTGCTTCCGGAGAATTACATCGCATTCCAGAAAATATTGCCTCTAATGTCAAGTCACTTTACTTAGGCGTCGTGTGAGCTGGGTGGCATCGTCAGGGGCACCTCACTGAAAAATGAAAACCTACAACCTGTTTTCCAGTCATTGACCGGGTCAGGGATGTAATGATTGAAGCACATATAGGCTGTTATTACGATGGGGTCGCCACTCCCAAAAAATGATATATTAATGGCTGATAGATGCTATGAAATGAGAATGGAGAGTGTTGCTGGAATGAAATATGACAGGGAAAACCGGAGTACCCGGGGAAAAACCTGTCCCGCCTCCGCCTTGTCCAGCACAAATCTCACATGGAGCGACCGGGATTTGAACCACGGTATTCAGCGTTGAGAGGCCGACGCGCTGCCGTCTGAGCCACAGAGGCTCTAGCTGCCACCCCCGGAGGTCCGGGTTCGATTCCCGGCTCTGCCACGAAATTTGAAAAGTGGTACGAGGGCTGGAACGGGGTCCACTCAGCCTCGGGAGGTCAACTGAGTAGAGGTGGGTTCGATTCCCACCTCAGCCATCCTGGAAGTGGTTTTCCGTGGTTTCCCACTTCTCCTCCAGGCAAATGCTGGGATGGTACCTAACTTAAGGCCACGGCCGCTTCCTTCCCTCTTCCTTGCCTGTCCCATCCAATCGCCCCATCCCTCCACAAGGCCCCTGTTCAGCATAGCAGGTGAGGCCGCCTGGGCGAGGTACTGGTCATTCTCCCCAGTTGTATCCCCCGACCCAAAGTCTGAAACTCCAGGACACTGCCCTTGAGGCGGTAGAGGTGGGATCCCTCGCTGAGTCCGAGGGAAAAACCGAACCTGGAGGGTAAACAGATGATGATGATGATTAAACTAAGCATGAAACATAAAAAAAAAATGAAAATACAGATACCAAATCCAGTAAGGTTAAGACATACAATATATAATAAGTAAGAAATTAAGTCATTAAGCCCTTCTGTTATTTTGGACTACATGGATTTAAAGAATATAAACCTAAGGCAGAGAAACAATTTTCTTCGAAATATACATATTTCTGATTGTTCGACACAAGAATGCCTGATCTCAGCCTCTTGCGTACTCCTCCAGTAAGATAGATGTTAAGAACTGCTTTAGTTGTGTACAGTTAGTAGGAAGTTAGGAAGGAAGGAAGGAAGGAAGCCCTGGATGGTAAAATTCGAAAACATTTATTATGATTAAATTAAGAAATGCATTCTTATTTACAGACCGGGTACGTTGGCTATGCGGTTAGGGGCGCCCAGATGTGAGTGGGTTCGAACCCCACTGTCGGCAGCCCTGAAGATGTTTTTCCATGGTTTCCCATTTTCACACCAGGCAAAGCTGGGACTGTACTATAATTAATAATAATAATAATAATGTTATTGGCTTTACGTCCCAGTAACTACTTTTACGGTTTTCGGAGACGCCGAGGTGCGTGGCTTTACGTCGCACCGACACAGATAGGTCTTATGGCGGCGATGGGATAGGAAAGGCCTGGGTGTTGGAAGGAAAAGGCCGTGGCCTTAATGAAGGTACAGCCCAAGCATTTGCCTGGTGTGAAAGTGGGAAACCATGGAAAACCATATTCAGGGCTGCCGACAGTTGGATTCGAACCCACTATCTCCCGGATGCAAGCTCACAGCCGCGCGCACCTAACCGCACGGCCAACTCGCCCGGTTGCCGGTAAATCTACTAACACGAGGCTGATATATTTGAGCACCTTCAAATACCACAGCACTGAGCCAGAATCGAACCTGCCACGTTGGAATCAGAAGGTCAGCGCCTCAACCTTCTGAGCCACTCAGCCCGTGTATTGGGGCGACGTGAAAAAAATAAAATTATAATATTAATTACAGATCAGTAATAGTTCAGAAACAGTAGCATCGTCAATTATAAGATTAAAGACTACAGTTCGATAAGAAACTTTCTCTGAGTCATTAGCAATAACGTTATCAGTCTTTCGTTCCACTAACTACTTTCACGGTTTCCAGAAACGCCGAAGTGCTGGGAATTTTATCCCGCAGCAGTTCTATTACGTGCTGGCAAATCTTCCGACGCGAGGCAGGTGTTTTTGAGCACCTTTCAATACCACCGAACTGAGTCGGGATCGAACCTTCTTAGGCTCTGCCGTCTGAGCCATTCTACCAGGAGAATTGTCAGTGAATGGTCTGAATTGCTGCCTGCAAAACAGGGAATGAGCAAGAATGTGGCACGTAGGAGCAGAGGAATATTTACCGTAAACATTTATTGGCAGTGACGATTTTGATCCCGAACTTTTATGTCAGGTCCGCCTCTGTGGTGTAGTGGTTAGCGTGATTAGCTGCCACCCCCGGAGGCCCGGGTTCGCTTCCCGGCTCTGCCACGAAATTTGAAAAGTGGTACGAGGGCTGGAACGGGGTCCACTCAGCCTCGGGAGGTCAACTGAGTAGAGATGGGTTCGATTCCCACCTCAGCCATCCTGGAAGTGGTTTTCCGTGGTTTCCCACTTCTCCTTCAGGCGAATGCCGGGATGGTACCTAACTTAAGGCCACGGCCGCTTCCTTCCCTCTTCCTTGCCTATCCCTTCCAATCTTCCCATCCCTCCACAAGGCCCCTGTTCAGCATAGCAGGTGAGGCCGCCTGGGCGAGGTACTGGTCATACTCCCCAGTTGTATCCCCCGACCAAGAGTCTGAAGCTCCAGGACACTGCCCTTGAGGCGGTAGAGGTGGGATCCCTCGCTAAGTCCGAGGGAAAAACCGAACCTGGAGGGTAAACAGATGATGATGATGACTTTTATGTCAGAAGGGTCACCATCACTTGGGTTGCAGATACTCCTATTATCTCAGACCCAATTTAAACATACAGTATTTCTTGAGCGTATAAACGCAACCGATAACTAAAATATGTCGTAATCCGCTAAAATTAATAATAATAATAATAATAATAATAATAATAATAATAGACTGCTCTTCTAATGCAGTAAATACATTTTATTTTAATTGGATATTATTGGAAGAAGAGCCTCCGTGGCTCAGACGGCAGCGCGTCGGCCTCTCACCGCTGGATACCGTGGTTCAAATTCCGGTCACTCCATGTGATATTTGTACTGGACAAAGCGGAGGCGGGACAGGTCTTCCTCCGGGTACTCCGGTTTTTCCTGTCATCTTTCATTCCAGCAACACTCTCCACTATCATTTTATAGCATTTATCACTCAAATAAAAATCACCTTGGGAGTGGCGACCCCGTTGTAATAACAGCCTATATATGTTTCATTCATTACATCCCTGATCCGGTCAAATGACTGGCAAACAGGTTTTCATTTTCATTATTGGAAGAATCTCTTCAATCTGTTTACGTATGAAAGTAGATGTTTAGTCACATTTGGTGGGTAGTGATGAAGTACTGTACATAGCCTGTGTGGTTAAATAATGCGTACACAGAAACTACATCACAGTGATGTACGGTCCTGAAAGTGCAGAGATGACATGTTTCGTTCACACGTGAAGAACTTCAATCTCACATTAAAACTTGTTAATGAGTATAAATTAAATTCAAATTTGCTACGAAGTTACAGAATTTTAATAATACTGATAATCATGATTCATTTATTTTGGTGTTCACAGTGTGTGGAAAATTTGTGATATACAGTGAATATTAATTTTTGAAATTTGAATTAGTGGTACATGGGAAATATCAAATGGAATTTCATTAAATAAATTGACTATACAGGAAACATTTTAAACACTAGGTGTTGGAATTTTCAGTCTAAGAAATTGTAAAAATTACTTAAAATTTAAGTATTGGTCTTGAATTGGCCCCGAACTCAATTCCCGGTAAATTCGGACATTTTAAAAATGTATAGTTAATTCCTATAGCTCGGGAGCTGGGCGATTTTGATCGTCTTATTACACATTATTACATTCAACACATTAAATTACTAATTACTACCATAGAAACACGCAATAGTTAATACATCTCTCGATGTAGGTTGGCTTCAGGAAAGGCACCCAGCCGTAAAACTGGGCTTAATCAACATGCAGTGCAGACCTCAAATAGCGGGGAAAAGGCCAGGGAAAGAGCTAAAATTTACGGATTTAAATCAATTTTGTATGTTCTTGTCCTGACTGAATAGAGCCATGTTGTCTGTTGATAAATCGACGGCGAGGCGTGATGGCCGAGTAATATCGTCACTGGCTTCGCTTCGAGGCGGCCGTGATTCGAATCGCAGTCAATACCTGTGTGATTATAAAAATAAAATTCATGCCCTATGGTTCGGATTCCACGTAAAACAAGAGGTCCAGTGAGTGTTCAGCCAAGGAGGCCGGTTCTGATGATTATTTATTGAAGTACAATTAACATTCCGGAATACTGGATTTGGTGGTAACCAGGAAAATTGCTTAAAAGTCCTGCTTCACTTTATCAGCAGAAATCACTCATGGAGGAGGGAGCGCAAGTTTAATGCCCTTAGTAACTGCAGTAATCAGCAAAGAAAAGTAAATTAGTGATCTGTAATTTAATTTAATCTTGGATACTACACCTGATCTGTTCTGAGTAATCTGTTTACGTGAAAGAAGAAATGCAAAGATTTTCTTCCAGATACCCTACAGCGAGTTGGGAGTTACTTGAGACTTGATCTATCCGATTTCCAAGACTGGAAAATGATTCAAAAATTGAAAAACAGTAAAGGTGACGAAAAGGATTTTATATCGGTTAAGAAGACTACATCATGTTAGAATCTAGAAATGTAAAAGTCATTTTGTGTGCTTCTAAATCTAGAGAAACAAGACTACAACATATGATGACCCTTTATTGTAATCGCTATGTACATCAGGTGGTGATAAAGAAACCATTCCAGTCCGTGTTGTGATCCTCATTAATAGTTCTGGGTGCGGTTCAGGAAGCTATCAAGCTGCCCTTTCAATTAAAACTGTGATGGTCTTCGAGCTGCAGCAGCTCCAACACTTTCTATTTGTGTAGATCCCGCCGCTGTTCGGACCTACTTTCACGAGACAACTAACCTGTATTCTGATTTCCGTTGCAGCTCCACCTCCACTCAAGGACACGCCTAGACATTGTAGTCTTGTTTATGGAAAAAATTCGCAACAAGCTATTCATCTGGGCGTCTCCAGCCCCTTATATCTGATGAAGAATATTACACGAAGACGTAGATTATAACCGTTCTATTTCAGCATACGTTGTGCCTTTTGTGCGTAACTTGTCAGGACCAGTCACTCCTGAGAGCAGAGAGTTTTACTGCTTTTTTTGACACAAAAAGCGAATAAATGTCACAAGAGAAAATTTCAGATTTTGAGTAAACGTGTAAATTTAGCGTTTATGCTGGCTTTTCCCAATATACTGAGTTTTGCCTCTTCGTCTTAAAACCGTTAATATTTAGAACATATATTAACTATGCTACTTCTTTTGCTGTAATTGTTGTGATTTCTTCTTCTTTAAGATACTTGGAATGTCTTGGTCGTAAGCTCTAAGCATGAATTATATTTTATAAAAGGTGCTGCTGTGTTTGTAATTTACTGGGCTAGTAGTGGGAAGGAAGCCTTTTTGGCCTGCATTTTCTCACCTGGAATTTAGTTGGAACCCCATGGAAGCCTATTTCCAGACCTACCAATGGTGTGATACGAACTGTGGTCCTCGTCTGGAATAAGCATTTCTACGTACCTACAGTATCTGCATTGTAACAAGAATATATTTTGGTCATTTCAATCAATTCGCGTTATCAACTGAGTGGTTATTACACAAATGGTCAACTGTAAGTCTCTTCAGTTGACATCAAACAAAATGACCCGCAATAAAATACTGAGGTACCAGTTTCGCAACCAAGTTACACAACCATGACCGGCTATAGGGGCCGGGCTATAGTGACTCAGATGGAGCAGAATGAGCCCAAGTTGGCCTGTTCGTTCCCAGCTTAGTCCGGTGGTACCTAAAAGTTCTAAAATACGCCAGCTTCGTATCGATAGATTTATCGGCACGTAAAGGTATTCTTATGGGGAAAAATTCCGGCACCTCACGGTTATCAGCTCTACGGTCAGCGGTCCTAAGCAGGAATTATTTGCCGTAAGAGCATCGGTTTTGCCCATCAAGCTCCTGTTATATGGGAAAATCAACAATATCAATGGACTCCCACCACCTTAACTGACTATCTTGCAATCTCGGACATGCAGGATTGTTCACCACTTAACACCACTTTTCGATCATGGAAATACCAGGAGTGTAAGTGGTCGAAGCGACCATCAGACTGTGATCCTCCAGTTTCATGCTAGCAGCCCTAACCACTGAAATATGCAGCCACTCTCCGTTTCTTCTGTTGACCTACATATTTTCGCACAGCTTATAGCCAGCAGAGGCACCCACTCACTATTTTGCTATGCCACCTGGAAAGCCAGTTCTCATATTTTGTAAGTTTCATGACCCTCAGCAACGTATGAAGGAGTATCCAGCAATTAGGTCAGTCTTAGGTAATTCCCTAGCAAAGAATTAGAAATACGTGTTGTCAAATTGGCCGCTCCTGTGAGACCTACCGGGTGAGTTGGCCGTGCGGTTAGGGTCGCGGAGCTGTGAGCTTGCATCCGGGAGATAGTGGGTTCTAACCCCACTGTCGGCAGCCCTGAAGATGTTTATCCATGGTTTCCCATTTTTACACCAGGCAAATGCTGGGGCTGTACCTCAATGAAGGCCGCGGCCGCTTCCTGCCCTCTCCTAGGCCTTTCCTATCCCATCGTTGCCATAAGATCTATCTGTGTCGGTGTGATACAAAGCAAATAACCTGAGAGGCCATTTTTTACATAGTAATGGTCATTAACCATGGAGTCCACAGACGGACAATTCTACTTCTTCAAAATCGTTCTTGTTCTTTCTTGTTCGCCTCAATGAAAATACTCTACTGGAAGTTTCTCAAAGACGAGCCTAATAACTGGGTTAATTTTGTTTTCTGTTGGAGGTCATGCACGATACCTGAAAGCATTGCTGTACACAGGGTAAGTATGACTCGCCTGTAAACACAGTTTGGTCTTCGTCTCCGAAAACCACAAATGTAGTTAGTGGTACGTAAAGCCAATAACATTATTATTATTATTATTATTATTATTATTATTATTATTATTATTATTATTATTATTATTACCGTTTGGTCTTAGCGGAATTGTTTGCTAGTGGTTTAACGCGCACTAACACATGGAAGGTATTCGGTGACGGAAGGATGGGAAAGGTAGCGGTCGTGGCCTTAATTGAGATCCAGCTCCAGTATTTACCTGCTGTGAAAATGGGAAACCGCGGAAAACCATATTCATGGCTGCCGACGGTGGGATTCGAACCCACCATCTTCTGAATGCAAGCTCACTGCTACGCGACGCTAACCGCACGGCTAACTCTCTCGGTGGTCTTAGCGGACATTCGAGAAGCGCAGAAGAACTGAAATCACAAATAACATTGAATCACGAGCTGTAATCATGAATTTCTAACCATTTACTCTAGGGTGTGACATGTTCAAGTTGGTTATTCGAATAACTTTGTACACAGGAGCTGAATACCGTACTTTGAACATGTTTGGTCTTACTTCAACGTTTAGCAGACGATCATATCTGTCAGTGTGTTATACAGAGTGGTTCACCAGGTCGGTAAAACTATATAATACTCATTACATGCACTTCAGTCCGCCTCTGTGGTGTAATGGTTAGCGTGATTAGCTGCCACACCTGGAGGTCCGGGTTCGATTCCCGGCTCTGCCACGAAATTTGAAAAGTGGTACGAGGGCTGGAACGGGGTTCACTCAGCCTCGGGAGGTCAACTGAATAGAGGTGGGTTCGATTCCCATCTCAGCCATCCTCGAAGTGGTTTTCCGTGGTTTCCCACTTCTCCTCCAGGCGAATGCCGGGATGGTACCTAACTTAAGGCCACGGCCGCTTCCTTCCCTCTTCCTTGCCTATCCCATCCAATCTTCTCATCCCTCCACAAGGCCCCTGTTCAGCATAGCAGGTGAGGCCGCCTGGGCGAGGTACTGGTCATTCTCCCCAGTTGTATCCCACGACCAAGAGTCTGAAGCTCCAGGACACTGCCCTTGAGGCGGTAGAGGTGGGATCCCTCGCTGAGTCCGAGGGAAAAACCGAACCTGGAGGGTAAACAGATGATCATGATGATGATGATGACATGCACTTCAACATAAATTACGTTATTTCGAGGGGTGAATCATACAAATCTTACCTCGTATAACTTGTAGGAAAGTGACCAGTTGTTTGTCAAGGCTAGAGTTCACCAACTGGACCCCTGAAAATATATTTCCTTTTATAAGAAAATATAAATCATGAGCTCCTTTCAGTACCACTTGCTTCAACAACCACTGCCACTGGCTGCAATTTCTAAGACATATCGTCACTCTGAGAATTCAGTATAGATAGGTGAATTTGCCAACTGAGACTCTTCGCCGGGGTGGCTCTTTATTATGCAGTCTTTGACGATTTAGACCAATCGAGCGTCAATACGAGCCAAGTCTGTCCAGATCAACTATACTGTTAGCAACCAGAGCATCGAGCTGGCAGAGTCCGCAGCGCACTGCACCTGTTTTACCTGAGGTGCTAGAAGTTACTAAACTGCGGCACGGTCATATGATTACCACCGAGGTGAAGAAATCACCAATGCTACATAAGTAAAGTCCACAGATGTACAGAGTAAACTCCGCCGGTCTATATTTCGCATAAACTTCTCAGGACTGACTATGAAATTTCGAAGTATCACACTGAAGACTGTCAGTGATATTTCATACGTGTAATTAAAAGTTTGGTATTTGCTTTACGTCGCACCGACACAGATAGGTCTTGTGCCGACGATTGGATGGGAAAGGCCTAGGAATGGGAAGTAAGCGACCGTGGCCTTAATTAAGGTACAGCCCCAGCATTTTCCTGGTGTGAAAATGGGAAACCACGGAAAACCATTTTCAGGGCTGCCGACAGTGGGGTTCGAACCCACTATCTCCCGATTACTGGATACTGGCCGCACTTAAGCGACTGCAGCTATCGAGGTCGGTAGTTAAAAGGTTTGATCAATTTATATGTTAAGTTAAAACTTTTAAGTAAATACCTCGTTAAAATGACTTTGAATGAGGTGAAAATTCCAGTCTTGCACCCGAGTGTTGGGGAACACATTCCTTACAACTTTGTGTACTGATTTCCCAAAATCACGGGCAATAGCAGAAGGCTGAAAACTGAACACTTTTTAGTGTGTAAATTACCGGGCGAGTTGGCCGTGCTCGTAGAGGCGCGCGGCTGTGAGCTTGCATCCGGGAAATAGTAGGTTCGAATCCCACTATCGGCAGCCCTGAAGATGGTTTTCCGTGGTTTCCCATTATCACACCAGGCAAATGCTGGGGCTGTACCTTAATTAAGGCCACGGCCGCTTCCTTCCAACTCCTAGGACTTTCCTCTCCCATCGTCGCCATAAGACCTATCTGTGTCGGTGCGACGTAAAGCCCCTAGCAAAAAAAAAAAGTGTGTAAATTTCTTGAATTTCAGTGAGGATGTCTACGTAAGTTTCGGTACGTTCCTTTGTCATTAGCAGTTCTTTCATGTCTTAGATAAAATGTGAACCCTCACTTACCTTTATAATATCTACCTCCGTAGTGTAACGTTTAGCGGGATTAGCTACCGTTCTCGCAGACCCAGGTTCGATTACCGGTACTGCCAGAAATATAAGTTTGACAGATGGGCTAGCATATGGTGAATTAGGTGCCAATATGCGGCTCGCCTCTACAGAGGGCGTGTCTGAAAAGAGCTGCATTACCTCGAGACGTGGACACGAAATTACTAACTTGTACAACTGCTCCATTTTGAGTGACCTGTAGGGAAAACAGACTTACTAAAATCGTTTATTTAGTTGAAGTCGGTGTCAATAATAATTAGGAAAATAATCAAAATTAACATAAATACATGCCATGTCATAATACTCCGTCATATATGGCATGATCATACACGCCGGACACTGTAGGTCTACTATTTTCTCATCTATTAAACTGTCATGCCAGATTTCCGCCAAAGAGTGTAGTACTAGTGCCGGCAGCTAGACACATCAACGGTGGGAGGAAGTTGTTTATTTGTGCGACTTACTTTGGGCAGACGGCAGCGATAGGACGGGGTTATTTATTTGTACGTCTTACATATTATTCTGTGAGCAAAACGAATTTCAACTGAGAGCATCTCGCGTTATTGGAGAGTAGTATCTAGATGAGGCCGTGGCGGACTTTACCCACTGTATCTCAAGATTTTACCTCATTGAACCTATGGCCGAGTTTACCAACCGCGGTGGAGTTTACCACCAGCCCTCAGCACCTTATAATTTAGTTTTATGCAACCCGTAGTTTAAACACGCGGAGTGAATCACTTACATACAGGCCAGTGTGTTGGGTTGCCTAGTTTGTTGGGCGTTTGAGTAGTTCATTTTTTTGCTATTTGATGATGATGCTTGTTGTTTAAAGGGGCCTAACATCTAAGGTCATCGGCCCTTTTGCTATTTGCTTTACGTCGCACCGGCACAGATAGGTCTTATGGCGACGATGGGGTAGGGAAGGCCTGGGAGTTTTAAGGAAGCAGCCGTGGCCTTAATTCAGGCACAGCCCACGCATTTGCTTGGTGTGAAAATGGGAAACTACGGAAAACCATCTTCAGGGCTGCCGATAGTGGGATTCGAACCCACTATCTCCCGGATTCAAGCTCACAGCTGCGCGACTCTAACTGCAAGGCTAACTCGCCCGGTAAGTTCATTTCTACAACTATGATGCAAAACCCTACTAAATGAAACAAAACCGTTTCAGATTGTTTGAAACATACTCATGGTGTTTTCCTCAAAGAGTTAGACAATGAAATTGCGCTATTCTTCACACCAATCAGTCAAAATATTTTGTTTCAATCATGCAGAAGTTGCGACGAGTGTACTCGTTTGAAACAAACAGTCGGAATCAAGGGCAACTCTCCGTTATTTGGAACATCGTTATTACACAAGATATCAAGGAAACAAATAACAACAATAATAAATTTTATCCGTTTCATGAGGGATTCACACACTAGAGAAAGTGTTTCTGAAGTTACTATTTCAAATTCTACTCTAATTCTCTGAATCCGATCATGTCTGTCCATTAGAAGATCTTGATAAACACGATCCCGTACATAACCCCATAAGAAGAAGTCCATTGGAATCATATCAGGAGATCGCAGAGGCCATTCTTGTGGGCCATAGAGACTAATCCATCTATCCTGATACAGTCAATCGAGAGCTGCGCGAGCAACAAGAGATTTGTATGCAGAGTGTCGATCCTGTTGGTACCACCAACTAAACCGTCCTGCCAATGGAACCTCTTCCAACAGAGGAGGGAGTCTCTCTTCATGGAAGCGAGCATAAAAGTGTCCAGTGACGTTTCCTTCGATGCTCTTGGGGCCTAGTGCCCGATTTCTTATGATACCACCCCACACGTTCACTGTAAACGCGTTATGGACATACACCTCTTTTCTGCAATGTGGATTATGCGGTGCATCATGGTGTTCATTCCGTCGATTTATGCATCCATCACTATGAAACGTGCACTCATCCGTCCAAAGTATGTTCTTGAAAAACGGATCAGTTATTTATGGTGACATAATCGAATATCCAATCCCAGAATCCCAACCGACGGGGTGGATATCCGGGATTCAGATGTTGTGTGGTATGGCGTTTGTATTGATGCCACTTCAGGGTCTTTTTAATTATTCTATGTAACTTCGACTGCGAAAGACCGGTTGCTGTTGCAATTTGTCTTGTGCACGTATGTGGGTTTTCTTCTAACACTTCCCGCACAGTCGCCACTTTACACAGGTGATCTTCGCCTTAGAACTGAAGGCAAACATGCACCACGCACGTCAATGCGACGGTAATCAACTAGCAAAAGTTCATCTTGCCGTGTCCATACGTTCAGACGGTAGAGTGCTGGTCTTCTGAGTACACGTTGGTGGTTTCGATCTCGTCTCAGTCCTGTGGTATTTGAATGTGCTGAAATAAGCAACCCTCGCGTCCGCAGATATACTGGTACGTAAAAGAACTGCTATAGGACAAATTTCCGGCTCCTCAGCGTCTCTGAAAAGCATAAACGTAGTTAGAGGGACGTAAAACCAGTAAAATTATTGTCCCAAATACGTTTTTAGAAATATCCTGTATCTATTCGTCTATAGCAGCATGTCCTACCCCAAATATGTAAAAGAATGATAGAGGAATATGTGGAGCGAGGAGTGAGAGAGGAGAGGCACAGGAGGAGAGCGATTTCTGCCTCATGTGGCCGGCCGCAAATGGAATGGTGAGAAAATTGCACTGTCAACTGGTAGGGGTTGTTGGGGTCTTCTTTTGGGCCCCACGGATAGGGCCGGTCTTGTCATCACTGGGAGGGTGGCCTTTCTCTCACCAGGGGTGATAACACGGCCGGACAGCAGTAGTAGGTCGTAAGCTTATCCTTCTTCTTCTTATCATTTCTTATTTTTATCTTGTTTTCTTAATATCCAGTGGAGACGATGGACGTGGCATGTAGGGACCGATGATGACTGCTGTGGTGACCTTCCCTAGGGAGTGTCACGTTTTCGGAGTATCTGAAGGAACTCATGGCATGCCCAAGGAGTCTCGTGTTTTTCTTTTCGTTGTAAGTTGTTTGTGCATGGAACTGGGCATTGTGAACGTGTACCTGGGCTGAATGCCTCTTATTGTGACCGTTCACAACGTCACCTATGGTATGGCATGATATCCAGGAGATGAAATATGCCGTTTTCTGCGTCATTCTACGATAAAAACTGCCCAAGATAGAATTTTTCTGCCCGCACCAGGACTCGATTTGCAGTATCCAGAGTCGCGCGACCGAGCTCTAGTTGCTGGTAATTAGCAGCAAGGCGGTGCAAGAGCGCTTGTACTCGAAGTTTTCTCACTCCAACCACGAGCGAGATGAAAGGAGACGCGTTGTCACGTGACAGAGAATCTAGGTCACTAGCTGAGCCCAGAGAGTATATCCAACGTGAAAACTAACATTATACCCTGTTTTCCTTGCTCATCCACCACTGCCAACTTATAGCGTTCAGCTGTTTTATTTCTGTTAATATTTATAAATCGCAAAATACCCAATGGATAATTAAGCGCAAACATTCATTTGAATCAGGGAATTTTACGCATAATTATGAGACCAAGAAGTGCTCTACTTAACTGACAGAGCGGTAACTACGCTGTAAACAAGGGCGCGTCTTAATGACTAACAGATGTTGGACCCTAACCGTGACAGCGAACACAAGGAATCCCCTGTGCTCGTCATCATTCACCGCCAGAGACTAAAGGACGCTTTTCAGATTGCTTGAGAATCTACGAAGCTATTTCAAAAACATTCACTCAGTGGAAATGGGAATACAGGAGCTACATTTTGATACCCTGTTCGTCACGCTACGTTGCGTATTAACGGACGAACGTGTGAGAAAGGGTTGCATTTTCCCCCCACCCTCAGCATTCGGGTCTCTCGCGTAGCTTGCCTATATATTCAAGAGCTGAGAGGGAGACACTACCCAGTGCATTTTCAGTGAAATGCCAGTTCGGTAGTGGTTCGTCGTGATTAGTGCGTGAGAGTCGTCTGTGGAGAAATATTTTTTATAAAGTGAGCAGTGAAACGCAATGATTTATTAAAGCCTGTGAACATCTGCGAAAATACCCACAATCTAAGTAAGCGTTTTGCGAGTACAGTGTGTCGCTAATTAATATAGTGGGAGCAGCACGAAACCGTAATGACCGCTGTCCGTGTGTCGAAGAGGTCGTGCGTCGAGCCTCATATGTGCCTAAACTAATACGGCTCAATCAACCTCAATAGCCAGGTATCTCAGTGCGTGGAGTTGCGTGTGTGTTCTCGACATAAATGTAAGATACAAAGAAAGTGCGTGAACGGCTCAGTGTCGGCATAATTAAGGGTTGTGTCACGTCTATAAATCCATAATGCAGTTGAGAGCCTGACTTACGCATGACTAGGTGAAATAGAATATGCATGAAGTGCGGTCGTGTGAGACGAGAAATTTTAACCCAGTAGTGGCCTAACCAGTGACATTCTTTATTCAGGACCTAGAATAGCTGTATGCTGTTTATAAAAGAATAGGTACATGAGAAGGGAGCAGTGTCGGGCTACAGAGACAATACCGGCATTGGGTTGGAATGCTCGTGCTATTGAGCAGATCCAACCATATATTCAAATTGTGATGTGTACTAAACTAACGCATTCACATGAGATAACTTCCTCTCATTTACATGTCTATGAGAACGTCGACATCCAGCTGAATGCCAGAGTTTTGCCTGTGTACCGGAGTGAACGAGTCATCTAGCTGTTTGCCGGAATTTCGCCTGGTAGCCGAGAACGTCTGGAACGTCGCTGTCATGTGTATGACCTGCCAGGAAGTCATCATGGGTCTTCACATCGCCGATGACGTGATGCAAGCAGCTTAAGCCCATGGTGTGCCCTCCTGTAAAGCTGTGAACGTGGTATCCTGAAGGCTGAGTACATTTCCAAGTATTTATATCTTTGAAGGTCGTGTCCCATAGTAAATATGTAGATTTTCCACTTAGATGTAACGTAGACTGCAAGCACGCCATTTCAGAGGGATAATAATAATAATTTCATTTTTATTTGGGTCTTTTATAGAATACTTTCATCATGGTTTTGGGACGACCATATTTTACTTCCATCCTTGTATAAGGGTTCGATAATGCATGACGTAATTATAAGGACCTTGGCTTAATTAAGTGTGAAGCGTTGTCAAGTAGAGAGGGCTTAAATATTCTGTAAAAGTGACTCCAGTTATCATCTTTCCATAGCATATACGAGTCATCAAGATTTTTCAGTAATTCATTTTTTTTGTGCGCTTCACCTGGTAGAGATCCCTCCTAATTAGTAACTAAGGCACCTGGAACAAGGCATCGAGACAGTGGGTATCTTACATCGCTAATTACTTCGCGAATGCGCAAGTTAATTTGTACCCTGGTGGCAGGAGATCATCAATAAATCTGCATCGTAGTCAATGTACCGAGAGGAGAAATGAAATGGGTGAACAGGCTGTAGCCATAATATATAGTGTGAAATGAAAATGTGAAGTTCCCTTGGAACTCTTTAGTAATGTACACGAAGTGGATCTCGTGTTGTGAATATGTTAATTACGGCCGGACATAGCCGATATTGAATGTGAGGCCATTGTGGCTCAAGAAAAAGAAAGCAAGGTCGTTTACCGCGAAGTCATTGTATGAAGGCGGCCCAGCGCACGCCCTTTAGAGATGGGTCTTGGAAGACCATCAGCTGAATAGATTTACGAGCCTGGCTGTAGGGACGAAGAAAAGTGTTTTCTACACTGAAAGTAAACAGATGTAGCTATTTCGTGCCTCTCGGTGCTACGATTACATGCATTGATTTAAGTATTATCAACGTCGCGGTGATTCCAGATGAGCATTAAATGAAGGACCCCTCCAATTTATTTCTTTAATTATTCACAGCGTGTAGGGAATTCCAGGTCAGATATACCCCGTCTCAGAAGGTCCTGAGTTCATTGCAGGAGACGGTAAAGCTTACTGTCACAAGCGGCAGGTGACTAAGGCCACCTGTGATTCATTGTGTGTATGTGAAATGTATTTGTTCTTGCCCCTTTTCTTGCAGGAAGTGTTATAATGCTATGTTTATAATGTTTTGGTATTGAAGTCGCTAAGTGCTTGTCCTTAGGTAGCAACGTTGTGTGAATACTGTCGTGTCATGTGTATTGATAAAATCCTAATGAAATGAGCGTGTTTATTATATTGCCTATTCGGCAATGATTAACATAGGGAAGTGTTGTAACACGACTTCCAAAGGCCTGGGAGCGTACACACAAGTAACCATCGTATATTTCAGTTCATATGTGTTCGTAGGCCTATATCACAACCTGATATAGTTTGAATATATTAATTCTCGGCAAACAAACAGAATTACAGCGGGGTATGCCTATGTTGAATAGATTTGTGTGTAAAGTGATCAGTGTAAGTGTAAAGTGAAATAATTAGAGAGAAAACGCCTCTCTAAATCTGAGGTAGTGTAATAGTTCGGGAGGGAACGCCTTCTTAAGTTTGAATATTTAAACGTATAATGAAGTGTAGAAAAAGACTACAGAACATTTAAACGTCAAGATAACCCAAATTACTGTATGTAAGGTGTTTGTATGGCATACCCATGTAAATAATGTGTTTCACTAGTATAAGTAAAAATTTGTTATACAAGATATTGTCTCTCTTCTCATTAGTAATGAAATGGTATTCCTCTCATAATTAACTTTTCCCCCTACTATAGAGACTATTACTAAAGAACTTACCGCCCCATCGGACAGTCCACAGACCCGAAAATGCGATACCGGCTCGGCTAGCGAATTATTCTAGTAGGGGAGGGTGAAGCTTCGACAACCGGGCTGAGTTCGAGGCTCACCGATGGTGCTCCATTCTAACGTCATATTTATGAACAATGGTAACTGGTTCATGTACTGGCTCCTCAGCGTCTCTGAAAAGCATAAACGTAGTTAGAGGGACGTAAAACCAGTAAAATTATTGTCGCAAATACGTTTTTAGAAATATCCTGTATCTATTCGTCTATACCAGCATGTCCTACCCCAAATATGTAAAAGAATGATAGAGGAATATGTGGAGAGAGGAGTGAGAGAGGAGAGGCACAGGAGGAGAGCGATTTCTGCCTCATGTGGCCGGCCGCAAATGGAATGGTGAGAAAATTGCACTGTCAACTGGTAGGGGTTGTTGGGGTCTTCTTTCAGGCCCCACGGATAGGGCCGGTCTTGTCATCACTGGGAGGGTGGCCTTTCTCTCACCAGGGGTGATAACACGGCCGGACAGCAGTAGTAGGTCGTAAGCTTATCCTTCTTCTTCTTATCATTTCTTATTTTTATCTTGTTTTCTTAATATCCAGTGGAGACGATGGACGTGGCATGTAGGGACCGATGATGACTGCTGTGGTGACCTTCCCTAGGGAGTGTCACGTTTTCGGAGTATCTGAAGGAACTCATGGCATGCCCAAGGAGTCTCGTGTTTTTCTTTTCGTTGTAAGTTGTTTGTGCATGGAACTGGGCATTGTGAACGTGTACCTGGGCTGAATGCCTGTTATGTTCAATAAATACCATACCCTCCATACCAGCATGTGGCACAGAGTCTTCTTGTAACCGCCTCGCTCAGTGACGTGAAGTTGATTTTCAAGTTGATTACTTGGTTAACCAGATCGTTCTAACGGAGCGAGTTGGCCGTGTGGGTACGGTCGCGTAGCTGTGAGCTTGCATTCGGGAGAAGGTGGGTTCGAATCCCACCGTCGGCAGACCTGAAGATGGTTTTCCGTGGTTTCCCATTTCCACATCAGGCAGTGCTGGGGCTGTACCTTAGTTATGGCCACGGCTGATATCTTCCCAATCCTAAATCTTTGCTATCCTTGCGTCGGCGAAAATCCTCCATATGTTAATATGACGTTAAACAATTAACAAGAATAAGTCGTTCTAGAAATGTTACTGTCACTTCAACTGTCGCAGATTTGAAGAGTCGCCATGGTGTTGGAATATTACGCTGCAGGAATTGTTTAACTTGCAGGAAGCGAACGACGCGACGCAGGGTTGTCCCATTTAAACACCTTAAAATTCCACTGATCCCAGCCAGGATCCAACTCGCTATATTAGGAACAGAAAGACAGCAATTAACAGTTTGCACTGCTGAGGCAGTTCATTAGGTTAGATGTTTCGGAGAGGATTATTCGGGTTGAATAAACATTTACGTGTTTATCCCTTCACTTTGGAGCGACGCCCGCTAGAAAATTTCCTATGCTTATTTGGGAAATACAAGTTTTGTTAACCTGCGTCATTTTGTTGTCTACGTGCTCCTGTAAGGGTAGATTATCCGTTTTGTTCTGTTGGGCAGTGAGGTATCTGAAGGCTAATGTTTCACATTTTCTTGACATCTGACGGAAGAATTTCACGTTCTGTGGTCAATAAAGCGGCCTGTTCAGCATTTACGCCCAAAGACAAATTCACTGAAGGTGAAAATTCCTCTAGTATTCATTTTAAAACTGGGTTGTGGGAGAAGTTCTTAGCTTACTATTACTACTAACTGTCAGTTGCTATATACTTTAATAGATACTGGAATGTTGCAGTTTTTCCCGTTAAGGAAGTTCTTGAATGTGCCAGTAAATCTACTGACACAGGTCTCACGAGTTTAATTACCCTCAAGTGCCAACAGACTGCATTTGAATTCATCACGCAACCTTGAGCATAGATGCCGAGCACCTAACCGACTACGCTTTACAGGTGCGCCACACAGGCATTTTAATCTTGAACCCCACGCCATACCCACTGAGCCATCGCTACTCGATTTACTGGTATACATATTTGTAATTAACCGGGACTAGGAGGCGGAAATTGTGCCCTACGACTATAAGTTCGTGTGGCTATTTCTAGCCGAGTGCAGCCCTTGTAAGGCAGATCCTCCGATGAGGGTGGACGGCATCTGCCATGTGTAGGTAACTGAGTGTTATTGTGGTGTAGGATAGCGTTATGTGTGGTGTGTGAGTTGCAGCAAAAACTCCCAGCCCCCGGGCGACTGGAATTAACGAATGAAGGTTAAAATCCCCGACCCGGCCGGGAATCGAACCCGGGGCCCTCTGCACCGAAGGCCAGTACGCTGACCATTCAGCCAACGAGTCGGACTGCCCTACGTCTTACTGAACTTAAAATAATACATACATACATACATACATACATACATACATACATACATACATACATACATACATACATACATTATCATTATAGACTGTTATGCCTTTCAGCGTTCAGTCTGCAAGCCTCAGTGAATTTACTAAATGTCGCCACAATCCTCTATTTGCAACTAGTGCTGTGGCCTCAGTTAGTTCTATACCTCTTATCTTTAAATCGTTAGAAACCGAGTCTAACCATCGTCGTCTTGGTCTACCTCTACTTCTCTTACCCTCCATAACAGAGTCCATTATTCTCCTAGGTAACCTACCCTCCTCCATTCGCCTCACATGACCCCACCACCGAAGCCGGTTTATGCGTACAGCTTCATCCATCGAGTTCATTCCTAAATTAGCCTTTATCTCCTCATTCCGAGTACCCTCCTGCCATTGTTCCCACCTGCTTGTGCCAGCAATCATTCTCGCTAGTTTCATATCTGTTACTTCTAACTCATGAATAAGATATCCTGAGTCCACCCAGCTTCCGCTCCAGTAAAGCAAAGTTGGTCTGAAAACAGACCGATGTACAGATAGTTTAGTCTGTGAGCTGAATTCCTTCTTACAGAATACTGTTGATGGCAACTGCGAGCTCACTGCATTAGCTTCACTACACCTTCATTATCTCCCTTAATATGTTACCATACTGGGAGAACACAACAACCTAAATACTTGAAATTACCGACCTGTTCTAGCTTTGTATCACCATTCTGACATTCAATTCTGTCGTATTTCTTACCTACTGACATCAATTTAGTCTTCGAAAGGCTAATTTTCATACCATACTCATTGCACCTATTTTCGAGTTCCAAGACATTAGACTGCAGGCTTTCGGCACAATCTGCCATTAAGACCAAGTCGTCAGCATAGGCCATACCGCTTATTACATTTCCACCTCACTGAATCCTTCCCTGCCATTTTATACCTTTCAGCAGATGATCCATGTAAACTACGAACAGCAAAGGTGAAAGATTACAGCCTTGTCTAACTCCTGTATATACCCTGAACCAAGAACTCATTCTACCATCAATTCTCACTGAATCCCAAGTGTCAATATAAATGCCTTTGATTGACTTTTTTGCTAGTGGCTTTATGTCGCACCGACACAGATAGGTCTTATGGCGACGATGAGATAGGAAAGGCCTAGGAGTAGGAAAGAAGCGGCCATTACCTTAATGAAGGTACAGCCCCAGCATTTGCTTGGTGTGAAAATGGGGAAACCACGGAAAACCATCTTCAGGGCTGCCGACAGTGGGATTCGAACCCACTATCTCCCGAATGCCCGGTGTGTGATTTACCCTTAATTCCATAGTCCCCCAGTATGGCGAACATCTTTTTCCTCGGTACCCTGTCATATGCTTTCTCTAGATCTGCGAAACATAAACACAATTGCCTATTCCTCTCGTAGCATTTTTCAGTTGCCTGGCGCCTGGCGCATACTGAAAATCTGATCCTGACAGCCTCTCTGTGGTCTGAAACCACACTGGTTTTCCTTCAACTTCCTCTCAACTACTGATCCCACCCTCCCTTCCAAGACGCCAGTGAATACTTTGTCTGGTATACTAATCAATGAGATACCTAGATAGTTGTTGCAATCATTCCTGTTCCCTTGCTTATAGATAGGTGCAATTACTGTTTTTATCCAATCTGAAGGTACCTTACCAACACTCCATGCTAATCTTACTACTCTATGGAGGCATTTCATCTCTGCCTTCCCAGTATACTTCACCATTTCAGGTCTAATTTCATCTATTCCTGCTGTTTTATAACAATGGAGTTTACTTACCATCCTTTCCGCTTCCTCAAGCATAATTTCACCATCATTTTCCTCCTCCCCATGAGCTTGGCTGTTCGTAACACCACCAGGAAGATTTCCTTTTACGTTGAGAAGATGTTCAAAATATTCCCTACACCTCTCCAGTGATTCCCTGGGATCTATTATGAGTTCACCTGAATTACTCAAAACACTGTTCATTTCCTCCTTTCCCCTCCTTCCTAAGATTCTTTATTACTGTCCAGAAAGATTTCCCTGCTGCTTGACCTCAACTTTGCAGGTTATTACCAAAATCTTCCCACGACTTCTTTTTGGATTCAACATCTACTTGTTTCGCTCCGTTTCTTTCGTCTACATACAAATCCCTGTCTGCCTCAGCCCTTGTCTGGAGCCATTTCTGATAAGCCTTCTTTTCACGTTTACAAGGTGCTCTCACTTCATCATTCCACCAAGATGTTCGCCTTTTACCATCTTTACACGCAGTTGTTCCTAGGCATTCCTCTGCTGTTTCTACTACAGCTTCCCTGTATGACACCCATTCGCTTTCTATATCCTGAACCTGCTTACCGTCTACTGTTCGAAACTTCTCACTAATCATATCCATGTACTTCTGTCTAATTTCCCCGTCCTGGAGATTTTCTATCCTTATTCGTATGCAGACAGATTTCACTTTCTCTACCTTAGGCCTAGAGATACTCAGTTCACTACAGATCAGATAGTTATCTGTATCATCGGAAAATCCCCGGAAATCCCGTACATTCCTAACAGATTTCCTAAATTCGAAGTCAGTTAAGATATAGTCTATTATGGATCTCGTACCCCTAGCCTCCCATGTGTAGCAGTGAATAGCCTTATGCTTGAAGAATGTATTCGTAACAGCTAAACCCATACTAGCACAGACGTCCAGCAAACGCTTCCCATTCCCATTAGCTTCCATATCTTCCCCACATTTACCAAATACCCTTTCGTATCCTTCAGTTCTATTTCCAACTCTCGCATTGAAATCGCCTATTAGCAGTATTCTATCCTTGCTGTTGACTCTGACCACGATGTCACTCAATGCTTCATAAAACTTGTCAACTTCATCCTCATCTGCACCCTCACATGGTGAATACACTGAGACAATTGAATGGATGAAAACCATAACGGTATAAGCAGCATTTTGGTCATTCAGAGAAAAAGGCATTTAAACATCTTCAACACTCATATAAAGCATGCTATTTGTAGTTATAACACCCACCACTAGAGCGCAGAATATTACCGTTATCACTTGTATATCTCTGCTGGTGAAAGGATAAATCCTCCCGGAGTTACATCCTGCATTTAACTCATTTTTTAAAAAATGTCACTTATACCGTAATGGTTTTCATCCATTCAATTCTCGTCCTAATTCCTCCAACTGATAAAACTACCCACATCATTTGCTCATTTACATGCCTAACAGAAACTATGTTGCGTGCAATGGTATTCCTGATAAAGAAGCCCTACCCTTACTCTGCCCTTCCCTTTCTAACACCCGTCAAGTACACTTTATAATCTCCTATCTCTTCCTCGTTATCTCCCCATACCCGAATATCACTTACTCCTAGCACATCCAGATGCATACTCTTAGCTGACTTAGCCAGTTCTACTTTCTTTCTTGCATAAGCCCCATTAATATTGATAGTTCCCCATCGAATTCTATTTCGTTCGCAAGTTGTTTCCAAGGAGTCCCTCGCCTATCAAATGGAAGGGGGAATCCATTACTCCCATAGGTCCGAGGCTTGCTGAAAATGTTCTGAGCTCGGTAAATTCACGAAGCAGGATGCTACCCTACTTATACATAGTCCAAATGAGGATCTCTCCTCTAACGAGTTATGTACCACCGGTGGATTGTATAGTCCTAGCCGCCTGAGCACACGGAGGGCCATGACTCAGAATATGTCCGAGATGCCCACTCCCATTCTATAGCAACTGGTGTCCCGAATCTCAGGACCACTTACCACGCCACTCAGCCGTTGCCCATGGCTCACGAACTAGGACGTGACTACAGTAACCCACACCATGAACATAATACATTGTACCAATATTTTCTGGAAGATGTATAATGGTGACTGGGCTGCCTAGCGAGGTGGTAAAGGCGTGCTCGACTCGCCCGGAAGGACGTGCGTTCGATTCTCCGTCAGGAAGTCGGAAGGTTTAGGATCAAGACTTCCACTTCTCCAGAAGCACATGGCCCTATGGTTCACTCAGCCAACACCAACATGTTAACTGCTGGGGTAAAAGGCAGCAGGGCATGGAGCTAACTACTCTGTCCCACTTAGTGCTGTGATACTGGAAACCTTTACCTTCCACTCCTCCAAGGGCCTTCATGGCTTACACGGAGTTGGTTCTGCTTTGCTTCGTGCTCCATATAGTAATAACTCGTTCTGGGTAGTAAGAAAAGTCTCTGTGTTTTAGATTAAACTGGTCTTGTACTTTTAACGAGTTTGAACTGTATACACTTATTACGCTTAGCCTCTGGCATCGAGAGATGGAGGATAGGGGTGAAGGAACGTCAGGTATTTCAAAAGGGTTTTTTGCTTACTTTTACTTTTTACTTTCTAATGATTTGCAGTAATTAACCACTGACTTTGTTAACGCGTTATGCTAGAATGAACAATCTTTGCTTTACTCTTTGTAACCACCGTTACTTATTTAACTCGGGATCCCACGAGCGCTGTGGTTGAGATACTGTTTTCGAGGTGACTGAACAACAGATCAAACCAAAGGCCAAGCACCTCGGTGATACTACAAATAGCGGCAAGCAGCTGCAGCCAGCCAGGAAGACAACACTTGGGAACGAGATTCGTCGCGCTAATCATTTCAGCAGAGATTTTTTATAGATACATTATGCGTTGCATAACGAATCGAGGCTAGTTCCAGAGATGCTAAGGTTATAACATACTTCAACATAAACAATATTGTATTCTCATCTACTGAGCAAATACTATATACGCCATGATCTCGAGTGAATGTTATTGTTTCAAATTGTGTATGATTCACGAATAATTTTAAAACAATAAATAATGTATGGAAATTGCTTTTCTGGTATGGGCTAGAACAATGTTGTTACTTTCATTGATCTGTGTCAGTCTTATCCTTGGATTTGACAATACGAAAGTGACTGAGGTATGAGCGACGCTAGTAATGCCATTCATTAAGCAACAAGTCCCTGCTATGAATGGTTTGAAAATGTTGCTCATAGGGTCAGCTGGTGCATGCATTTCAATGGGCTTGGCAGACTGATATGCAATAGCAACTTCTAGGTCAGGGAGGAAAGCAACGAGAAACTACCTCACTCGCCATTTCCCTAGTACGCCTCTTCAGTGATGCCTAGGCCATCTATGACAGCTGACGGTGGAGCTGTTGAGGATCCAACCAGCCTTCGGGCTGAGAACTGAACTTACGTATACAATGTATGTAGGCCTAAATTTGTGAACTTGGTGTGTGGCTACGACTGTTCTTATGTCCTGGAGCAATCGTTTAACTTGCTCTTCGCTTAATTCACGAAGGTTCTTTGGAAAGCGATGTATGTAACTGTGATGTTACTAAATGTGGGTTTTATAAACTGTCAGCCGCCTCTGTGGTGTAGTGGTTAGTGACTAGAAATTCGTTCAGTTACGGGAAAGTGGGCAAATATGACGTATTCTGTATTTTCATCTGTAAATATCAATCAGACCGCTAGAGCTATGCTTGAACGCTTACTGGTGAATATCCTGGCGGCTGGTCTGCCAGATGCGCGCCAGTAACTGAAGTTCTTATTCCCCACTTGGCACGCACGAGCTCGTCGTTACGCTAAGTTCACATTGAAAATCCACAGCTTGTTTCCAGTCATTCGACCGGGTCAGGAATGGAATGAATGAAGCCCCATCTAGTGCCGAGAATAGGAATTGTGCCGGCTGCCGAAACCTGTCGCACTCCACTCGGGCAATGATATGTGAAACGAAATGGTATTGGAGAGTGTTGCTGGAATGAAATATGACGGAAAACCGGAGTAGCCGGAATAAAACCTGCCTCGCCTCCACTTTGTCCAGCACAAATCTCACATGGAGTGACCGGGATTTAAACCATGGAACCCAGCGGTAAGTGAGAGGCCGGCGCGCTGCCGCCTGAGCCACGGAGGAATTTAAGTTCAAATTGGAGAAGTAAAACACTGAACAGATGATAGTTGTTTATGACCCCTACGCATCTATGACCTCGAGTAGGCAAATAACTGACACTTTTATTGACTAATTCTTCGATTTTAGGACACCATCTCGCCAAGCTGTCCATAATATAGCGAATAGAGTCAGAAAATCGAGGAGTAAGAATAAAGATAAATTTAAAGCGATTCCTATGTAATCATATGTATTTTTTTTTCTATTTGTTTTAAGTCGCACCGACACAGACATGTCTTATGGCGACCATGGGATAGGAAAGGTCTAGGAAGTGGAAGGAAACAGCCGTGGCCTTAATTAAGGTACAGCCCCAGCATTTGTCTGGTGTGAAAATGGGAAACCACGGAAAACCTTCTTCAGGGCTGGCGACAGTGGGGCTCGAACCCACTATCTCCCGATTACTGGATACTGGCCGCACATAAACGACTTCAGCTATCGAGCTCGGTCATATGGAAATAAAGACCTCCGTAGAACTTCATGATTTGCCATCAAACTAAAAGAGGTGGATAGTGAAACAACGACAGTTTCCAATTCGCCAGCCAGGAGACAGAAGAACGTGTGAAAAATGAAGCAATTAACTTGATTATGTTGAATACCATCGGCCAGTGCACATTTTGGCATCTCACATATTATACCTGCTTCTGGGTATATTGGAACTCCTTATTCCAAAAATGGCATCACTTTCCCTACCAGCTCTAGTTTTTGAGATACAGAACATACGCTGTGTACCATTCTTCACACTGCTCGCCATATAAAATAAGGGTATTATAGTACAGTGTTTAAAATAATATATTTTTGGCATGAATGAAATAGTCCCCCTCTGTGGTGTAGTGGTTAGCGTGATTAGTTGCCACCCCCGGAGGTCCGAGTTCGATTCCCGGCTCTGCCACGAAATTTGAAAAGTGGGGAGAATGACCAGTACCTCTCCCAGGCGGCGTCACCTGCTATGCTGAACAGGGGCCTTGTGGAGGAATGGGAAGATGGGTGGGACAGGCAAGGAAGAGTAGACCCCGTTCCAGCCCTCGTACCACTTTTCAAAATTCGTGGTAGAGCCGGGAATCGAACCCGGGTCTCCGGGGTTGGCAGCTAATCACACTAACAATTACACCACAGAGGCGGCTGACAATTTATAAAACCCACATTTAGTAGCATCACAGTCACATACATCGCTTTCCAAAGAACCTTCGTGAAGTTGAAAGATTGCTTCAGGACATAAGAACAATTAATTGTAGCCACACACTAAGGAACGAAAGATGCACTCTTGACGGCAGATAATTGTCTTGACAGATCCCATTCTCGGAAGTCATACAAAGGGAGCTTCTTGTGGGTCAAATGATTGATTGGCAAATTTGAATTGTAAATTTATGCGTTTGGTATAAAATAAGTAGATTTCATGAAGTGCGCTTTTCTTTAAATTTAAATATATTTCATTCATCGTTCGTTCGTAATCTGTTTACCCTCCAGGGTCGGTTTTTCCCTCGGACTCAGCGACGGATCCCACCTCTACCACCTCGAGGGCAGTGTCCTGGAGCTTCAGACTCTGGGTCAGTGATACAACAGCCTCGGGAGGTCAACTGAGTAGAGGTGGGTTCGATTCCCACCTCAGCCATCCTAGAAGTGGTTTTCCGTGGTTTCCCACTTCTCCTCCAGGCAAATGCCGGGATGGTACCTAACTTAAGGCCACGGCCGCTTCCTTCCCTCTTCCTTGTCTATCGCTTCCAATCTTACCATCCCCCGCAAGGCACCTGCTTAGCATAGCAGGTGAGGCTGCCTGGGAGAGGTACTGGCCATCCTCCCAGTTGTATCCCCGACCCAGAGTCTGAAGCTCCAGGACACTGCCCTTGAGGCGGTAGAGGTGGGATCCCTCGCTGAGTCCGAGGGTAAACAGATAAAGGAGGAGACGATGAACTGTCTGATCTGCGGATCATCGCAAATTCCCTGCGTTCAGTATTTTCACACTAACTCCAGGTAACTTACTTGCTATGTATTGAATGCACGAACCGTCTTTATTCACAGCCCTTATAAATTGGCTCATCAAGCCTAGCTTCGTATAGAGGCGGCAGTATGATTCCATGTCGTGTAACCAAAAGATTTTCTTGGCGAGCTGAGTGGCTCAGGCGGTTGAGGCGCTGACTATTTGACCCGAACTTGGCAGGTTCGATCCTGGTTCAGTCCGGTGGTATTTGAAGGTGCTCAAATACGACAGCCTCATGTCGGTAGATTTACTGGCACGTAAAAGAACTCCTGCGAGACTAAATTCAGGCACCTCGGCATCTCCGAAAAACCTTAAAAAAGAAGTTGGTGTGACGTAAAGCAAATAATATAATTATTACCGAATGTTTTCTGATTATATTTTGTTCTCCGACCACCATGTATTCCACTGTTCATGTTTGGCTCTACTGTCAAATAAAATGAAATAAAATAAAATAAAAATAATGGTATGTTGTGGAGCCACTTCGTTGACCAAAAAGAAAATTAACCATATTCAAGTTTACATAAATCACCCACTGATCTTTTTTAAAAATAGTTTGCATTACGTCGCACCGACACAGGTTGTTCTTATGACGACGATGGCATAGGAGAGGGTTAGGAGTAGGAAGAAAGCGACCGTGCCCTTTCCCATTGTTGCGTCGCCGAAAACCTTCGATGTGTTATTGCAACGTTAAACCACTATGCACAAAATAGAAGTTGGGTTTATTCCAGCTCTTTCATTCGTAAAGGAGTAAGGCCATCACTGCGTAGCTTCCATGTAGGCTGGCCAAGGTTCGAGGGACTTGGCTTCGGGTAGAGAAGTGAGTTACTGTTTCCCTCTAGCCCATACTAACAAGTTCTTTCTTGTAGAGGTACTATGTCTATCAATTTCCCAGCGGCTCTAGGCTCGATTCCTGCCCAGTCCGTGGATTTAATTTTGAACTCAGGGCTGGCACGGTGCTAGACCACATAAGAAGGCGTCTGATACGTGGCAGTCGGATCTTGTCAAGGAAGCCAAGTGAGACGGCTGAGGGTTTCGTCACGCTGACCACGTTGCACTCCAGTTTCTGCAAGTCATCTGTTTGGGAAACAGTTGTTTTGACGGTTTAAGGCACTCAAGTGCTGTTGCGCCACGGGTTTATAGATTTTATCTCGTCCACCTTAGGGATGGTTTTCCGTGGTTTCCCCGTACCAACTCCTGGTACCTAGTACATAGCTCACGGACGATTTTCCCTATCCTAGTCTTCACAACTGTACTGTGTAGAGATGAGAAGAATGCAAGAATGAGGAATGTGGCCTGCAACCACGAACTTCCTGTTCGCTCAGACAGATTGGCTCTTATCTGCTCGTATCTGCTTTACGAAAACATTGACTCACACTTTGCAGTTTGCTGGATTACAACTGACAAGAGCGAAGAGCTGCCAGTAGAGGATAATATAAAGTCGCCTGGGTTGTAGCGGAGTTGCTATGGCAACCATTGAGTCACTGGCCCTGCTGGTGAAAACCCCTTCGCCCCGTGCCTCACCAGGCATGTGCATTCTTCTCATCTCCCAACAATACAGACGCAGCTTATCTGACAAAACTTCAGAAACACTAAGTATATGGGACTGATTGCCAAGATATCCCAGACGCCTCATGTGAAACAACTACAACTAGTGTACTAGATGAGTCTGAGATATTATGAAGTAGGATTGTAGAGTCCCTTTCTCTGTTACTGTACTTCCGCATATGTTATGCTGACGACAGTAACATCCCGACAATTGTACAGTACTTGAATAACTTTCTAGTAAGAGATCCATTATCTGAAAGTATTCTGCGAGAGATACAGAAAAACCCTGAAGAGTGAGCTAATAACCATAGAGCACTACAAGACTGCAGGCATTTTCTTTGTTTCACTATTCTCACGCCCAGAGAATGTTCTCGGCTTACAGAGACCTACAGTACGTCTCTCGCGGATGCGAACTGCTGACCTTCCACTCTCAGCAGTAACACGTGATCTGGCAGTAAAATGACTTGATAACATTGGTCGAGGTGAGTTCAGTTTTCACATGAGCAAATAAAGCAACTCATGCCTATGTGACATTGTACTGTAGCAATTAGTCCAGAGGTGCGCTCGACAACCTTGAGACCGTTACAGCACGCTCTTATAGCTTGTGGTTCAGGAGATGTGATCTGCATTTTATGAATAATGCCACTTAAGGTAGAGGTGTTTATTGACAAACACATGAAGACCACACGGGAGGAACAATCAAAGTCACGACTTTCCAGTTTGAGATACCGTACAGCAGTTCAAAGTTTAAAAGCCGTACGGTAGTTATTAAGTTAACAGTCTGTAATGAAACATTTCTCAAAGAATAATGTTTCAGGACACTAAAAGAACAATAATTTTGCATATTTAGAAGTTTAATATTCCCATCTATAACTTCCACATAGGGTTGGCGTTAGATATGGCAACCAGCCGTAAAACAGGACCACATGTGCGACACAGTTCAAACCCACGACTCTACCAGGTTGCGGAAAATGTGGCAAGAGGAGAATAATAAGTAGAATAGTTGACCATTACATAATTGAAGTACCGTTTTTGAAAGTAGATTATGTTCACCATTTGTATTGAAGGCTGATCTAAGTCACAGTCAAAACATTATTTTTAATCCAGTCACAATTACAGACATCCCGACTTACTTGAATCCTAAGATTTTCATGTTTCACTTTGTTGTACTTAGAGTTTTACTTGATTATTCAGCTTGTTCATTTCATTCAATAAAACTTATCATTATCACCATCAATGGTGTTTTAAACGTACCTTACCTGCTCATTACGAAAAAAACGAGGGTGGAGATTTTTTTTGGACCGCAGTGTATGTACACGTATGTGTCTACCCCTTGGGCACGGTGTCGGGGATGAGGTGAGATGAAATGACATGACATGTTTTTACGGCTGGATGCCCTTTCTATCGTTAGCCTCAGTTGAGAAGCTTATGCAGATGAATGATGGTTAGTGAAATTGGGTAAGGATGTGGATGAAATCGGCTGTGGCTTATGAATAGGAACAGTTCCGGCATTTGCCTGGAAGTGAAAATGGGAAACCACAGGAAATCATTCTGAGGACAGCCAACGGTGGGGTTCGAACCAGAGAAGGTCAAAAGCAGCGCGTACTCTCGCTCGCTAGTACCTGGGGCAGCACTAGCAACGTGCGGGAGTCATGCTCCCCAATGTTGGCAGTGAGTGAGCCACCCGTCCGAACGTCAATTAAAAAAAAAGTTACAAGTTGCTTTACGTCGCACCGACACAGATAGGTCTTATGGCGACGATGGGACAGGAAAGGGCTAGGGGTGGGAAGGGAGCGGCCGTGGCCTTAATTAAGGTACTGCCTGGTGTGAAAATGGGAACCCACGGAAAACCATCTTCAGGGCTGCTAACAGTGGGTTCGAACCCACTATCTCCCGAATACTGGATAATGGCCGCACTTAAGCGACTGCAGCTGTCGAGCTCGGTGAATGTCAGTTTAAAGGGGGCATGTTGGAGGAGAGTTCGCGTGAGGCAGCAAGAATTAGAACACAGTAAATATAGACAAGTTCGTTTAATGGATGGCATTCTCGTAAACTACAAAAGTAGAATTATACTCCCTCTTCTTCAAAAGGAATTACATATAAGACAAAAAGTGCATTATTCTTCTCAATTTTGTGCACAAACGTCTAAGAGAAACTTGTGAATGTGTGACTCGAAGAAAAAGGAAATAAAAATATACATTAGCTCAATTGCTGCTAAACCGAGGAGATTAAATGATATGAATTCTGAGAAATATATTATATTATGCTTTTTACGGCTAAATTTCTTTGTCTGGATTCTGAGAGACGAAATTGGACGACATTTGTATGCTGATGTTGAAAAATATTGCAGACATTGAACATAATCAACACACTTATCTGTAAGAGGCTACACAATTTACGATAATTCCGCGTAAAATGGGCTTGATCTATTTGCAACATTTCGTGAAATATAAATATAAACATTTTCATTTATTTTCGCTTGTTCCTTGTTTTCCAGTGTCATTGTGTTGACTTTATAGAATTTCCTTGGCACAACTCACTTTTGGAACACGATCTCTGATGTTACGGTATATGTGTCCGCTGACGACAAAACAAGACTGGCCTGTCGGGGGAGCCACCCCCGATTTCTAGCTATCTGATATGCCGGCGAAGCAGTGTTGCATAACCATCTCGGCGTATTTCTTATGAATATGAAGTTCGACGTTCCCGTATACACAGGATGAGCTTGCACTGCGGACCAAGGCTCACTTTCCGTTGCTATTCCCTAGTTCGAACCCACTCGTCTCCCGAATGCAGATCGTAGCTCCATCCCCGTAGCGCGTTAACACGGGCGGCCACTCTGCTAGGTTAACCATAATCACAAATACTAGCTAAAGAAAGAACGTTTAACTTGTTTTTAACAAATGCTCTTTGTTCAGGGCTTCGACCCATATGAATCTTTTGCTCCTATCGGCAGCCTATAGTATGAACTTGCGTGTAATTGGAATGGCGGTAGTGTGTGGAAGGTTGTGTGTGAGGAAAGGAAGATGAAGGACGTCACAAACACCCAGTCCCCAGGCCAGAGATATTAATCATCACAATTAAAAACACTGACCCGACCGGGAATCGAAACCGGTGCCGCCGGGTGACAGGCGGATGCGTTGCCCCTACACCGCAGAGCCGAACAACGTTTAACTTACTTCACCTGTACTTCAGTAGAAAACATGTTTGTCCAATATGAACTTTCGAAGCAGTATTTGGCTTTCTTCAAAACTCTAACCTAAACAGATTATATTGTTCTTCCAAGTGAAAATAAAGGAACTGGCGGAGAATAAATCTTTATTCAACTTCCAGTTACCAGAGGATGACAGCGACAAAGTATGACAGCAGCATTTAATAAGGTGTTTTCTTTTCTTTTCTTTTCTTTTCTTTTCTTTTCTTTCTTTCTTTCTTTCTTTCTTTCTTTCTTTCTTTCTCTCTTTCTCTCTTTCTTTCTTTCTTTATTTGTTTTATTTTCAATTGGCTAATGTTTTAACGTCGCATTTACTCAGAGAGATGTTCGGCGACGATGTGATAGGACCGGGAAGGAAGAGGCTATGGCTTTAATCAAGGTACAACCCCAGCATTTGCTATAGTGTTAGGTAGCATACATTTAAGTTTCAGAATAGTTCGAATTATTCTAAATGAGAGCTAATGAAATTTTCAATGTGATAACATCAATGTACGCTGCTGTGGTGTAGCGGTTAGCATAAATAGCTGCCAGCCCCAGATTCCCGGCTCTGCCATGAAATTTGAAAAGTGGTACGAGGGCTGGAAAGAGGCCCACTCCACCTATGGAGGTCAACTGAGTAGAGGGGCGTTCGATTCTCTCCTCAGCCATCCTCTACCGCTACAAGGGCAGTGTCCTGGAGTGTGAGACATTGGGTCGGGGGATAAAGCTGGGAAAGAGGACCGGTACCTTACCAAGGCTGCCTCACATGCTATGCTGAATAGGGGCCTCGTAGGGAGATGGGAAGATCGGAAGGGACAGACAAGGAAGAGGGAAGGAAGCGGCCGTGGTCTTACGTTAGGTACCACCCCGGCATTTGCCTGGAGGAGAAGTGGAAAACCACGGAAAAAAACTTCGAAGATGGCTGAGGAGGGAAGCGAACCCCCTTTACTCAGTTGACCTCCCAAGGCTGAATGGACCCCGTTCCAGCCCTCGTGCCACTTTACAATTTCGTGGCAGAGCCGGGGACCGAACTCGGGCCTCCGGGGGTGGCAGCTGATCACGCTAACCACTACACCACAGCGGCGGACACGTTTTACTAGCTAGAACTTAAATGCAGCGCGTCCGGCGACGATACGTTCTTTCGCACTGCGCCGAGTCTACTAGCAACGCAGGAGCTCTTCCCTCTGTTCCACTCTGCTCCACCATGAAGCTAAATTCACTGATTCATCACCAACTGTCATCTAATGCTTTTGTAGATATGACAAAGTATTCTTTCTTTGCAACAAAGTTTAACAGACGAAAGAGCAGTGTTCGGAAATGTGAACATCATCTGTTCTCAGCGTGAAGTAATGAGGTCAGAGTGTTATTCTTGCTTTGCACATGCATTTATGAAATATGTTCGTTGTCGGGAAATGCTATGTTTTCTGTGCTTCTATGAAAACTACTTCCGAAATTAAGTGTGATAATAAGTCAAGGTCAAGTGATTCAATGTCAGACGAACAGTGAAAATGTGACAAATATTGTAAACATTTATTCTTCCTTTCTTAATCCTTTTACCCCCCAACTCTATCGCCCCAAGGGCAGTGTCCTGGAGCAACAGACTTTTGGTTCGTGGGGTACGACTGGGGAGGAGGACCAGTACCTCGCCCAGGAACCTCATCTGTCATGCTGAACAGGGGACGTATGGGGGGATGGGACTATTGGGAGGGATGGACAAGGAAGAGGGAAGGAGGCGGCCGTGGCCTTAAGTTAGGTACCATCCCAGCATTTGCCTGGAGGAGAAGTGAGAAATCACGGAAATCCACATCCAGGATGGCTGAGGAGGGAATCGAGCCCCCTTCTATTCAGTTGACCACCCGAGGCTGAGTGGACTCCGTTCCAGCCCTTGTACCACTTTTGAAATTTCGTGGCCGAGCGGGGAATCGAAGCCGGGATTCCGGCGATGGCAGCTGATCACACTAACCACTACACCACAGAGATGATGCAGTCTAAAAAATATTGTACCGAAAACGTGAAATTAAAAGAAAAAATAAAAGGGAGGGAAAAAAAAAAGATCAAGGTCGGGGTCGAACTCAGAAACTGCACTTCACTACGACAATACGCTAGCGACTACGCCACTAAGCAAGCCGGAAACCTATGCCGGAATGAGATTACAAAAGTTTGATGATAGATCTCAAACGATAAAATTTTAACAAAATAAGGCCCATTGGAAAGGACGCTCGAAAAGTACTAAAATCATCATCATCATCATCCGTTTTCCCTCCAGGTTCGGTTTTTCCCTCGGACGCAGCGAGGGATCTCACCTCTACCGCCTCACGGGCAGTGTCCTGGAGCTTCAGACTCTTGGTCGGGGGATACAACTGGGGAGAATGACCAGTACCTCGCCCAGGCGGCCTCACCTGCTATGCTGAACAGGGGCCTTGTGGAGGGATGGGAAGATTGGATGGGACAGGTAAGGAGGAGGGAAGGAAGCGGCCGTGGCCTTAAGTTAGGTACCATCCCGACATTTGACTGGAGGAGAAGTGGGAAACCACGGAAAACCTCTTCCAGGATGGCTGAGGTGGGAATCGAACCCACCTCTACTGAGTTGACCTCACGAGGCTGCGTGGACCCCGTTCCAGCCCTCATACCACTTTTCAAATTTCGTGGCAGAGCCGGGAATCGAACCCGGACCTCCGGGGGTGGCAGCTAATCACGCTAACCACTACACCACAGAGGCGGACAAGTACTAAAATACTCTCCTAATTTTATCTGAAGAATCGATCACTTGCAATAGTTCTTCCTCAATAGCTGTATGCACATCCTAAATGACACCCTGTCAAGTGATGACGTGGGAAGGAATATAACCTTCTAATTGATGTAAGTAAAGAAAAGGAGAACCCACAAACAAGTTTACAGCTTGTGGAGAATGAAATTCCATTTTAATTCGATTTTTGCCGATAGAAGAAATATACTGCATTTCTATCTTTCTTTCTTTCTTTTTTTCTTAATCCGTTTACCCTCCAGGGTTCGCTTTTCCCTCGGTCTCAGCGAGGGATCCCACCCCTACCGCCTCAAGGGCAGTGTCCTCCTGGAGCGTCAGAATTTTGGGTCGGGGATACAACCGGGAGGAGGGCCAGTACCTCGCCCAGGTGACCTCACTTGCTGTGCTGAACAGGGGCCTTGTGAGGGGATTGGAAGTTTGGAAGGGATAGACTAGGAAGAGGGAAGGAGGCGGCCGTGGCCACAAGTTAGGTACCATCGAAGCATTTACCTGGAGGAGAAGTGGGAAATCACGGAAAGCCACATCGATGATGGCTGAGGAGGGAAGCGAGCCCCCTCTACTCAGTTGACCTCCTGATGCTGAGTGTACCCCGTTCCAGCCCTCGAAACACGTTTCAAATTTCTTGGCAGAGCCGGGAAACGAACCCGTACCATCGGGGGTCGCAGCTAATCACATTAACCACTACACCACAGGGGTGGACAAAAATATCTTTGATATTTTGATGCTGGGATAGAAACTCCCGAAAAATCATTTTACCAAGCGCCAGAGAATGTAGTCTTCCTATGTTTCCTTCCGTCTCTTCTATGTAGATGTAATAAGGTCCGGAGGAATCAAGATGATACCGGTTAGCTGTTTTATGATCGTACGCACTAAGCCGAAGCGGTGCTCCGTTATTCACAGGAGGAAGCGAAGCTGGTATTGAACCGTATCAGATCACGGTCCAATTAAATTAATTTTACACTATGGAGCATTTTGAATTTACCGCTAAAGAACGAGCTTAGGAACGCTGGGTGACTGCGTAGTTATACGTGTCGAACCCGCTTTTTCCTCAGACGAACCAAGGCAGGATGCCGTGATTTTACTGGTATGAACGCCGTCGATGGCGTGAGTACGCGAGTAGAAGAGAGAGTCAGCACACAGCATGCTAGAGACAGAGCGAGTGATTTGAAAGCGGGAACTACTAAACAACGCCAGGTTGCTATCTAACACGAAATATCCAGGCCTGGAATAATTTGAATTCGATCCCGTATCTTAGTCACAGTGCCATATCTCACAGATCCAAGATAAGGACAATTCGTCGTTATATTTTCGAAGTACCGCGAGTCATTAAAATTATGTAACTGTGCCTGTTTTGTTTATTTCCGACTTCTTTGAAAGATCCATTGTGAAGTAGCTGACCGATCACAAAACGAAGGTTAGTGTATCTCGGGGAAGTACTGGAGAGTGCAGCCCTACCCTTCGACTATAAAAGGCAGATAGCGTCTGGGCAAGCTCTCACTCAGATACTCACTCATTCACACCCTGAATAACTCACTCGCTTACTTCCGTAGAATCATTCCGGTAGCTAAGTGATATTCGTGACGTGATCAACAAAGTATACAGTGATAGAGCAGACTTAATAACTATTTGTTTAAGTTCAACCGAGAAAGCTTTGCTTAGATTATAAATGTTTAGGACGAGTTCGCGTGGTGAAAATCATTGAGTGCGGCTAATGACGACTTACCGCTGTTAGAGACTAGATCGCGATCAGGAAAATTCCCTAAATTTGGTTATTGTCGTTGACCGGACTAACATCTCGATAGAGGATATTGTCAATTGTATCCTTCCCAAGGTTACGATATTGTATTCGAGCACAAACGAAGCGATGAAGAGGATTGAAAGTGACCACAGTTACCAGGTTGCAGGCGCCCAAAAGCAGCACGAGAACGAAGGCATCAAACCATGAACTGAAGAGGATCAAACTAGCAGACTTTTAGACCAGTAGAGAGCACCGCTGTCATGTGCTAACTCATTAAGATCGAGCGGTCCCAAAGACACCGCGGATGGCAGAGAAGGAGATAAAGATGAGCTGAACTGTTTTTTAAGCAAGATAAGTAGTGACCAGATTAATATGTGGCCCTTCCGTTAAATGTAAATAATAATTGTAATGTAAGCCAGTGTTGCATTGGTTTGTTGTCAGTTTGGTTGTAAATAATGTTTGGGGCTGAATGCATGTTATACTCTAGTGTTATTTTAGTGTTATTTAGAGTTCGGAAACGAGGGCTATGTTAGGAGGTAGAGTAGTGTTTTGGGGTATTTTTAGATATTTTCACGCGTATCATGCAGACACTAAGGTATAAGCGATGTCATGTTCATCTACACAGATTGAAGGGAACGGAACCTCTCGAGATTCGAACGGGAACTTGGGGGTATGTAGAGCTAATCTCTAGACATGATATAATATTATTACATGTTTTGTAAGCTGATGACGTGTACAGAGGGCTATCCCCACCGTTGTATTTAGTGAGAGTCATTTAGAGAAAGTGGCAGGCAATCCTAACAGTGCTCCAGAATTGAACCTGGGTCTTTGGAATACGAGGCTATGATGAGCCGTGATTATTATGTTGAGGCCTAGAATTGGAGATTGCCTTAGAGGCTGAATTAATTAGTTGTTCCTGGTTTGTAAGGGGGTGTACCCAGACCAGATGTTACAATGAGTGATAGGTTTAAAGGCTTATTTAGCCGAGATTACTCTCCGCTGGACGAGAGTACGTTGCAGGTAGACAGCGAGCTAATTGTATGATTCAGGGAAGGCTACGCATAGTCCCGTTAGCTATGTGAGAGAGGGGTGCCGGAGCCACACAGACAATGATTGTATTTCTTTCCCTCGCCAGCTGTTTGTAACAGGTAAACAAATATAGCCGACAATGTGACCAGAAATGTCACGGGAACTACGCCGAACTTCAGAGCGATTCCCGCTCGATCTGATGTTGAACGTGTATTATTTATGTCCTTTTTCAGATGTGGTTTATTTGTGTTCATTGTTTCTACGTGTTGTATATGAGTGCTATTGTTGTCAGTTATTTGTGTTGATTAGTGTTCCGCAGTCAGTTAGCTGTAGTTGGATTGCGAGGTTTCCAAACCTCTGTCTGTTGTCCACGATCCGGACATCGTGTATTAGAATCTGAGTTGTTCTGATGGTTTAGACTTAGGGCAGTCCCAAACAAAGTGTTCTTTTTATATATGTAAATGTCCGACAAATTCGGAATTAATGTAATTAGGCCAATATTGCATCGATCATTATATATTGATGGAAGAGGCGGTACTTAATCGCAGCCTGCGGGCTAATAACAGTCAATTATTACGATCTCCGTCACAAATAGGTAGATTTCACGTTTTCGATATTATTTAACTTGATATGCTCGGGTTCTCAACCTGTAGGCTTTTGAACGACCTTTAGTGTCAATTTTTCAATTATCAATTTACGTGTAATTTAATTTGGAGGTTTTATTGGGTATAGTTTTTGTTTGATTTAACCTTTATGCTTTTGACGTAATAATTTTTGATTTTACCTCCTTTACACTATTGAGTTCTCATTAACGAATATGTATTCTAGATTCTGTCTCAATCTTATATGATAAATTTTACTAGACATTTTGTTCTTTTGAACGCAACCGCACAGCGTCTCCGCTGAGCTAGGCCATCTGGAACAGAGGAAAGGTACAGTATCTGAGTCGAATTAGAAACACTATCCCTTTGACTAACAAATGAGCTAAAAATTAGGCCACATCCCTGTGTGTATACGTATGTTCTGAAATAGCATCTGTAGCATTTTCTGGTATAATTGCTTGCTTCCTTTCAGTGTTACCTGAAGGTTCTCCTAAATCACGCTAATTTGCCGGCACCGCAGGTAAACAACTCTTTCTTTCTTTCATTCATTCATTCATTCATTCATTCATTCATTCATTCATTCATTCATTCATTCATTCTTCCTTTCTTTTTTAAATATTTTACCCTCTAATGTTGGCTTTTCCCTCGGACTCAGCGATGGATCCCACCTCTACCATTTCAAGGGCAGTGTCCTGGAGCGTGAGACTTTGGACCAAGGGGATACAACTGGGAAGAAGGACCAGCACCTCGTCCAGGTGGCCTCACCTGCTATGCAGAACATGGGCCTTGTGAGGGTATGGAATATTGGAAGGGATAGACAGGGAGTAGGGAAGGAAGCGTCCATGGCCTTAAGTTAGGTACAATCCCGGCTTTTGCCTGGTGGAGAAATGGGACAACCACGGAAAACAACTTCGAGGATGGTTGAGGTGGAAATCGATTCCCCCCACTCAGTTGACCTCCCAAGGCTGAGTTGGACCCAGCCCTCGTACCACTTTTCAAATTTTCGTGACAGAGCCGGGAATAGAACCCGCTAATCACAATAACCACTACACCACAGAGGTGGACAGGTAAACAACTCAACTGCATATTACGCTCATAGGGAGAAGGTGAATTTAGCACTGACAAAACACTCACAAGACTATTTGACACCTGTTTTATATTGTTCAGCATAGGCAAATTTGAAGGTAATTTAAGGGGGTGGGGAGCACCACCATAAGTCTCTGTCCATACCACAAACTGCTAATTATGTACATTGCACATAAATTACCAAAGTCAGAAGCGGAGAAGTTCATGAGTACGTAAAAGTAATTCCAAAGTTATGAATTGAAATGGAGCATCTGATTGAAGTGATCACAACTGCGTACACTTTAATGGTCGCTGGTTCTAAATAGATTAGTGGCAGGTAGAGTAGATTTTGATATGATTATTAAGGTGTCGACGGATTGAACATAATTGTGATTTAGAAATCTATATATAAGTTATATTTTCAGAAATACTTCTGTATGTTTGGAAGGTAAACATATCGCATAAGTCCTACCCTAGTTCGTAAGACTTCCTCCGGAGAACGTACCACTTTAAGGCACATGTAAGGAAATGATCGCTCAAGCGTGAACGGTATTCGGGACAAAAATGTATTCAATTAAAATGATGAAGAGAAAAGAAAGTAAGTAAGCTGACCGATTAGGTCTTGTAATAGAGAACAAGCCAGGCTTTAATTTTCTTACTTCCATACATGTAAAAATCACGTAAAGGAAGACGGAAGATTGTCCTACATAAACAGGATAGTTAAGAGAATATTAGTAAATAAATATGCCGAAAAGGTTTCTAAATATAGAAACTAATTTTGATGGCGGCATAATTTGCTCCTTCTCCCTTTTTTCACAAACCCTCGGATAAATTTTTGTTGATACATTTCAAGGGCTAGCGACATCTCTGTTTTCCACCCAGTTACTTGTGTGAAACAGTCTGATAACACTGTAGAAGCGCGCCTAGCAAACTTACTATTTGGAACTTGTACAGCAATAAGAAACCTATTTGCTGCGATTGAGATATAGTACTGCTGAGATTTGTTTTGGAACGAATGTGAAGAATCTCTTGGAGACAATCACACTCAGATATTGAAAATCGGATGTATCTATTTTATCCTTGGTGAGGTCGCGTATGTATGTATGTACACTGCCGGCCAAAAGTTTCCGGACAAAACATGTGTACCCGCACGTATAAGTTTAATGATTGTTTAATGACCGAATATCTTACTCTAAGCAAGTTTCGAAGGTTTACGGGCAACGGCGACGAGTTGATGTTCGACGTTCAGCAACGAAAAAATTGCATCATACTGTATAACACCTACAGTGAAACATGAAGGGGGCTCTGTGATGGTTTATTGTTTAATCACATTAATTTGAGTTGGTAGACTGCACCAAATTCAAGGAACACTGGACGAAAATCGGCTACCATTCCATCGTATCTCGTTGTGCTCTTCCGTCTGGACAGCAGCGTGGGTTTGTCCTCCAACAAGACAATGTCCACAGACACACGTCTTGCAATTGCATGAGTTACCTGCAAAACAAACCTCTGGGGAAATTTTTTAATGGAATGGCCCCCCGCCAATCCCCGGACTTAAATCCAATTGAGCTGCTGTGGGAGGAGTTGGATCGGCAAGGCCGAAAAGAGTGTCCTCCTTCATCGAAAGAGCTGTGGGACGTCTTGCGGAATGCCTGACAAAGTATACCTGCACCAGTCCTAGAAAAACTTGTTCTGAGAATGCCCAGGAGAGTTCAAAGTGTACTTGCATCAAAGCAGGGTTTCTTTGCTGAGAAGAGCTTTTGATGTGTTCTGGTGATCTGTGGGAGTAAATGTGTACATATTATCCATTTCTTGCTCATACGTAATGTAAAAACGTAGTTTGATTGTAAAATATTAGCTTTAGAATATATATTTGTCAATTCCTTGCATAGGTATGTTGTTTTCTTTTAATCTCAGCCCATTCTTTAACAATTCAGTGGTTGTCCGGAAACATTTGGCCGGCGGTGTATGTATGTATGTATGTATGTATGTATGTATGTATGTATGTATGTATACCCCTTCGTCCCGTTCCCTGATACAGGATCCGGGATGAGGTGACATGAAAATGTATGGCATATCTTTATAGCCGGATGCCCTTTTTTGACGCCAACTTCAAGATGAAATGTGTGATGGTGAATTAAACTGGGTAACGAGGTGGAAGGAATCGGCTTTGGCCTATGAATAGGAGCTATTCCGGCATTTCCGGAAGTGAAAATGGGAAACCACGTAAAATTTTACTCAGGACAGCGACGTAGGGGCTCGAACACACTCGTCTTCCGAATGCAATTTTACAGTTTGCGACGATGGGATAGGGAAAGAAGCGGCCGAGGCCCTAAGTAAGGTACAGTCCCAGCATTTCCCAGATGTGAACATGGAAAACCATATTCAGGGCTGCCGACAGTGGGGTTCGAATCCACTGTCTTCCGAATGCAAGCTCATAGCTACGTGACTGAAACCTCACAGGGACTTTGCTTGGTTTTGCTATTATCATTATTAGTATTAATATTGTTATTCTTCTCTTTGGTGTAGTGGTTAGCGTGATTAGCTGCCATCCTCGGAGGTCTGGGTTCGATTACCTGCTCTGCCACGCAATTTGAAAAATGGTTCGAGGGTTTGAAGGGGGTCCACTCAGCCTCGGGAGGTCAGCTGAGAAGAGGTGGGTTCGATTCCCACCTCAGCCATCCTCGAAGTGGTTTTGCGGGCTTTCCCACTCCTCCTCCATGCAAATGCCGGGATGGTACCTAACTTAAGGCCATGGCCGCTCCTTTCCCTCTCCCTTGTCTATCCCTTCCAATCTTCTCTCCCCCCCACCCCACAAGGCCACTATTCAGCATAGTAGGTGAGGCCACCTGGGAGAAGTACCAGATGGATGCAGCAATGATGGCTACCCCAGGACGCCATTCGCACCTTATACGCATCGATGCCATCACGCATGGAACAAGTTATCAGTGCCCATGGACGCCCAGTGCCTACAGGCAGTAGGACACATACTGAACCTAGGGTACTTAAATGCTAATCGTTTCTGCAGAACAAACTAATAAACATGACCTGTGAATATGAACTTCCTATCTCTATTCTTTCAAGGTGTTCTGTTTTTTATAAACATGAGTGTATATTACGAGCGTAGAGGCACACAGAACAAAATCCTTAAGTGAATAAAAGGTGATGTTGTCTAAGAGAAAAGCAAAGCCATCTCCGTAGAGTCTATGAAGCTCCGTGGAGGAGTGGGAGCCAGCGACTTCTACTATCTGTTACTTGATTCATTCAAAGAGACGTTGAATCAAAAGAGACCCACACTTCGCTTCCACGGATTAACTTGTGATGTTTGGAACATCACAGCATGTACTAAATTATCGAACTGTGTGATTAATTGGAAAGATGTATATACGAGGACGGTTTGAAAAGTTCTCGCAATCAGCGCTAGATGTCAATGCTAGAGCAATGAGGTTCCCGCGCAATAATCACACATCCTTTGTGAGTGAACACGTGGCGCGTCACAGCTCTAGCTGCAGGAGTGTGGTAGTGACGACTCTTTGTTGTTGTTCCCACGTAGTGATTTGTGACAATGGAAAAAACTGAGATTCGAGCAGTGATTAAATACTTTGTAAAGAAAGGTTTGAAAGCAAAGGAAATTCATGCCGACTTTCAGAACACACTGGGGGACTCTGCTCATTCATTTTCAACTGTTGCCAAGTGGACCAGGGAGTTTAAATTTGGTCGGGAGAGCTTGGATGATGATCCGCGTAGTGTTACGACCCCAGAATTTATCGCAAATGTGCATAAAATGGTCATGGAGGATCGTGGAGAGGTATTTTGCAGGCCTGGAGGAATCTCATTTTCGAGATGGGATCAAGGCATTGGAACATCGCTGGACCAAATGCATTAGTCTACAGGGAGACTATGTTGAAAAATGAAAGAAGTTCCACCGAGGTAATATACTTAATTCCAGTACATTCCGAGAACTACGTATTTAGTCAGTGGTACGTCATTTTAAATTATTATATATATATTTAGTCATCCATTTCACATCATCACTTTATTTCTTTGTATCACGGCTATAACGTATTCTGAACGAACGACTTGTTGAGTAAAGTATTACGACATCATTCGTATTAATACCTTGCAGTAAATTTCCAATAGCCGAGGTCAGGTGACAGGAGTCACCAGGCAAATTTCAGCCCATTACCAGGAAATGTACGTCATCAAGCTTGCAAGAGATCTTACCCTTTCCATACTCTGAGGAGGCAGTTAAAGCCTTGTTAACGCCTACTTTTCGAAGTTCGCTACCTGACGCTTTGATTTCGCGGGAAAGTTCAACCTGTGCGAATGGTCGTTATGAAGCAAAACGATGGATATACAGCAATGGATAGGAGAAGGGATAGTACGTCAGATCTTACTGGACCATGTGATACGGTTGATGGAGTGAGACTTGAGCCTATATACATCGACGACAAGAGCTGGAGAGGGCACTTTTGACTTACAATTCTACTTACTTACGTTTTGGAAGAAGATACTATCATTACATCGGAGGAGGGCTGTACGTCTTACATCGGAGAGGATCTTAACTTAGTTCACTTCGCATCTGAGTAGGGCACTACTCAAAATTTACTCTCATTGAGACCTGTTTATCTCAATGACTAGAGTTAAAGTCAACGAGAGACCGGTTTTGATTGGTATACTGCAGGAGAGATTTTGTTATGTATTTAGTTACGCTACAGTTCTGTAATTCGGAAGAATACAAGTGTATTCTCTTCGTGAACGTAACCCATGGTGGTTTTGCTATCAAAATTAGGACTCATTACGACTTTATGTAAGGAGTACTGTAGGAAGTGTTATTAAAGTCAGGAAAGTCGTAGTAAAGCTAGTGGACTATGCACGAATCAGGAATAGGACTGGAACCAACAACAAGAGATGACGACTCGTGTACGAGAGGTCCATCAAACATCAGCTGCTACATAGATCGTATCCAGATAACAGAGTCTACTGATGGTGAGCTAATGGCATAAATTACTGCAAGTCTCGGCGTAACAGTTCATTTTCTTAAAATTTATTTCATTCCATTTTTCTTTTACTTCCGTAAGTTCAGATTTCGTTAATACGCCGTTACGTCCCGTTTTTCATCATAATAAATAGTTGCTTTAATTTGTATTTTCTGAAATTCTTATTAATTATTCTTAACTTCCAAGTTAGTGTGCTTAATGTTTAGTGTTCCATCACCCCACCTCTGAGAGTATTACGTATTATTATTATCATTATTAATTATCAACTATCGTTTTCAAGCCATAAGCTTGAACGCTGGCGCCCATGAGATATTGTTTATGGAGAAACAATCAGAGATTATTTATTTATATTAAAATTAAGGTGACCCGCCGGGTCACGTTTTGTGACACATCTGTGGGCAAGAGTCGGTACGTCACAAACTTGGTACTAATTTCTGGTGTAGGCCGAGTGAACCTTAAGCTCCTGTGCCTCACCAGATGTCGAAGTCTTTCTTCTTAGATTATCGTCTTCCTGACGAGGATCTGAACCCACGTCCTTCCGGGAAAATCAAACAGATCTTTACTGCCTCGGCTCGGTAGCCTCCGTCCTGTCTAATGGCAATCACACTCAAAAACGTGGAATATACTTTAACAGGGACATTCGAGTTCTAGGTTATTATAACATATTCGTTTAAAAAAATTATGAGAACTCGGATGGATGCCGTTACAAATCCCGTTCTCAGTTTACTGTGATTTTCCTATTGCTGTACAGGACTATGCTGAGAAATATCATCTGGACTCCATAAAAGTATTAGGATTGATTATATTAGCAAGAGGCACCATTACTCGCACGTTTCACAACTTTTGTAAGAAACTTAATTTGTATAACCAATTTAATAAGGACATTGGGTTAGCATCCCTGAAAGGCTCGTTAACAATAAGACATCATTTATACTCTTAGCTATATCTTTGTCCATATGCAGTTCCTCATGGGTTTCAAAGTTATTGATGGAAACTATTTTTATTAAGTAATTGGTAGGCTATAATATGGTATACCAATCATTTATAGACATATTTTACACGACCCTTGTAGTTGTCAGTCAAACTTTTATGTAAGCTTTGTTTTTCTGGCAGCCTCCAAATGGGGGAATCAGAAATAAATGCATTTCTCTCTCTCTATTCTATACTCTACTGATTAGAAATGCGCGTGCCACGATAAAGCCACGAAGACGTAAGTTACGCGAGACACACAAGGTTTTAGACCACGACCACTTACATGAGACTAGAATAACATCATCATCGTATTTAGCTTTTTTTTTTTTTGCTAGTTGTTTTACGTCGCACCGACACAGATATGTCTTATGGCGACGATGGGAGAGGACAGGGCTAGGAGTGGGAAGGAAGCGGCCGTGGCCTTAATTAAGGTACAGCCCCAGCATTTGCCTGGTGTGAAAATGGGAAACCATGGAAAACCATTTTTAGGGCTGCCGACAGTGGGATTCGAACCTACTATCTCCCGAATCCTGGATACTTATTTAGCTCTTAAACGTTCATCTGAATGGTTTCATTGCTAGCAAATTATGAAGTAATAAATATCAAAGCATTGTAATATTACATAAAAGGCTCAGCTCTTAATTTCCAGACATCTCAGAGCAATGTTCCAGTGGTGTTTACAAAATATTTTTTTTGCTAGGGGCTTTACGTCGCACCGACACAGATAGGTCTTATGGCGACGATGGGATAGCAAAGGCCTAGGAGTTGGAAGGAAGCGGCCGTGGCCTTAATTAAGGTACAGCCCCAGCATTTGCCTGGTGTGAAAATGGGAAACCACGGAAAACCATCTTCAGGGCTGCCGATAGTGGGATTCGAACCTACTATCTTCCGGATGGAAGCTCACAGCCGCGCGCCTCTACGCGCACGGCCAACTCGCCCGGTGTTTACAAAATAGGTGCAATGAAGCCTATTCCCCGATGTTATTTTATTCTGGAAGTCGTCAGATGCTTAGGAACATGCTAGTATTACAATTATCATAAGGAAACCAGTAAACCTTGAGTTACTATAATGGGATTACATTCCCCGAAGGCTCACATTAATGCTGCTGAAGGTTCATCCTTGCACAATAAGTAAATTATAACTGTTCTGGAATGCGTTATTGGAGATTATTGCGGTTTATTACAGCTAATATCCCGTGAGACGTTATCAACCACGACTGGCCCTCAAGGACACTTATCTGCATATATTTATAGTAGAGAAGTAGAAGATTGGATTATAATTATCGATAGTCAAACAATGCTGCGTTAGAGGCTGCCTATCCGAGATTCTAAGAGACTGTTCTGTTTGTCTGGAAGGCTATGGCTTCGATTCGCTGCCAGGAAGTCGAAAAATTTAGAAAGGAGAATTCAGCTTTTGGAGAGTCATTTGGCCCCGAGGTTCACGCGGCCTAAAATGTATGACTTCGTTGTATGTTGAGCATCAAGTGGGTCATTCTAGACTAATGATAGGTTGTCTGGAAGTATCTAAACCTCTACGGCTGGTATCCTGTATATTTTAGTGTTCCGTTCATGGACGTGTACTTTGCAAACACAAGTTCTAACCACTTCCAAGATGATATTCTTTTGGGTCTCTCGGTTAAGTTTGGCTGGCAACAGCAGGATCTATGCATTTTTTTTTTATCGAGAAGCATATAAGGACTAGCAAACGTAGTATTTTATAATGCGATGCTATTCGTCTATAGAAACAGGGGAAAACGTTGTACGAATGTGTAAAATAATCGAGAAGTTCTGGAGAGAGTGTGTTGGTGAATCAATGTTTCGGATGTGATTTACGAAATATTGAAGCAAAGAGGTTATGTCTTGAGGCTAGTACGACGTAAAAAGTATTCTTTACTGTGAGCTACGCCTATATTGTCTAATGGAACATTCCAGGTGCGTACTGTAGTCAAAATTGATATTACACTAAATGACCTAAACAGTGAAAATAACGACGAGAATGGATGAAAGCCGAGAAAACAACGAGAGGCCTCACGTGGCGTTGGTCATCTACTGAAACTTGCATAAGACTGGACATGACATCTCACCACTCACACAGCATCTTGCCTGCCGAATTCTACTTTTTTCCGATCTCGGCCGAATTCTTAAAACAAAAAAATGATATATTGATTTTTACCGCTGTCAGAAGCATTTGAACTATTTCTTCATCTGCAAGCCAGCCTAGTTCTACACAGATGATCTTTTGCAACTGTAGGAATTTTTTTTATTTGCTTTACGTCGATGGGAGAGGAAAGAGCTAGGAGTGGGAAGAAAGCGACCGTGGCCTTAATTAAGGTACAGTCCCAGCATTTGCCTGGTGCTAAAATGGGAAACCATGGATAACAATCTTCAGGGCTGCCGACAGTGGGGTTCGGACCCACTATCTTCCAAATGCAAGCTAATAGCTACGTGATTCAAACTGCGCAGCCACTTTCTCGGTTGTCCGAAAATTGGACTAATGGAATGAAGAAATGTAGGATTCTTAAACAAGGTTATAAAAAAAGGTAAAATTTGTTTCATTTTGACGCGATATAAAGCTCTACATCAATAAGATGTATCTTTGAAAAGATTATTAACATATACTTTAAAATGTAAAAGTGACAGACATTACCTTGTTGCTTAACCCTCCTGGTAGCCTTAATTGTTGAGGCACCAAGTCTGTATGGTCCGATATAGTGAATAGCCGGTTCGAGTCCCATTGGTGGGAAACATTTCAACACCTCATTGCTGGCTGGCAGGGTGGGTGGATGGTGGTATAGCTTGCGTGTCAAAAGCCTGCCTTCAATTCCAAAACTCTCCACGGTACTCATATGGAGTGAGGAAATATGGCGCCTTTGATGGTGATTCGTGCATCGAATGAGGATGTTAAGGCTTGAGCAGGCCCGACCCGTTGTTATTCGACAAGAGTAGGCTACGCGCCGACACCAAGCTTCACCCTCTCCCTATGGGGGAAGTACAATAGATCTATTTGGTCGTTGTGCATGGTCAAACAGTGACCTTCCCCATTACTAATTTGCTACATTGGTTATTATAAAGTTCAAAATGCCTTCCAACAACACCATACATTGCTGAACACGAGGAACAACAGAGCGACATACAGTATAGATCAAAAGTTTAGGACCACATAATGAAATCTAGAAATGCCATCTAGAAACTATAATTTTGCTACTAGACCTCTGCAGTTTTATTTCTGAGCTCTTACATATAACAGAATATATGTCGCCTGATTTCATTGAGTTAGGCCAAGTATTGTAGAAGTTATACATTTTTAACAGTTGGAAGGTCGCATCAAAATCTCTATTACAAATATAAATATTCCGAAAAATTCGACATCGTTTTTGTCTTTAATTTCTTCAAACCTACGCTTAGATGGCCGATTTTTCTTTGTTCTTGTCATAGATCTCAGAGGAAGCTATCGGCCTGTGCGATCAACAGCAGACGGGGTGGTACAGCGCACACACTACTTCCCATTAATATTACTTTTCATAAATTCAGTAACACACCGTACGGTTACAATAGTTATAGTTTCTGATAACCATGACTAAATGCTTCAAAACAAGCCCAAGTTTTTGTTGTACGTTTAACCTGGGCTGAGAAAATATTGTTTTAGAAAAATGGTAAGGATTTTTTGGGCTGGTTGAAAAAATTGTAACTTGAGTATTATGCTACGAATACATGTGGCTACAACATATAAAAATTTCATTACCATCAGACAAGTGGTTTTCCATGTATATATTTTTAATGCGCGGTTCCTAGAGAGGAAGTTAAAAACCCGGACAATATTTACTACAACCACAAATAAAAAATAATTAATGAACTTCAGAAACAATTTGTTTTATACTCTATAGTGCAGAATTGAACAAGGAAAATATTGGTATATCTCGTTTTGAAATAGGCCTGTTGGTTCATTTGTAATGAACGCCTAAACTCGGGTGTCCATAATAAAAAAAATCGACAATAGATATGAGAGCTCGGAAAGAAAACTACAGAGGTCTAGTGGCACAATTTTAGGTTCTGAACTTTTGACCGCTACTGTATGCGCTATGTTGTTTCAGGTTCCGCTAAATACCTTCAAGGTTTTTGGGAACGCCGAGGAGCCGAAATTCTGTTCTGCGGGAGTTCTTTCACGAGCCAGTAAACCTACAGATATAAGGATGGAGTATTTGAACACCTTACAATCAGCCTGACCGGGGATCGAACCCACCAACTTCGGCTCAGAAAGCCGGTGGTATACCGTCTGAACCACTCAAGCCCGGCCCCTGCAGTGTTCTTGATTTTGCTGAGTGCCGGTTCTGGTATATGGTGTTTTTCAGATTACTCATTGCTAAAAGGCTGGTGACGATAAGTGAACAGATCGAAGTGGATACTCCCTACTTATTCATTGTCCTATTCATCCCCTGGAGAGTCCGGCTCCATGGCTAAATGGTTAGTGAGCTGGCCTTTGGTCACAGGGATCCCGGGTTTGATTCCCGACAGGGACGGGAATTTTAACCGTAATTTGTTAATTCCCCTGGCACGGGGACTAGGTGCATGTGTCGTCTCCATCATAATTTCATCTTCATCACGACGCACAGGTCGCCTACGGACGTCAAATCAAAAGACCTGAACCTGGCGAGCCGAAGTCCTTGGACATATCCCGGCACTAAAAGCCATACGCCATTTCATTTCATCCCCTGGAGAAAACGATATCCAGAGAAAATCGTAAATAATAGAAATATCAATATATTGCGATATCATCCAATACGTGGGACCTGTGACAATATTTTCTAAACGAAAAATGTTCCAATCATTTCTCTGGAGGAGAGATGGCACCCCACATATATCGATAGTAGATTCCTTTCCTGTTGTTCCGTTATGTGTGGATTGCGATTTTCCTTGGATTAGCACTCATAGATACGTCGTATAACAGCACCATTAATTTTGTAAATGGCTTCATCAGACTAACAATGAAATCTGGACTATCTTATCTTCACAATTGTACATCAACACACACACAAAATTCGATCGGGATGGATCTCGTTCAGTGAATGGGGTAGTTTCAGAAAGCACAGATTCTACTTCATAGCCGGCCCCGTGGTGTTGGGGTAGCATGCCTGCCTCTTACCCGGAGGCCCCGGGTTCGATTCCCGGCCAGGTCAGGGATTTTTACCTAGACCTGAGGGCTGGTTCGAGGTCCACTCAGCCTACGTGATTAGAATTGAGGAGCTATCTGACGGTGAGATGGCGGCCCCGGTCTAGAAGGCCAAGAATAACGGCCGAGAGGATTCGTCGTGCTGACCACACGACACCTCGTAATCTGCAGGCCTTCGGGCTGAGCAGCGGTCGCTTGGTAGGCCAAGGCCCTCCAAGGGCTGTACTGCCATGCCGTAACATGCGATGAACACTGGCTTTAGAAACACCCGTCTCGTGTTTACGTGGAGCCTCCGTGCCTCAGGCTGCAGCGCGCCGGCTTCTCACCGCTGGATTCCGTGGTTCAAAAGCCGATCAATCTATATGAGATTTGTGCTCGACAGGCGGGACGGGTTTTTCTCCGGGTACTCCGGTTTTCCCTGTCATCTTTCATTCCAGCAACACTCTCCTCTATGATTTCATTTCATCTGTCAGTCATTAATAACTGCCCCAGAGGAGTGCGACAGGACTCGGCAGCCGGCCCAAATCCTATCCTCACCGCAAGTTGGGGGCTTCATTCATCCCATCCCTGACGCTAATAATTACCCACCTGTCCCCCAAATCATTGCGTTGCTGTCATACTGTATAGACTAGCGATTTCCTGTTCGACTTGGCAGCCTCCAATTGTACATGGGGTTTCATGAGATTTAGGAAAGTACTTGATCTGGCAAACTGCTCTCGCCACAAATTCGTTAATCCCTTATTTGTTTACAGACGTTAGAGGTAATGCAATTGCGCGACACTGTCCATACTACCTACAAACTGTTTTCCAGTCATTGACCGGGTCAGAGATGTAATGAATGAAACATATATAGGCTGTTATTAAAATGGGGTCGCCACTCCAAAGGTGATTTATATTAATGAGTGATAAATGCTATGAAATGATAATGGAGAGTGTTGCTGGAATGAAAGATGACAGGGAAAGCCGGAGTACCCGGAGAAAAACCTGTCCCGCCTCCGTTTTGTCCAGCACAAATCTCACATGGAGTGACCGGGATTTGAACTACGGTATCCAGCGGTGAGAGGCCGACGCGCTGCCGTCTGAGCCACGGAGGATCTCTGTCCATACTACTTGTTTATATTTTTTAATTTTTATTATAATCCATTGGATGGGCTCTTACATATTTTATTCATCAGTGACGCCTCACTTTAGTCACTGACCTCCTATTCCCAAAATGGAGGGTTCAATCTCAGCTGATGTCAATTGCATTCAAAAGTGTTTAAATGGGACAACACCGTTTCGTTGGCTTCCAGCATGTTAAAGAGCTCTTATAGGATTAACTATTATTATTATTATTATTATTATTATTATTATTATTATTATTATTATTATTATTATTATTATTATTATTATTATCCAACCGAGTGACTGCACTGGATAGAAGTACAGGTAGTGAGATGAGAACTGTCGCTTGAGCTACGAAGAAGGGGAGAGGGATGGAATGTCGGAAGAACTTGGCGTTTGGGCTACTGTAACCGATCTCTACCCGTTCGTCCTCCGCAATATCCTCTAAAGATGTGCCCACTGTACATACACGCAGTAATACAAAGGACCTCACTTCGTAACCTTTAACACAAAATGTGGGGCCTAATATATGCCTGTAAATAAATAAATAAATAAATAAATAAATAAATAAATAAATAAATAAATAAATAAATAAATAATTTCTTTTTTTGCTAGTTGCTTTACGTCGCACCGACACAGATAGGTCTTATGGCGACGATGGGACAGGAAAGGGCTAGGAGTGGGAAGGAAGCGGCCGTGGCCTTAATTAAGGTACAGCCCCAGCATTTGCCTGGTGTGAAAATGGGAAACCACGGAAAACCATTTTCAGGGCTGCCGACAGTGGGGTTCGAACCTACTATCTCCCGAATACTGGATACTGGCCGCACTTAAACGACTGCAGCTATCGATCTCGGTAATAAATAAATAAATAAATAAATAAATAAATAAATAAATAAATAAATAAATAAATAAATAAATAAATAAATAAATAAATAAATAAGTACACCCCATGGCACTACAGCCCTGAGAGGCTTTGGCTTACCAAGCGACCACTGCTCAGCTTGAAGATCTGAAGATTATGAGGTAGCTTTCTAGACCGAGCCGCTATCTCACCGTCAAACATCTTTCAGTTGTCCACGTGTAGGCTGAGTGGACCGTGAACCAGCTCTCATAACCAGGTAAACAATCCCTGACTTGGCACGGTACCTCTTGAATGTGGATGTGGCGTAATAAATAAATAAATAAGTAAATCAATCAATCAAACAATCAATCAGTCAACAAAAATAAATAAATAAATAAATAAATAAATAAATAAATAAATAAATAAATAAATAAATAAATAAATAAATAAATAAATAAATAAATAAATAAATAAATAAATAAATAAATATTCTTCTACCACTTTTCCCCACACCTTGTGTAGTCGCGGGTGGGACTGTGTCATACAAGTGGATTTGGCCCTTTTTCACGGCAGGATGCCCTTCCTGATGCCAACCCAATGTTGAGGGATGCAATCAATATTGCGTGTTTCTGTGCTGGTTGTAATAAATAAATAAATAAATGAATAAATAAATAAATAAATAAATAAATAAATAAATAAAATACAAAAATAAATAAATAAACAAAAATAAATAAATAAGCATATATGTCGACTTCTCACACAAAGTGGCTATACATGTAATCTGGTTACAAGGGTTCTTCTTGATGTTAGTTGTCGAACATTCTCATCCGACAGAATATCTTTCTTTTGATTTCCCGGTATTACACTACCCGTGCCCTAATGCAATTTTTGGAAGGTCAAACTCAACAATTTTAATCAATTAGATATATTTATAATATACAGTATGTAATCATCTCACGGAGTTGTAAAACACTTTTACAGAATTTCCGGACACCAGGCCTACAGTAGAAATTGAGAGCGACTTTTACATTGAAGGAGAGCCGCTGGTTGTCAACTGTACGACATTGCCCATCAGCTTCCAGTCTACACTAACCTTCTACGTCAACAATGAAGCGGTGAGTTCCGAGTGGACACGACCCACTCCAGTCTCTGAGCTAAGTACTACCTTACATCCCTTCCATTATTACTGTACATTCACTTTCATGAATCCAGCATTCCCGGCAGAAGATAAGTCAGTCTATCATAACAAGACAAACACTCCTTAGTTGCAAATACCTGGGGACTTCGGATATCATAATAATCAGTCCTGTGTACTTTAAGATAGCTTTTGTAATATGTACATTACTGTGCGTATTTATAACGGAGAAGAGTGACCCGAACAGGCTGGACACAAAGGAAAAGCAACGACAAGATGACGTAGGAAGTAAACGAAATTTCATCCATGAGCTCCAAACACGAAAGGCAAATCTGTGGAGCACATCTCCAGAAACAGTAACTTCCACTGAAACATCTTTGAAGGAAAAGTTTCTGGAAAGGGTGTAAGAGGACGATCAAGAGAGATCTACTTTAAAATGTGTTGGGAGTCCTTACACTTAAACAAAACTCTGTGGTTGCAGTGACAAGGAGTCTTTAGAGTATGAATGAATTTGGGGCTAGGATTAACAAAGTTCCCCACAGAACTCAAATTAAACTACCCTCCTGCCAGAAACTTGGAAAATATATAGTAATATGGTGTTTTTCAGGGCTGGATACGAACCAATGACAGCCAGTATGGCAATTGCTGCAGTTATATGAATATGGGGACAGGGTAAATGAGACACACACACATCAGTCAGAGAAGAATTTTATGATAATTCTTCACATATTGTAGTTTGATCAGTGTTACTAACACCTGATGACAAAAAGTGACCAAATGATTGCCAAATTGAACAGAAATGGCTAAATATATGGGGTAGTCAAGTAGTTTCTTTATTCAGGGTTGTAAATCATACGACGCCTTTCCGGGTGAACCGAATTCGCCTTTACCCCCTCAGATAGGCAGCCCCATCTTTTTTTCTGTATGCCAATAATATTATTCAAAATTATCAACTACTAAGTGATAGTTATCTACTAACTGATATTTTCAACGGGTAGGCCTATTTCGGAAAAATAATACCAGCACTTCTCTTACTGCTAGCAAAGGAGGAAAAGCTATCTCCGTACAAGCTATGACGGCCCTTGGAGGAGTGGAAATGGGTCTTCTATTATCCGCAACCTCGGCACTAACTGGGATAGAGTGGCTGACTCGATGTCCGCCCACCTTTGCCCCAGGAATTAACCTGGTACTCTCTTTTGGTGTAGGCTACGATTTTCCAGAAGTGGAAAGTTTGTTGCTAATTTTATCAGCTTTCTGGTGGCGAATCGAATCCACGTCCCCCTGAATGAAGAGAAGTGAACGGCTTCGGTTAGACACCCCCCAGCCCCCTGCTCATAATACATACAGTACTTCTCATTACCAGAATGGACGGTTTATCACAATGCTGCTAGCCTCTTGCATAAAGTAACAAAGAGCAGGTTCTGTTTTAGTCACTCATTGTTTGGGAGATGATCGAGCGAGTAGACCTTGCGGTTAAGTGCGCGCAGCTGTATACGTTTTATTTGGGAGATAGTGGGCTCGAGCCCCATTGTCGGCAGTCCTGAAAGAGGTTTTCCATAGTTTTCCATTCTCACACTAGGAAAGTGCAGGGACTGTAGCTTAATTACAGCCATATCCGCTTCTTTCCCACTCCTAGCCATTTCCTATCCCATCGTCGCCATAAGACCTATCTGTGTCATGTGTCGGTTCGAAGTGAAGCGTTGAGCTTCATTACGCACAACCTCGATAGACGCGTATTAGTCGTATAAGTGGACAGTTCTGGCGCCTTCTCCTCCTCAGGCCCTCCTCAGAGGCCTCCTTCTCCCGCGGGAAATTTGAATGTTCGCGGAAGATTTGAATTTTGGCGCGAGATTTGAATTTGTAAACAAAGCCACGTGCTTTTTGACAGCTTTCATCCACCATCGTTAAACAACAACGCATCGCTAACCTCATTGCTGCCATCTTGACGGGGCTAAACCTCAATGCTGCCATTTTTTACGGCACTAAACCTAACGGGCGGGAAATTTGAATCTTAGCGCGAGATTTGAATTTGTAAACAAATCCACGTGCTTTTTTGACAGCCAGGTTTTTTGACAGCTGTCAAGCGGCCATCTCTAAACAACAACGCATCGCTAACCTCAGTGCCGCTATCTTGACGGGGTTAAACCTCACTTTCGCCACCTTATGCATGTGGTAGCGCGCAATTTGAAAAATTCCACGTGCTCTTGTTTATAAACAAAGCCACGTGCTTTTTTACAGCCACATGTTTTTTTGACAGCTCTCATCCGCCATCTTGCATCGCTAACCTCAGTGCCGCCATCTTGACGGGGCTAAACTTTATAGTTGTCAACTTAGGCACGTGGTGGCGGGTAATTTGAAACGTTCTACATTCTTTACAAAGCCACGTGCTTTTTCGACAGCTGTCATCCGCCATCTTGCATCGCTTACCTTGGTGCTGCTATCTTTACGGTACTAAATTTTACAAGCTGGTAATTTAAAATCCACGTGCTTTTTTGACAGCTGTCATCCTCCATGTTACATCGCAAACCTCAGTGCTGCCCTCCTTAGCTACTACGTTTGAGATGTGGTGGTGGGTAATTTGAAATCCACGTGCTTTTTTGACATCTGACATCCGCCATCTTTAATCAAGAGAGCACCGTGCTGCTATCTTTACGGCACTAAACCTTACGAGCGGGCAATTTGAAAAATTCCATATGCTTTTTAACAGCTGCCATCCGCCATCTTTAATCAAGAGAGCACCGTGCTGCTATATTTACGGCTACATTTGGTAGCGGGCAATTTGAAAAATTCCGTCAGCTGTCATGCGCCATCTTTAATTAGCAGAGCATCGAGCTACAATCTTTATCGTAGTAGCGGGCAATTTAAAAATTTCCACGTGCAGCTGCGACCATCTTTAACCAACAAAGCATCGTGCTGCTATCTTTAGCTACGTACCTTCGAAATGTGGTGGGGGGTAATTTGAAAAATTCCGTTAGTTATCATCATTAAACAGTATAAACTTAAGTGCATACGCGAACCTAACCTCTCATCTACCATCTTGAAGGAGACTATCCTTAGTTTACGACAAGATGCCCTTCCCGACGCTCATTAGCGCTTAGAGGCTACTACACAAGATGGCGGCGGCTGTTATAGCCTCCTCCTCCTCTGTCAAGGCATAGCTTTATTGAGCATGCATCGCCAAGGCATGAGTGCGCAGCGATAACATCATTGTGCATGTTCAGACTTGCGGATTACAAACGAAGTAATTGAAACATAACAAGACTAGAATCGAACACTGTACTCGATGTTGTTAACTTCAACATGTGATTAGAACATTGATTGATGTGTTGAGAACACGAAATAAGTGATCAAGACTAGAATCGAACACTGTACTCGATACAACATGTGTTTACAACATGTCAGGGGATACCTTTGTTCTAAACACATGTATCGAGTACAGTGTTCGATTCTAGTCTTGAGCACTTATTTAGTGTTCTGAATACATCAATCAATGTTCTGATCACATGTTGAAGTTAACGAAATCGAGTGCAGTGTTCGATTCTAGTCTTGTTATGTTTCTTTTGTAATCGGATCTTCTTAGAACAAACGTATCCCCCTAACATGTTGTAAACACATGTTGTATCGAGTACAGTGTTCGATTCTAGTCTTGATCACTTATTTAGTGTTCTCAACACATCAATCAATGTTCTAATCACATGTGGAAGTTAACAACATCGAGTACAGTTTTCGATTCATGTATTGTTATGTTTCAATTACTTCTCTTGTAATCCGCAAGTCTAAACATGCACAATGATGTTATCGCTGCGCACTCATGCCTTGGCGATGCATGCTCAATAAAGCTATGCCTTGACAGAGGAGGAGGAGGAGGAGGAGGAGGAGGTAGATGAGGCGGAGGATGTAGAGGAGGAGGAGGCAATAACAGCCGCCGCCATGTTGTGTAGTAGTCTCTAAGCGCTAAATAGCGTCGGGAAGGGCATCTTGTCGTAAACTAAGGATAGTCTCCTTCAAGATGGTAGATGAGAGGTTAGGTTCGCGAATGCACTAAAGTTTTTCTGTTTAATGTTGATAGCTAACTGAATTTTTCAAATTACCCGCCACTATATTTCACAGGTAGTAGGTAAAAATAGCAGCACGGTGCTCTGTTGATTAAAGATGGCAGCTTGTCAGAAACGCACACAGAATTTAAAATTGCTACCGCCACATTTCAATGGTATGTAGCTAAATATAGCAGCACGATGCTTTATTGATTAAAGATCGTCGCAGCTGCACGTGGAACTCTTTAAATTGCCCGCTACTACGATAAAGATAGCAGCACGATGCTCTGTTAATTAAAGATGGCGCATGACAGCTGACGGAATTTTTCAGATTGCCCGCTACCACATATAGCCGTAAAGATAGCAGCACGGTGCTCTCTTGATTAATGATGGCGGATGGCAGCTGTTAAGAAAACATATGGAATTTTTCAAACTGCCCGCTCGTAAGGTTTAGTACCGTAAAGGTAGGGCCTATGACCTCGATGTTAGGCCCTTTAAACAACAAGCATCATCCGTAAAGATAGCAGCACGATGCTCTCTTGATTAAAGATGGCGGATGTCAGATGTCAAAAAAGCACGTGGATTTCAAATTACCCACTACCACATCTCAAAGGTAGTAGCTAAAGAGGGCACCACTGAGGTTTGCGATGTAATATGGAGGATGACAGCTGTCAAAAAGCACATGGATTTTAAATTACCGGCTTGTAAAATTTAGTACCGTAAAGATAGCAGCACTAAGGTAAGTGATGCAAGATGGCGAATGACAGCTGTCGAAAAAGCCCGTGGCTTTGTAAAGCATGTAGAATTTTTCAAATTAACCACCACCACGTGCCTAATTTGTCAACTATAAGGTTTAGCCCCGTCAAGATGGCGGCACTGAGGTTAGCGATTCAATATGGCGGATGACGGCTGTCAAAAAAGCACGTGGCTGTCGGAGAGCACGTGGATTTATTTACAAACAAGAGCACGTGGAATTTTTCAAATTGCCCGCTACCACATGCATAAGGTGGCAGCAGTGAGGTTTAGCCACGTCAAGATAGCGGCACTGAGGTTAGCGATGCGTTGTTGTTTAAAGATGCCCGCTTGACAGCTGTCAAAAAAACGTGGCTATCAAAAAAGCATGTGGCTTTGCTTACAAGTTCAAATATCGCGCTAAGATTCAAATTTCCCGCCCGTGAGGCTTAGTGCTATAAAGATGGCAGCACTGAGGTTTAGCCCCGTGAAGATGGCAGCAATGAGGTTAGCGATGCGTTGTTGTTCAAAGATGGCGGACGACAGCTGTCAAAAAGCACATTTCTTTGTTTACAAATTCAATCTCGCGCCAAAATTCAAATCTCGCGCCAAAATTCAAATCTCCCGCCAAAATTCAAATTTCCCGCAGGATTAGGAGGCCTCTGAGGATGGCCTGAGGAGGAAGAGGCGCCAGAACTGTCCACTTATACTACTCGTATTTTCATGTTAATTTACTCCTTAATTCGGTGAATTTTTTAAATTTGGAATTTAAAAGAGATAACAGAGGGAGAGTCAAACGGCTCCTTTTATATCTAACAAGCATTTAATTTATTTCCAGGCGACGTCCAACCTAGTAACGTCCTGGCCCGGAGGTGCGACTCTACGCTTCACTCCGCAGCGTTATAACTTCTCACGGCGAGGAGAGATGAGACTGAAATGCATCCTGTCCGTGATGGGGCAGTACCATGTCAGTAGCCGCTCAGTGGCAATCTGGCTGCACACAAACACCACAGAAGAGTTCCCAGGTTAGTCCTCCCTTTCTTTATCACCACAATTCGAGGATCACGCCACGAAATACACTTGCACGTGAAGTCCATTGTGCAATGTAAGCTCTCAGATGAATACTGTACTTGCCTGCTCACACGAACAGCTAATTGGTCGGTGTAAAGCCATAGTGGACTAAGCTTCAGTCTGGAAAATAATAAGTTAAGGGTAGGTGTAGATGTGCTGCACAAAATGAACAACGAAGAAGGCAATCTATCGATACATGCAAGTTTTATGAGGAATGTTCATTATAGTTGCGTCTAAGCTGGCCTCAATGCTCACCAAGTGCAGGGAACTAACATACGAAAAACTGTGTGTGAAAGTATATATATCACACCCTCGCACTGTATTCACAACTACGAGATACTATTTCTATTATTATTATAAGATTTATTATTACTATTATTTCATTTGTACATTTATTCTTAATATTTTTAATTGGAAAGACTACATATGTGATGTGAGCAATTTGTTTTGTACAAGCGGATGGGAAAGCAGTACTATATACAACTCGGAAAGTTTCCGCGAGTCATGTGGAACAGCCCCGAGTCTGATGACGTGGCCTTGCTGTTATTGTCTTGGGACCCGGAGGAGGTTCGGGGCGTGGTCTTCGAATGGCAAGAGGATCTTCCACTCGTGATTCGATGGCCAGAACCAATGTAGACGTACTATGAGAGTAGGGGAAGCTGAGATCTATATAGGCATGTGAGAAAATAGCGGAAGAAGAGGAGATGTAAATTTGTTAGAATGGAGGTTGACTTAAAACTATGGTGGAACGTTGCTGACTTGAAATTTTTGTATAATTTGAAGTGTGGTACCGACCTACAAACTGTGGAGTGCTTAGGCACTTGGTATGATAACATTTGTGGCGGCTTGGTGTCTAATATGTTGGTGAAAGCTATGAGGTACTGTATTTCAGTCTTTCCATAATTTATGATCTGAAACAACAACCGTGTGTTGTTTATTTGCAGCATTTTTCAGAGATGGGTACAGAGGTTCGTTTTGATACATTTTTTTGCTAGCTGCTTTACGTCGCAACGACACAGATAGGTCTTATGGCGACGACGGGACAGGAAAGGGCTAGGAGTGGGAAGGAAGCGGCCGTGGCCTTAATTAAGGTACAGCTCCAGCATTTGCCTGGTGTGAAAATGGGAAACCACGGAAAACCATTTTCAGGGATGCCGACAGTGGGGTTCGAACCTATTATCTCCCGAATACTTGATACAAATCTAGAGCCCGTGCACCTCTCAAGGTTACTGTTACTAGGTAAAACATAAACGGCTGCTAATTTCAGATGACCGCCAGCCATAAAAGACAGCCTGAACAGGAGGCTCTGGATTTACATATTAGTTCTACAGTGTGTACCGTAAGAGGGAGGCCATTAATCTGAATGTTTCTACTACCACGGCCGACTTGATGCAGCGTAGATCTAGTTGGCCGTGGTACTACACTACGTATCGTAAAGTAGTGCACCGAGCGAGTTGACCGTGCAGTTAGAGGTGCGCAGCATTGAGCTTGCATGTGGTAAATAGTGGGTTCGAACCCCACTGTCGGGAGCCCTGAAGATGGTTTTCCTTGATTTCCCATTTTCACTCCAGGCAAATGCAGGGGCTGTACCTTAATTAAGGCCACGGCCGCTTCCTTCCTACTCCTAGCCCTTTCCTATCCCATCGTTGCCACAAGACCAATCTGTGTCGGTGCGAAGTAAAGCCAATTGTAAAAACAATATATAAACTAGTGCCTTCTCTTTCAAAACCTTATACAAATCTACAGCCAGTGCATCTCTCCAGATCACTGATGCTAGATTAAACGTTTTGTGACGTCATTTCTGTTACACATCCTGGCTTTACTATTCCTCTGTAACAGTACATTTCAAAAGCTTATATTCTCATTCGTTCTGAGCTAGTTATTGTCCATGTGGAGTATATCAATGTTTGAAGTGAGCAAATATATTTTCTTTATGGAAGGCCATTCTTGCTTGTGCCAGTCTGCATTTTATATCCTTACTTCTGCCATGGGTAGTTATGCTACTACTCAAGTAAAATATTCATCTATTTCCCTTTATTATTATTATTATTATTATTATTATTATTATTATTATTATTATTATTATTATTATCCCTTAACCTGAAAAAGTATTTAGTGGGACGTTAAGCCAATAACATTAATTATTTATTATTATTGTTATTGTTATTATTATTATTTATTTATTTATTTATTTAGCGTATGGCTAGAGATACAGCATCTATTGATCTACACTATATACGTATGTCCAAATTGTTTATATAGTCTATAGCCTCTGGAGTCGCAAAAGCGAAGTCACTAGCACTGCCATTGTATTTTCTAGTCCTGCATTCTTCGCTTATGTGCTTCACTGTCTGTTGTGTAGCGCCACAGTCACACTCAGGCGTTGGGATTCTGTTCCACTTGTAGTGGAAGGCTGCACAGTTCCCGTGGTTTGTTCCGATCCTGTTCAGTGCGGACCATAGTCTTCGAGGGAGGTTTTAAATCAGGTGTCGGCGTCTTCTTCACAGAAGGCACTGTCGGGCAGTATTTGTCGTTGAGTCTCTTCTGCCATTCAGCTGAAGTTTGGTAGTTGCTGTTCCACAAGTTCTTGGTATCTCTAGTTGGTGGTTTTCTCGAACGCAGACGATTAATATTCGCATCGGGAGTTCTGGGTTATTCACTGTTTTACAGACTTCTCTTAGGAGAACATCTTTACGTCTGAGATCTGGAGGAGGGATATGACTTAACACTGGTAGCCACTGGGTGGGAGTAGATTTGATTGTGCCAGTGATGAGACGCATGGTAGTGTTCAGCTGGGTATCTATGATGTTTGTGTGGGCACTATTCAGCCATACAGCAGCGCAGTATTCAACAGTCGAGTACACCAACCCTAAAGCTGAACATCTCAGAGTTGCAGCTGTAGATCCCCAAGTTGATCCACACAGCTTATGAATTATATTGTTGCGAGTTCTTACTTTGGCAGAGACGTTCAGGAGATGTTGTTTATAAGACAGTGTTCTATCCAGTGTGACTCCTAGATATTTAGGTTACCTGTTATGTCTCAATTTCTGGTTGTCCATGTATACATTTAACTCCCTGTTAGCCATTTTATTGTTTAGGTGGAAGCAACAAACTTTAGTTTTTCTGATGTTTGGTTGGAGTCCCCATACTTTAAAGTAGTGTGCCAGTGTCTTAAGGTCTTCAGTCAGGATCTCTTCTGTTTTCTCAACTGTTTTGTCCCTGATAGCAAGTGCCCAGTCATCGGCGTATCCGAATTTCCTTGAAAGTGTCTTCGGAATGTCTGCAATATATAAACTAAACAGAAAAAGAGCGAGAACTGACCCCTGTGGCAGACTGTTGTTCAGCGATCTTTGGCTGCTTACAGCTGTCCCATTGTCTTTGACTCAATATTTTGTTCAGGAGTCGTGCAGTTATCCTACATGAGACCACTTTCAGGAACTTGTAGAGTAATCCATCGTTCCAGACTGTGTCAGAGGCTGCTGTCAAGTCTAGGAATACCACTGAGGTCATGAGTGTTGTTTGGAAGCCTGCTTCTGTGTAGGTTGTAAGAGACATAACTGATCTGTCGTACTTCTCTGTGGTCTAAAGCCCACCTGTTCCACTGGAATTTTTTTGAGTATCTCAGGACCAATTATGTTGAGCAGAAGTCTTTCTATTAGTTTATATGCAACGCTGAGCCAGGCAATAGGGCGGTAGCTCTCCGGTTTTTCACTTGGTTTACCTTTCTTAAGCAAGGCAATAATCTTTGTCTGTCTGAATAGTTTTGGTGTCTTGCCTCTTTCAAGGATATCAGTGTAGAATTTAGCCAGCCAGGCACGAGCCTTTTCTCCACAGTGAGCGAAGAACTATGGGTGCATACCGTCCTCACCAGGGGGTTTACCTGATTTAGTGTCACTGATAGCTATGTTTATTTCTTCCACGCTAAATTGTTTGGAGTGTGCCACCGGGGAACTACTTTTCAGGAGTTCCAGTTCTTTCTTAAAGTTCTTAGTAAGTTTATTGTTTCTTTTGCTTTTGGAAGTCATGACCATATGAGAGGCGATCTTGTTTGGATGGATTTCTGACATCGTCCGTCCAGTTGCTTTTCCGTCTCCAAACTTCTATAGGAGAGACCATGCTTGTCGACTCGATTTAGTGAAGTATAGAGAGCTAACTTTATCTTCCCATTTTTGCCTTCTGGCTGCATCTAGGCTGTGTAGAGGTTTTCGCTTTCCTCGTTCCATCCAGGGGTGTATTCCCTGCGAAACCCTCTAGCGATATGTTTCTTTGCTGCTGACACGACAGCTCCTACGAATCTTTCATAAGCGTCATGTGTAGGTGGTATCCGACCTACGCATTTATCAAGTTCTTCTGCGAAGCCAGGTCAATCAGCCTTATTGAAATTCCAGAGTGGTCGGGGGCTAGATGTGATCAGAGGGAAGTGGATGCCAATTTCGTATAGTACAGGCCTGTGCTGGCTATGAGGGAAGTCGTCGAGTACTTTTCGAGTAGTTGGTAGAGGTTTGTTTCCTTTGTCTCTGGACACAAAGCACAGATCAGGACAATACCCCCGTTTCCAGGCTGCTGATTTGAATGTGTCCCGGTCTTTGGCATCAAAGACGTGAAACAGGTTGTTTATATCCATCCATTCCAGTACTGCTTCCCCATTATCGTCATTAGTTCTGTATTTCCAGTCCTGGTGGTGATTGTTGAAATCACCAATGTAGACTGCTGGATGTGGTCGAATATCTACAACATGGTTGGGCCACTTGGAATTCTGAGGTTTGTATATGTTTGAGACCTCCGTGTCACCTATTCTGATGACAACCGAGTGGATGTCCTCCTCGGTGCTAGTAGATAGAAGAAAGGCATTATGTACATTGTTTCGCACGTATGTAGCATTACCGTAGGCATGATGATAAGTTGCTCCCAGAAGATCGTAACCCGGAATTTTTCCTCTAGCTTGCAGCTGCTGCTCATCAGTGCAATGTGTTTCCTGTATGACTGCCAAGTCTACTTCATGAGAAAGTAGCATTTTGGACAAGGCTTCCCTTTTAGCACGACTAATACCTTCAATGTTTAGTTGACATGCACGAAGGACAGGTCCCAGGTTCCTAGTGGTTGTTTGGCCCTTAGAAGGGCCTTTTGAAAATTCATTCCTGTTCATCGTAATTCTGTACTGTATCTAGACCAGGAGGTAAAACTTTACGTCTGGTCGTCTGTTCGCCGTTGCTCCCTTAGCACCACCCAGAGGTCACGTGTAGGGTACTTTCAGGTTAAACCTACGGACGCGAGCAACGTTGGACCACCATTATTATTATTATTATTATTATTATTATTATTATTATTATTATTATTATTATTATTACTATTATTATTATTGCTGTTATTCAAACCAAGCTACCGCCCAAAGCTAAATTTTCTACCGTTTTCCTCTGGAGAAGGTTTTCCATTAGCAGCTGAATACTCGTATTACACATGTACGACGTGTGGCACTTTCAACGATGCCAACAATATTGTGCTTCACGGATCTGGAAATTGGATATGTTCCTTGCAAGTAGACTACCAAACACGGCCGTTGACGAAAATGTCTTAAGGTCCTATACGCAGAAAGAACAACAAAAGTAGTATTCCAGGAACCGGCAAAATTAAATCTACACGCAAAGCACAATTCGTACATAAGTACCCGAGAAGTCCTGCACGTGTCTTGGGTGATACTGAGCAACAATTCCATATGCACCATGAACACACGTCTATGGAAAGAATATTAATGTTCTTAAGAATTAAGAAGGCCGTGCACGGGAAAGAAAATAAAGTAAATGAGCTCTGGCGCTAGAGTGCTAATACTGCGTAACTTCAAGTCTTGTTGCTTTATTAGATAACAATAAGTAGCTTTCTCGCAATTCTCACAGAGTTACATTGTGTCACAAAACAGCAATCTTATGAAGCATGTCGAGGTGGGTTACATAGCTCAGTCTGAATAGGATCAATCTCCATTACGACCGTAGGAAATAATAATAATAATAATAATAATAATAATAATAATAATAATAATAATAATAATAATAATAATAATAATAATAATAATAATAATAATAATAATAATAATAATAATAATAATAATAATAAAGGTCCGTCTCTGTGGTGTAGTGGTTGGCGTGATTATCTGCCACCCCCGGAGGCCCGGGTTCGATTCCCGGCTCTGCCACGAAATTCGAAAAGTGGCACGAGGGCTTGAACGGGGCGCACTAAGCTTCGGGAGGTCAACTGAGCAGAGGGGGTTCGATTCCCACCTCAGTCATCCTCGAAGTGGTTTTCCGTGGTTTCCCACTTCTCTTCCAGGCAAATGCCGGGATGGTAAAATGCCGGGATGGTACCTAACTTAAGGCCACGGCCGCTTCCTTGTCTACCCCTTCCAATCTCCCCACCCCCTCACAAGGCCCCTGTTCAGCACAGCAGGTGAGGCTGCTTGAGCAAGGTTCTGGTCCTCCTCCTCAGTTGTATCCCCCGACCCAAACGTCTGACGCTCCAGGAGGACACTGCCCTTGAGGCGGTAGAGGAGGAATTCCTCGCTGAGTCCGATGGAAAATCCAACCCTGGAGGGTAAACAGATTGAGAAAGAAAGAAAGGAAGAATAATGCCGGGTTGAGTAGCTCAAACGGTTAAGGCGCTTCTGACCCAAAGTTGGCAGGTTCGATCCTGGCTCAGTCCGTTGTTATTTAAAGGTGCTCAAATACGCCAGACTCGTATCGGTAGATTTACTGGCACGTAAAAGAACTCCTGCAGGACAACATTCCGGCACCTCGGCGTCTCCGAAAACTGTCAAAAGTAATCAGCTGGACGTGAAAACAATAACAACTTCTTATAAATAAAATTCTAGGGGGTCAGTTGTTTCTAGTGTCATTTATTTCATCATTTTTTAAATATATTTATCTCTTTTAGATCAATTCAAGATCGTATCAGTGGTTTTTAGCTTTCGTCTCTGTTGTGTCTGTTTGTTTATTTGTTTGTTTGTTTGTTTGTTTGTTTGTTTGTTCCACCATCACAGGTAAACAGCTGAATAGATCTCGACCAAACTTAATATTTAAAGTCTACTTATCCAAGAGCAGGTTTCGATATGCATATCATTTAAAAGTCACTGCATAAACTGGGGGTTCATGGGAAGGCCAGAATTATTTTCAATCTTTTCTTACACTATTGAATAGATCTCGACCAAACTTCACGTTTAGAGTGGAACTCATCCATGAGCGAGTTCCGATAAACATCTCATTTAAAAATCACCGAAGAGACTGGGGTTTTACGTGAAGACCAGAAAGTTTTTTCTCATTTTCTCTTTCACTATTCATTATATCTCCACCAAAACTTCATATTTAGAGTCTACTCATTCGGGAGCAGGTTTTTGATATGGATATCATTTAAAAATCGCTATCTAGACTGGGGGTTTATACGGAGACCAGAAGAGATTTTTCCATTTTCTCTTACACAATTGATTATATCTCCACCAAACTTCTTATTTAGAGTCTACTCATCCAGGAGCAGGTTTCGATATGCATATCATTTAAAAATCACTGAATAGACTGGGAGTTTGTAGGTAGACCAGAGGAGTTTTTTCAATCTCCTTGTATACTGTTGATTATATGTGAAATCTGCCGGCCTCGTGGTGTAGGGGTAGGGTGCCTGCCTCTTAGCCGGAGGCCCCGGGTTCGATTCCCGGCCAGGTCAGGTATTCTTACCGGCTGGTTCGAGGTAAACTCAGCCTACGTGATTAGAATCGAGGAGCTATCTGACGGTGAGATGGCGGCCCCGGTCTAGAAAGCCAAGAATAACGGCCGAGAGGATTCGTCGTGCTGACCACACGACACCTCGCAATCTGCAGGCCTTCGGGCTGAGCAGCGGTCGCTTGGTAGGCAAAGGCCCTTCAAGGGCTGTAGTGCTATGGGGTTTGGTTTGGTTTTTTCAATATGTAAAATCTGTACACTATATGTGAAACGCCCCATCATTTCAAATAATTTTTGTTATGTACATAATTTCGTTGCTGTTCAATTGAAGGAGAAAATTACAATTTTCTACGGGCTTCATGCTCTGCAGCCAGTGAAGGACACCCTCGCAGACGTACAGTATTTGAAGGATCCATAACAGGAGAAAATCAGAGGTTGAATTATATTTCTCTCGGCTTTAAAACTACCCCCGCCTAATGTATCTGAACACCGAGGTAACATGAGGTAGAACATATCCCTTTGGTGTCTGTCTGTCGATCTGTTTGGTTATCTATTTCTTTGTATATTCCTAAAAGCGGAAAACTGCTGGAATTATTTCAATCAAACTACGTATTTGGATTCTACTCACTCAGAATTGTGCTATCAGGTGCATACGATGTCGTGGTAATCACATGGAGTTGGTATATATATGAATATTATTCTCAAATATTTTCATTAACATTATGTCTATCAAATAACTCTATACAACAAACGTTTAAGAATGTGTTATTTCCGTTCCTTTATGCCATGTACGTATTTATCGTACGACGGATAATGACGCAGATGATTACGAAAATTTGGATTTTTAGTCTAAGTCCCGTGGAACATGTCGTGCATCTCACTTCAAGGTGGGCAAGGGGTTAAACTAGAGAGCCATTTTATTCTTTTCGATAGGAGAGATATTAAGGGAGGTATCATCAATAGCAAGCGTCACGCCATTGGTCAGAAATACAATAAGCAAACCTGATAACCATGGAGAATTTCGCACAACTTCGGACCAGAAAATGTACTGTACAATAAATTCGTAAATCGTCCTCATTCTTTCTCGACTCTGTTCAGCTTCATCATATTTCACGTCACTGCCGTCCGACTCGTTGGCTGAATGGTCAGGGTTCGATTCCCGGCCGGGTCGGGGATTTTAACCTTAATTGGTTAATTCCAATGCCCCGGGGGCTGGGTTTTTGTGCTGTCCCCAACATCCCTGCAACTCACACACCACACATAACACTATCCTCCACCACAATAACACGCAGTTACCTACCCATGGCAGATGCCGCCCACCCTCATCGGAGGGTCTGCCTTACAAGGGCTGCAATCGGCTAGTAATAGCCACACGAAATTAAATTAAACGTTACTGCCACGCGCTTTTGTATGCAAATATCATTTAAAGATGTCGAATTTACGTGTGAATAGAGCCATGTTACTTCTCATAAATTCCTGAAGGTAACATGTAATCCACAGCAAATTCCCGTGCGAAAAGCGGGTACAAATGCTCGTTAATACTACTACTACTACTTATAATAATAATAATAATAATAATAATAATAATAATAATAATAATAATAATAATAATAATAATAATAAGAAGAAGAAGAAGAAGAAGAAGAAGAAGAAGAAGAAGAAGAAGAAAACCAACTTGGTACATTCGACCCCGGCTCAGTCTGGTGGTATTCCAAGGCGCTCAAATACGTCAGCCTCATGTTGGTAGATTTACTGACAGAAAACTGGGACCAAACTCTGGCACATCGGCGTCTCCGAAAACAATAAAATTAGTTAGTGGGACGTAAAAAAGTAACATTACAACAACTACTACTACTACTACTACTAATAATAATAATAATAATAGCCGGGCTGAGTGGCTCAGATAGTTAAGGCGCTGGCCTTCTGACCCTAACTTGGCAGGTTCGATCCTGGCTCAGTCCGGTGGTATTTGAAGGTGCTCAAATATGTCAGCCTCGTGTCGGTAGATTTACTGGCACGTAAAAGATCTCCTGCGGGACTAAATTCCGGAACCTCGGCGTCTCCGAAATCCGCAAAGGTTGTTAGCGGGACCTAGAAACCAATATAATAATAATAATAATAATAATAATAATAATAATAATAATAATAATAATAATAATAATAATAATAATAATAATAATAATAATAATCTTGGCTCTCTCCTATTTACTTGCGTCGGCACTAAACTTGGATTAAGCCCAATTTTATGGCTTGATCCCTTTCCTGGCACCAGCCTACTGTGGAGGGATGTACTCTGTTCACTATTGCGTGTTTCTGTGGAGGTGTGTAAATAAAGAGTGTATTTATTAAGTCTAACACAAACACCCAGGCTAAATTCCCAAGTCTGTTCGAGATCGAAACCGGGGCCCTCTGAGTCGAAGGCCACTTTTCCCTTGAATATTGGTCCTGGAAGTGCCAGTAAGTCTTCTTACAAGGGGATCTCTTATTTAAACACTTTTAAATACCAACCAAATTTGTCAGATCCTATAATCTTGATCATAGAAAATACCCTGTAGAGTCTCACTAATATCTAGCACAGGTCAACACGTATGGATACACTCTTAGCGGTATAAGTCAGAAGAATTTCCTTCCCAGCCGTCGTTTATTTCAAAACTAAACACAATATGGAGACATATTAATAACATTGGTACAATGGCGCCATCCTACTTCGTAGCTGAGCATGCAGAGTCTCGCTTCACGATAGGACATGGAGTTGGCACCATTCCGAAATGCAGTGTCCCAATCCCGAAATTATCAGATGGTATACAGAGTATGTTTACTTATAGTTTATTCCAGAATTCTGTCTTTCTTAATCTGTTTACCCTCCAGGGTCGGTTTTTCCCTCGGACTCAGCGAGGGATCCCAGCTCTACCGCCTCAAGGGCCGTGTCCTGGAGCTTCAGACTCTGGGACGGGAGATACAACTGGGGAGGATGACCAGTACCTCGCCCAGGATGCCTCACCTGCTATGCTGAACAGGGGACTTGCAAGGGGATCGGAAGATTGGAAGGGATAGTCAAGGAAGAGGGAAGGAAGCGGCCGTGGCCTTAAGTTAGGTACCATCGCGGCATTTGACTGGAGGAGAAGTGGGAAACCACGAAAAACCACTTCCAGGATGGCTGGGGTGGGAATCGAACCCACCTCTACTCAGTTGACCTCCCGAGGCTGAGTGGACTCCCTTCCAGACCTCGTGCCACTTTTCAAATTTCGCGGCAGAGCCGGGAATCGAACCCGGGCTAATCACACTAACCACTACACTACAGAGGCGGACTATTCCAGAATTACTTCAGAAAAATGTTGAGAACGTCTAGTCTAGTGGCATATAGACTACGGCTTCGCTACGGCTTTAAAGTGAACATTATTATTCAAAGTTTTACATTTTCGAGTTTCCACTGTCAGCTAAGCCTGTAAAATACGCTCTCAGTTCGTACATCAAACGTTTTTGGGGGAATGATTATTTATTTTCTGATCTAACACTCATTTGAACCCCTTACGGAAGGATTTGAATGTTAAACCCTATCTTATTTAAAATCTGGGATGATGTAAAAGCAACCAACCTGTGAAATTTTGATTTTGTACGCCGAACAGTAATGGAAAAATTGATACTTTTTAAGGGGTGAATGTTTTTAAATATTGATTAACATCTAGAGTACAGAAGACCGCCTTTCATAAAAAATAAGTTAGTGCCTGAAAGGGTTTCGGAGGGTCAACCGCCATCTAAACCCCTTGGGGAGATATATTTTGGAGTATACGATATTTTACACCTAGGACATAAAGGAACATCCTTTTAGTAAAATTACAACGTTGTACGTCAAACAGATTTGGTGGGATGAATAATTTCGTTTACGGAGCTAACTTCATTTAACACTTTCGGGTTGGAACGTTAAAAAAATCCTATTTCATACCTAGGATTTGGAATTGGAATTTGTCTTCGTACGTTAAACCGTTTCAGAGGAAGGAATGAACATATTTGTTTTCGGATCTTAACTCCCATATAATTTTCTGAGCCGTTAAATTTGTTTCAAACCTTCTGTTATTTAACGCCTAGGATATAATTTGGATTTTTGACTTCATAGTTCGGCTCCACGGCTAAATTGTTAGCGTGATGGCCTTTGGTCACAGGGGACCCGGTTTCGATTCCCGGCAGGGTCGGGAATTTTAACCATAATTGGTTAATCCCACTGGCACGGGAGCTGGGTGTATGTGTCGTCTTCATCATCATTTCATCTTCATCACGACGCGTTTCAGTTTTTAGGATAAAGTATCCTCATAAATATATTTCAAATCCTTATTTACTTATTTTTAACCCCACGCCCCTTACGTCGATTTTCCGAAAAAAGAAACAAATGCGTGTTTCCTTATGTTTGAAGAAGATTCCAAATACTAATTTTCACGTCTGTAACATCTTCATTTTTTGAGATATAAGTATCCTCTTAAACGTAATTCAACTCCATTTTCACCCCAACCCCCTACCCGTTAAGTTGATTCTCCCTCCCCAAAAGTGCGTGTTTCTTTATTTTTAGAGGAGATTCCAGATACCAATTTTCACGTCTTTAAAATCTTTAGTTTTTGGGATATAAGTATCCTCATACAAAGAATTCAACTAATTTTTCAGTTCATTCACCCCCCTTAAGTGGAATTTCCAAAGACAAAATAACACGTGTTTCTTTACTTTGAAAGAATATTCCAAATACAAATGTTCATGCCTCTAACATCTTCAGTTTTTGAGATATAAGTATCCTCATAAAAATAATTCAAATCCTTTTTCATCCTAGCCCGTTAAGTTGATCCTCCCCTTCAAAAAATGCTTGTTTGTTTATTTTTAAAGGATATTCCAAATACAAATTTTCACGTCTGTAACATCTGTAGTTTTTGAGATATTATTATCCTCATACAAAGGATTGAACTAATTTTCCAATTAATTCACCCGAAGACAAATGATTAAGTGTTTCCTTACTTTGAAAGAAGATTCCAAATACAAATGTTCATGTCTGTAACATCTTCAGTTTTTAAGATATAAGTATCCTCATGAAAAGAATTCAACTCCTTTTTCACTCCATCCCTGCCTGTTAAGTTGGTTTCACCCCACCCAAAAAAATGCATATTTCTTTAATTGTCAAGGAGATTCCAAATACCAATTTCCACGTCTGTAACCTTCAGCTTTGAGATATAAGTTTCTCCAGAAAAAGAATTCATTTTTTCACTTCCTTTCACACTCCCCACTTAAGTGAATTTTCAAAAAATAAACAGTACCCGTTTCTTTAAAGGAGCTTCCAAATACGAATTACCACGACTGTAACATCTTCAGTTTTTGAGATATACGTATCCTCGTAAAAGGAATTCATCTATGTTTTCATCCCCCCCCCCCATAAAGATGATTCCCCCAAATGCGTGTTTCTTTATTTCTAAAAGAGATCCCAATTTTTTCACGCCCCCCCCCCCGTTAAAGTTTTTTCCGAAAACAAAAGAATACGTATTTCCTTATTTTTAAAGGAGATTCCAAATACCAATTTTAACATCTGTAACATGTTAAGTTTTTGAGCTATACTGTAGATATGCTAATTATAAACATTCACCCCCTTTTTCAGTTCCCCTTAAGTGGATTTTCCGAAAAAAATAATGTTTCTTCACTTTTATAGGAAATTCCAAATACCAGTTTTCAAATCTGTAATGTTTTACCTGTCTGAGATAATTTTGAGATATATTCTTTTTAAAAATTCAACCCGTTTGTCACTCCTGTTCACCCCCTATTCTTCGGATTATCCAAAAACACAAAAATACGTGTTTCTTTATTTTCAAAGGAGATTCCTTATACCAATTTTCATGTCTGTAACATGTTCAGTTTTTGAGATATAAGTCTCCTCATAAAAGGTGTTCAACACCTTTTTCCCCATATTTCACCCCTCTTTATGAGATTTTCCGAAAACAAGAATACGTGCTTCATTATTCATAAAAGAGAATCCAAATACAAATTTTCAAGTCTGTAATATCTTCAGTTTTGGAGATACCAGCATCCTAATAAAAATTATTCAACCCTTTTCCAGTCATCTTACCTCCCCCCCTCCTCATGTGTTCTTTTCAAAAAACAAAAAAATACGTTTTGCTTCATTTTTAAAAGAGATTAAAAATACCAATTTTCACTTTTGTAATATGTTAAGTTTTTGAGATATACTACAGATTGCTAATTTTAAAAATTCACCCCCCTTTAACACTTTCCCTTACATGGATTTTCAGAAAACAAATTATGCGTGTTCCTTTACTTTTACAGGAGATTCCAAATACCAATTTTCACGTCTGTAACATGTTACGTTTTTGAGATATATCGTAGATGTACTCATTTTAAAAATTCACCCCGTTTGTGACCCGTGTTTTCTCACTCTTAAGAAGATTTTCCAAAAGCATAAAAATACTTGTTTCTTTATTTCTAAAGAAGATCTCAAATATCAATTTTCAAGACTGTAACATCTTCAGTTTTTGAGATATGAGTATCCTCATAAAAGGTACTCAACCACTTTTCACCTTTTTGCATGCCCCTTATGAGTTTTTCCGAAAACAAAAAAAATTGTTTCCTTATTTTTAAAGAAGGTTCCAAATACCAATTTTCACGTCTTTAAACTGTTAAGCTTTTGAGATATAGATACACTCATTTTAAAAATTCACCACCCTTTTCACCCCCTTAGCGATGCTATATCCAAAAACCCTTCCTTAGTGAGCACCTACAATGTAATATCAATGTATCCTAAAAATTTCATTTCTTTATGTTCAGTAGTTTTGGTTCGGCGATGATGAATCAGTCAGTCAGTCAGTCAGGACATGTTATTTTATATATATTTTTTACCTAAGCCCAAATAATTACATTTATACTCACAAGTTCTTTTTCTTCGACCACTTTTCCCTCCTCTGGGAGTTCGCGGGTGCGAACTGTGCTGCACATGTAGATTTGGCCCTGTTTTACGGCCATATGCCCTTCTTGACGCCAACACTATGTGGAGGGATGTAATGGCTATTGCGTCTTTATGTGGTGGTTGGTAGTGTGGCGTATTGTCTGAATATGAAATGGAGAGTGTTGGGACAATCACAAACACCTAGTGTCCGAGCCATAAAAATTAATCGGACGCGATTAATATCCCTGACCCACCCTGGAATGGAGCCCGGGACTCTCTGAACCGAAGGCTTCAACGGTGTCCATACAGTCAAGGAGTCGGACTTACACGTACAAGTACTAAGTTATAAAAACGGTACAAATTCTACCGTCACAAACTTGACTGACGATCAAGGATATCGTGTGTCTAATAATATGAATCATCATCTTTATTTACTTCAACAATAATAAAAATGAAATTAGTATGACATTGGCCTGTTCATAAGGTACGGAGGCTGCATATATGTTTCAAGACGGTATCATTTTTCAACTACTCATATCAGGATGCGGAGTTTGTCCTTCCGCTGGGTTTACAGTTCACCTGAGTGCGGAAAAAATCAATTCTGAATAGCAGGAAGAAGTCGCGTGGCTTAGGGTTGGGCACACACTTTCTGCTTCCCAGTCCTATGATTCGTGTGTTACGTACTTGATTGTTCAACCGGAGACCGTTTTTGATAGAGTAGCATTACTTAGGCTGCCCTATGCTGGGAAATAAAAGATTTCCACGGCCTAGTGATCTTGTGATCTTATGAAAATATAAAGAACATCGTCCGAAGTGAATTTTTAATAATTAGTTAAAATCTAATATCAGTTTACTTTGGATACTCGATATACCTCCTTACAGATAGTCTGATATGAATGATCGATATTTTGTGTTCTTCCCAGTAACTAGGACTCAAGAGGTTATGAGTTCATCGTGTTGCGTAGCTGGTTGAAGTCCAAGGTGTCTTGAAGGCGCGGTAATGCGCTGTGAAAGGAACTTTAAACTATGTGTGCATAGAATGCATGGATTTTTGGAACCCATTTTCACTTCTATGTATAGAATATGTTCAAAAATTAATAATGGTGAAGTAAGTGTTTGTATTCGTAACCAATATTGGCATTCCACGTCATGCAGCTGAGGACAGGATGATGTAATTTTCTCGTCAATTACGATATTCGAGACGTAACATACGCGTCATTCATGTAATGCATTTCAATTTACAATTTTTATTATAATACAACGTTTATAGCTCACTTTTTGGATAGGTGGCTGAGTGTCGCCCTTCGGGTCCTGGGTTCAAATTTGGCAGAGAGTCGGCTGTTTGAAAGGAGGATGAAAAATCCATTTACACACCATATCACATGATATTGGCACATAAACGATATTATTCACCGTCTGGATCACTCCGACTGTTCTGTATAAAGGTGCTGGAACAGTAACATGCAGAAACTCACTTGTTGGGAAGGTTCTGAGAGATACAGATGCTACAGAGGCAAGATGTTCGTCTTATTGTCTGACTGGGGTGAATACATTCAACCGCGTCTCCATCCACTATCCAGAAGTATATTGTGGTATCACTGGATATCCCCGTAGGGGGCTGCATCATTGTGAGGTGAATTGAATAACAAGATGCTTTCTCGGCGCCACTTACCCCATCTAACGTAAATACATCACTATTGTTCTCGTGAACAGGTGACGTGAATATGTGATGCATCGTATTTAGTGACGAATACAGGTTTTATTTGGACGTAGAAGATCACCGTATAAGGGCTGTCAGCAGCCTACATATCCAGACTCCATTGTAGATCGACACTTCTTACGACGTCATAACGCAGTGTTTGGTCGTGCTTTGGGGAACATTATGTGTGATTAGGACATTCTGTGTCCTCATGTGCCTTCTTTCATGGATGACTGCAGAGGGCCGATTTTTTTACGTTACAACACCTTCTCGACTTCTGTGCCATAGGCCCGTTTCATTGGTTAGCTCAGCTTCCGTACTTGTTACCCTCTGAGCACGTGTACAACTAGACAGCTGCAATCATCGTCGGCTACTAGGGATCTGGAGTGGCAACTGGAGCAATTATTAGACGATTATCTGTTGCAGCGTATCCGATACCTTTGTGACACAATCCTCGACCGCATCAACGTACCATTGCAGTGCCATCGCTCTGAAATGAGCACCACTATATACAGTCATCGCTTGAATAAGTGACCCCCTTAGATCCATATATAGACAGTTATTTACCTTATCTGTGGAAACTGACTGGTTCTGGATGCAATGAGTGTATTTGGTATACATGCTACTCAGGCTATCAGATACTGTATAATACGCTCTCATAGAAAGTGCATGTTCCTGAAACATGGATTGTTCCTGGTTGCCAAATAAAGTAACTACTACCACTCTAGTCATAACGGGACGGAAAATAATGTTACACTATGGTGCTGAAAGCAACACCGTCCAGCTGTGTATAGAAATCTTTGACCTAATGCAAATCTCATCTTCTAGGTTCGCAGAGTGTAAGAATGATGCGATATGGTCTGATTTATTGTATCCGCGACTTCTTGTTTCATGTATGAAATCACGTTTATATCTCAGGAGCGATAACTCTCCCACTATTGTTTCCCTTATTGTTGGAACTCGCGCAGTGTTTTAATATTGGTGAAGCTTTTTGATAACATTTCACCGAGCTCGATAGCTGCAGTCGCTTAATTGCGGCCAGTATCCAGTATTCGGGAGATAGTAGGTTCGAACCCCACTATCGGCAGCCCTGAAAATGGTTTTCCGTGGTTTCCCATTTTCACACCAGGCAAATGCTGGGGCTGTACCTTAATTAAGGCCACGGCCGCTTCCTTCCCACTCCTAGCCCTTCCCTGTCCCATCGTCGCCATAAGACCTATCTGTGTCGGTGCGACGTAAAACAAGTAGCAAAATAAAAAAATAACATTTCAAATGCTAATTCGAGATGTTTATTTCTTCTTGAACTCGTTGTCGATCAGGCAATCTCACCGGTCTTTCAAACAGTAGGCTATAACTTTAGAAAACAAACGTTCTTATCTAACTAAAATGTTAAAATTCTACTCAGCTTGAAGTAACAGCCGTACATCCATTAATACAGAGATCTACTGCTTCCTCTGACCTAATTACTGAGATCCACTAAACACCCGTTAAGTCTTGATGACTATAAAGGAAGCGGTGGCACAGTAAAACAAAATAAAGTGAAATGTGTCGATTGTGAAATAAACCAGAAAATACAATCTATTGTTCGACGAACTATCTGAGCAGGCTACTTATACTGTATAAGCTCTATCTTCCCACTTCATTATTATAATTCCGAACGAACTGCAGATGGTTCGAGAAAGATGTCCAGGGAGAATGGGGCAATTAGGCGAAGGAAATTATAGAATTGGATCTATATGTAGCAAGGATTCTAACTGTGTACAGATATAAATGTAGAAAATGCTACTGTTTTGATAAGAAATATTAATCATAATAATTCTAGGAGATTTAACTTTTTGCTATTTGCTTTATGTCGCACCGACACAGATAGGTCTTATGGCGACGATGGGATAGGAAAGGCCTAGAAAGTGGAAGGAAGCGGCCGTGGCCTTAATTAAGGTACAGCCCCGGCATTTGCCTGGTGTGAAAATGGGAAACTAAGGAAAACCATCTTCAGGGCTGCCGACAGCGGAGCTCGAACCTACTATCTCCCGATTACTGGATACTGGCCGCACTTAAGCGACTGTAGCTATCAAGCTCGGTGATTTAACTTTGCATCGCCATCATAATCTAAGGGTTAGCGAGGGTGTCCAAATTTGATTATCAGCACTGTTAAGTGGGTTTGGAAGAGTTGCACTCAGCCTTAGAAGGACAACTGGCAAGAGAACTGGTTTTAAATCCCAATCTCGGCTGGCTTCAAAGTGATTTTTCCTTAGTTTCTCACTTTAACTCTATGCAAATGCCGGAATTGTATGTTCCTAGCATACACGCAATTTCATTCCCTGCGGTATCAATATATGTAGCAAATGGGGACCATCAGTCGGTCAGTTCATAGTAAATGTTCAATATAATTGGCCGGATGATCAGTTTTAAAAAAGCGTAAAAGATCACGTTAGGTACAGGAAACAGATTACATTAATCACATCAATTGCTTCGAATACTGCTATGAAACGGAAACGAAAGCCCTAACAGAATATGAGAGATTAAGGGGAATAGGAACGCTAAAAATATAAAAACAATTATTTTTAGATTGGTATGTCAAAATGAAAATTCAAGCATTTCCAGATGAGATTTGTGTATTACTTGTTAAACATCTCATTCTACAATCATGAGTTCTCTTTTAAGTTTACTATGTTAAAATTTTCCTGTTTAGGAGTTGTTTGCACTGAATCTTCTATATTTCCAAAACCATGTGAGAGTGAAGGTTGGGACATACAGTAACGTATGGAATAAACTCCATTCCTTAAGTTGGTAGCATTGTTAAAACAAGTGCAGCTGCCTAGATATCGACGCTTTGCTAGTAGCCTACTATAGGGTTTAGTCATGTCCTTTCATATATAGTCTAATTACTTTGTTCTCAGTTTCTATCATTTGATGTTTTTGGTGTAATATTCCCTTTTGTCTCACAAAGTACTGTACCGATAACATTAAAATTTTCATAGATTGCAATTAATCAAAGTCGTTAAACCAAAATTATAAATCAAATTCACTTATTTCCTGAATTAGACAAAACATATTAAAGGGATTTGAAATTTTTAAAATGCGTACCGGTATACGGAATCACTAGAACTATCTTCCTCTTGACATGTTTGATGCGACATTTAATATGCCATCTCCATCAATCAACACTTATTTACTGTATTAAATTTACTAAAGTTCATGTTAAAACAGTATATACCGGGCGAGTTGGCCATGGGTTTACGAGCGCGCAGCTGTGAGCTCGCATCCGGGAGATAGTGGGTTCGAAACCCACTGTCGGCAGCCCTGAAGATGGTTTTCCATGGTTTCCCATTTTCACACCAGCCAAATGCTGGGGCTGTACCTTAATTAAGGCCACAGCCGCTTCCTTCCAACTTCTAGCCCTTTCCTATCCCATCGTCGCCATAAGACCTATCTGTGTCGGTGCGACGTAAAGCCCCTAGCAAAAAAATAGCAAAAATAACTGTCATTAAGTATACTAACATTATTGATGATAATTATAATGACAATAATAAAAATAATAATAGAGGTACTGGAAATGTTGCCTTATATGTTTTGTATGTACTGCCTGTCTGTTTGTATGTAGGTAAGTTGGAGCTAATACAGTCCAGTTCAAAACGCCCACAACATAAATGCCCACAAAGTGCATTGCCCCACAATACACAAATATCCACAAAAATGACCAACTAATTAATTGTTCCAAAAATATATTTCATTAAAGTCCAATATACATAAACTTCCAATTTATTAAACTTCTTGAAAATCATTTTCTGACATCCTATTAATTTCAAATGTTATGATATTGCATGAAGATATGCTATGATTTCGTTGCTATTTTTCTGTGTACTATAACTCCTGACATTTGTTTGTATTCTTTATTTATTTCGTTGGCATTACTTATTTTGAGGGGGCCTAATGTTTATGTGGTCTTTGAATTTGAAAAAAGTAGGGTTTACGTCGCGTGCTGTTTTTCTCTTATATGTTACAGAAATCTCCGAAATATAACATGACGAGTAGCGACTACATTCTGAAATTTGCTGCGAAATGCTTCTACTGCATTATTTGTTCCCTGATTCCCTTATACAGTTAGCTCATACATGCTCCAAATCGTTGGCGGAAACCTTAGTGGAATTGCTATCCTTCGACCTCGAGCAGGCCGGCCTTTCACAGAGATGTTTTCGATATATTCTGCAATTTCAATTAAATATTCGTAGTAAATATACAAGGGTTGTAAATAAAGTAGTGGCAATATTGACAGAACGTAATATTTAATGAACTAACAAGTGCATTTAAATTACATTTCTTCAATATAGTTTCCGCAAAGTCTATTACCTTTTGCCAAATGTCTGGAAATCGTTGGGGAGCGTTGGCAATGCGTTCTCTTTTGATCACAGCGACGGAACGTCCTACTCCCCGGAGTACAGATGCCACGTCAGAAATCGGTGGCCTCGGAAGGGTTCCCTAAACTTCAGAAACAGGTATAGTCGCAAGGACTCATGTCCGGTGAGTACGGAGGGTGGTCCAAGACCTCCCAATGCCACTTTTGCAATAAGAACTTGACACTGTTTGCGACATTGCATTGTCATGCAACATGCTAGGGCGATCGTCTCCCAACAAACGTGGACGTTTGCGCCGCATGGCCGGATGCAGATGTCGCTCCAGGAATCGACAATAGTAGTCACTGTCGACGGTTTGTCCAACAGGCACAGCATGCGTAAGAATAACACCCTCGTAGTCGTATGCCACAAGCAGCATAAGCTTCACCCGACTGGCTTCCTGTCGACATTTCTGTCTACGTGGCGAACCTGGGTGACGCCAGTCAATCGATTGACGCTTTAATTCAAGCTCGTAGCCTCGTGTTCCCGTCTCATCACTGGTGACAATACGCTGCAAAAATGCGTCTCCTTTGTTGCGGTATCTCTACGAGTACACGCCAGCCAGTGCATACCGGTACCATTTCTGTTCGTCGGTGAGTTGATGTGGAACCCAACGGGACGCAATTTTCTTCATGTTAAGGCATTTCGTCAGTATGTTCCACAGCGTTTAATGACTGAGGCTAACTTTTACGGATAATTCTCGGGCAATTCACCGATGGTCTACGGAAACAATACCACTCACGATGTCAATCTGATTTGAGGAATGGACGGCCAACCTGTGGGGTGCAAATTCGCAGTATCATTCCGACCCGCACGAAACGCCTTGATCAATCGTGCAACCGTCCTAGATGGTAATTCGCTCTCGCCACAGGCTTCACGTAATCCTCGATAACATTCTGATGCATGTTTTGCCATGGGCAACCTCGAGAGAGACCTTTCTGTGTTCGTACCCCACTCTTGGCAGCCCTAAAGATGGTTTTCTGTGGTCTCACATTTTCACACCAGGCAAATTCTGGGGCTGCACCTTAATTAAGGCCACGGCAGTCTCCTTCCTACTCCTAAACCTTCCCTATCCCATCTTCGCCATAAGACCTATCTGTGTCGGCGCGGCGTAAAGAAAATTGTAAAAAAAAATTACCTGAGCGCTTGACACTGGACGATATAAACAATGTCGGTCCAATCTTGTCTGTATATGCGCACTGAGTTTTGTCGGGAGACAGTGAATAGGGAGTCATACCACACCGTGTTAAAGAAATATTCCACCATTTGAAACACAAAACAAGTACTGAGGGTTTGTTTGCTAGGGGCTTTACGTCGCACCGACACAGATAGGTCTTATGGCGACGATGGGATAGGAAAGGCCTAGGAGTTGGAAGGAAGCGGCCGTGTCCTTAATTAAGGTACATCCCCAGCATTTGCCTGGTGTGAAAATGGGAAACCACGGAAAGCCATCTTCAGGGCTGCCGATAGTGGGATTCGAACCTACTATCTCCCGGATGCAAGCTCACAGCCGCGCGCCTCTACGCGCACGGCCAACTCGCCCGGTCTGAGGGTTTTCAAGTACTATATTTTTAAAGGCGATGTTCTTTTAACAAGGCGTTAGAACTGAGGAGGATAGACGTTTTGTGGGTTTTTGTACAGAGATGGGCTGAATACCTCAGAAGGTAGAGAGCAGGCCTTCAAAGCTCATGTTGGTGGGTTCGATCCCGACGCAGACCGGTGGTATTTGAAGATGCTGAAATATGCCAGCCTAGTAGTTGTAGATTTATCAGCACGTTTAAAGAACTCATGCGGGAAAAATTTCCGGCACCTCAATGTCACCGAAAATCGTAAGGGTAGTCAATGGGACGTAAAACCAATAATAGTATTTATTTAATTTATTATTCGGTAATCGACCAACTGGGGACCACGGTAAGTGTTACAAAACATTTTGGCATATATTCAATGTTCGTTTGATCCAATAGGTTTCGTTTGGCTTGCTGTGTCCTGCACTTACCAGTTGTCCATTTCTCATATGGGAAAGTCCCAAAAGTCACGATGCTTGTTTTGAAAAGGTTGCGATTGGGCGCGTCTTCTAGACGTAGGCCCATTTCTTCTAGGTCTTTCCTATCGTTAACTTGCCAGGGAATTGTTACTTTTGGGTTTGAGTCAAAATGGTTGAGATGTGTTTTGTCCATCGAAAGTCATGCATACCTCGTAGGTGACCACAGAAGCGGGCTCTGTGTTTGCGAATTTTGTCCGTGATCTTCTCTATCTTAGAGTAGTTTTTTTGTCTGGATTTTCCTATGTATATCCAGTTTTCGTACTTTGAGTCAAGTATGTTGTGGAGAATCTTTCTCCCTGTTTGTTCTGACTTTGCGAGAGCACATTTCTGAGAGACAATAGGGCCTTTTTTGCATAGAGAGATACCAGCTTGACGACAGTGTTGTGGTGATGAATTTTGGCATTGATAGAAAAGCACCTTTTTTTATAAATGTCCTGGTTGGTTAGGAAAGCTCGATGTTTGACATTACTTCCGCCTTTTCACATGATATCCGCAAGTCTATTTATTCTGCTACTTCTTTCAGCTCATTAATTTTTGTGTCGCAGTTTCAAAATTCTCTGTCATACTGTTATATCATCCGCAAACGCTAAGCAGTCGGTTTTCACTCCTGTCTTCTTCGTTCCAATTTCAACAAGTTTCTGTCCTGCAGTGTCTAACGTTATTCCTGTATTACGTTCAGCACGAAGTTGAACAAGGGTGGCGAGAGTCCATTTCCCTGTCTAACTACTCCTTTTAATCTCAAAGGGTGCAGAGAAGCATCCTTGGAAATTTACTTTGGACTTTGTATTTGTCAGGGTTGATAGTATTACAACTAGCAGTTCTTCATCCACTCCCACTTGTGCAATTATTTGAAGCAACACATAGCGGTCACTGGAAATACGAGGCGGAGAATACATAGAGAAACGAAACTCGTTAACTCTCTCTCTCTCTCTCTCTCTCTCTCTCTCTCGCAATGCGAGATGAAGAATGCCTGGGGAAGCGAATTTCGCTGACTCTTTCTCACTCCCAGATCTAGGCATATGGTGCAGTATGTGTGTATGAATGTACGTATATATGTATATACGTATGCATGTATGTGTACTAAGTGTGTTCTCTGTTACAGTGTTGGCGGCTGCTGCGGTCAGCTGTAATCATTTCCTTCAACTGGAGTTGAATCTCTTCACCATCTGCTTCCTCACAGTAGCAAATTCCTTGGATCTTCTCTAAGATGTATACGACAATATAGTACTTTAATGCTGTAATTTTTATATTATTAAGACAGATAAAATGATGCACATATTGTTAGTATAATTGAAAATATAATAAAATAAATATAGTTTGTTATTGCTACTATTTCATTCCAGTCCTGAGAGTACCTTCCTCTCGTTCTTCTTGTTTTCCGGCAAGATTAGTCCCTCTGACACTTGGTGTCTCTGATGAGGATCCGTCTCCTCGATACATTTCTGTTGAATATTAAGACCATCTTCAGTTCTTTGAGACAGAGTCTTTCCGTCTCCTGTGGCTATGGGACCTACCTCTTCCTCTGTTCCCAGGAGGAGCCATACTGAAGAGGCTTTTTCCTACATATTCATTTCCTCTTCTCGTGACGTGGCAAACCATCTTAGTCTTGACTCTTGGATCTCGTCTTTAACGCTAGTCACCTTTACCCAGTCCCGTATAGTTTCATTTCTAATTCTATCCTTCCTTGATGCGTGGCATGCCCACCGCAGCATTTTCATTTATATCATCTCCAGTTTTTTCTCAGAGTCTTTTGTCATTGGCACTGTTTCCAAACCATATGTCAAGGCAGGACGAATAATACTCATATAAATAAGACCCTTGAGATTCGGTGGTATCCTCTTGTCACACAGGACTCCCGTAGTTGTTCTCCAATTATACCAGCGCGCGCAACACTGTATAACGAAGACAGCGAAGATCCTAAGCATCGATGAGTCGTACGTCTTTCTCAGACATGAAGTTCTACTTCTTGATGTATTGAGAATTGAGCAGCTCCGCCATGTTCTTATGCACAAAGAAGAAAACAAACAAACAAACAAACAAACAAACAAGTTTAGTGCATGTTACTTAAATTACGTAAGAAAACTACATTAACCATTTGTATCGGGAAGTAAGAAGGTACTTTTCTCAGATGTGACGTAAAACTTGATAGTACTGAAGCAGAGCAAATAGCTTGACGGAGTGAGGTTCTTCACTGTCTTCACCGTTTATTGGCATGATTTACGACGGAATGACTGCCAGCTGTGTCTTAGTTCCCTTCCCTTAAGTTTCCCTTGACGACTTCGCACGTAAGTAGTTGTGAGTAAACTTCTTTATTCATGATTCCTTTGTACAAACTTTGGTAAGTACGTAACTGAGAAATGCATTGAAATTTCCTGCATACTAGGGCTCTATCTCGCTAAAGTGCGAAAAATTAAGGAAAACAATGACTGCAAAAAAATTGGGCAGCCCCGCCATGTTCTTATGTACAAAGAAGAAAACAAGCAACATACAAACAAACAAAGAAACAAACACCACGCTAAATCTCTGTGGAAGCCTCTGCAGGAAATTGATTGATTTATTTGTACATTTCTCTATGCTCGCTCGTAAATCTGTCCTAAATCTATCTATACATAATAAGTCTTGTCTTTACACTGCTCAGAATTTAAAAAAATGGTATTTCTGTATCGGTCGTGTCCACAGTAACAAGGAAATGCACTTTTTAATTTTCCGTAATGTCTGTCTGTCTGTCTGTCTGTCTGTCTGTCTGTCTGTCTGTCTGTCTGTCTGTCTGTCTATATGTATGTATTGAACCATTTTGGTCCATATTGAAGGATACCTACCTTTCTTACCTATCAGCAAAGGTCATGAGATATGTCTCTTGAGTCGTATCGGGTTCTTCGTCACTTGCTGAGGTAAAGGTAGGGTTCAGTAATTCTAATCTATCTACTAAATGAAAGGTCTGTTTAAAAGATTCCTATTTATTCATGAAATTCTGAAGCATTCTGATTTGCCAACGGTATCATTGAAATTAATCGTGTCCACTGGACACCACAATCATTTTTATTACATAGAAGGTCAGAACACTGGTGTGAGCCTTTGACGTAACTGCCTGATGGGCATTCTTACTAGAAACCATTGTCTCATTTTTTATTAAAGAAAGGAAAGTCTGGAAATCCTTGAATTCGGCTTCCATGTGAGACTACATGTACCATCATAGTGATTCGTTATGGTCCAGCCCTCGTAACACGATCCCTGGACTCTGGATATAATTAAGGCAGTCCAATCGGTGTGTGCCACACAGTGGTTCTACGGCATGGACCCTTAATTGAATCGATGTGACATGCGTCTATGTCATTGTGGATGATGACCGCAAGGAAAATGATGCTACAGTGGCATATGGCCCTAATCTAAGTCACTGAGGTTGATGACCCCTGACCATCCAAGTTTCTAAGCTGAAGGCTAAACACAATTAAGTTACATCGGTTGATGACCAAAGTTTCCACTTTACTATCCCCAGCACATTCACTGCTCAATCAATCAAAGTTAAATAATACAACAATAGCAATGCTCACAATACTTTGTGGCAGTAAAATCCATTACCTTCGGATATGTCCTCTTAATCGTTACGTTAACATTTACACATTCCCCAGAAAACAAACTAAGATTTCCAGAATGCATCTCCAAGTTATTCGCTTGATTTAAAGTTATTTCAAAATGCGGTTTCGCTGAATTTAATAATTAAATATACTTAAATGATTTAATGAAATCTTAAAGGACAACAAATTCTATCTCCGCGGACTCTGGTTTCTTCACAAATTCCTACGCAATTGTGTTCTCACAATTTTAAATCCTGTGATGTTTATCTGTCGATTCCGATGGCTGGAAAAGAATATTACATCATTCATGTCCAGTCTATATATCTTGTTTCATAACCTCACACTTTAAATCTAATCTAACCCTAGCCATTATTAACACTTGGATACCCTAATAATCTACGTACAACCCAAAAGCAACTCGCCATATAATTACGATGTGATATCTCGTCATAACATTTTATAAAGTTTGCGCACCCCTCACAGACAAACAATCATCACTACCATCGCTCTATATTTTGGACAACCCTGAATTTGGCTAATCTTGGTCATTATACTCTAAGTCCGTCGTATCAAATGCACGTTACGTCCCCAATTAAACAAATTTTACATTATCTAATAACACTCAGGTTATTACCGGAAGAAAATTTCAACTAAATCCAACATTTAACGTTCTCCCCGGCCGAGAAGTACAATCTCAATTCCACGCGTGTGCCGTTATATCCCCACTGTGTTCCTCTATCAGCTGAGGCCTTTCACCCCCAACCCGCTTGCCAGTTATACGATACACCTGGTCCATTCTACCTGACTGGCTTCTGAATGCTCCCTTTCAAACTCCACCGACATAATTAAACAAATACGATATTTCTGACCAACAAAATGCACATGGATTATACTTCAAAATGCCCACAATAATTATATACGTCGCAAATTAATACCAGCGCGGATTCCTTGTATATTGCTTTACATTCCCAACATTATAAAATCTTCCTCGGGCTTCCACAAGTCCCGGCTTCATTGACAGGTCTCTAACCTGATTCACAAATCTCATCTCGACTCATACGACAAAACTAACCTCTGTTTCCCAACTCACAACTATCACCGACAAAGAACTGGAATAAAATCCTTACTAGAATCCACGACGTCTAATACACACAGTACATTAATGATGAATAACTTCGCATAAAATGTTATCGTATTTTTAACAACTGGATTTTCACGAAAATGACTGGAAAATTCTACTAGATCTTTTTATTGTCAGTCAGACACAGTTTAAATGAGCCTAGAAAAACGTTTCACTCCGTGAACAAATTCATCACACTATACTCTCACCCGACAGCGCGCTTCCACTCGATTGAAGACGGGTAAATATGGATTTCTTATATTATTTACGTTAAAATTTCAGACAGAAAAATTTTACGTCGAATGAACATCTTAATTTGACATCACAAAATATAGGCAGTAAACGCACGGAAATGACGATCTACATTGGACGTGATATCACCTCGAAACCCTATTTAATGACATTTTACAACATCATACGGCACTCGCAAGACTTCAAAATTTTATCCAAGTGGAAAATAAAATAAATGACTCCTTTTGGTCGTATTCTAACATTTACAAAAACTTAATAGGGGACCAACTGCGTCGTATATACCCCATTCAAATACACATTTTTAGAGATCATGAAACAAGATATAATAGCTAGTAAGATGGTAAGTCACATACCTTATGTTACGCCATCGGTCATCATTGGACTCACCAGCGACCCTGGCATTTTTATTTAGCCTTTTTTACATTTCTGGATTTACAGATCATTATATTTCTTCAGGTTTTCTGGAAATAAAGCATTAAAAATGCCCTTCACTGGTTTTTTGTTGAGCGCGCACGGTAGACTGTATTTATTTCCGCACACGAATTACTTTCTTTATCACATAAAATTTTATTCGGTACTTTGACCGTCCTATCTGGTACAATTATTTCCACTGCAGAAAACTATCCCCACATGGAGTCAAGACCCCAGCCACAATGACTAAAATCTGCGGTTGAACTTAATCTACTTTTGTCGTTCGATTTCACAGAGCAGCTCAACCCTTTTTCATCCGCTTCGTAACACAAAATGCAGGAGAAGGAGACTTCCTCATGGCGTCCCTTCATATTTATAGCAGTTACCCCCTCTCTCCGGGCATTCCCTTTGCCGCCAAGAAAATTTCTGTAACTTTTCTGATTTAACTAAACTGTAATTACAAGAGTTCTGAAGGTGACTACATACTCGCTACATTTCTGGCGGTAGCGTTCATGGACATTTAAAATTTATACATGTTCAATTAGTTGGATAAATGACCTCCTTTGATAGGCACTATATTTTCGACTTGGCTTGGGCACGCCATATACATGCGCTTTGAAATAGTTCTCAAAAATGACTTAAGATTCTTCCGCCGTTGACACGTGCGACTGACGTCACATGTCCCAGAGCGTGGAACCGAAGGTAATCACCCCCTTGCCACGAGTCAATTCCATGCTATCAAGAATCGAACTTCTTATTAAATTGACGATTTAATACATGATATTATTAGGGCACAAAGGTCATGGGTTCAGTATGTATGTATGTATGTATGTATGTATGTACACGCATCCAGAGAAAATGGATGACGAGAATTTAATGAAAATTGGTGTGGAAAGTCGGGAAACAAGTCTCTACAATCTAGGCCATAAGCAACTTTATTCACGCTGAGTGAAGTGGTAGTTTAGGGGAAGGCCTAAAATTTAACTCTCAGATATTTATGTTATTAGTGGTCATATCGATAAATACTACATAACTAAGTTACATAGTATTATATTTTCGAGCATTTATCTCTCCTACATTTTTTTCTAGGGGCTTTACGTCGCACCGACACAGATAGGTCTTATGGCGACGATGGGATAGGAAAGGCCTAGGAGTTGGAAGGAAGCGGCCGTGGCCTTAATTAAGGCACAGCCCCAGCATTTGCCTGGTGTGAAAATGGGAAACCACGGAAAACCATCTTCAGGGCTGCCGATAGTCGGATTCGAACCTACTGTCTCCCGGATGCAAGCTCACAGCCGCGTGCCTCTACGCGCACGGCCAACTCGCCCGGTCCTACATTTTTATCGTACCGGCTATGATCACAGAGATATTCACGAATTTTGATTTTTGTTACTAAGTCCATATCAGCGCCGAGTCACGATAAAATGGGTAAACAGAATTTAATGAAAATCGGTATGTAAAGTCGTAGAATAAGGAACTACAGTCTATGCTATACATAATTTTATAAGACGCCCTAATATCACAGAGTCGACAGAAAAACTAAATGTGAAGGCCTACGATATAGAAAGCTCATAAAATTCATCAACAATAACATTACATCGACCATTGTTTTTTGTGATGTGCTTTGTGTCTTCTGTTGCCACTCACCTCCGATAGATGGGATTACTGTTGCATACCGAGTTTTTTAAAATTTGCTTTACGTCGCACCATGGTGACCATGGGACATGAAAGGGCTAGGAGTGTGAAGGAAGCGGCGTTGTCCTTAATTAAGGTACAGCCCCAACATTATTCAGGGCTACTAACAGTGAGATTCGAATCCATTATCTTCCGGATGCAAGCTCACAGCTGCACGCCCCTAACCACACGGCCAACTCGCCCGGTTGTACCGAGTGTCGCAGCCTGCCTGAATATTGGCGGGAAGTAGCTAGGGAGTTAGATAACTTTCTTTAGCACGCCATTCCTCTGGTTCATAAATTTTCTGATACTACTGGTAGCCTACGTAACACACTGGTTCATCATAGCATTCGAGATATTCAATCTTTAATCTGATTGGAATGAGCAGTGTGCTCATTTAAGCAATAATGGCAGAGGAGTGTTCACGGCTATCTGCGGCCTGGTCATTCCAGCTCTGGAACTTTGGACTGTTAGATCGGCACCGTAGTACTGTTAGTTAAAAGTGAGAAAATGTGCGGTTTACATTTGATCGAGTATCTTATATGATGACAATGCTCTTAATCGCTACATTTCTACTGACATTTTTGTAGTGAACTATGTTGACTTCAGTTAGGAACACCACAAAGACAGTCTTTCTGAGAATCCCGTAGCGAAGCACGGGTACATCGGCTAGTGTGGTATATAAATTAAGCAAATGTATGAAATGAAAAATACAACTATTTGGCGAAATTTGGCGTTGACGTGACAGAACTAATTAAAACTCAGCCATTGATCACTCAAAGCAGATCCGTTTCTCTGCCTCTAGTAAAGAGGAACATCCAGATTGATAGACAGGCACCCTAGATGGTGTCAAATCAAAATGCCTGTTCACGGTTTCCTAGCCCGTGCGAATATTATTATTATTATTATTATTATTATTATTATTATTATTATTATTAGTAGTAGTAGTAGTAGTAGTAGTAGTAGTAAACTCCTCCGTGGCTCAGGCGGCAGCGCGTCGGCCTCTCCCCGGTGGGTTCCTTGCTTCAAATCCCGGTCACTCCATGTGAGACTTGTGCTGGACAAAGCGGACGAGGGACAGGTTTTTCTCCGGGTACTCCGGTTTTCCCTGTCATCTTTCATCTTTCATTCCAGCGACACTCTCCAATATCATTTCATTTCATCTGTCAGTCATTAATCATTGCCTCAGGGCAGTGCAACGGGCTTCGGCGGCCGGCATAATTCGTATCCTCGCCGCAAGATGGGGGCTTCATTCATTCCATCCCTGACCCGGTCACTGACAGGAAGACAGGTTGTAGGTTTTCAGTAGTAGTAGTAGTAGTAGTAGTAGTATTTGATTTTTGGATAATAACCACTGCCGCTGAGAAAACAAATGCACGGAGTCGTTGACCACGATGTTGACAGCTCGTAAAATGAAGTAAAGACAATATAGTCTGCAGTAATTGGCATTTTGTACAGGAATTCTGTCTACAGTAAGTTGTTTGTGGAAAACGGTGTGGAAAATGTTTCCAAGTCAGTGTTCCAAGTGAAGTTTAAGGGATTGATGAAGTGTTTTGCACTACATTTGGGCAAATTAAAGTGCTGTAATTACTCTGCTCAGAGCATTAGTCACGATTCTATAATTCCTACTCTGCAATACAATAATAGCAGTTATGTGTGCTCAGCTGAGATTAATTGCTGCTACCAGAGGATAGTGGTTAATTAGTGCTTTGTTTGAAATGGAAAGTGGACAGTACCTGCCATCTGTGATGCGAAAGTAGTGGCAGGCACAGCCATTATGGTATCATTCAAACAGAACAATTCCAAGCGGTGATATACCGGAAAGTCAAGTTTCGGGAGTGGCGTCCAATGGCTTTCCAAAACGGATGTTATAGGCAACAATTAAGACGTTTCTGACTCAGTCACCATGTCTAATTAATGGAGTGTGGCCTTCGAAGAGGCCTAGTGTAGGTCTTCCGAGTTGACGCCCTATAAGCGACCTGCGCGTCTGTGAGAATTGGTCCTTACCTCAGATTAATTCTAATGATGAAGACAGAACAAACAATCAGACCCAGAGACAGAAGAAGTAACCAGTGAAAATTAAAATCCTCGACCCGGTCGGAAATCGTACCCGGGACCCCTTAGACCAAAGGCAAGCACGCTAGCCATTTAGCCATGGAGCCGAACAAACTCGTGTCCTCGTCCCGAGGTGGTGCAGCTCTTTCGGGGATACTCCCATTGGGGGTGTGCTGCATGTACCATTGTAACCACAAACCAGCCTTCCTGATGTTCTTTAATTTCTGGCAGTACGGAGAATCGAACCGGGGCCAGCGAGGATGGCAGCTAATAGTGCTAACCGTTACGCTACATAGGTGGACACCACGGCCTTCAGTCGCCACTAAAGGGTTATCATCCATCCAAGGTAGAAAATATATGTCATGAAGTTGAAGTAAGGCACGACTAATTATGTTGTTCCATTTCATTTGTTGTAGGAAACGGATGAATCTGACGGTACTCAACGTACTCAATTTGCCACAACCAGGACACGTCCATCGAAATGAGGCGCTGGCCATCGCGATCAGTATCCTTAGACTACTAATCTTTGACCACTGTGGTCTAGGGATTAGTATATTAGCGATTTTCTTATCTTTCCTATTTTTTTTTACTTTACGTCGCACCGACACAGATAGATCTTTTGGCGACGATGGGATAGGAAAGGCCTAGGAATGGGAAGGAAGCGGCTGTGGCCTTCTTTAAGGTATTGCACGAGAATTTGCCTGGTGTGAAAATGGGAAACCACGGAAAACCATCTTTAGGGCTGCCGACAGTGGGGTTCGAACCCACTATCTCCCGGATGCATGCTCACAGCTGCGCGCCCCTAACAGCACGGTCAACCCGTCCGGTTTTCCTACTTTTAAAAGCTGAACTCAAGATTATCCATCTATTAATGTTATTCCACACCATCCGTCCACTGACAAATTGGAAGATACCGCTTAGTCGAACAGCTCGTCTCCTTACTTCCAAGTCTTCCCAGCCCGAAATTTGCAATATTTTCGTGACATTACTCTTTTTTCGCAAATCACCCGTAACAAATCGTGGTGTTTCTTTTGGGCCTCTTCCATTGGAAGCAGCTTAGAAAGGCATTACTGGAAAATATGTCACATTTTGCCGCTAAGGAAGGGTAGAAAAACAAGTTATCGGCCTAAGAACGTAAGTAATCTGTACGTTTGGGCGGGGTTAAATGGCTCACACGGTAGAGCGCTGGCTCTCTGAACCTAAGTTGGCGGGTTCTATTTTTTTTTTTTTTTTTGCTAGGGGCTTTACGTCGCACCGACACAGATAGGTCTTATGGCGACGATGGGATAGGAAAGGCCTAGGAGTTGGAAGGAAGCGGCCGTGGCCTTAATCAAGGTACAGCCCCAGCATTTGCCTGGTGTGAGAATGGTAAACCACGGAAAACCATCTTCAGGGCTGCCGATAGTGGGATTCGAACCTACTATCTCCCGGATGCAAGCTCACAGCCGCGCGCCTCTACGCGCACGGCCAACTCGCCCGGTACCGGGCGGGTTCTATTCGTGGCTCAGTCCGATGGTATTCGAAGGTGCTCTAATACGCCAGCCTCGGGTCGATAGATTTACCAGCACTTATAAACACTTCTCCCGGATAACATTCCGGAATCTCAGCGTCTCTGAAAACCGTATTTTTAGTTTTTTTCTTTTTTGCTAGTTGCTTTATGTCGCACCGACACAGATAGGTCTTATGGAGACGATGGGACAGGAAAGTGCTAGGAATGGGAAGGAAGCGGCCGTGACCTTAATTACGGTGTGAAAATGGGAAACCACGGAAAACCATTTTCAGGGCTGCCGACAGTGGGGTTCGAACCCACTATCTCCCGGATGCGAGCTCACAGCTGCGCGCTCCTAACCGCACGGCTAACTCGCCCGGTGTACTTTTAGATAATGGGACGAAAAACTAATAACTCATTGTTACTGTATGTTTGGAGTGTTCACAGAAAGTGTGAGTGAAGTACACTGGGGAGAAGGAACAGTTGACTTCAGGAGAGCCAAAGTGTTGATCCATTGTAGTTTTCTCAGAGTTGTATTTAGTTAGTGCATTACGTTAACTGTTATAAGAATATGAATAACAACATGTCACTTTTAACGTGTCTACGTCCGTGAAATATTTGGTATAAAAATTATATCCATGAAATTTTCATGTCTTCATCTTCTTTAAACTGTGCATTTAGGTGCCAAACATAAAAAATGTTAATCTTTCAGTCTCCGACTTGTTCAAGTTGCAGGGGAATAAATAAATAAATACATAAATAAATAATAAAATAAATAAATTATAAATAATGGTTTATTCTAAATGTTAATTGTATTATTAACTGCCAACTGAAGGTGTTTCCTGGGAGTAAACTTCAGTATTAACACAACAGAAATGGCACGTCAGTAGTTGAAAAGTTTAGTATCTACTGTAGGTTGGGACGGAAAATTATCATCCTCTTAAAGAATAGGGAGGTTGAAGAGTTACGCTGTTTTGTCAGTTTAAACAACAATCATTATCACTCTGTGCTGTACTAGAAGTCATCTCACACCCAAACTTGGATGATTTTCATTATACAGACCACGGCCGCTTTCTTCCCAACCGTAGCCCAATTAATTACAGATACACAGTACTACACTGAATGCAGGGAACTGATGACCTCCAGGTCTCAAACTTCAGAATTGAAGTAAAAGCAATACCAACAATAAACTGAGTACACATTATTGTTGCAAATCTTATGGACATATTTGTGCAGTAGTTTACGATACACCGCCTCTGTGGTGTAATGGTTAGTGTAATTAGCTGCCATCCCCGGAGGCCCGGGTTCGATTTCCGGCTCTGCCACGAAATTTGAAAAGTGGTACGAGGGCTGGAACGAGGTGCACTCAGCCTCGGGAGGTCAACTGAGTAGAGGTGGGTTCGATTCCCACCTCAGTCATCCTGGAAGTGGTTTTCCGTGGTTTCTCACTTATCATCCAGGTACCTAACTTAAGGCCACGGCCGCTTCCTTCCCTCTTCCTTGCCTGTCCCATCCAACCTTCCCATCCCTCCACAAGGCCCCTGTTCAGTATAACAGCTGCGTGGCGTGCGTGTAGCGCTTGCCTCTTGAACGAGGCTGAATCCCAGGACAGTCCGTTGCGCTTGAAGAAACTTAAATGAGTGAATCTCATAACAGTAAATTTATTGGTACGTTATTGAACCCACAGAGGGCAAAATGTCGACGCACTGGCGTCTCTTAAGACTACTCACTGTTAGAGGGACGTTAAGTTATCTCTGTCATTTATATCAGCTTCGGACACTTGCGTGTATCGTCTGATGAGCAGTGTAATTATAGAACCTGTGGTTCTTGCGTAACTCTAATTACATAGGTGAAGGATTGAGGTGGGCACTTTGGATCTTATAATAAAGTACTTTCTCAGTAGTTTCCTCAAATAAGTGTGAAATCAACTACTAACTAACCAAAGAATATTCTTAATGTTCACCTAGAATATCCAAGATCTGGATAACCTTAGATAAACAATAGATAGTGGAGAAATTTGACGAGCCAGGAAGGGATATCTGTGACATTTATCGAAGAGTGAAAGAAGGTAATTGAGCAGAAGTAAACAGTTTATCCATTCTAAATACCTCATATTCGTTTTTTAGCCTCGTATATCCTCAACGATCTGTTAGCTAGAAAATCGAGGGGTGTCTGTTCGAAAGGTACTACTGTATTTCCACTTCCAAAAATTAAATCAATAATTCGTCCAAATGCATTAGACTAGTTGAATATTATCGACTGCCATGAGGAATGCAGTCCAGGAAGGTGTAATTCCTTAAAATTTGTGCCAAACCCGATCATGAGCCTTTTTTTACGTTTCTTGCGCTTTTCCCACAACTTTTCTAAGGTGGAAATAACACCTTTTGAACAGACTTCGTAGCTATGACTTGTGATGTCGCAAATTACGGCGCTACTCTCCTATATTGCATACTATTTTTCCAGTTATGAAATGCAATTTCCACCTGTTCCTGGTTTAACTACACACTCCATATTATTACTTGCTTCATTCTAGAAAGTCGGTTCCTTGTAGAAGAAGTTACAGCTGCAGGTCTCTTGCAAATTAATTCGCAAAAACACAGTTGCACGCACGAGTTTCTAAAGGAAGCCTGAAATAAGCACACACGAAGTTCTACACTAATTTCCGTGCTCACAGAAAGTCCCTCGGCTACACTATTGCTCGAGTATTAGGCGTCAACTTCTGGAACACTCATTATTCTAAAGACTTCTTTTCAGATCGTGCAGAAAATCACACACAAAGCCATTACACAACCTATCATGATTGTATCTTTACATCGGTGGTTACGTTAAACAAAAATACTAATTTCTATCCAAATTTGGACGCCCCTGGTCAATTTTACGATATCTGGTGGGTAATGAAATACTTAACTGCGCTGCATTATGATTCTTTGGAGAAATATGGTAAGCTGATTGTGTATCCATTTCATGTTATGCAATCATATCATTCAACCATTAATATCCTGAGGTCTTAAATAAATTCTGAAGGTGGCTAATAATCTGCTACATGTCGTCCAAGTATGCCACATGCTTGTTCGGTAGGATTAAATGAAGCATTCTACATAATCTCCCCTGCCGCGCTGGGCAGGTTTGTGCGTCGCAATGAAGCAGATAGCCGAGCCACAGGTGCAACCATATCGGATGGGTATCTGTCGAGAGACCAGAATAACGAAGGGTTAATTGAAAGTGGGGTAGCAGCCTTTCGGAAGTTGCAATGGCGGCAGTCTAGTTGGTTGACAGATATGGCCTTGTAATAATACTTAACATGGCTTAGCTGTATTGATACTACTACTACACGGCTGAAAGCAACGGGAAACTAAGCCGTAACTAAAACCCGAGCACATGCAGCACTTTCTCTGCATGAATGACGCACTGATGATGATTTCCTCCTAGGTAAAACATTCCGGAGGTAAAATAGTCCCCATTCGGATCTCCGGGTGGTGACAACATGAGAGTGGACAATCATCAGGAAGATGGATACTGACATTCTGCCAGCTGGAGCGTGGAATGTTAGAAGTTTCAATCGTTGCGGTAGGTTAGAGAATCTTAAAACGGAGATGTATAGACTAAAGTTGGATGCAGTTGGTGTAAGTGAAGAGCGTTGGCAGGAAGAGCAGGATTTTTGGTCAGGCGACTACAGAATTATCAACACAAAATCAAAAAGGGGAAATGCAAAATTTGGTTTAATAATGAATAAGAAAATAGGACAGCAGGTAAGCTACTACGACCAGCATAGTGAAATTATTAGTGTTGTCAAGACAGACACCACAACAGTGCAAGTCTACATGCTTACTAGTCCAGCGGATGATGAACAAATCGAAAGGGAAAGAAGACAAGACAGAAAGATGGCAGGAGCGTATCCAACAGTTGTATCAAGGTAAGACGCGGATGATATGGTTCTGGAACAATAAGGTGCTGTTTGATGCTGATGAAATGGGAGACCCAATTCTGAGGTCAGAATTCGACAAAGCTTTGAGAGAACTAAATAGGAACAAGGCACCTGGAATTCATGACATTCCCTCTGAATTACTGACTGCCTTTGGAGAAACCAGCATGGCGAGGCTATTCCATTTAGTGTTTAAGATGAATGAACAGGAGAAGTGACATCCGATTTTGGGTAGAATGTTGTTATACCTATTCCCAAGGAAGCCTTAGGTGACAAGCTTGAAAACTACTTCAACTTCAGTTTAGCATCTCACGCCTGCAATATTTTAACACGTATTATTTGGAGTAGAATGGAAAAATAAGTTGATATTGAGTTGGGAGAAGTTAAATTTGGCTTCTGAAGAAAGGTAGGAACACGTGAACCAATCCTGACTTTACGTCTGATCTTAGAGGACCGAATTATGAAGGATAAGCCCACGTGCATGGTGTTCGTGGATCTAGAAAAGGTATTCGGTAATGTTGATTGGACCAAGCTATTTGAGATTCTGAATGTGATCAGGGTCAGATACCAAGAACGACGAACTAATTACAGTCTGTATAAACATCAGTATGCAGTGATATTAATTCAGGGCCTGAAAAAACCCAGCCATCCAGAAGGGAGTGAGGCAAGGGTGCAGTTTATCTCTCCTCCTTTTCATTGTTTATATAAAACAGGCGGTAAAGAAAATCAAAGAGGAATTTGGAAAGGGTAATCCCAATCCATGGAGAGGAAATTAAAACCCTGTGATTTGCCGATGAAATTGTTATTTTATATGATACTGCAGAAGATCTATAGAAATTGCTTAGTGGTATGGAAATAGTCTTGGAAAAGGAGTACAAAATGAAAATAAATCCAATACTTTTGTTTTGGAGTGCAGTCGAACCAAGTCAGGTGCTACAGAAAAAAGAAGATTAGGAAATAAAGTATCAAAGGAAGTAGATGGATATTGTTAGTTGGGCATTAAAATAACGATGTCAGAAGTAAGGAGAACATAAAGTGCAGACTAGCACAAGAAAAGAAATGTGTTCACTTCGAACACTGGTCTAGGAATTACAAATACATTTTTGAAGACTTTCGTATAAAGCGTAGCATTTTATGGAAATGAATCATGGACGAAAACTAGCTCAGAAAGAAAGAGAATAGAATCTTTTGAAATGTGGTGTCAGAGAAGAATACTGAAGGTAAAATAGATAGACCGAATCACGAATGAAGAGATACTGAATTGAATTTGTGAGAGGCGATCTACTTGGCTAAATTTGACGAGAGGAAGAGATAGAATCATAGAACCCATCTTACGACACTAAAGACTTGTTCAGTTGGTTTTTTAGGGAAGTGCAGGCGGTAGGAACGGTAGGGTTAAACCAAGCTATGAATATGACGTACAGATTAGAGCAGATGTAGCACGCAGCAGTTACGTAGAAATGAAAATATTAACACAGGATAGGGTGGCGTGGATAGCTGCATCAAACCATTTCATTGACTGATGACTCAAACAGCATCAACAACAACAACATTCTATATAAATAGGGATCATCGCCCCACTGTATATATGAGCAATATATTTGTGTTGTCCGAATTTTGATTGTTTCCGAGAACCCAACATGATGACATACCATGACAATCCATAATTTTCCTGCATCAAAAACTCTGGATGCTGAAAGACCTTTTGCATGCTTATTCTACACTATGACGGTGGACAATTAATACCAAAGGCAGATCTTCGACTCTCACTGAAGTCCTTGGATATCCATTTCCTAGAGGCTGGAAAATGTTTCCCTTTCTTGGACTTTTCCGTAGTTTGAAAGTAACACCAGGCGAAAAATCGGCTATTCAGCTCTTTATTAACTTCAGTATACTTTATGATAACAAACTTAGTGAAACTTGGCAAAGCGGTCAACATCATTAAACGGCGTAGAGGCCTAGAGGCAAATAGTTTCCCTGGGAGACCTTCTAAAGGTGACTGCGCTTGAGTATGTTTTGAAGACACTCAAGAATTCTGCCGTAATTAAGGTTAGAGCGAACAGAACGAGGGCTAGTACGCTTATAGAGTTCTTATACTGAGAGGAATAAAACACAATTAATGATGATTTTCTTTTCTAGTTGCTTTACGTCGCACCGACACAGATAGGTCTTATGGCGACGATGGGACAGGGAAGGGCTAGGAGTGGGAAGGAAGCGGCCGTGGCCTTAATTAAGGTACAGCCCCAGCATTTGCCTGGTGTGAAAATGGGAAAGCACGGAAAACCATTTTCAGGGCTGCCAACAGTGGGGTTCGAACCTACTATCTCCCGAATACTGGATACTGGCCGCACTTAAGCGACTGCAGCTATCGAGCTCGGTATGAAAAAATAGAGGCCAAGCGAGAATTTGACAGACCACACATATCATGGCTCAAGAACATAGGAACTTGATAGACCTTCACAATGTTGAAGATAGGGATGCACTCTCCAGAGTAACTGGCGAAGTTCAGAGGATTGATTGAACTGAACGTGAACTAGTAAATAGAAAGTATTGTGTATTCTACGAAGGCAAAGCGAAACTTTACGATACTTCGTCACGCACACGAAGTTACACTAAATTGGCTGTTATATTTTACCGTCCCCTTAACATTGACCAGAAAATACGCCGTTCATTTCCACTTTCTTGGATATCTGCACAATGTTTTACATCGCAAATATTAGGGTGATGTCCACACTGTCAGAGCACTTGATTGATATTGCCACCTGAATGTCGGTTCCATTGTGATCGATAATGACTATGTGAGTTAAATATATAATTAATTAGACATGATGCCTGCACGTTTTAAGTCCCACTTTTTAGTTTCATGCCTAAGAAGCTATTTTTTCCAAGAGTAACAAATTTTGCTCTCCTTTTAAAAACAACTAACTCAAAATAAATGCATAATATCAATTATTTATCTCTCTTAATTCATCAACAGGGTTACAAATAGCAATAAATTCATATTTCTGCCACAATTTTAGACATTATTTTCGCAGAAGATATTACTTAGAGAGTCATAATTCTTTTTGTGCAATTTAATAAGACTAAGACCAACATATTTGTTGCAGATTCGAAAGCAGCACGTGATGGAATATTTTTAACAACACATTATTGATGTTATCCGACATTTTCTGTAAACATGTAAGGCATTTCTGCCCTTCATTTAAATCTGAAATCATTTCAGAATGCATTGCATGTAAGCCATCGTCAACAAATTGACAAGGTTTAACAAATACACTTAAACTGCAGGACTGTATCGTTATCTGTATTATTTTTTGTTTACTGTATATCATGTGTCCGCCTCTGTGGTGTAGTGGTTAGCGTGATTAGCTGCCACCTCCGAAGGTCCGGGTTCCATTCCCGGCTCTGCCACGAAATTTGAAAAGTGGTACGAGGGCTGGAACGGGGTCCACTCAGCCTCGGGAGGTCAACTGGGTAGAGGTGGGTTCGATTCCCACCTCAACCATCCTGGAAGTGGTTTTCCGTGGTTTCTCACTTATCATCCAGGTACCTAACTTAAGGCCACGGCCGCTTCCTTCCCTCTTCCTTGCCTGTCCCATCCAACCTTCCCATCCCTCCACAAGGCCCCTGTTCAGTATAACAGCTGAGGCCGCCTGGGCGAGGTACTGGTCATTCTCCCCAGTTCTATCCCCCGACCCAAAGTCTGAAACTCCAGGACACTGCCCTTGAGGCGGTAGAGGTGGGATCCCTCGCTGAGTCCGAGGGAAAAACCGACCCTGGAGGGTAAACATATTAAGAAGAAGAAGAAGAAGAAGTATATCATGCACTTTGATTGTTTGTTCCAGTGTTTCTCCCATAAATGTGCAATAATTAGCTTCAATCTAATTATTCAACATAGTGGTGAATACACATATATTTGATTAGGACAAGAAAACTGGAGGTGTTAAAGGAATATGACTGGAAACACAGGGGAATAAACTGGCGTAATAGGAAGTAGCTGTAGTGATGAATTTTTTAAATAACTTAATTGGTCTGGGAATTACTGGGTTAACTGGAGGATGTGTATTGTGGAAATTCTATATAGTCCATTCACGACAACAATAATTAAATAAATAATGGGACGCACGGGATGCAAGTTGTAAGGGAAGATCAGCAGGCTGGCCAAGGGAAGTGAAGTGTGGCAGTTGGGTCCAGCAACCCGTGATGTTGAAGGATTGATAAAGACATGGTAACACGTAATCAGTAAGTTTATACCGAACGCAGTGGTCTATAATCGTAACGTACTAACTCTGGCTAACTAATTATTGTTTTGTTGTTTTTTATTTATACCGCACGTGCTAAGTTGTGTATCGTGACTGATAGTTCGGAACAGCACGGTCAGAAGAGAAAGGTTACTGACCATCTTTGCTACTTCTGGTATTTGCCAACAGTCAGGGTCCTGATTAAGAATCCTGGTTAAAGTACGTTAGAATGATCTTAAGAGTGTAAATTACCTGGCGAAAGCAGTGACCTGTCCGGTGCGCCAGATCTCGCTACTAATGAGTCTAGAGAGCTGCACCCTTCTCGATGACCCTCTAACGTGAACTCATTCCAATCACCACAGTGACTGCATGTATTTGAAACAGAGAACTCCGATAAGTCATTGTTGTTCCGTATAATAATTTATAATTTCGTGTGGCTATTTCTAGCCGAGTGCAGCCCTTGTAATGCAGACCCTCCGATGAGAGTGGGCGGCATCTACCATGTGTAGATAACTGCGTGTTATTGTGGTGGAGGATAGTGTTACATGCGGTGTGTGAGTTGCAGGGATGTTGGGGACAGCACAAACACCCAGCCCCCGGGCCATTGGAATTAACCTATGAAGGTTAAAATCCCCGACCCGGCCGGGAATCGAACCCGAGGCCCTCTGATCCGAAGGCCAGTACGCTGACCATTCAGCGAACGAGTCGGACATTGTTGTTCTATGATTATCGTGGAAACATCTCCGTATACTTTCTGTAGTGTGTATTAAATCAGTTCAGGAGGACCTGTGGTTGGGAGGTTTGAGTATCTGTTGGTAATGGGGAGTTGAAGTAAAAAACACAAGAAACATCCAGAAATCTCGTAAGTGGAGTTCTAACCAAATTATCTTCTCAGTTGTACCACCGGAATATCACCAATATATATATACTGCCCAATACTCTAGTCACTGATTAACGTTCTTAATCCTAGTCTTACTTAATTTGACATGAACGTCGTAAGGTCCAACATATCCATGACTGTGGGTCTGAGATTAGTTGTCCCTTATCTTATATGGAAAAACACCAACTAAACCATTCATTATGAATATAACATTTTCCTTTTACCTATGTGCCTTATAACCCTCAGCATGTTAGGTGTGATCTGATAAACCGCAGGAATATTCTGAATTTGAAACAAATGTCCTTCTTTTGACTACCAGCCTACCTCCTGGTCTTTGCACGGATCAATACCTGTTGAAAATTGGTAGGGCCTACTAATGACGTCAATTTTCGGTCAGTATTTCAGACTGAACATCATTGTTTGTGCTTCACATTTACGATGAATGCATAGTCGCTGAAATAAAGGATGAGCGCATGATATTGTATGTTCCTCACAGTTAATAATTTATCGCCTTCTATGTAAATACAACCCCTGTGGATACCCACAACAAACATCATATCTATAGGTTCAATTGTTTCTGAGAAAGTGAACCTGCGAGGAACTCATAAAATACGCGCACATTTTCTTTAGGTACTGTACATTTCTATGTACACTATCTGACCAAGAGTATCCGGATATCCCTGAGTACACGTAATTTAGGGCTTAGATGTCACTACGATTGCTGATGATAATATGAAATGTTGCTGAGGACTCGATGTCTTTCGGTGTTACGAGATACCTGTAGAATGGGTGGAGTAAAGGAGCTTCGCCACTTAGAACGTGGAATGGTTATTGGTAAGCAATCATCAGCCAGGCCCGTATCTGTTTTCCTCAAGGTGCTAAAGTCAACTGTCGGGGACGTGTTTGTAAAGTGGAAACAGAAGATACGAGCATAACAAAACCACGGCCGGGTGGGCCACATGTGTTGACCGACAGTGGCCGTCGAAATTGAAGAGGAGGAAAAAATCTCATGATATCGTGTGCATTCCTTAGTGTCAGTAATTGTGCCTATAAATTTTACATATCGCCGATAAACGCTAAGCATCGCGTGGACGACTGGAGACGCGTGATTTGGAGTAATGAATCACGCCATGCCATGTGACCCGTCAGATGTGAGGTTATAGGTGTGGCGAATGCGAGGTGAGCGGTACATACCAGCCCGTACAGTGTCCACGGTGTTAGAGGTGGGGTGACAGTGTGAGGGTGTAGCACAGAGCATGCCAAAGGTGGAAGAATATAAAAACACTTCAGCCTGCTGCATCTTGTCTATGATACAAGATCCGTTCAGAGATGATCACTGAGTTTTCCAGATGATTATGCTCCCTGCCATAAAGAACAATTTGTTCTTGAGTAGTTAGAGGACGGGCCAGCCCCGACCTAAATCCTATCGAACACATCTAGGGTGAATTAGAAAGGTGACTTCGCTCCAGACTCCAACGACTCACATCACATCACATCACATCACATCACATCACATCACATCACATCACATCACATCACATCACATCACATCACATCACATCACATCACATCACATCACATCACATCACATCACATCACATCACGACATCACTAACCACGCTTGCTACGGTGCTGTGGGTCTGCCATTCCCCCGGAGACGTTCCGACACCTGGTAGGCAGTCTGCCCCATAGATTTGGAGCTGTAATTAAGTTCAAGCGTGGCCCACCCTGTAATGATGCCCACCACTGGGCAGTATCCGAGAACACTCAGAGGACAGTTTCGAATAGGTGTCCGGATACTTGTACTCAGATCCACTGTAATAGTGAGGTTGAAATAGGTTGTATTACATTTTGTAGGTGCATGATAAAAAATCAGAGCAGCGTATGGGGAACTCGGTAACTGAATCATTGTTATCGATACCAACTTTTGATTTCATTCTCTCAAGATTATCGAGGATTTTGATGCATCTTCCACTTCTTCCTTGGCCCGTGCGTTCATCAGAGCTATCACCTAATGAACACAAGATCGCAAAAGGGGTGGCGCACAAAGATCACCCGCAGCTAAATTCGATGAACTCGGACAACCTGTTGAAACCACGTGGACTGACATACCTCAGAAACACATACGTATTCTGGTCTTGTGTACGTTGCTCTGTGTTGCAGCAGTTATTGTCGTCCACGATGCCTCCACGAGGGATTAATTTCTGAACACTCTACACATCGAACCGAGCTGTAAGTGTACTCAATCATATCACCCTTGTGTCGTACGGTCTCTGTATATTGAGAATGTGTTTGATAGCTCTTGTCGTTCATAGGTGTTGCAATTTTAATGCCAATCGTGTGTGTCGTTGCATGTGGTTTATGGGAAGCCATCCGGCTCCACGGCTAAATGGTTAGCGTGCTGGCCTTTGGTCACAGCGGCCCGATTTCGATTCCCAGCAGGGTCTGGAAGTTTAACTATAATTGGTTAATTCCTCTGGCATGGGGAATGGGTGTATATGTCGTCATCATCATAATTCCATCCTCATCATGACGCGAAGGTCACCTACGGGAGTGAAATCAAAAGACCTGCATCTGGTGAGCCGAACTTTTCCTCGGACACTCCCGGCACTATAAGCCATATGCCATTTCATTTCATTATGGAAAACCTTACTAGTCGGCTCATATAAACTTGAGTGCTCCAATCCCAGCATTTACTGCTTTGAATGTTGAAAAATCACGTTCATCTGAGATGATCATGATGATCTACCGACACATAACTTATCTACATGAGCATCCGAATCATCTCACTTGATGTGAATTCAAACTTACAATTGAAACTCTGTAAACGAAGTGAATGTTGACGTCAGTAAACCCTTCACAAGGACCGCTTACCAGCGTTCTCATTCTACTTGCGAGGTCGCCTTCAGACCTTACAGGGCGAAGTCGTGACTGCATTACATATAACACGAATGCCTTTAATCACTGTTATCGTTTCATTTAAACAATGTTTCACCGAAGTCATGGCTCTCATTGTAGACGTAGGCATCAGAGCGGAAAAATATTAAGTACTATGGTGTCCTTGAGCCGTGACCGAAGGAGAGACAGCACCTCTCCGGTCTCCAAGTGCAGCTCCTCAAGAGCGAAAGGCGATGGTAGACTTCTAAGATAAGTTACTGTTCCTTTATTTTAGGCCAGCGTAGTCAGCAGCCCCTGGTGTTCACTGCGTATGAAGACTCGTATAAGGCGTATAAGGCTCGCATTTATATTATTATGTTCTCAGCAATTATCCATTCTAGAGTCGGGCTATGAGGCACAGACGGTCGAGGCGCTGTCCTTCTGACGCCAACTTGGCATGTTCGATCTTTTTTTTGCTAGTTGCTTTACGTCGCACCGACACAGATAGGTCTTATGGCGACGATGGGACAGGAAATGGCTAGGAGTGGGAAGGAAGCGGCCGTGGCCTTAATTAAGGTACCCCAGCATTTGCCTGGTGTGAAAATGAGAAACCACGGAAAACCATTTTCAGGGCTGCCGACAGTGGGGTTCGAACCTACTATCTCCCGAATACTGGATACTGGCCGCACTTAAGCGACTACAGCTATCGAGCTCGGTATGTTCGATCTTGGCTCAGTCCAGTGTTATTTGAAGGTGCTCAGATACGTCAGCCTCATGTCGGTACATTTATTGGTACTTAAAAGAAGTCATCTTCTTCTTCTTCTTCTTCTTTGTCTGTTTACCCTCCAGGGTCGGCTTTTCGCTCGGACTTAGTGAGGGGTCCCACCTCTGCCATCTCAAGGGCAGTGTCCTGGAGCATCAGACTCTGGGTCGGGGGATACAACTGGGGAATGGAAGAGATAGATAAAGAAGAGGGAAGGAAGCGGTCGTGACCTTAAGTTAGGTACCGTCCCGGCATTTGCCTGGTGGAGAAGTGGGAAACCACTGTAAACCACTTCCAGGATGGCTGAGGTGGGAATCGAACCCGCCTCTACTCAGTTGACCTTCCGATGCTGAGTGAACCCCGTTCCAGCCCTCGTACCACTTTTTAAGTTCCGTGGCAGAGCCGGGAATCGAATCCGGGGCCTCGTGGGTGGTCACGCTAACCACTACACCATGGAGGCGGACTAAAATAAGTCATGCAGGACTAAATTCCGGCACCTCCGCGTGTGGGACGTAAAGCCATTGACATTACTATTATTAATTTGTTTGAGGCGTACTTGTCGTGGAGGAAACAGGAATGCATACTCGTGCCCAGAGTAGCCATGAAAGTGTGCGGGACTATCAAAAGACGATAGGAACACTTTTGTATGCCCAAAATCTGAAAAGTAAATTGTTGTCACAATAATAAGTAGCAAGCCTACAATAGTAAATTCATTTGCTATATCAGTGAATGGCTTATTTTCGAAACCACACCTGTTTTACCGCCATTCATTCAGTGTTGGTATTGAGTACATAGTAGTTCCAAGTAATAAAATGCAAAACTTCAGACAACGTACTGTCATGGTCTTCATCAATATTCCATTTGGCCCGTTCGTTTTACCGTGTCTAATACTACTACTACTACTACTACTACTACTACTACTACTACTACTACTACTACTACTACTACTACCGGGCGAGTTGGCCGTGCGCGTAGAGGCGCGCGGCTGTGAGCTTGCATCCGGGAGATAGTAGGTTCGAATCCCACTGTCGGCAGCCCTGAAGATGGTTTTCCGTGGTTTCCCATTTTCACACCAGGCAAATGCTGGGGCTGTACCTTAATTAAGGCCACGGCCGCTTCCTTCCAACTCCTAGGCCTTTCCAATCCCATCGTCGCCATAAGACCTATCTGTGTCGGTGCGACGTAAAGCCCATAGCAAAAAAAAATAAACTACTACTACTACTACTACTACTACTACTAATAATAATAATAATGATGATGTCCGCCCCCGTGGTGTAGTGGTTAGTGTTATTAGCTGCCACCCTCAACCCCGCCCCCGGAGGCCCGGTTTCGATTCCCGGCTCTGCCACGAAATTTGAAAAGTGGTACGAGCGCTGGGACGGGGTTCACTCAGCCTTGGGAGGTCAACTGAGTAGAGGGGCTGTTCGATTCACAACTCAGCCACCTTCGAAGTTGTTTTCCGCGGTTTCCCACTTCTCCTCCAGGGAAATGCCAGGATGGTGCATAACTTAAGGCCACGGCCGCTTCCTTCACTCCTCATTGTCTATCCCTTCCAACCTTCCCCCTCACAAGGCCCCTGTTCAGCATAGCATGTGAGGCTGCCTGGCCGAGGTACTGGTCCTTCTCTTCAGTTGTATCACCAGACCCAAAGTCTCACGCTCCAGTACACTGCCCTTGAGGCGGTAGAGGTGGGATCCCTTGCTGAGTCCGAGGGAGAATCCAACCCTGGAAGATAAACGAATTAAGAAAGAAAGAAAGAAAGAAAGAAAGAAAGAAAGAAAGAAAGAATAACAATAACAAATAAATTGATAGAACAAGTAGCAGAATTCAAACATCTCAGAAATATTGTCAGCTCAAATGATGAGAAAGATGCTTAACACAATGAAGTATATATAATTGCTTTCGGTACACTTTAGAAGAAACATGATGAAAGACACCTAGTTGAAGTTAAATAAGAAAAGAAAAATAAAGATAAAATCCTTATTGACTTTGTTAACATAAGCATCACAAAGCGAGACCAGAACAACATCGAAGCGGTTGAAATGAAGACTCAAGGACTTCTGGATCCGTAAGATTAAGTTGCAACCGCAACGACTCCGGAAATAAAAACCCGCATCTTAGTAAATGGCATTACTAACTACAGTCGTAAGTGGAAGAAGTAAGGGGAGAGAATGGTTAATTCACTATGTCCAAACATCCGCCGTGAACTACCAACCAAATGACAGGACAAGGAAGACCAAGGAGTTGATGGACAGATCTATTCTGAAATTGGTAGAGAACCAAATCCTAATCCGTGAAGCAGAAGCAGAAGAAGAAGAAGAAGAAGAAGAAGAAGAAGGTTAACGGCTGATTATTAATTAACTGCACCTTGTTACATACTAACACACGTCTTAAAATAAATATTTGTTCATTCTCCTTACATAGGCCAAGAATAAAATTACCGTAGTCTGAGGGGCAGTAAGCGGTGTAGGGGTAGCGTGCCTACCTCTTGCCCAGAGGCCCCGGGTTCGATTCCCAGCCAGGTCAGGTTCTTTTACCTGGACCTAAGGGCTCGTTCGAGGTCCACTCGGCCTACGTGATTACAATTGAGGAGCTATCTGACGGTGAGCTGGTGGTCCCGGTGTAGAGAGCCAAGAATAACGCCCGTGAGGATTTGTCATGCTGACCACACTACACCTCGTAATCTGCAGGGCTTCGGGCTGAGCAACGGTCGTTTGGTAGGCCACCCTTCAAGGCTGTTGCACCATGGGTTTTTTGAGGGATGGTAAACGAGGAAAACAAGCTTGTAGTACTACTTGTTTGTTAATATTAAGTCACAAACGATGGGACCTACAGTTTTACATGTAATCGGAACAACTGGGGCGTGGCTCCCTGTTTTGAAAGACTCGCTTGTATTGTCCGGAATTCGAGCTGCGGCCAGCTTGCTGAAAAACCAGTGGGGAAGTCACCCCACTGTTACGCCCAACATTGCCAAACACTTAATATAAATAAATACTGTACTTTGGCACATCTAATGTCATGCAGAACTTAATGGCGAGTAGAAAAAAAGTTCTATGATCCCACAAAGAATAGTTAAATGTTGAGGATGAAACTGTATTGCATGTGCAGAGCTTCCTTATGAAGCTATAAGTGTACAGGGAGAACCTATAAGAGGAACGAGAGAACTAATAATATCGTTCTGTTATTCACCCACAATACAACAATGGCCAACTCATTCAATAAGCAAGAAACAATGCCAGTCTGTTGACAATACACGACATCTCAGCCATATCGTCATATACAGAAGAAGGAGAATCCGTGAGCAGCTTTCACCTAATTCCGATGCCACATCCGCATGTCAAACATTCAGTACCGTGTGCGGAACGACAGGACTCCATTGTCTGCAGCCGGTCATCCTGATAGCCGAATTTTGAGGGATTTGTCGGATTGAGCACTTTCTATTCCTGAATCTTAAGCGTTTCATTTATAGGCTAGGGATATCATGGTCTTCAGTCCGATATACGGTACGTACTGTATATGGCGATCGGGACTAATAAGTGGCGATGCTAGTGTAGGCCTGCGTATCCACATTTAGACCAGATATTGAGAAGGCAGTTGCCGTAGCCTGCAAGAAATACAACTGTGCCAGAATTTGTCTCGAGAAAGTTTTATAAATGATTCAGTTGTTGATCTTTATATTGATTGCTTGAGTGTCCTTTCCTCGGACATTTATGTGGTTAGGAACTATGTGATAAATAATCTAAGTTATTGAGAAGTCTGTGTGACTGTAATTATTTGGGCATAAGGTTGGAGAAATTGCACCAGTATTAGAAATAAGGCTTTAATTTGTCTTCTATCTGGAGTAATTGCATAAAAACAGCAAATATGCCATACTCAGGACAAGCTGTCTGAATCTTGGATTTCCGAGCGAAACAATATCCTTGTCCCATTGTAGACTGAGTTGACGTGCTAGGTTATGAACATGGATACAAGGCATATAACCTCAGGTGATATATAATATCGTCTCAGATATTTAAATTACAGAGTTTTCACCAGTTTCTCACAACATTGTATAACTCTATAAACAACCAATGACTACACCTGAAGTTGATGCATTGGCTAATGAGATTGATTGTGTATTCTAGCACATGACATGTCTTCCTCATATTTGACCAATTAATACAATAAAAGCTTCCGAGATTCAATCGTAATTAATTCATTGTAATCCTATGTGTTTAAAGTGCCTTCACCTACTTTCGATATTAAGATTCACCAGAATACCGTAATTTTGCTTTGCCTTAAAAAAAAGATTCTTTAATATGCCAAGTAAATGTACTTGCAAGTGTACTCTGCAGTTGATCCATTGCTGGATACGCTTGTGAATGGTCGGCTGTTGAGTGAGAGCTCTTGCATTATCGTGGTTATAAAGTAGTTAAAACCTGTTGAAATAGTTTAATTTTGTGTGTGTGTGTGATATCTATTTAGTCATAATTATATATTGGTGTTTAGTGCTTGTTGTTAGAAATTGGAAGTAGTGATATTTATTTGAATTTTATGTCAAGTAGTTCAGTTGGTGTTCAGTCGATTACATTTTATAGGTTAATAGGCTAGCTAGGTGTACTTTGTTTCGAATTTAAGTTTAGGAAATAATTTAGGTAAGTTAACTTTCTCTTTTTAAACTTTTAAATATCTATAGATTCGTTAGTATACAGTAATACTTACAAAGACAGATTAACATAAGGAGTTCTAACTTCTGCAGCTTTTACATTCGAGCAGACAATAGACACGGTATTTCGTATAGATATCCGTTCAAACTATCACTAAGGTAATATTTTTTTCAGTTAAATAATACGTTATGCCTGTAAATTCGGTTTAAATAGAGAAGTTAAAGAGAATCCACGGTATTTCACTGTTGAATTACTCAACAGTCTTTGGATTGTTGATGATTGTTAGCTGTATTCCGATGAGATCAAAGAGTAGACGGTAGTAGAAAAAATAATAATACAAGAATCAGTTGATTACTGTAGTCCGATGATTTGTAGTTCCAAGTCCCCAGCATACTTCGCACTTAACAACTTCGATTATTCATTGAGTAAAAGTTAATAATTAAATTCCTATATCCCAATAGCTGCAATTCAATTCCCCGGCTTAGATTTGACTAAAGATTTTTAGATAAATTATTGTAGTCCCTCATATTTTTCAGCATTTAAGGACACTTTTATTCTCCGTCCCGCGTGGTGGGGAAAATAATAGTAATCCACCAGCTGTAAAAATAACATAACCGCATTTCAGTTAAGAACTTTAGTGTAGATACGGTATATTAGATAGTATCTTGCCTGATATATTCGTGTATATCTTTGTGTACGGTATCCCTCTCGCTCCTCCAGCATTTAACCACCCGGCAGTTTTCATTTCTATTAGAGCATAGTAGGATAAAATAGTACTAATAATAATCTGTCTACGCATTTGAATTGATAAGATTTCTGGGGATGATTTACTCATTTGATTATTGTTTGCATGAAGGAGCTATACCAAACGAATGGAGAGTTGCTATATTAGCACCTGTGAATAAAGGAAAGGGTGATAGACATAAAGTTGAAAATTGCAGGGCAATCAGTTTAACATGCATTGCTTGTAAGTTTTGGGAAAGTATTCTTTCAGATTATGTTTGTGAAATTAATAACTGTTTCGATAGAAGGCAGTTCGGGTTTAGGAAAGGTTATTCCACTGAAGCTCAACTTGTAGGATTCCAGCAAGATATAGCAGACACCCTGGATTCAGGAGGTTAAATGGGCTGTATCACGATTGACCTATCTAAGGCATTTGATAGGCTAGATCATGGGAGACTACTGGCAAAAATGAGTGCAATTTGACTAGACAAAAGAGTGACTGAATGGGTGCCAATATTTCTAGAATATAGAACTCAGAAAATTAGAGTATGCGAATCTTCATCCTACCCTGTAACTAATTAAGAGGGGAATACCTCAAAGTAGTATTATTAGAACTTTACTTTTTCTTATATATGGTATATCAGAAAGAAGTAGAATCAGTGATAAGGCTTTTTGCAGATGATGTCATTCTGTACAGAGTAATAAATAAGTTACAAGATTGTGAGCAACTGCAAAATGACCTCGATAATGTTATGAGATGGACAGGAGGCAATGGTAAGACGATAAACGGGGTTAAAAGTCAGGTTGTGCGTTTCACAAGTAGGAAAAGTCCTCTCAGTTTTAATTTCTATGTTGATGGGGTGAAAGTTCCTTTTGGGGATCATTGTAAGTACCTAGGTGTTAATACAAGGAAAGATCTTCATTGGGGTAATCACATACATATGATTATAAATAAAGGGTACAGATCTCTGCACATCGCCATGAGGGTATTTAGGGGTTGTAGTAAGGATGTTGACGAGAGGGCATATAAGTCTCTGGTAAGACCCCACTAGAGTATGGTTCCAGTGTATGGGACCCTCACCAGGATTACTTGATTCAATAACTGGTTAAAATCCAAACAAAAGCAGCTCTATTTGTTCTGGGTGATTTCCGACAAAATAGTAGCATTACAAAAATGTAGCAAAGTTTGGGCTGGGAAGAGTTGGGAGAAAGGAGACGAGCTGCTCGACTAAGTGGTATGTTACGAGCTGTCAGTGGAGAGATGGCGTGGAATGACATCAGTAGACGAATAAGTTTGAGTGGTGTCTTTAATAGTAGGAAAGATCACAATATGAAGATTAAGCTGGAATTCAATGGGACAAACTGGGGCAAATATTCGTTTATAGGAAGGGGAGTTAGGGATTGGAATAACTTACCAAGGGAGATGTTCAATAAATTTTCAATTTCTTCGCAATAAGTTAAGAGAAGGCTGGGAAAACAGCAGATATGAAATCTGCCACCTGGGCGACTGCCCTAAATGCAGATCAGTAGTGATTGGTTGACTTTGATTTCTGAACGTACCTGATGCTCATGAGATAGCCTAAGCTGGTTGCATATTTTTCTCGTAGTTTCACACTACTCATTGATTCGATTCCTTATGTTATAAAAGGCAGCGTGTACCGGTAGTGAACAGCACAGAACAACTTTCTCTTGATCAGGAGTGTGACATCAGTGAAATTAAAAATATCACAAAGTATTGCCAGATTTTACGGACGATTTCCAATATTTCAACTTAAACTAAACAAAAAAAGCAACTAATATCGATTAAGAGTCACCATTTATGTGGAGACGACAAAATGCGAAATGCGTAATGTTATTCTCCAAAGAAATGAACCAAAATCTATGGGGTCTACTTTTAATCTTATAGAACGTAAGCCTTTCATCCAGTAGTAATACTATACTACCTCATGAAAGAGTGCAACAAATTTATTTTAATGTGATATTACATATCATAAGAAGCCTCCGTGGCTCAGGCGGCAGCACGTCGGCCTCTCACCGCTGGGTTCCATGGTTCAAATCCCGTTCACTATATGTGAGATTTGTGCTGTACAAAGCGGAGGCGGGACAGGTTTTTCTCCGGGTACTCCGCTTTTCCCTGTTATCTTTCATTCCAGCAACAATCTCCAATATCATTTCACTTCATCTGTCAGTCATTAATCATTGCCCCAGAGAAGTGCGACAGGCACAATTCCTATCCTCGCCGAAAGATGGGGCTTCATTCATTCCATCCCCGGCCCGGTCACTGACTGGAAAACAGGATGTAGGTTTTCATTACGTATCATGCTTCCATTGCCAGCATATTTCAAATGTTAGTCAAATGTTTCATTACCGGGCGAGTTGGCCGTGCGGTTAGGAGCGCGAGGCTGTGAGCTTGCATCCGGAGATGGTGGGTTCGAATCCCACTGTCTGCAGCCCTGAAGATGGTTTTCCGTGGTTTCCCATTTTCAAACCAGGCAAATGATGGGGCTGTACCTTAATTAAGGCCATGGCCGCTTCCTTCTAACTCCTAGCCCTTTCCTATCCCATCGTCGCCATAAGACCTATCTGTGTCGGTGCGACGTAAAGCAACTAGCAAGAAAAACGTTTCATTTATCGTGATAAATTATACTCGAGGATAAAAATGTAAAGTTGAGGTGGTAGATACCTACATTCGATCAGCAGGCCGGGACAAATATTTCACCTAACTGTTTCTAGTTAATGTGACCCCTACCCTCATCTTCTTCTTCTTAATCTGTTTACCCTCCAGGGTTGGATTTTCCCTCGGACTCAGCTACGGATCCCACCTCTACTGCCTCAAGGGCAGTGTCCTAGAGCGTGAGAATTTGGGCCGGGGGATACATCTGGGGAGGATGACCAGTACCTCGCCCAGGCGGCCTCACCTGCTATGCTGAACAGGGGCCTTGGTGGGGGATGGGAAGATTGGAAGGGATAGACAAGGAAGAGGGATGGAAGCGGCCGTGGCCTTAAGTTAGGTACCATCCCGGCATTTGCCTGGACGAGAAGTGGGAAACCATGGAAAAACACTTCTAGGATGGCTGAGGTGGGAATCGAACCCACCTCTACTCATTTGACCTTACGAGGCTGAGTGGATACCGTTCCAGCCCTCGTACCACTTTTCAAATTTCATGGCAGAGCCGGGTACCGAACCCGGGCCTCCGGGGGTGGCACCTAATCACACTAACCACTACACCACGGAGGCGGACCCCTACCATCATTTGAAGGTAAAATGGTTAATATTAATAATAATAATAATAATAATAATAATAATAATAAAAGTCTAAGTTAGGCATGAACTCGATGGATGAAGCGGTGGGGTGGGGTCATGTGAGTGGATGAGAATAATGGACTCGAACTTCTGCTTGATCCGGTTTTATGGCCTGATGGCTATTGCGTGTTTCTGCGTTGATTTGTAATTGTATGTGTTGTATGTGAATGAAGGTGTGTATTAAGACGACTAAATCACCCAGCCCCGAGCTGGAGGAATTAACCGGACAAAGCTAAAATCCTCGATCGGGTCGGGAATCGAACCCAGGACCCTCTAAACCGAAGGCTACTACTGTGGCCATTCACCCTCGTCTGCAATGAGCCGATATTCAAACGCATCTGCATCTTTACATAATGTACGCTGTATGAACTTTGAGCGATATAAGACAGGGAAGAGATTGTTAATTCTCCGTATCCACTGCGCGATATTTCCATTTCCAGTGAATGGACCTGGAAAGCCCACGTAACCATTTACTGTAACCAATTACAATTTTCAGCACACTAAGCACGCACGGTTTTTCATAGTAACCGCCGCTCAGTCGTTAGTGCCATACGTTACGTTACGTGGCGGCACGGCAGAGAACTTTGACAATTAAGTGTTACGTGACTCGTTGTGAATTCTTAAAGGTGAAAATCTCTCTCCAGATCAGGCCGCACCACAGTACTCAGTGCTCGGCTGCATTCAAAACATTCCCACTTCTAATACGAACAGACATACAATAGTAAGCCTGCTGATATGAAATAACTTTCTGACGGTTTTCTGAGAAATCGCAGGGCCGAAATTTTGTTGTGCAGTAAATCTTTTACGTGCCGGCAAATCTACTGATACAAGCCTGACGTATTTAAATATCTTCAAATAACTCCGCAATGATCTGGGATCGAAAGAGCTAACTTGTTTTCATAAGGCCACCGCTCTACCTCTGAGCTACTCAGCCCACCCACTGATATTACACAAACCCAATCTGCCATATATGTTCACTTTCTGGCACAAAACGCTGAGAGACTGATGATGATTTTGTTTTAAGGGGCCTAGTGCTAGGTCATCGGTCCAAAACTAAGTGGGCTTTTGCATGATGGAACCAGCATCAAAATTTGTATACTTCGTGCCCTGCTATGGTCTCGTAATATACCCGTTCCGGGGTGTTCGGTTCATCTCTAGAAATATAAAATCAAAGTATATATTCTAATAAGGCGCTCGAGCAATATTACAGGGGTAAACAGGGCATGCAAAATGTATAGGGGAAATGGCTCATCCACGTTAAATCAAATGAGGTTGGATGGGAGGCTCGAAGATAGGATTGGGAAGATAACATGATCGATCACGATGGGTAAGTCCGGCTCGTTGGCTAAATGGTTAGCGTGTTGACTTTTCGTCACAGGGGTCTCGGGTTCGATTCCCGGCAGGGTCGGGAATTTTTACCATAATTGGTTAATTTCGCTAGCACGGAGGCTGGGTATATGTGTGTTCTTCATCATCATTTTATCCTCATCACGACGCGCAGGTCGCGTACGGGTGTCAAGCCAAAAGACCTGCATCTGGCGAGCCGAACTTATCCTCGGTCACTCCCGGCACTAAAAGCCATACGCCATTTCATTTTTTATTTTTTTTTTACCACGGACAAGACCAACTATCTACAAGCAAATGATAATGGAATTGTTTCGCTTTGAAACGCACAGAGGAGCAAATTATTTAATTGAATGATGCTAGGGTCCGCCTTTGTGGTGTAGAGGTTACTGTGATTATCTGCCACCCCCGTAGGCCCGGGTTCGATTCCCGGCTCTACCACGAAATTTGAAAAGTTATACGAGGGCTGGAACGGGGTCCACTCAGCCTCGGGAGGTCAACTGAGTAGAGGTGGGTCCGATTCCCACCTCAGCCATCCTGAAAGTGGTTTTCCGTGGTTTCTCACTTATCATCCAGGCAAATGCCGGGATGCTACCTAACATAAGGCCACGGCCACTTCCTTCCCTCTTCCTTGTGTATACCTTCCAATCTTCCCATCCCCCACCAAGACCCCTGTTCAGCATAGCAGGTGAGGCCGCCTGGGCGAGGTACTGGTCATTCTCCACAGCTGTATCACCCGACCCAATGTCTCACGCTCCAGGACACTTCCCTTGAGGCGGTAGAGGTGGGATCCCTCGGTGAGTCCGAGGGAAAACCAACCCAGGAGGTTATGAGCCGTGTCCTGCCGGCCTATAATAATAATTAAAGTATTATTTGACACAATATGTAAAATTTATTCATACAAGTTACAGCCTAATATGTTAAAGTATCGTATCCCAAGATAGTTGATACCGGATGTTGAGCAAGACAGTGAGTCGCTGGACATTGCTTCATATTTCCGTGTGACCGTGAGAAAGGGTGGCGTAACCAAGCGTTGGCAAGGATCGACACGTGTATTAGATGCTGACCAAGCAAGATATTTCAGCCAATGGGAACTTCAGGACTTGGCAAACATGGAGGCCACACCGCGCCAAATTTTATTTCCAGAATGACCAACGTGCTCAGTTGCTAAAGTTAGTTTCCGTCGGTAATCGGTTTTCCAGTTTCAGAAGTCAGATATATTTGGAAATGCAATATAAAAATTGGTGGAAGCGATTTGCTAGTGTTTGAGCTGTGTTTTATAAATATATCACAATAAATATTGTGTCATCATATACGACGAATTTTCTGATCGGTGGTTGGTTCAGACACCCGGGAACCCCAGTATTGATATGGCGTCACCGAAGCCTCCTCAGTAACCCAAGCTCTGGAGAGCGTCACTCTGTGTTAAATGCTTGGATAGTGCGGAAGCACAAACTCTGATTGGTGATCGTGATTAACGTAGTGTTATTCCAGTAACAGTAACTGGTTCTACATGATATTTTAAATTGTGCAGTTGGAAGATTTTACTGTTCTTGAGTAAATGGAAGAGTATATATTAGCAGAGTTTACTTTCAATATATAAAGACGGTGTTTAGTGACCGCTGTGTAGCAAGTGTAGAGGAAACATGCTACTGTTTCACTATTTCGCGACGGGCGCGTTTCGCGAGGAACTTCCATAGCGAACCATGTGCTGCTTTTCAAACTGTATTCTCACCCTTTAAGTGAAGTGTGTATTATATATGTATCAGTATGTTTAGCTGATCTTGTAAAGAGAAAGGGTATTTCGGCTCGTAGCATTAAGCAGCGAAGATATTGTCAACCAAAGTCTTCTGTGTTCCAGTGAATTATTTTCCAGCAAGATGATGGTTATGCATGCAGAAGAAGGAAGTGCATTCCCACATGTTAATGCTGTGATTAACATGGTGTAAATACAGTGGCGTACGCTGGTATCAAGACGTGGGCTACCACTAGACTTAGGCTACCCCTTTTCGATAGTTGGTTTAGGGAACATCAAGCCTTAAGCATTTTGAGCTGCAGCCAACAGCCAACGGAGCTGCCCGCTGTGTTGTCAAGGCTGCTGGCCTCTTCCACCGTCAATACTCAACACCTGATCAATCGAGTTGGTAGCCTAAGGTTTAGCAAACTGAAGTCCAGCTTTGAGGTTAAATGGATAGAATGCTTATCTTTGGTCCGACGGCCCCGGTTCAATTTTCAGAATCAACCCCCTCATAGTGTTAATTCCCCTGACTTGGGAACTGGGTGTTTATGACGTCTTCGCCATTCATGTTATCCTTATTAGGTCACCACCATGCCTATGTAGATGCCATGCACCATTATTATTATTATTATTATTATTATTATTATTATTATTATTATTATTATTATTATTATTATTATCGTAATCGTTAAATAACAATGTTGAAATTTACAGCGGTCGTACCCATCGTTCATTGGTTAATTATCTTCCTCGGAAGATCAGTGGTGGTGTCCGACCCATGATCACGGGTTCGATTCCAACCAACACAAGAGAACACTAAACCTAAAGGATTGCATTTCATTTTAGCAGATCTACCTATAAAAAGAAAACTATATTACTCCTATAACAGCAGCCCTGGAGTGTCTTCCTACAAGGATGAAGAAGTAAACGGGAGTGAAATACCAGCACTCCGTTATCTATATATTTAAGAGAGAAGGATGAGGTGAGGAAGTATATACGATGAGTAACGCATGGTGATAGTTAGCAGTGGCGATCTGACGGACCGGAGCTTAGCACAGCTATCCTCCGCTGGTCCCCGCGCCTGTAGGCAGACAGCAGCAAGCCGCGTGAGGCGAGTCGATGGGAAGGGACGAGAGTCTGGGCTGCAATATCAGTCTCCGAAGCCTTCTTCTCAGAAATACGTGCGACGTGTTTTGTCATTGCTTTCAAGTTTTGCAAATGGAACAATGTGTCAGATGCTTACAATATAATGTGCTTTAGATTTCCATCGCTCGCATTTGAGGTTTGGGCTTCACTGATAGCCTTGGTAGCCCTCAGTATACGCCACTGTGTAAATCCCTCAATCAGCGGGGATGTAAGCTGCTATCCTGGTATCTCGAGAGTCGTCGGATGAAATTCAGTTAAGACGCATGTGTTATTTATGGCATTATATGTAAATTATGTTAAGGTACTAGGGCAGTGTAGATAGGATTTTTAATTTTATGTTAAGTAAGCCTGACGGCATGTGTTTGTTTAATTTTGTTACTATGATAGATTGGGATTCGAGAATAATGCATGTTTATTTTATTATCATTTTGCTTTATGATTAGATGATTGGGAAAATGAGGGATTGATAGGATTAGTTGTTGTTTATTTATGCATGTTACTTAGTGTAGGATATTCCGAGTTTTCCTTATATATATGCTAGAAGGGCTAGATTGACAGGTTCATCTTTATACATCGTTAAATACGTATTAGTTCATTTTATTTCGGTTATTCAGAGAGACAGGTACAGCTATTCTGCATGATGCACGATTTTACGGAAGCTGACTGAAGGAGCTGCAGAACGTCGTTGTTAAAATAAGATCTTTGAAGTTCAGTTGGATTCTGTTTTGCCTGATGGTCTGCAAAGGACACGAACTGAGTCTCATAATGTGGAAGGCCAGTGGGATTTGTCAGAAATAATGAGATAAAGATTGCATGCTGAATTATAATGTATTGGTGCAGGCTGATTGTATGCCTGACAAGATAAAGAATATTGTGCAGATGTGTGTGCCTGCCAAGTGTCTTCTGAGTGTATATTGTGATCAGAATGGACAGTATTAATTCGAGACTATTGAGTCTGATGTTGATAAATGGCACAAGCATGCTAAGAAGGAATGAATATACGTGAGTTTCCGTGTAGCCGGCGAAAGACGTTATCTCATCGCAAACTAATTTCTGGCCTGTGTTTATCTGTAAGCGTGAATGAGACGATATTTCCTTGTGACAGCCTCGGGAGACAGAATCCAAACTTTAGCATAGTGTTGAGTTCAACATTTCTTTTCAGCTCGCAATCTACCCGGAAGTACATGACGGATGACCGCGCTGTTGAGCGCTCAAATGCAGCAGAAGGAGGCAGTGTTGCCCATTGCTTTCTTCATGATATCAAGGGTTATGTATATGTTTTTCCCTTACAGGATGATGTTTTGCATCGTTATTTGTGGTTGTATACCTTGTCCCGTTGCTTTAAAGGGAACAGCCCGAGTGCTGAAGTATTGGTGGTTTATCTAGTTCTGTCTAGATCTTTTGCAGTGAACCGGGTTTCACATTAGAATCTGTGTAGCATTTAAGATTTTACTCGATATGCGATGTACTGTATATATGTGTTTAGTTTGATTATTTGAATTGTTGTAAATAAAGTATAGGATATGCCCCTAAGTAGTATAATACAGGAATTCGGCCGCCGCCTCCTCCTCCCGCGGGAAATTTGAATTTTGGCGGGAAATTTGAATTTTGGCGCGAGATTTGAATTTGTAAACAAAGCCACGTGCTTTTTGACAGCTGTCATCGACAACAACGCATCGCTAACCTCACTGCTGCCATCTTGACGGGCCTAAACCTCTGTGGTACCAACTTAACCTAACTAGCGCGAGATTTGAATTTGTAAACAAAGCCACGTGTTTTTTGACAGCCACGTGCTTTTTGACAGACAAGAACGCAACGCTAACCTCAGTACTGCCATCTTGACGGGCCTAAACCTCTGTAGTACCAACTTAACCTAACTAGCGCGAGGTAAACAAATCCACGTGTTTTTTAGAGCCACGTGCTTTTTGACAGACAACAACGTATCGCTAACCTCAGTACTGCCATCTTGACGGACCTAAACCTTAGTGGTACCAACTTAACCTCACTAGCGCGAGATAAACAAATCCACGTGTTTTTTGACAGCCACGTGCTTTTTTGAAAGCTGTCATCCGCCATCTTTAAACTACAGAGCACCGCGTGAGCTTGCATACACGCAAGTCAGACACAATGATGGATACCGCGATTCAAATCCTGGCAACTTATGCCGTCAGGAAGGGCATCCGGCTAGATCATGTAATGACATGTTATGACGATCGCGCAGGTCCCTTGCCTAGCATTTGCTATTTTTTACGGCTTCCGACAGTAGGAGTTCGAACCCGCTATCTCCCGAAGTAGCGAGAATGATTGCGGGTACAAGAGTGTTGAGGGTGATTCATCTGTCGGATGGGGGCGATCCTACTGTTACATATTACATTCTCAGGTAGTTTCGAGGTTGTGCAAAAAGCCAGCATAAAGTAAGGGCTGTTGATGGCGACGTTAAACCTTGTGCAGACTCCTTCGAAAATGATTGTGAGTACAAGATGTTGATGGCGATTCATCTGTCGGATGGAGGCGATAAGCTGTATGCAGGCTTCATCGGTAGGAGTAGGCTATGTGCCGGCACTGGGTTTTACCCTCTCCCTACTGTTGTATATTACATTCTTAGGTAGTTTCGAGGGCGTGCAAAAAGCTAGCATTAAGTAAGGGCTGTTGATGGGGACGTTAAACCTTGTACAGGCTCCTTCGAAAATGATTGTGAGTATAAGATGTTGATGGTGATTCATCTGTCGAATGGAGGTGATAAGCTGTGTGCAGGCTTTATAGGTAGGAGTAGGCTACGTGCCGGCACCGAGTTTTACCCTCTCCCTACTATTGTATATTACATTCTTAGGTAGTTTCGAGGGCGTGCAAAAAGCCAGCATTAAGTAAGGGCTGTTGATGGGGGCGTTAAACCTTGTGCAGGCTTCCCCGAAACTGATTGTGAGTACAAGATGTTGAGGGTGATTCATCTGTCGGATGGAGGCGATAAGCCTTGTGCAGGCTCTTTCAGCAGGAGTAGGCTATGTGCCGGCACTGGGTTTTACCCTCTCCCTACTGTTGTATATTACATTCTTAGGTAGTTTCGAGGGCATGCTAAAAGCCAGCATTAAGTAAGGGCTGTTGATGGGGACGTTAAACCTTGTGCAGACTCCTTCGAAAATGATTGTGAGTATAAGATGTTGATGGTGATTCATCTGTCGGATGGAGGCGTTAAGCCTTGTGCAGGCTTCTTCGGTAGGAGTAGGCTATGTGCCGGCACCGGGTTTTACCCTCTCCCTACGGTAGTATATTACATCCTTAGGCAGTTTCGAGGGTGTGCAAAAAGCCAGCATTAAGTAAGGGCTGTTGATGGGGGGGGGGTGTTAAACCTTGTACAGGCTCCTTCAACAGGAGTAGCCTATATGCCGGCGCCGTGCAGGCTCTTTCGATAGGAGTGGGCTATGTGCTGGTACTGGGTTTTAACCTCTCCGTACAATCATAATATTTTATGTTATGAACTTACACCAGCTAAATGCTACACGGTTAAGAAAACGTTCCGTGAGATACAAGTGGCTTATCAGCACGCAGTGTCCTCGTTCAAGGTTACTACAGCCGGAAGATGAGTGTACAATTTCAGTCAACGCATGCAATCCGCACCTCGCTCTGACTGACTGCGCCGATACAACTTCAAAGATAGTGTTCTATGCGGTAGAACAAAAATGTAACCCATAGCCTGTTCTTAAAGCTTAACACTGTAAATGTTTGGAGCTCCTGTTTTACAGCTAGATGTGGTTCCTAACGTGGCAGGGAAGGGATTAAAAATATGTTTTACAGCCGAGTGCCTCCTTCCTAACATGAGATTTTAAATCGCAAGAATCTGTTATACGGCCGGTTGCCCTTCCTGACGCGAGATTTTAAATCACAAGAATATGTTTTACAACTGGATGCCCTTCTAGGATTTTAAAAAGCAGTATCTAGCCTCTTACATCATACACTATTGTTTTACTGTACGGCCGGTTACCCTTCCTGACGCGAGATTTTAAATCACAAGAATCTGTTTTACAACTGGATGCCCTTCTAGGATTTTAAATAGCAGTATCTAGCCTATTACATCATACACTATTGTTTTACGGTTGGTTGCCCTTCCTGACGACAAAGAACTGGGATTAAGAATCTGTTTTACAACTAGATGCTCTTTGTAACACGAGAATCGGGGTTTTACAGCTAGATGCTCTTCTTAGATTTTAAAAAGCAGTATCTAGCCTCTTACATCATACACTATTGTTTTACGGTACGGCCGGTTGCCCTTCCTGACGCGCGATTTTAAATCACAAGAATCTGTTTTACAACTGGATGCCCTTCTAGGATTTCAAATAGCACTATCTAGCCTCTTACATCATACACTATTGTTTTACGGTTGGTTGCCCTTCCTGACGTCAAAGAACTGGGATTAAGAATCTGTTTTACAACTAGATGCTCTTTTTAACACGAGAATCGGGGTTTTACAGCAAGATGCTCTTCTTAGATTTTAAAAAGCAGTATCTAGCCTCTTACATCATACACTATTGTTTTACGGTACGGCCGGTTGCCCTTCCTGACGCGAGATTTTAAATCACAAGAATCTGTTTTACGACTGGTTGCCCTTCCTGGCACAAAACTAGCAGTATCTAGCCTCCTACATCATACACTATTGTTTTCGACCGGTTGCCCTTCCTGACGTCAAGGAACTGGGATTAAGAATCTGTTTTACAACTAGTTGCCCTTTCTAACACGAGAATCGGGGTTTTACAGATAGATGCTCTTCTTGGTGCAGGAACTAAGATTTTAAATCGCAAGAATTTGTTTTAAAACTAGTTACCCTTCGAGATGCAAGAAATAAGATTTTAAATTACAGTATCTAGCCTCTTACATCATACACCATAGTTTTACGGCTATTTACTCTCCTTGACGCGAGGACTAAGATTTTAACTCGCCAAAATCTGTTTTACTGCTAGATACCCTTCTTAACGCGAGAACTAAGATTTTAATTCGCCAAAATCTGTTTTACTGCTAGATACCCTTCTTAACGCGAGAACTAAGATTTTAAATTGTGTCCCACACCACAAACTATTGTTTAATAGCTAGATGCCCTTCTTGACGGATAAACTATTAGTATCTAGCCTCTTACATCATACACCATAGTTTTACGACCGGTTACCCTTCCGGACGTTAAAAGACTAGGATTTTAAATCGCAGTATACGCGACAAATCTGTTGTAGCAGGTTTTATAACTAGATGTCCCGGTACCGGCACATAGCCCACTCCTACTGAAGAAGCCTGCACACAGCTTATTACCTCCATCCGACAGTTGAATCACCATCAACGTCTTGTACTCACAATCATTTTCGAAGGAGTCTGCACAAGGTTTAACGTCCCCATCAACAGCCCTTACTTAATGCTGGCTTTTTGCACACCCCGCCTCTTACATCATACACCATAGTTTTACGACCAGTTACCCTTCCTGACGTTAAAGGACTAGGATTTTAAATCGCAGTATACGCGACAAATCTGTTGTAGCGGGTTTTATAACTAGATGTTCCGGTACAGGCACATAGCCTACTCCTACCGAAAGAGCCTGCACAAGGCTTATCACCTCCATCCGACAAATGAATCACCCTCAACACTCTTGTACCCGCAATCATTCTCGCTACTTCGGGAGATAGCGGGTTCTAACTCCTACTGTCGGAAGCCGTAAAAAATAGCAAATACTAGGCGAGGGACCTGCGCGATCGTCATAACGTGTAATTACATGATCTAGCCGGATGCCCTTCCTGACGGCATAAGTTGCCAGAATTTGAATCGCGGTATCCATCATCGTGTCTGACTTGCGTGTATGCAAGCTCACGCGTATTTTTTGGTGAGATATCATGCTACTTCCGTTCGCCAGCTATAGCGGAAACTCGCAGTACTGCGTCTATTTCGTCTTACAACTTGGAGGAGACAACATGTGTACATATAATTTATGATTTTTCACCCCCCTATTTTTTAAAAAAACATGTAAGTATGTAGTATCTCGCAACATTCTTATCCGTGTGTGTGTGTTTCGAGAAAAAAGAGTAACGTGTATCAGTGTTCTAGTCGTGGTGCAATTACCAAGCGAGTGACCGAGCGAGTTGGCTACGCAGTGTGCTTTCTTGATTTTCGTATGACATATATCAGTGTATTTGCAATTACTAAGCGTCTTAGCAGTGCGGTGAACGAGTTAGCTACGCGGTACAGATTTTTTATTTTCGCACTAAGCAAATCATTTGAAGTGTTGCCGAGTTAGCTATGCGATATGTGCACAGTGTGTTTTTGATTTTCGTACTAGGCAAGTGATAGGCGAGATAGCTATGCGATATGTGCACAGTGTGTGTTTTTGATTTTTAGACTAGGTAAATCATTGAAGTTGTACTTTTGCTCTGAACACATCAAACAATGTTCTAATCACATGTTGTATCGAGTACAGTGTTCGATTCTAGTCTTGCTATGTTTCAATCTAATGTTCGCAGAACAAAGGTATCCCCTAACATGTTGTATCGGATCACATGTTAAGGTTATCGACATCGAGTGTAGTGTTCGATTCTAGTCTTGTTATGTTTCAATCTAGTTGTTCTTAGAACAAAGGTAACCCCTGATATGTTGTATCGAGTACAGTGTTCGGTTCTACTTGTTTAGTGATCTGAACACATCAATCAATGTTCTGATCACATGTTGTATCGAGTGCAGTGTTCGATTCTAGTCTTGTTATGTTTCAATTTGATCTTCTTAGAACAAAGTTATCCCCTGACGTGTTGTATTGAGTACAGTGTTCAATTCTAGTTGTTTAGTGATCTGAACACATCATACTATGTTCTAATCACATGTTGAATTTAACAACATCGAGAACAGTGATCGATTCTAGTTGTTTAGTGATCTGAACACATCAATCAATGTTCTGAATCACATGTTAGGGTTAACGACATCGAGTGCATTGTTCTATTCTAGTCTTGTTATGTTTCAATTTGATCTTCTTAGAACAAAGTTATCCCCTGACGTGTTGTATTGAATAAAGTGTTCAATTCTAGTCTTGTTATGTTTCAATTTGATCTTCTTAGAACAAAGTTATCCCCTGACGTGTTGTATTGAGTACAGTGTTCAATTCTAGTCTTGCTATGTTTCAATCTGATCTTCTTAGAACAAGGGTATCCCCTGACATGTTGTATCGAGTACAGTGTTCGATTCTAGTCTTGATCACTTATTTTGTGTTCTGAACACATCAATCAATGTTCTGATCACATGTTGTATCGAGTACAGCGTTTGATTCTACTCTTCTTATGTTTCGCAAGTCTAAACATGTACAATAATGTTATCGCTGCACATGCTTGCCTTCGCGATGCAGGTTTAAACTTGTTCGATATAAAGCTATGCCTTGACATAAGAGACGGAGGAGGAGGAGGAGGTAGAGAAGGAGGAGGAGGAGAATGATAAGGTCTTAACAGTCTATGTATAGTCGCCATTGTTTAAAGATGACACCTGTCAAAAGAATTTTTCAAATTATCCACCACCACATTTCAGCTAAAGAGGGCAGCAGGGTGCTCTGTTGATTAAGCACATAGAATTTCAATTTGCTCTCCACCGCATGCATAACAGCAACCGTTATCTTGCGCAGTAGCCTCTAAGCTAGCTTTCTTCATAAGAGTAGCCGCCATCTTGTGCGAGCACCCCCTAAGCTGTCTCATAAGCAGCTATGTATAGCCGCCATCTTGCGTCCGCCATCTTGCGCAAGCATCCTTAGGGTTGTCTCTAGCCATCTTGTGGAAGGACCCTTAAGCCGCCTCATAAGAGCAACCACCATCTTGCGCAAGCATCCCTAGGGTGTCTCATAAGGAGCCTTGTATAACCGCCATCTTGCGCAAGCATCCCAAGGGAGTCTCATAAGAACCTATATATAACGACCATCTTGCATAAGCACCTTTACGGAGTCATGTATAGCCACCGTCTTTTGCAATTAGCGTCGAGAGATGGCTGCTGTAGAATTTTTATTTTTAAATTATCCGCCACCATATTTCAAAGGCGTGTACCTAAAGAGAGTAGCACTGAGGTTTGCGATGTAAGATGGCGGATGACAGCTGACAAAAAGCGCGTGGGTTTGTTTACTAAACAAGAGCACGTGGAATTTTTCAATTTGGCGCCACCACATTTCAAAGGTATCTAGCTAAAGATGGCAGCACGGTGCTCTCTTGATTAAAGATGGCGGGTGACAGCTAACAGAACTTTTCAAATTGCCCGCTACTACAGAGAGCAGCACGGTGCTCTGTGGATTAAAGATGGCGGATGACAGCTAACGAATTTGCCCCGCATGAGGGCAGCACGGTGCTCTGTTCATTAAAGATGGCGGATGACAGCTAACGAAATTGCCCCGCATGATAGCAGCACGGTGCTCTATTGATTAAAGATGGCGGATGACAGCTGACAAAAGAGCACGTGGCTTTGTTTCCAAACAAGAGCACATAGAATTTTTCAAATTGCCACCACCACATTTCAAAGGTATCTAGCTAAAGAGTACAGCACTTAGGTTTGTGATGCAAGATGGCGGATGACAGCTGTCAAAAAGCACGTGAGTTTGTTTCCAAACAAGAGCACGTGGAATTTGCCACCGGCACAAAGAGGGCAGCACGGTGCTCTCTGGATTAAAGATGGCGGTTGACAGCTGTCAGAAAAGCACATCGGTTTGTTTCCAAACAAGAGCTCGTAGAATTTACCACCACCACATAGAGGGCAGCGCGGTGCTCTCTGGATTAAAGATGGCGGATGATAGCTGTCAAAAAAAGCGCATAGGTTTGTTTCCAAACAAGAGCATAAAGAATTTTTCAAATTGCTGCCACTATTTTTCAAAGGTAACTAGCTAAAGAGTGCAGCACTGAGGTTTGCGATGCAAGATGGCAGATGACAGCTGTGACGTACCACATTTCAAAGGTAAGTAGCTAAAGAGGGCAGCACGGTGCTCTCTGAATTAAAGATGGCGGATGATAGCTGTCAAAAAAAGCGCATAGGTTTGTTTCCAAACAAGAGCATAAAAATTTTTCAAATTGCCGCCACTACATTTCAAAGGTATCTAGCTAAAGAGTGCAGCACTGAGGTTTGCGATGCAAGATGGCGGATGACAGCTGTGACGTAAAAATTACCCGCCACCACATTTCAAAGGTAAGTAGCTAAAGAGGGCAGCACGGTGCTCTATGGATTACAGATGGCGGATGACAGCTGCACGTGGATTTGTTTATCTCGCGCTAGTTAGGTTAAATTGGTACCACTAAGTTTTAGGCCCGCCAAGATGGCAGCACTGCCGATGACAGGTGACGAATTTGCAGCTACTGCGATAAAGAGGGCAGCACGGTGCTCTGTAGTTTAAAGATGGCGGATGACAGCTGTCGAAAAAGCACGTGGCTGTCAAAAAACACGTGGATTTGTTTATCTCGCGCTAGTGTGGTTAAGTTGGTACCACTAAGGTTTAGGTCCGTCAAGATGGCAGTACAGAGGTTAGCGATACGTTGTTGTCTGTCAAAAAGCACGTGGCTGTCAAAAAACACGTGGATTTGTTTACCTCGCGCTAGTTAGGTTAAGTTGGTACTACAGAGGTTTAGGCCCGTCAAGATGGCAGTACTGAGGTTAGCGATGCGTTGTTGTCTGTCAAAAATCACGTGGCTGTCAAAAAAACACCTGGCTTTGTTTACAAATTCAAATCTCGCGCTAGTTAGATTAAGTTGGTACCACTGAGGTTTAGGCCCGTCAAGATGGCAGCAGTGAAGTTAGCGATGCGTTGTTGTCGACGACAGCTGTCAAAAAGCACGTGGCTTTGTTTACAAATTCAAATCTAGCGCCAAAATTCAAATTTCCCGCCAAAATTCAAATTTCCCGCGGGAGGAGGAGGAGGCGGCCGAATCCCTGTATTATACTACTCCCCTAGTATTTTGCATAACCTACATAGCGTCCTATTCCGTCTTAATTATTTTTCTTTTCGTCGTAACTTTTCTTTATAATGTAACTTTTATTTAACGGTAACATTTCGGCGACTCTCGGGTTTAACTTAACTTTGGAAACCGTATCATTGTGATGCGATAGTGTGTAACACCATACGGAAATACCACATGTCAGTGTTTGCGTACACTTGTTGCCATACAATATAAACAATGGACTATAAAAAGAAGCTCAGTCTTGATGTATATAATGTTGTTTGTTGAACTTGATTTGAAATTTTGTATTATCATTCAAGTAATGTTTTAATTTCCATTTATTTTCTATATTTTGAGTTCATTTTGACATATTATTATTCCTTGATTTAATTATTTTCTCGTAATATGATCGGGGATATTTATCAATAAATCCATCTTACCCCCTATGATTGTTTCTCATTCGTGTTATACCTCCATTTCCTGTCATTGACTGATATTTTAGTGTAGAACTTCGACTTTTTATCCTGACCCAACCGACAACCAACCCACACTCTGCCCAACCCTGAGTTAGTCGGATGTTCATACAGGGGTGGAGGCATCGTCCTAGAGGGTATTTACCCTTGGGTACGGTACAGTTAAACAGATTAAGAAAGAAAGAAAGAAAGAAAGAAAGAATAATGCAAGGAATGTTACTGCGCTGTTTACCTGAAAATAAACATATAAAACCATAACATCCACCAGACCATTCTGATGACTGGAACCAACTGGGGTCGAACAGCGACCCGTATACTATGACACAACGACCTGTATCGGTCGACCGAGCTCGATAGCTGGAGTCGCTTAATTGCGGCCAGTATCCAGTATTCGGGAGATAGTGGTTTCGAACCCCACTGTCGGCAGCCCTGAAGATTGTTTTCCGTGGTTTCCCATTTTCACATCGGGCAAATGCTGGGGCTGTAACTTAACTAAGTCTACGGCCGCTTCCTTCCCACTCCTAGCCACTTCCTGTCCCATCGTCGCCGTAAGACCTATCTGTGCCGGTGCGACGTAAAGCGAACTGGAAAAAAAGAAAGGTTTCGCTCGAATCACTGACCCGTATGGGTCGAACAGATGACCATTTGGGGGGCGTGCGCGTGAATACAAAGAGATACTGAAGTCGCCTGCACGTTCCCTGAGAGGAGCTACCTCAGAACTTTCTACACATATATAACCTGGAATCCTACGTAAGAAATGCTATCTTTATGAAGAGGGGATTCGACGGAGGGACCCTAGCCTAACCGTCTAGGTGTACGAGCATGCCAGTGTCAATGCAACTGAATGAATCTTATGTTACTATTTACATCGTCATTTCAACACATAAAATTCTTGGAAGATGTCCCTGAAGCCTTACACGATTATGATATTCACCTGCCGTGGTCTTAATCACAGGGCATTATGAACCCCGGCTCCTAAGGGAAGCCTAACTTGTTGGCATTTAACAGTCTGACTAAGGGCAAATATTATTATTGTTGCTATTATTATTAAGATAACGAATGAGATGATCATGATTATTAATTTTACTATCATTGAATTATGATTATTATTGTTGACCAAGCATGATTTCGTTTAAATTGTAAAAATTAGCATTCCAACACATTATCATTCATGCGGAAAATAAATTAACCTCTATGATCTCTCGGGTCGTGATACTCCAAAATAACCATAAATGTAGCCTGTACCTGTACTTGTTCGTTCGTACTGTACTGGGGTGTGATCCCATGCACACGCCGTAATTCAGTCTTAATTCCCATACGTCCCATGGGCTGATAATTTAACATTTCCAGTCACCCGGACGCTTATATATTCTTTTTTTCTCTCGTTGCTTCTTTATTTATTTCGCAGCTTCTTTGTTTACTTCCGCTGTGCAGGAATCTTTCTCCCATTCTTACACTAAGGCAGTCATTATTCATAGATTTCAAAAATGATGCTATTGCCTCGACGACAACAGTACGGTCTATATATTTGTCAGACTGCATGTCATTCAATTGACCCCATACGGTACTTGACTTATTTCTCTGAGATTAACCTCCGCGACTGACCTTATGGTGTGATTTTATATCTCCACAAAATCTTAACGATCACGGACATCTGATGTTTATCCCGTGATTTCAAACTACAATGTAAACAACAAATTTAGATCACATTTAGAACTCGCTCGCGTCCGGTGACAGCGTCCTAACACATTTAATTAACATAATTTTTTACTTACACACTATTTAGAAACCGGGTTCGTGAGCTGAGCATAACTTTGATGATTCCTAACATCCAATGTTTAGCACTGTTTACATTCCGAACTCATATTCATCTCCCGACGGTTGACGCTATCCAAAGACACCGGCAAAGTCTCGGCATCCTGACTACATTTCTAAAGCAACCTTCCGCATTTACAACACATTAAAATTCACTGGCAATTTCGTACCTCTGGTCTCAATACAGCAACATGCCTTATTTCTAAGCATAAAATAATATAAGCTTGACCGTTGTGCAACTACGCGTGCTTCATCCGAGCACTCGGCTGAGGGTGGGTATCATTCTTCACACTCTTGTATGAAACAACCCAAACACAAACAAACAAAGAAAACCAAAGCAAAATATGCACAAGAAAACAAGCTTCATTTAAGCCTTCAACCCATTATTTACATTTGAATGTGTCCCTTCGTCTCATTTAAACCTAAATCATTTAGCCGGGAAGCGGCCTATCTACTACACTAAAGTAACCATTATTAATGAGAAAATTCATCACCTCTATTAAGACGATATCAAGTCTACATAATTTTAATATCATGGTACTCATCTCAGATAGCTCGGCGTTTTGGACGGATGAAGGACTGAAGTCACATCCGCCTTAAGCAATCATGGTGCTGGGATTCATAAAAAGGAGTTGAATATTAATCCAAGGGACTTGTTTAATAGACATATCTTAGCCTAAAAACAAATAAATTTCAGAGATATTTGAAAACTTTGGTGCCTAATACAACCAGCACATTCACCGTACAATCGTCACACCTCTCCCGAAACAATAAATCTGTTGTAAATCGTACCGCACCAAGCAACGCGGGTGTGCACTCCACGGTAATCGAACTCGACAATCCCGGAAATGTTTGTGTCTCCACTGTTGAACATACGAGTATATGTGCTTAACTTGCAAACCACATTTCAATTATAATTTATTCTTCGTGTCCACATGCCGATTTTTATCTCATAACGAATATCTACTTTTAGCATAATATTGAAATATGGCGCTACTCAGAAAAAAAAAAAAAACCATGACGGAATGTTACAACGACAATATACACATTTATAATTAAACTGAGACAGACCTTGGCTGTGGAGTCCTCACACTCATTGTAATCTTTCTTCCTCGTGGTAAAACGTCGAGTCCGCCTCTGTGGTGTAGTGATTAGTGAGACTAACTGCAATCCCCGGAGGTGCGGGTTCGGTTCCCGGCCCTTCCACGAAATGTGGAAAGTGCTACGAGGGCTGGAACGGGGTCTACTCAGCCTCGGAATGTCAACTGAGTAGAGGTGGTTTCGATTCCACCTCAGCCATCCTCGAAGTAGTTTTCCGTGGGTTCCCACTCCTCCTGCAGGCAAATACTGGGATGATACCTAACATAACGCCACGGCCGCTTCGTTCCCACTTCCTTGTCTATCCCTTGCAATCTTCCCATCCCTCTCACAGCATAGCAGGTAAGGCCACCTGACGTGGTTCTGGTCCTCCTCCTCAGTCGAATCCCACTCCCCAGGGCACTGCCCTTGAGGCGGTAGAGGAGGGATTCCTCGCTGAGTCCGAGGAAAAACCAACTCTGGAGGGTATACGGATTGAGAAAGAAAGGTAAAACGTCGCACTATCACATCACAAGTTTTCAGCGACGAAAGGATGGAAAAGGGCTAGGATTAGGAAGGGAGCGGCCGTGTCCTTAATTAAGGTACAGACCCTGCATTTGCCTGGTGTAAAATAGGAAACCACGGAAAACCATTTCAAAGCTGCCGACGGTGGGATTTGATCCCATCATCTTCTGGATGTAAACTCACAGCTACGTAACCCTCATGGTAATCAGGCCACCGGCTATCTCATAAGGTTTATTTCACCATATTCACCAATACAATGCACATTACTGATGGGCAGAATTTCACTTTCATATTCATCTTAATAGTTAACACTTTTCACTTATTACACCTTAAACAAAAAACATATTGTTCTTCCATTCGAATTGCGTTAGCACGGTGTCATTCACTGCCTGGCAAGAAACTGAAGCATCCAGAAGAGGAGAAGGAAACTAACTGAAACTTCACGTGTTGAGAATGTATGTTATGTTATTTCAGTGATTACAAAAAACGAGTCAAATTTACAAAGAACTTGGCTGTATTAGCTCACTTATCAGTATGACGTCTCATCCACTCTGGCAAGGACGCATGTACTGATTCGGTTGGGAAAGGTGTCATAAAGCCGTTTCATCCTTTCCTGAGGCAAGCTGGCCCACAACTGTTGTAACTGGTTCTTCATATCCTGGATACTGGCACTGGGACGGAGTTCACGTCCGAGCTGGTCCAACACATGTTTTATCGGGGACAGATCTGGGGATTTTGTTGGCCACAGGAATACCTCAACACCAAACAGAGAGTTCATAGAGACACGTGCCGTGTGTGGACGAGCATTGTCGTGTTACAAAATAGCGCCACGATACTGTCGCGTGAGAGGTAACACAGAGGACGCAGGGTGTCCGTGACGTACCGTTGTACCGTCAGAGTTCCCTCAATTACTACCAGCCATGACCTGAAGTCAAACCCGATGGCTCTCCACACCATGATACCAGGAGTAACACCGCTGTGCCTCTCCAAACCGTTGAAAGAATGGGATCTCATCCCCAGATCGCCGCCATACTCGCAGACGATGATCATCCGGGGTAGTGCAGAATAGCGATTCATCGCTGAACACAATGCGATGCCATTTATCAACCGAACTTGCTTCCCGGTCACGGCACCACTCCAAACGCAGCCGTTTGTGTTGTGGTGTTCACGGCAGCCTACGCATGGGTCGGTACCTCCGTACTCCGGATGCTGCTAGTCTTCGACCAATGGTGCGAGATGACACAGAATTTTTCAGGGAGTCCATTATTCGTTCTCGGATGGCAGGCGAAGATGTGCGATGGGTTATGATGTGCTTGGTGCACAATACGGTGATCCTCCCGTTTAGTGGTCAGACATGATCGGCCGCAACCTTGACGACGAGTATGCCTGCCCTCACGTTCCCATGCAGTCCAACATCGGGTCACTATCACATCCAAATGCCCCTCAAATCTGGATATTGCACAATTTGAGAAGCCGACCAAACGGAGACCAACAATGAGGCACCTTTCAAACACTGTTAGGTGCTGAAAACAGTCTCACAGGAGTACACGGCATCTCCGTATCAGTGACAGTGATCAGTCGTCATCTAACGCTGTTCATGCTAGTTCCATACCGTACCAAGCATTTTTTGTTATGGAAAATATTAATTGGGAGGGAATAGGACGACAAAGTGTTTGAATTTTTAAAAAGACTATATATACAGTAGATATCAGAAACGTAACATGGTACAGACTTGAAAATTGATATTTGGAATCTCCTGCAAAAGTAGATAATTTGCTTCCGGAAATTCCACTTAAGGGGGAATGAAACGGTGGTGATCTTTAAAATGAGCATATCTACAGTACATCTCAAAAACTTAATATGTTACAGACGTGAAAAATGTTATATTTAATCTCTTTTAAAAATAAGGATGTATGTATTTTTTGTTTCCGGAAAAACCGCTTGGAGATGAGGTAAAAAGGACTGAAAAGGGGGCTGAGTTATTTTTAATATGATAGTGATATCTCAAAAACTGAAGATGTTACAGACTGAAAAGTTGGTATTTGCAGTCTCCTTTCAAAAAAAAGAAAAGGAAAACGTGTTTTTCTTTTCGGAAAATCCAATTAAGGGTGTGTGAAATAATTGAAAAATTAGCGGAATTCTTTGTATGATGATACTGTACTTATACCTCCAAAAATAAAGATGATGCAGACGTGAAAATTCTTATTTCGAATATCCTTTGAAAATAAATAAATACATATTCCGTTGTTTTCGGAAAGTCCATTTAAGGGGGGAGGAAAGTGGACAGAAGTGAAGAAGAAGTTGAATTGTTTTTATGAGGATACTTATATCACAATAACTGAAGATGTTACAGACGTACAAACTGGTATTTAGAATCTTCTTTAAAAATAAAGAAACACGTACTTTTTGTTTTCGGAAAATCCACTTAAGGGGCTGAAAAGAATTGGAAAAGCGGGTGATTTTTTTTAATGAGTAATGATATACCTACCGTATATGTCAAAAACTTAACATGTTACAGATATGAAACTTTGAATTTGGAAAGTCCTTTAAAAATACAGGAACAGGATTTTTTTGGAAAAGGCACTTAACGGGGGTGAAAAGAAGTGAAAAAAGAGTTGAAAAATTGTTTTATGAAGATACGTATCTCTCAAAAACTGAAGGCGTTACAGATGTGGAAATTGGTATTTGGAATCTTCAAAAATAAAGAACTTTGGTGGGGATTGGGGGAAGACTTATAAAGGGGTTGCATTCTTTTTATGGGGATACATATATCTCAGAAGCTGAAGGCTACAGACGTGAAAATTGGTATTTGGAATTGGAATCTCCTTTAAAACAAGGAAACACACATTTTTGGGAGGGCAATCAACTTAACGGGGGGGGGGGAGGAGTTGAATTTTTTTTATGAGGATACTTATATCTCAAAAACTGAAGATGTTACAGACGTGAAATTTGGTATTTGGAAGAGCCTTTAAAATGAAGAAAACTTTTTTCTTCGACTTGAGTGAAGACTGTTTCTCAATGTATATTTCTATGCCGGATGGTCATCTTAGCCCAAAATGGCAATACCACAAACGCGGTTTAAAAAGATTTTCTGGAGTAAATGAAACACGCTTTTTCGGTGAGTTTTATTACTTTAGGGATTTTTCAGATAATGTCTTGGTACAGTACCGAGGAACGATTACTTTTATGAAATTACGAAATACACGCAAGCGAATCCGCGGGTAACTGCTAGTATTTAAATAATTAAGAACCTACTTTTATCATCGTTGTCCACATCTCCCTCTGCTTCTTCAGCTGTCTATGGCCTAGTTCATTATTCCCGAGGTAATCCACCCACCTCCATGCGCCTCACATGAACCCGCTTACTGATCAAACAAATACTTAAATAACTGTTGCAATTCTCCTTTTTCCTTACTTGCGGATAGATGCAATTACTTATTTCGTCCAACCAGAAGGTACCGTACTTTAATCAAATTCCCTGATAATCATAGTACTCTATTATATATGAATTCGAACTTCGATATGTTAGACCGGGATTCAATTCCAGGCTCTGCTAAGAATTTAAGATTGGTGTGAGGGACTGAATTGAGATGTGCACAAGTTGAGGAGCACAACTGAGAAGAAAACTGGGTTAAATTCTCACTCTCCGTCATCCTAGGAGAATTTACCACATTTGAACTCCAAAGAAGAGATGGACAAGATTCGTAATATGCTACGATGTAGGAAAGCTGGGTGTACGAAGTGTTCAAGGGAACTGTACATAAAGTGCACTAGAAAGAAAATAATTGACTTCAGGATGGGGTAAAGTTGATCCATTACAAGGTTTCTTAGAGTTGGTTTTATGATGTTCTGCTTGTATTATTTAAATAGCGCATTACATAAGTTATCATAAAAATATGAAACTTTATTTAATTTGTAGTGTGTTTACTTCTGTGAAAAGTATTTATGTAGCATTGTCTGTTTCCATGAAACTCTTTACCTTCTTAAACGCTTGTGTATTTCGATACCAAGGATAAAATTGGTTAATTTTTTAAATCGCTGTTTGCTCAAGATCTAGGGAATATAAATATAACAAATTGTATCGCCTTCCTCTTCGTGATTAGCTCAGTGGTTTAGTTCTTGGCTTCCCACTCAAAATGTTCAGGTTCGAATCGCGGTCGATCCCGGGTTGAGATTTTCATCTCAAGGGTTTCGTGGAGTCAGGAAAGGCCCCCGACCAAAACTAAAATCAGCCTAGGTGGCTCCAGCGAGCCCAGAAATAACTGGGATAAGCTGTAGGAAGTATAAAATATGGTACTTAGTTATGGTTAACTAGTCTTAAGAATCTTGGCTACATGACTCATTTCTCTCATCCGTCTGAGAAGGTGGCAGTGTCAGAAAAGCAGTCCTGATATGATCGCAATATTTCCTAGACCAGGAAAATAGCTGAATTCAGTAGCTCTTCTGGTGGCCAACCCTGAGCAGCAAACACGCGACCTCCTCAATAACAAGAACGGTCTCCAAGGTAAATGTTGACAGAGCGTACCGCTACACTTTCTTTGCCAGGACTCTCGAGACGGAGTGACCCAGTTTGTGAAGCGTGCACCAGATGGATCTGAGCACGTTTTCTTTATTATTCATGGAACAATGTGGAGTTGAAGTTAACGCGGAACCAAATGTCTTGCAAGGGGAGTATCATCAAATACCTCAAAGACCACAGAGGAATTTGTTCACCCAGGAAGTGAGAGACCAGTTATAACTCGAACCACTGACATGCATCATCGTAGCCACAAAGTGACAGAGGAAGTCAATGCCTCATTACCTGTCATGGTACGTTGACAGTTATACAATTATTTTCTCATACCCTATATTCTCCTGGGAGTGCAAATCTTAGTCTTCATCTTTGAGAATTTGAACATGTTGTAAAATATTACTTGAACATGTAGGCTACTAACCTGGGCGACTTTCTTATCCTAAAGCTAAGACAGTGTTCTTATAATCTGATTGTTGACAAATTATTGTTGTTAGTTATTGTTAGGGATTTGGGGCATCTTAAAAGACCTCGTGTACTTTTGAGTGTGAAAACTATGTGTTAATAGAGTAAAAGTTCGTTATAGAATCATCGATTTCAGTGACACGTCCTGTCTAGTGTCAGGTGTTCTTGGCACCGAAATATTCCTCATAAGGAAAGTTTCATTAAGTCTTGCTTAATACTACGGACACGAATGCGTCCACTCGTATATAACGTCATTTTAAACCTCAGTTTGTATTAGGATTTTCTAAGAACCAAAATATTTGATGATTTCTATCGTCACTAAAATATAATGAAATGTTGCATGGCTTTTAGTGCCGGGAGTGTCCGAGGACAAGTTCGGTTCGCCAGGTGCAGGTCTATTGATTTGACACCCGGAGGCGACCTGCGCGTCGTGATGAGGATAAAATGATGATGAAGACGGCTCATAGACTACACCCAGTCCCTAAGCCAGTGAAATTAACCAAAGATGGTTGAACTTCCCAACCCTGCTGGAAATTGAACCCGGGACCCCTGTGATCAAAGGCCAACACCCTAACCATTTAGCCATGGAGCCGGATCTCTCTCGTCACTTAAACATGATGACGCTCAAGATTATGTCGATGACAGAGATGACAACTTGCCATTTTCTGAATTGTTGCGAAAAATAATCGATGACAATGAAATTTATGCAACAATAGGTGAATGCTTAGTTACAATGGAGCAAAAGCGGACGGCGATTACGGGTCACGGAGACCGTGAAGAGAAGCAGGGAGAAGAAAAGTCTGATCTGCTTATCCCAACTGTGAATGATGCTTCAGAAGCCATCGGAGTTACCAACATGTTCTACGAAGCTAGGGGAAGGCGCAGTGAAATTTTGACGCAAAGCATAAACATAGAACGTAATTTAGAAAGTATGAATTGGACAAGTAAGAGGAGACAGAAAAAGATAAATCTTCATTATTCCTGAATGATGAAGCTTGTTGAGTACTACATATCTTTCTTTCTTTTTCTACCGCTTTTCCCACACCTTTGGGGTTGCGGGTGCGAATTGTGTCGCACATATGCATTTGGTCCTGTTTTACGGCCGGATACCCTTCCTGACGCCAACCTTATACGGAGGGATGTAATCGCTATTGCTTCTGTGGTGGTTGGTAGTATAGTGTGTTGTGTGAATATCAAGAGGAAAGTGTTCGGACAAACACAAACACCCAGTCCTCGGGATAGAAGAATTAATCAGAGGTGATTAAAATCCCCGACCCGGCCAGGAATCGAACCTGGGACCCTCTGAACCGAAGGCCTCAACGCTGACCATTCAGCCAATGAGTCGGACTCGTTGAGTACTGCACATACACATACAAAATAAGCCTAATTAAGTCTTGTTCCATATAATCTTTCACCTCACTCTATTCACAAAATTAATCTCGATTACAACGACACTAATTTGCAACAACACAATTTTCAGGTCCCGTGGATATAATAACCAAGTTCTACTGTATTGTGCGGTCTATGGTCGTGTATGGAACTCTATCCATAGGCCTACCGGGCGAGTTGGCCATGCGGTTAGGGGCGCGCAGCTGTGAGCTTTCATCCGGGAGATAGTGGGTTCGAATCCCACTGTCGGCATCCCTGAAAATGACTTTCCGTGGTTTTCCATTTTCGCACCAGGCAAATACTGGGACTGTACCTTGATTAAGGCCACGGCCTCTTCCTTCCAGCTCCTAGGCCTTTCCTATCCCATCGTCGCCATAAGACCTATCTGTGTCGATGCGACGTCAAGCCACTAGCAAAAATTCATAGGCCTAAGAATTAGCCGGGTTGCGTGGATCAGACTGTAGGCTTTCTTAGCCGAATTTGGTGGGATCATTCTCCGCTCAGCCCGGTGGTATTTGAATGTTCTCAGAATACGGTAGATGGAATGGTATGTAAAAGAAGTCCAGTGGGACATGATTCCCTACACCTCGCCGACTCTGAAAACCCTTAAAGAAGTTAGTGAAAGGTGATGAAGAAGTATGTCTTCTTCGTCCTAACCATTACAAATATTCAAGAGCTGAGGAAGGATCTGATGGTGATAGGGACGACCGCTGAAAGGTGTCTCAATGCTCGCTTTAGACCACGGTCGCTTCCTTCCCACTCCTAGCCCTTTCCTATCCCATCGTTGCAGTAAGACCTACCTGTGTTGGTGCGACGTAAAACAAACTGAAAAGAAAAATAACTTTAAAATACTCCTTTATAGGGAGAAATTCTGACGTCTCTTAACACCGTTAGTAGACCAAGACATTGAGCGCATAAAGTTATTACTATTGTTATTCTTTCTGGCTCCCTGGCTGAATGGTCAGCGTCGAGTCTTCGGTTCAGGAAGCGCGGGGTTCGATTCCCAGCCTGGTCGGAGATTTTAACCGCGTTTGATTAATTCCTCTGACTCGGCGAACTGGGAGTTTTTGTTTATCTCAATAGATGCCTCTTCCTACAGATATAACATACCGTAGTACCAACTACACACAAGCACGCAATAGTGAATACTATATCCCTTTACAGAGGATTAGCGTCAGAAAGATCATCCGGTAGTAAAAGAAGGTTAAGAGTCCACATGTGAACCCACGACCCCACCAAAGTGTGGGAAAAGAGGTGTATCATCATCATCATCATCATCATCATCATCATCATTATTATTATTATTATTATTATTATTATTATTATTATTATTATTCGTTTTATTCATTCAAAGAGCGCGTTGTAACCTATTAGTTGGCTTGACGGCTTTCACCTTCCTATCCTCCCAACCTGCCAAAATCTTTTAAAGAATTCGCTGTGTTTTTCGTGCGTTCTTCTGACCATTTCTTAACAGTTTTATTTTTTAGGTTTCTCTGCAAATTTGTGCTTTGTTATTAATGTTGTAAAAGAGCCTGCAATGTTTTTGATGTCTTCTGTTATGCTCATTTCTTGCATATTCTTCTTTAGTGCTCTTTTTATTTTGCTTTGTGTATGTACGCACATTATACATTACGAAGAGTGTGTACAAAAAGAAAAATGTAGACACCTATGGAAAACAACAGAAACGCAACAAAAGCACAAAGTTGGTAATGTGGGATTAAAAATATAAAATAATCGTTCATTGTGTGTCAGCCACTTGTGGCTCTGAGGAGCGCTATAACGCGAAGAGACATATTCAGTACGAACTTGTTTTAGAGCAGATAATCTCAGTATCGGATATCAGCTTCAGTCAGTTGCTGAATATCAGTGGTAGGATTAGGACGGCGGGCAATTGCTCTCTTCATTTCCTGCCACCGAGCAAATGGCCGTTCGGTTAGGGGCGCGCAGCTCTGAGGTTGCATTCGGGAGATAGTCAGTTAAACCCCACTGTTGGCAGCCCTGAAGATAGTTTTCCGTGGTTTCCCATTTTCACACCAGGCTGCACCTTAATTAAGGCCACGGCCACTTCCGTCCCTCTCCTGACTCTTCCCTATTCCATCGTCGCCATAAGACCTATATGTGTCCATGGGACGTTAAGCAAATTAAAAAAAGATTTTTAAAAGTCGCGTTTCCTGCCACGCGTGTTCAACACAGTTCGTCTCCATAGATTATCCCGGCCACACCTTCGCTCTATATAGCCTACCATGCGTGTCATGGAAGTGATTGGCCACATCCTGGAGCGCTATCATTAGCCCACCTTACAGTGACTCTATATGAACAGTGTGGCCAAGGCCAGTCCAGCCGCCATGTTTTAGCCAAGTACTCAATCAGCTGATAAATGAAGTAGAGTGATATTATTATTTCAATAAAGAATAGAATAGGTCAATGTTTTAAGATGTTATTTATTTCGCTTATGCCGTATGTATATAGGCTTATCAGTATTTGTTATATTTAGAGTCTGACTACCTGATGTAAGACTTCAAAATGTAGAGTTATACGTGGTACAGGACTACAAGTCACAATTATTGAAGAGGTTAGACATTCTGTGTTGGTAGCTAGGCCTATCATAACATTTATATTATAAAACATGTGGCATAAAATAGTATAGTCTTCGTCTTGAATAATGTATGTGATGACTATAAAGTTAGCCTACATTTCTTTTTTCTATTTGCTTTACATCGGACTGACACAAATAGGTCTTACGGCGACGATGGGACAGGAAAGGCCTAGGAACGGGAAGGAAGCGGCCCTGGCCTTAAATAAGGTACAGCCCCAGCATTTGCCTGGCGTGAAAGTGGGAAACCACGGAAAATCATCTCCAGGGCTGCCGACAGTGGAGTTCGAACCCACTATCTCCCGCATTCAAGCTCACATCTGCGCGCCCCTAAACGCACGGCCAACTCGCCCGGTCATTTAAATTATTTTTAAAAATATAACATTACCATATATCAGGCTACATGGTTTTATATATCAGAATATACAACGCAGTATCATAAAACTATACATAGAAATGTACTTTTTATATATGACTTATCGGTACGTATATAATATGAACACACGCAGAAGATATAAAATAATATAACTAGTTAACCGATGGGTAGACAAAATTGTATTACCTAGCTCTATATTTATGTTAACGTATTATAAGTTAACATAATATAGTGTACCATTTTACTCGTGGTACTAACAGAAATAATAGCGAAAACCTGCTACTCTTTAGTGACGAAAACAACCAACTGCCATGGTCCCCGGGTTGTGTATAGTGCTCCTTTAATGATGGCTACAGTTTGATCCCCGCAACGAGGAATTAAATATTAGTATCACTATACAACAGGCCTATCGTTTGAGAAAATACTACTTGTTGCTCGGTGAAAACAAGCAGTTTTCCTGATCCCGGAGTACTTGTATTCAGTACTCAATTACCGACTATCTGCTGCTCGATTTCAGTGATGTGCGACTAATTCTGTGCCCCGGTACGGTTAATACTTGTAGATATCCGCTGTATTTTAAACATTCTATTTGCTAGTATCGGATTTGATAATACATTGTTATTACTGTTATCATTACCTTCTTCTTTTTCTACCGCTCTTCCAACAACTGTGGGGTTGTGGGTGGGAACTGCGTCACATATGTGGATTTGGTCCTGTTTAACGGCCTGATGCTATTCCTGACGCAAATCGTATATGGAGGTATGTAATCACTATTGCGTGTTTCTGTGGTGATTTGTAGTGTGGTATGTTGTCTGAGTATGAAGAGGAGAACGTTGGGACAAACGCAAACACCCAGTCCCCTAGCCTGAGCTATTAAAATACCTCACCCGGCCGGAAATCGAACCCGGGACACTCTGAACCGAAAGGCAGTACGCTGACCATTCAACCACGGAGTCAGACTATTATTGTTATCATTATAATGTATGGGAAAACTCAACTTGATGCTAGGCGGCACTTAGCCTATAACCACGTCCTTTAATAGAAGAATAGCCATAAAAGTTTGAATTCGAGAATATATCAATCATAATACCTCATACAGTGAAAATGAATGACACTTACAGTGAATGATAGGGAGCGAGCTTTCCCGTAAATTTTGTTAAGTACAGGTTTCAGATAAAACAGATATTTGTGAAAAATAATATAATCGTGATAATCTCTGTTATTTTCCTTACACGGTAAAATCGCACAAAACGTAAAATGTCGGAAATTATATTCAAAACATCTTTCCTTATGTACAGGTTTTCGATACGGCGAATAGTAACGGAGAAATCTGACATTTACTCTCTTGGCCTCTATAAAATGACTAACCCATATTGTTATTAATGTTACCATTATAATGCACGAAACAACTCTACTCGTTGTTGGGAGCGTCTTATAATGTGCCGAAAACAAGCAATTGCCTAATTTCATTTTAAAAACCTTTCCTGATCTGTTTCTGCAACCATAAGCATAACAGCCTGGCGTAATTTTCTTCAAAACTCAGACCTAAGAAGTAGCGTACGTAAATTCACACGCATTTCTTAACTAATAACACAAAATAATCTTCCGTGTTTAATAAGAACATATTTTCGGTGTATTAAAGTTAAAACAGGTAGCCTGCACTTCGCTGAAATTACGTAAAGAGTGATCTTACCCTGTGCTTAATACATACGTTTAAATCAGCTGGCGGGACATTTGGCTAAAACATGGCGGAGCCAATCAGAATGAAGCACTCGTTGGCCACACTGGTAGCCCACCTCATGCGAGCTACCCTATGGTGTGACTTAAGAGAAGTTTTTGTCACAGTCATCCTTGATATCAGTCTTCCATCGCGTAGCAGATTGCGCACTGTCCGATCTGACATATTCACTCCGGTGGCCCTCAAAAGTGGTTTTGCGATAAAAAAAACATGATTTGCAATTGATAAATTGCATTTAAAATGGTGAATGGTGAATTCGTGGAGTTCACTGCGGTTTCATTGAAAACTGAAGTACCATTTTACGTTATTTAAAAGAAAAATCAGCCACCCTAATATGACTATTGAATGTCAAAACGAAAATGATCTAAGATAGTAATTTTTTCGTGAAATTACGCACATGTCTAGGCTTAGGCTATATGATAATGAATTTAAGGTTAAGGCAAAGAGAGAGAGAGAGAGAGAAATAATTCCACGCAATTGTCAAAGTATTAAACAAAGGGTGTATCTCACCGGCAAGATAGCAATATAATTTTGTGTTATGAAATATATGTTACAAGGGGAAATAAACGACGAAAAGTAAGTTCTAGTGTAAATAATAAACGTAAGGATACATGTTTTTCCTAGAATATTTAATCATCATCATCATCATCTGTTTACCCTCCAGGTTCGGTTTTTCCCTCGGACTTAGCGAGGGATCCCACCTCTACCGCCGGGCAGTGTCCTGGAGCTTCAGACTCTTGGTCGGGGGATACAACTGGGGAGTATGACCAGTACCTCGCCCAGGCGGCCTCACCTGCTATGCTGAACAGGGGCCTTGTGGTTGGATGGGAAGATTGGAAGGGATAGGCAAGGAAGAGGGAAGGAAGCGGCCGTGGCCTTAAGTTAGGTACCATCCCAGCATTCGCCTGGAGGAGAAGTGGGAAACCACGGAAAACCACTTCCAGGATGGCTGAGGTGGGAATCGAACCCACCTCTACTCAGTTGACCTCCCGAGGCTGAGTGGACCCCGTTCCAGCCCTCGTACCACTTTTCAAATTTCGTGGCAGAGCCGGGAATCGAACCCGGGCCTCCGGGGGTGGCAGCTAATCACGCTAACCACTACACCACAGAGGCGGACTAGAATATTTAATACCGTTTAAAATCTAGGACTTGAGAATCGCATGTGTATAAAGAGGTACAGAGCTATTCAGAAATCTAATTATACTATACAGGCTGGTCGGAAATAACGTAAAACGAGTATATGAGCGTTAGAGAGTTGGTCATACTGATAAGTAATTGAAAAGAAGTACGTCGATATCTCATGCCGTTGTCACTTTATCAGCTGCTCAACTTAGCTAATCAGATCGCTTCGCGGGTGAATTCAAATGGGCTTTACGAGGCGGTGTTGCTAAATCTACACGTGGCTTGGTGAGGCTTGAGAGCAATGCCAAGAAATGAGCATCAAACACTGACATACCGTGGGTTTCAGCCAATGCCAATGGGCCGAGTCTATCAGCACGATGGTACTGCACCCTTGTTTACTGATAGTCAACATCTGCCTCTGGCTCTTGCAAATACAGATTCTTCTAATCTCACGGGGTTCCGGACTCTTCAGTCACTTAATGACATAAATCGACCAGTAACATACGGAAATCTAATTACTTCTTGAAAAAAAAAAAAAATCAAGAAGTGGGCTAAAATGGATTTATTATAAGATAAATTCTACAAATCTGGAATTTATGAACTCAAATATCAAGAACCAAACTACAACGTCACATATATAGGCCGAACAAAACGTAATTTCCACACCAGGTACAAAGAACACACAAAAAAGCAATTAGGTACAGTCGGCATTCAGCCTTCGGACAACACATATACGCCAACTCACACAATTTCACTCCGGGCTGAGTGGCTCAGACGGTTGAGGCGCTGGCCTTCTGACCCCAACTTGGCAGGTTCGATCCTGGCTCAGTCCGGTGGTATTTGAAGGTGCTCAAATACGACAGCCTCGTGTCGGTAGATTTACTGGCACGTAAAAGAACTCCTGCGGGACTAAATTCCGGCACCTCGGCGTCTCCGAAGACCTTAAAAAGTAGTTGGTGGGACGTAAAGCAAATAACATTATTATTATCACACAATTTCACGGCCATAGGCACGGATCTGAAAATCTTACATCGCAAAAAATGCCTATCAGACCAACCGCAATGCACACAAACATTTAAATAATGAACTTCTTTTCGCCCTACTAAACTAATTTCTGACTTCTTTTTTTTTGCTTTAGCGCTTCACTGGAGGAACGTCAACGTGTCATCCATCATCATAGACAAGGTAAATCTCTACGAGAAATAGCCGAAGTCGTACATAGATCGCATTCCGCTATACAGGACGTCATAAAACATTTCAAAGAACGAAAAGTGTTAGTCAACAAGGTAAGAGAGAGCTCCAGAAAAATTTTTAGTCAAAGGGATGAACGCTGGTTACTTAATGGTGTAAAAAAGAATCCAAAGTAATCTGCTCCTAAGTTGACTTTACAGGCTGAAAAGTGGTTAGGAAAGGCATGTAATCCTGAAACGGTAAGAAATGTGTTACGGAAGCATAATTATAACGGCCGATTAGCTGGGAAGAAACCTTTCATTAGCGAAGTCAACAGAAGTAAGAGAGTTGCATTTGCTAAGGAACACCAAAATAAGGATTTTGAATTTTGGAAAACAGTTCTCTTCACCGAAGAATGTAAGATAAACCTCTTTGGATCCGATGGGAGGGCTTATGTGTGGCGTAAGCCAAATACCGAAATTCAAGAGAAGAATCTACGACCATCTGTGAAACATAGTGGTAGGTCTGTCATTATATGGGGCTGTACGGCTGCTAGTGGGGTGGGTAATTTAGAGTTCAGAGAGGACATTATGGACCAACATGTATATTTAAACATCTTAAAGAAGAATGTGCAACCCAGTGTTGAAAACCTGGGGTCAGTAGTACATTCAAAGTTTATCAGGATAATGATCCGAAACACCAGGCTCTGAAATTTCGCACCTAGCGTCTTTACAAGTGCCCAAAGGTATTACAACCTCCAACCCAATCACCGTATATTAATGTAATACAACATCTATGGTCTCACCTCAAAGTACAGCAGCACTCTACTAAAACAAGAATGACTTGAAGAAAGCAATTTTAGAAGAATGGAACAAGATTGTTGTGTCTTACTAGGAAAAGCTGGTGAAATCAAAACCCAAGAAATTGAGGGACGTTAGGTTTCCTACAAAGTATTAATTATTTGGATTTGTATTCTATTTCCAACATCTACTGTAGCAAAAGACAATCATTGTGTTAGAGTAAGAAAGTGTACGAGTTTTATTTTGAGACAAAAATTGTTCTATTGTGACAAAATATATTTTCCTGGTGCATTGTTCTAAATTATGAATTGCTAAGTATGGATTATATGAAGGTTATACTCTCTAGTATTAGCAGGTATTCATTTCGTTGATGTACTGCATGTCGCTTTCCTTTATTTACTGTTATACATGCGATTATATGACTGTACGAGTTTCACTTTGAGCAACTGTATCTTCCTTCACACAATATATCACACTACCAACCACTATAGAAATACGTAATAGTCGTATAGGTCCTTCCACATAAGTTTGACGTCAGCAAGGGCTTTCGGCCATAAAACTGGGCCAAATCCATATGTGGGCTAATTATCGAACCTGGTGTGAGGAACGCTGCAGAGAAAGAAACATCACCTTCTTAGCGTTTGTCCTGCAATGGAGCAGATTGGTTTTTTTGCTATTTGCTTTACGTCGCACCGACACAGATATGTCTTATGGCGACGATAGGATAGGAAAGGCCTAGGAATTGGAGGGGAAGCGGCCGTGGCCTTAATTAAGGTACAGGACCGGCATTTGCCTGGTGTGAAAATGGGAAACCACGGAAAACCATCTTCAGGGCTGCTGACAGTGGGATGGAGCAGAGTCTGCTGCGAAAGAAGAAACATATTATTATTATTATTATTATTATTATTATTATTATTATTATTATTATTATTATTATTATTATTATTATTATTATTATTATTATACCGGGCGGTACACCTCTACGACGCAAGTTCAAATCTTGCGCCAATTGAAACTTCTCTACTGGAGAAACCCGGAACTTTAACAACTGAACTAACTCGGCTGTTTATCAGAAGATGTCACTGTGTGTTTTTGATTTGCATTTGTTTTTCAGTGATCAAGAAGTGTGGACATTCTCTAACAGATGTCTCTACCAAAAACTATGGTAATACACTCTGGTGCAATGGAATAAACTCTCTTGAAGAAATTTTGTATTCATAAGTTTTGTCTTTACTAAATGTTGTTCTGTCATTTGTGGGTTGGCAATATTAAGTTTTCTTTCCGCCTGTTTTGAATTTAACCAATCCTAAATTTCTGCAATTAATTTCCCACCAATAAGGTGTTTCTTCATTGCCTTGTGTACGAGTTTTTGCTGTCATCCAATAAAAATTGAGTGGGTGTGTCTACTCATTCCTGAAAGGTCTCGAATTTTCCACGAGGGTATAAAAACTGCTGATTTTCTTGTCTCCGGGCCATTTCAGTAACATCTAGCTTAGTGTGTGGATATGTAGCAGGGGGCGGGAAGCGCCCCGTTCTTCAGGCAGCAGCTCTTCATGAAGGTAATGGCCTCTTAACATCTTTATTTCTTGCTAGCTCAGCAGTTTGACTCCCGGGGAAGGTTCGAAACCTTTAATATGTAACCTATATCTTTAAGTATGTAAGCCTTTTCAATATTTGTAAATACTCCACTTCACTGGAACTGTAATTCGGGGATAGAGAGTGCTTTTCCCTATCGAGCTCCCCTTCATTTGAAATTGAGGTGACTACGTTTTCGTAACCGTTTCTTCTCTTCCTTAATGTATTAAAGTTTTCTCGTACGAGTCATTCCCTAGCTTGGGATTAGCCCCTGTGTATCGGCCTAGAGCCACTTAGGTTTTAAAATGTAGATTTAGAAGTGCAAATTCACGCCTCCATCCTTTTTGTTTTGGGCCATTTAAATTAACCTAGTTTTTGCACACTAAGGCCCAGTAGATTGGGTACGAGATACCCCTGTTTCTTTATAATGCCTTGATGGCACTTTGTGTAAAAGTCTGTTATTGCCTTTATAGGCTTGAAAGATCGAGAGCGGGTCAGCTCTTTATGGTGTTGTGGTAAAAGTGCCTTAGAGAGGCTTGAGATGTAAAGTTGGGAGCATGTGCTTCATGTAGTGAGGGGTTTTCTGCCCTTTGGTAATTTGTGGTTGTGAGCTGAGGGCTCAGGAATTGTAACTTGGGGCACGAAGCCCAGAACTTGTAAGAACCCGAAACTCGGGCTTTCCCTGTAAAACTACTCTGGTACCTGATTTTGTTATTTCCCCTAGTGGAAACTGGTTAAATTTTTTTCTAATCTTAGACTTCTTGACCGTGTACCTGATTTAACTTGTTGTTATTTGTTGTACGCTCAAAATCCTATGTCACCATTGTTAAGTTTTTGAAATACAACGTTTGTTGAAATTTTAATTCATCTTTCGAACTTGTAGTTAGACCCATTCCAGCCCGCACCTTCTTTCACCTCTGACTTCCACGGATAACTCCGTACCAAGTGGTAGCAGAGCGTGGTTGAATGGGTCTCAATTTAGCCCCTTTTGACGGCTAAACATTGCTTTTGATTCGAACTCTAACAATTTTCTCCGTCGCTGGAATTTTTTCGATTTTTTAAAATTGTAAAGTGTCTGTCATCATGCCCGGCCCTCGCGATGTCCTCCATCCCGGCTATTTGCGCAACGAGGAACTGATCTATGAATTAACAATTAGAAATGTTCAATCTGGAGGCACGGTTGCGGCCGATTTCACTAAGCTTAAAGTTTCCCTTGAATTGCCTCTTACCATCCTAACTTTGGGAGAGAAAGATATTGACGATGCTCTCTCCACGATCACTGATAATGCTACTGAGCTAGCATCGGTAGTTAGCTTTTTGAAGGGGGGACCCATCACCTAATCAGCTCAAACGTGTACAAGCTACATTGTACCATTTTTCCAATAGATTTAGTGATCTATTTTCTCTTAAGTTGAGTGACATTCAAGGGAAGGAGGTTAGTGCTCTTCTCGAAAACCTTGCTAAAATGTCCAGTCAGGTTACCCTATTGTTAACTGGGGCAGTCCCTCCCAAAACCGACCAACCCGCTACGGTAAACGTAGTTAGCGAGGAAGAGTTTTCTAAAGCAGAAGAAAATAGGAAATCTGCAGGAGCTCAACAAATCTCTGCCCCATTAGACCATGAATTCGAACGTCGTACCTCCTCGAATAATGCACCTTCTGAAACAGCTTCTCCGCCACTTAGGCCTCTACCTACTATGTCACCTGGCTTCAGCAGTTTGCCCCATCCTTTAGCAATGTTGCTCAGAGGTATTTCTAAGTTTTCTGTTAACTCTACCAGTGACGTTATTTCATTCTTAAGGTTTTTTGTTGAATTCCAAGATCATGCTCTTGTTTTTTCTCTTTCTCCGTGTCAAATTCTTCAGATTATTTATCCCTATTCAATTGGTGTTCTATCTGACAAAATAGTAAGAGCAATCGCTGATCAATCATCTATAGAAGAATTTCACGCCCATCTGTTAGCAAATTTTATTCCGGCTCGAGCCAGGTCATCACTAATTCAGAAGTACTATTACCGAGTACAGCGGCTGGATGAAAATCTTGCCGACTTCATCCAAGACATCAAATTCTACACCAGAGTATTTGCCCTTCATTTTCCAGAAGATCAAATTGTTCAGGCTATTGTGGAAGGAATTTCACCATCTTACAGGTCATATTTGTGCTTTGCGTCACGTCCTCAAACTTTTGCCGAGTTGGAAGCTATGGCTGTCTCAGCCGAAGGGGTTAGATATGCCGACACATTACGGGTCGCAAAGGAGCCCCCTCCGTCCTCTAGTAATTTTCAGCCTCCACCTCGCCGACCAGTTACACCCCGTAAATGTTATGCTTGGGGGTCGCCTGACCATCTTCGTAACAAGTGTCCTTCAGTTAAATCTAGCGGGACAAAGAATGGAGCAGGGTCATCTCAAGGATGTTTTAAATGCGGCGCTTTCTCCCATATTGCCAAAAATTGCCCGAATTCGAATAGCACTCCCTCCTGCTCAACTTCGTGTGCAATTTCCACCAACAATCATAAGTGACTAGTGGCTCCGGCTGAGTCGGCAGATTCATCTTTTCAAGGCTCAGCCCAGGTTAAATCCGACGAAAATTCATGGAAAAGTCAGAACTGTTCTACATTACCATTTGAATGTCCCAAAGAATGTCTTGGGATTGCGGCGGATTCCCCCGCACCTGTTCCATTTCTCAAGATTGAATTGAATAATGAGCCCGTAACTGCTCTTTTAGACTCAGGCATTGTTTGTTCCATTATTTCGGCTGAATGGTATTCCAAATTAAAATTTGTTTGTAAACTTCCTGATTTTTGTTCGTCTTCGGTTCAATATGTTTCGGCTAACTCATCTCCATTAGAAATTTTAGGTTCTCTATATGCCAAAATCCGCATTTTGAAATTCACTTGGAAAGTAAAACTGTTGGTGGCTAAGCACTTGTCTTGCCCCATTATATTGGGAGCGGACTTCATGTCTCACACTGGTCTAGTGCTCGACCTTCAGATCAAGTCGTGCACTTTCAAATTTGCTAGTAATTTCAAAATCCCTTTATTAAAATGTAGTTCTGTGTCATGTTCATCTGTTTCGCCTACCCAGGATGAGATGTTGTTAAACCTTAGACATCTACCTGAGGATCAGGCTGATAGTATTCGCAGGTTGTGTCAGTCGTTTCCAGAAGTTTTTTCTGATACTCTTGGTGTTACTGACCTCATTGAATACAAGATTGAGGTTACGGATTCGATTCCAGTCCGTTTTCCACCTTATAGGCTATCTCCACCTAAAATGAAGGCGTTGAAGGAAATCATAGATCAGATGCTAAAAAATGGTATTATTCGCCCCTCTAAGTCGGCATACTCTTCGCCTATCTTTCTAGTCCCGAAACCCCAAGATGGCTTCAGGCCTGTGATTGATTATAGGGCTCTCAATCGGAAGGTGGTGTTACAATCTGTGCCCCTTCCCGACCTTCACTCTTGTTTTTCATGGTTTCGAAAAGCTAAGTTCTTTACCATCTTAGATCTTAATCAGGCTTATAATCAGATACCTCTGGCTGAAGAATCTAAACATCTTACAGCGTTTGCCACGGATTTGAACCTGTACGAATACAACCGCGTGCCTTTCGGGCTCCCCACGGGAGCAGCCGTGCTTACGAGACTGCTAGACAGGGTCTTCTCTGACATCAAATTTGAGTATCTATACCATTATCTTGATGATGTAGTCGTATTTTCTGAGACCTTTGAAATACATCTAGATCATCTGAAAGAGGTCCTGAGTCGCCTTCGTAAGGCAGGGTTAACGGTGAAGTTGTCCAAGGTTGCCTTCGCTAAACCTTCCATGTCATTTCTAGGGCACATTGTGTCGCCCGATGGTGTCGCTGTAGATCATTCTAGAACACAGGCCATCCGTGATTTTAAGCCTCCTAAGTACATCAAATATATTGCCAGATTCATAGGCATGGTGAATTTCTTCAGGAAGTTTATTCCAAACTAGCGAATGTACCCGTGCTTCGCTACGGTATTCTACAATGTATTCGAATATCGAAGTAAATAGTGTACATGCAGTAAATAAGATTGTTTTAAAATTGCATGCCTCTTAGCGTTATCCGAGAAAGAGCATGGGGGGTCCCCGTACGTTGTTTCCAATGTAAAGTGTTTGTTACGGATTTGTGATATAACGGCAGGCTCACTTGCCTACTGGCATTCACAATCAAGTTGGGAAGTTTACATAATAATTGCAGGCCCCATTGCCTACAACGCGGACAGAATCGATTTGGGGGGTTTTCGTTAAAATGGCAGCCCCCTTTCATACTTCCAGACAGATTACCGTTTTTATTATAATGGCAGGCAATTACCCTACTATCACTCGAAATTGAGTTGTGCAGTTATCATTATAATGTCAGGCCCATTTTCCTACTTCCAGCCAGCTTACTGCCAGTCACACCAAGTTGGTGAGTTTCCATCAAAATAGCAGGCCACTATGCCTAATGCCAGTCACATTTTAGATGAGGACATTTCTTTATAATGGCGGGCACCCTTGCCTACTGCCAAACACAATCGGGTAGGGGAGTTTTAAACAAAACTGCATGCTCACTTGCCTTCTGCAAGTCAAATCGAGAAGTGAACTATTCGTTACAATTGTAGACCTTCCTTAATAATGACAGTTACACAGGAGTTGGAGAAGGAACCCTTTCATACTGCCAGTCAAAGTCGGTGTGGGGAGTACTGATTACAATAGCAGACCCACCCTTTCTCGATCGCTACAAATCGACATCAGTGAATATATATAGATCGACATACGAAAGTATATGCGTGTTTACAATATTGAAGACCTTCATTTACAGATTAACTGCTACTAAACGTACGTCATATCGACAAAGGATTATACCATAAGATACGCCGGATTTAGTGGCCTAAATGGCTGGTCCTATGATATGTCATCTATTCTTGGGTCAGATTGAGTTAGAAATGTGGAACAGGGTAACGTTCTTGTAAGATTATCTCACATTACATTACTTTTCGGATAATTATGTGACAGCTACATACATAGCATTTGGCTCATATATGGCTACTGGGTGGGCCAATTTTCGTAAAGAGTTTGATGATTCTGTATTTCATATAAGTAATCGACGGTATGAATTATGCATGTGAAAATTCCAAATTGACTTAACATCCATTAATAGATAAAAATCAAACGTAAAATTGATACAGATACGGCAAAAAGTCATAAGACCAAGGTTGTAGATCATTCCAAATTGAACGGAGATTGTGCAATCTGTTATGTGATAAGAATTTCCGAAGGTCTGCACCATCATTAAAATTGCCTGCATATTTCGATATTCTTCGGGGATAAAAAGTGAAAAATTTAATGATCTTGGATGTTTTCCGTTCGTTACAGGCTAAAACGTATAATTTTGTCAAATTTCAATTATCTTCTTTTTCTTCTGGCAGATTATGCCGCAATCTGGATTTTGGGCGAGGCGGGTAAAAATGAGGACTTTCAGGAAACTAAACCAAAAATTATGCAGATGGTCATTATTACCCCTTAAACGGAAAGCTGTACGAAAATTTCGCCAAAATAGTCAGTGTAGAGGCACACAGTCGTTACGATTTGATTTATATAGATAAGGAATCTGCTCCATGTAAAACACCTTTTTGGTTATGTCCGCTGGACTTAACCTGCAAAACTGACCATTCATGATATCTCCCTTATTAATCCTCCTGACGAAAAAATGCACATGAAAAAAAAGGTTTAGAGGTGGAATTCCATCATGTTTGGTCGATTTCCAGTCAGGTTGGTCTTGTTCTGTATATATTGTGGAAGAGTAAAATCACCATTTCGGTTCCCTATAAACCGCCAGTCCATTCCGGAACATGAAATGTTATTTACGTTTAAAACCTACCTTTGGACAGGTGGATGCTAAATATGAATTTTGGTTCGAATGTCTTCAGTAGTTTTCAAGTTGTAAGGAATACGCTTTACACGCACCCGCTCGTGAGTTAAGTCCGATGGGACTTGTACAAAAAAACGGTCCGTTAATGATATCTCCCTTATTAATCCTCGTATCGAAATGATGCACATGAGAAAAAAGGTTTAGAAATTAATTTCTACCAAGGTAGGTAGATTTCCATTAAGTTTGGTTGTGTATATTTTGTGGAAGTGCAAAATCACTGTTTCGGTTTCGTATAAACCCCCAGTCAGTTCAGGGATTTAGAAACAATATTTGCCCTAAAACCTATCAAGGACAGGTGTCTTCTAAATATGAGTATTGGTGGAAATACATCCAGTAGTTTGTAGCACTCGTGTATATACGGCGTAATTAAGGAAGAAAATAATACAGTTAAGAAAGTTGAAAGTAATAGAAAATGGATTATAACTGCGGACAGCCGGATAACGACAAATATGTAAATGCCAAGTTAATGTATTGGAAAATCAAATGCCCCTCAATAAATTATGCTAGTGTGAGTTATGGATATAATAAAGCGGTAACAGAGAAGAAATTTAGGTCCACTGATTCCTAGGTAAACAAATAATAAGAAGATTACTAATGGTGTTATTACTTAATCTATTCGAGGGCGGTTATAACATACAACGATATTCCGCCAATATCCCGCAGATAGGCCGATTGACGCCTCTCTTGCCTTCTACCCAAGGAACAACCACGAATTTAAAAGCATGATGAGGAAAATGGCAATACGTTACTTCCCTGCTGGCATGCAGTCAGAGACGTTGCCATGGTAACCTGTAGGTTCGTTGTCAGTCTGTCGGTCACTCAATGCAGAGCATGGTACCAGCAGAAAATTGTAAATTTCTCCGTCATGTAAAGAGTAAGGTAAATTATGAACATAACGAAAGTTGTTTATAATGAAGAGACGTTTCACGTACGGTAAACGAAGTTTACAGAAAATCAATAGTATAAGAGAAAATGGAGGAAAAACATTCTGGTTTTCCTATAAACCCCCCGTCTATTCAAAGATTTTAAAATGATATGCATATTGAAACCTTCCCCGGGATGAATATACTCTAAATATGATGTTTGGTTGAGATCTATCGAGCCGTTTCGACGTGATGGTGGAAAAACCATTCTGGTTTTCCTATAAACCCCCGTCTGTTCAAAGATTTTAAAATGATATGCACATCGAAACCTTCCCCGGGATGAGTATACTCTAAATATGAAATTTGGTTGAGATATATCCAGCCGTTTCGACGTGATGGTGGAAAAACCATTCTGGTTTTTCTATAAACCCCCCGTGTATTCAAAGATTTTAAAATTATATGCATATTGAAACCTTCCCCGGGAGGAATATACTCTAAATATGAAGTTTGGTTGAGATCTATCCAGCCGTTTCGACGTGATGGTGGAAAAACAATTCTGGTTTTCCTATAAGCCCCCCGTGTATTCAAAGATTTTAAAATGATATGCATATCGAAACCTTCCCCGGGAGGAGTATACTCTAAATATGAAGTTTGGTTGAGATCTATCCAGCCGTTTCGACGTGATGGTGGAACAAACAGACAAACAAACAGACACGAACAATTTTATTTATATAGATTTCGCTAATAGAGCGGCGCCCTTGAACTCACTCCGCAGGAAAGGCGTCAAATTTGAGTGGGGGCCTTCTCAACAAGCCGCTTTCGAAGACCTCAAATTAGCCCTTTTAATGCTCCTGTCCTCGCTATGCCCGATTTCTCTAAGAAATTCATCGTCCAAACCGAAGCGTCGTCGTCGGCGGTAGCTGCAGTCCTTCCTCAAGAGACTGAACTAGGGAGGCGACCCATCGCCTATACCTCTAGGACATTATCGGCCCAAGAATCCAAGTATTCCATCTATGAACTTGAAGGTTTAGCAGTCTTGTTTGCTCTAGAAAAGTTCCGCCTGTATCTGGAACATGTCAAGTTCGACTTGGAACAGATAACCAAGCCTTCAGTTGGGTCTTAGGTAGGCCGCGTCGTACAGGTCGCATAGCCCGCTGGGCCATCAGAATTTCTGCCTTCCAATTTGATGTTAGGCATATAAGAGGAACGGAAAATGTTGTGGCAGATGGACTAAGCCGTATGTTTTCTAATGGTGTAGAGCCCCTTGAACAGGAAGACTGTTCTTCACTTCCCGAGTCCATACCTGCTGGCGTAAATGCCATACTAACGGATGCTCCCATGTTGTTGAAGGATCTTGAAAAATATCAACGTGAAGATCCGACGCTGGCCCCTATCATGGAAACCCTTTCTTTTGGGGAACATGTCGTCCCTTATGTATTGAGGAATGGTGTTTTATGTTGCCCGTCGAGGCATGATCAAAAGATGAAAGTTGTGGTTCCAGCTGTTCTGGTAATTATGATCTTAAAGTTCTACCATGAGACCCCATTAGGGGGGCATTTAGGTATCTTCAAAACTAGAGAAAAGATCCGAGAAATGTTCATTTGGAAGGGTATGGACGGAGAAATCCGTGAATTGGTAAAGGCTTGTAAATCTTGTTGGCTTAGTAAACCCACCATGTCCACTAAGCAAAGGCTCTTGTCTTCTCATCAAGCGTCGTGCCCCATGGAACGTCTTTACATCGACTACGTAGGACCCTTCCCCCAGTCAAAGGGGAATGCCTTCACTAGATTCTCATGGTTATTTCCGAATAAGCTGGCTATCGCTCAGTCCACAATTTCTTGTTTAAATTCTATCTTTGCTTCTTTTGGTCCGTGTCAATATATTGTGGCTGATAATGCTAAAGCCTTTACCTCTAATCTCTTTCGTAAATTCTGTTTTGATCTAGCTATCTCACATGTAACAACTTCTGCATACTATCCTCAACCATCTCTGGCTGAACGGGTCAATCGTAATCTGAGGTCGGCTCTGATTGCCTATCATCACGACGATCACTCCAGGTGGGATACATCCCTGCATTGGTTAGCCTTCGCTTTGAACTCGGCGGTCCTCGAATCTCATAAATTCACCCCTGCTTCATTGATGTTCAAGTTTGTACCCAACACGCCGCTCACTAACCTTTGGTCTCTTAGTGATATTCTACCTGAGACAATAGATCCAGATAATATTAAAGATCTTTGGAAGAAGGCTAAGGCCAATCTTAAAGTGTCTCATGAAAGGTTAGGGAAAGATATGATCGTGGACGGAGGCCCACCAATTTAAAGGTAGGAGACCAAGTTATGGTCAAGAATGTTGTTCCCATGGGCAAGCTTGCCCCCAGATTTCATGGGCCGTGCATTATTTTAGATTTTCTTACGCCGGTCACATTGTTAGTGAGCAATCCAGCCACCGAAAGAATCTTTAGGGTCTCAGGTGAAACCTGTGTAAATTACTTGCTCATTGGATCTTTAACATCTTGTAAGAATCCCAAACGTTATATTTTTCTCTAAATCTTAGAGTTCTGCCTATTATATTTTTACATTTGGTTTTTTTAATCTGCTTTGTATAAATATTGTAAAACCTTCTCCGAGGGTACTCTGCTGTCCTCTCCGTACGGCCATTACCAAGCTCCCGTCTCCTGCTAAACCACACCAGTGGCAATAAAAATAAAATGAAAAGTTTCCACGCCGCTGGCCCCTCAGCCTCACCTCCAAGACAGTACCCTAAAACATTATATTCCAACAAAAATTCTGCCGCCGAGATCTTACTGTTTCAGTGCCCCTGCAGCCGTGCGGCGCCGTACCGCCACTGAGGTGGGGTACGGGCCCACTCCACTCCAGTGAGGTCAACCAGGGTACGGCGAGCCGGAGCCCTCCTGCCGGCCAAGGCTGATGTGCGGCGCACAACCCGCAAACTTCTCGAGGACTTCGCATCTGCGGCGTGCTTCACCACGACTACCCCTCTCATAGTAGCGGGAGAAAGGTATCACAGGGTACTTGAGAGGTCCGGGCGACCTCGACTGAACTTTAGTAGCGGCGACAGGTCTTGCCGTCAAAATTTATCGACAGCTAATGTACTTCTTCAGTTACATGGACACTCTATTTCTGCAATGAATACAGTTTTGCTTCAAATCAACCTTTGGTGGACTTAGAAAAATATTACCCCCATGAATTAATGTTTTTATTTCGCAATTCTGGTACTACAAAGAAATTCTATAACTGGACTTAAACTAGTCCCACCCATCTATATCAAACAAATTAAGAGACCTCCGACTACTGACAAATTGCATTTTCTCTTCTAAATTCTTCTTCAACTAATCAGCAACAAATTTGGACTTTTGGTTTGGAATTTTTTTAAACATTCTTCTGTATCATCCCTTGGAAGGACTTTTTTTTGGGGGGGGTCTGTACCGGGCGGTACACCTCTACGACGCAAGTTCAAATCTTGCGCCAATTGTAACCTCTACTGGAGAAACCCGGAACTTTAACAACTGAACTAACTCGGCTGTTTATCAGAAGATGTCACTGTGTGTTTTTGATTTGCATTTGTTTTTCAGTGATCAAGAAGTGTGGACATTCTCTAACAGATGTCTCTACCAAAAACTATGGTAATACACTCTGGTGCAATGGAATGAACTCTCTTGGAGAAATTTTGCATTCATAAGTTTTGTCTTTACTGAATGTTGTTCTGTCATTTGTGGGTTGGCAATATTAAGTTTTCTTTCCGCCTGTTTTGAATTTAACCAATCCTAAATTTCTGTAATTAATTTCCCACCAATAAGGTGTTTCATCATTGCCTTGTGTACGAGTTTTTGCTGTCAACTAATAAAAATTGAGTGGGTGTGTCTACTCATTCCTGAAAGGTCTCGAATTTTCCACGAGGGTATAAAAACTGCTGATTTTCTTGTCTCCGGGCCATTTCAGTAACATCTAGCTTAGTGTGTGGATATGTAGCAGGGGGCGGGAAGCGCCCCGTTCTTCAGGCAGCAGCTCTTCATGAAGGTAATGGCCTCTTAACATCTTTATTTCTTGCTAGCTCAGCAGTTTGACTCCCGGGGAAGGTTCGAAACCTTTAATATGTAACCTATATCTTTAAGTATGTAAGCCTTTTCAATATTTGTAAATACTCAACTTCACTGGAACTGTAATTCGGGGATAGAAAGTGCTTTCCCCTCTCGAGCTCCCCTTCATTTGAAATTGAGGTGATTACGTTTTGGTAACCGTTTCTTCTCTTCCTTAATGTATTAAAGTTTTCTCATACGAGTCATTCCCTAGCTTGGGATTAGCCCCTGTGTATCGGCCTAGAGCCACTTAGGTTTTAGAATGTAGATTTAGGAGTGCAAATTCACGCCTCCATCCTTTTTGTTTTGGGCCATTTAAATTAACCTAGTTTTTGCACACTAAGGCCCAGTAGATTGGGTACGAGATACCCCTGTTTCTTTATAATGCCTTGATGGCACTTTGTGTAAAAGTCTGTTATTGCCTTTATAGGCTTGAAAGATCGAGAGCGGGTCAGCTCTTTATGGTGTTGTGGTAAAAGTGCCTTAGAGAGGCTTGAGATGTAAAGTTGGGAGCATGTGCTTCATGTAGTGAGGGGTTTTCTGTCCTTTGGTAATTTGTGGTTGTGAGCTGAGGGCTCAGGAATTGTAATTTGGGGCACGAAGCCCAGAACTTGTAAGAACCCGAAACTCGGGCTTTCCTTGTGAAACTACTCTGGTACCTGATTTTGTTATTTCCCCTAGTGGAAACTGGTTAAATGTTTTTCTAATCTTGGACTTCTTGACCGTGTACCTGATTTAACTTGTTGTTATTTGTTGTACGCTCAAAATTCTATGTCACCATTGTTAAGTTTTGGAAATATAACCTTTGTTGAAATTTTAATTCATCTTTCGAACTTGTAGTTAGACACATTCCAGCCCGCACCTTCTTTCACCTCTGACTTCCACGGATAACTCCGTACCAATTATTATTATTATTATTATTATTATTATTATTATTATTAGTATTATTATTATTATTATTATGTTATTGGTTTTACGTTCCATTAACTACTTTTACGGTTTTTCGGAGCCGCCGAGGTACTGGAATTTAGTCTCACACTAGTTCTTTTACGTGCCAGTAAATCTACCGAGACGAGCCTGACGTATTTTAGCACCTTCAAATACCATCGGACTGAGCCAGGATTGAACCTGCCATTATTATTATTATTATTATTATTATTATTATTATTATTATTATTATTATTATTATTATTATTATTATTATTATTATTATTATTATTATTATTATACCGGGAAGTACACCTCAAACCCCTGATTCTAAAGAAGCTCCTTAAGGAACGCTATCTTTCTAACAAAATGTTTAACACCTACGGCATGAAGTTGGGACATTGACCTGAAGATGTCACCATTGAAGTACTGAGTAATTGTGTCATTGTGAAGTTGCCCAAACTGACTGGATTTATTTGCTTTGTGTTTGTTTACTTCAAGAAGTTTGAACCTTTCTCGATAGATGTCTCTACAAAACTGTGGTCACACACTCTGGTGCAAAGTGGAATAATTTGTTGTTGAATGAAATTTTGTGTTTATAGGTTTTCTCAAGTAAATCAACTTTCATTTTTTTTCTGGGTTTGCAACACTTCTCACTCATTCCGCCAGTTTTTAATATGATCAATCACTATTTTTCTATAATTATTTTTCAGCCTATCACAGGCTTCTTGTTGGTTTTTGGGTGTAACTTTTGATTCTGCGCATGCTGTTCTTATTTATATGTCAAAAAGTACTTGTCCGATACTTACATATTTGAACTTGTACGCAGTTGAACTTTTAGGCCAGCTCTATAAATTTGTGACGTTCCATTTAAAAATATGGAGTTAGTATCAATATCTCGGTTATTAATCACCCCAATGAGATTGAGTAGCACGTTAGTTTACAAGACCCTGATTACCATTTACGAATATGAAAACAGAATGATGATATCTTCAACGGTTTAGAAGATTTTTCCGTGTAACATGTTAGGTAAATAACCCTGTATAAGCTGCGGCTTTTCTGGCTGTCTTGTCTTTGGATCAACGAATATCTGAGAGTGTGTGTGTTAAGTCAGGAGGCGTAGCACCTCATTCTTCGCCAGGCAGGTCATCCGCCAAGGTAATCGCCACATTTCTTATTTTTCTGTAGATACCTCCGCAGACTTTCACGAGGGGAAGGTTCAAATTTCTAATTATGTAACCTCCTGTTTTCTAAAATGTAAACCTTATTTCGGCTAATGTAAAATTTCATAAACTCTTAAAACTGTAAATTGTGGATGGAGAGTGCGTTACCCTCTCGAGTTCCCCTTCTACTTGGTTTGAAGTGATTACGACCTTGTAACTGTTTTTCTCTCCTGTAATGCATTAAATTAACCTTCATTGAGTCACCTCAGTAGTTTGGGATTAGCCCCTGTATCATCGGGCCGAGAGTCCCGTTAGGATTTTATACTTCATTATCTAGGAGCGCAAGTGTACGCCCCCATCCAGTTTGTGTTCGGGCCATTAATTCAACCTGTTATTTTTCCACAAAGGCAGAGTAGGTTGGGTAATAGATACCCCTGTGTAAAAGAAAATTTTAATTGTAAATTGTGCCTAGAGAGACCAGAGATTGTAAGGTTTTGTGTAATGTTGCCTTAAGCGGGCTGTTAGAAATTGGTTAATGTTGGAGTCACTGGCGGTGGGCTCTCAGGAGCACAGGAGCACGTGAACACCCAGTTTTATTACATATTTACGCATTCATTCTTTTCTTTCGACCTGATTTCGACAATCGATCGAAAGCATTCGAGAATCGACTTATATCGAAGCACCGTTACACCGAAAGTTGTTCGTTTTGACTGACAGTGCAGCGCGAGCACACTGGATAATGAGCTATTGTGCTGAAGACTATACGCATGCGCAAAGCAGATGACGTCATGGTTTTCTGCACTTATATTCCCATTAGCGAGGAGCACAGTAAGGTACGTGCCTTGTCGTCTAGAGCCACCCTCAACCCAGTGGCAGTATTACAGTTGACCACAAGGGTCCGCCACCTCCCCTATTATGGTTAGCCACAGCCTCCCAGGAGCTACTATTGCATTACATGACCGGCAGATTTCGCTAGTACCCTAATTCTGAATAGGCATTTTGGTGTCTGTTCAGACTCTTTTCCAGAAAGAGAACTGAATATAATGGCGCATATGTATCCCTGCCTAAATAAGACACAGCTGAAGACTGAACTAGAAGTATTGTATATGAGAAATGGCTTTCAGAAAGATGATGGGGCCATTTCCATGTTGCAGTTTCTGCTTGACAGTGAACTAGATAGGGACACATTTCCACAAGTATGCGAATTACTCCGAATTGTTGTCACAACCCCAATTACGACAGAGGAGCCTGAGAGGTGTTTTTCTACTTTGAATACGAATTAAAACGTTTCTGAAGAACACCATGACTGGAGAACGACTGTCAGCGCTATGTATATGCTATGCTTGCTATTGAGAAGAGATTTGTCAACAACATCAGTGACTTCAATCGTAAAGTGACTGAGAAATTTGCGCGATGAAAGACAGAAGGATTGCTTTCCTGTACAAATAATCAGCATTTGCGTGAGTTGCTAATCTAAATCCTATCATTTAAATAAGCATGATCTAGTATTGTTGGTTGTACTGCATGCTAAATTGTTTAGAGTAGTGGCTATAATTTGCAAAATGAGAATAATTACCATGTGATACAGTAGAACCCTAACCAACCGAGATAATGTGGCGACTATTGGGGTCAATTCGGAAATAATTATTTAAAAACAAAATACCGGTAAATGCGGTACACATTCCTTCTATGCTTCTCGTCATACCCAGGTGAACTTCGTGCTGTTTAAAAACCAGGAATAGTGCTCGCATCCTTCAGTGTTCGCAGTGCAGTAAAGCTATTATGAACTTTGCTATTGTTCTACACCAAGACAGCCGGCCCGCGGTGTAGGGGTAATATGCCTGCCTCTTACCCGGAGGCCCCGGGTTCGATTCCCGGCCAGGTCAGGGATTTTAACCTGGATCTGAGGGCTGGTTCGAGGTCTACTCAGTCTACGTGATTACAATTGAGGAGCTATCTGACGGTGAGATGGCGGTCAAAAAAGCCAAGAATAACGGCCGATAGTATTCGTCGTGCTAACCACACGACACCTCGTAATCTGCAGACCACCGGGCTGAGCAGCAGTTGCTTGGTAGGCCATGAGGTTTGGTTTGGTTCTACACTAACACCCAGGTGAAATTTGTGCTGTTTAAAAACCAAGAATAGTGCTCGCATCCTTCAATAATCTCAGTGTAGTAAAGTTATTGTGAATTTTACTTTTGTTCTACACTAACAAATTAGTCTCGTATAAAATTTATCCTCGGTTACAGGGGTTCTACCAAAGTATTTGTGAAGAAGGAACCGTACAAGGAACTGTTAGTGAAATGATTTATGTACCTTTTGCTGATTTGAGACATGAACAGAAATGTTGTGAACCTCCTAAAAATGTTGTCACGAGCCGCCACTGGTTGGAGTGCATGTATGCTCTTTTCTAAGTTTTCTGTAATAGTGAGGGGTGGCTCTGGAAGGTTAGAGATTGTAACGTTTGGAGCAAAGTGCTCTTGAATTTGGAAGATTTCGTTCTCTGTCTAAATAATACCACTTTTGAAATTGTAAATGTGTAAACTAGGGGCTTGAAGCCCAAAATTGTTAAATTCCCTATTCTGGGGTTGTCTATTTTAATCCCCAAATTTGTCATTGTTATTTCACAAAGTGAAAAATTGTTAGGTTTGTTTTTTGAAAAGAAATATAACCTTTATTTGAAGTCTTAAATTAATTTTTGATATTGTAGTTAGACCCATTCAAGCCCACACCTTCTTTCACCTCTCTGCGTTCCCGAGATACCCCGGAATAATTATCATTATTCCTTCACTTTCTCTCTCTCTTTCTCTCTCTCTGTGTGTGTGTGTGTGTGTGTGTGTTTAAGTCCAACCGTAATTCAATTTTTTTTATATAGGCCAAAGGCAGGCATTTATATAAGTGGAGGCACATGCTTCCCCTAGTGCACCGTCACTGTATTGTCCCACATAAGAAGCTTGCAGTGGGGTCTCAACGGCGCACTAGGTTCAGCGTCTTGGAAAGGTGTAGCATTCCAACTGATGAGCCCACTGCTACACTGGGGCGAAACGCTGGTAATTTCACAATTGAAAAAACCTAAAGACTTTATGAGCTTAAGCGATATTCATGTTGATGATTCGCATAGATGATCCCTTACTACCTTCCGAAAGGAATGGATTGCAGCAAAGGATCCAATGAGGGGAAGTGTTCTAAGAGAGAGCACAGCTGTAGAGTGAAAGGCCGGACTTCCCCTTCTTGCTGACGGCTCAAATCGTACAGGTCGCTGCTACTAGCACAAGACACCGAAGGTGACCTAATTTCAATAGTTTGCTTTCGTTACAAGACAAATTGATACAGAATTGAATTCCCAAACAACAAGCATACAACCATACAGAGGAAAACAATGGACTGTTATAAGCTTGCACCAAATGTCGATTACAGCACGTCATGGCAAGTGGGCACCTGTGCCGTAGAGAGATTGGCAGATAGGTGCTGTGTACGTTCAGGCATCGGTCTTCTTATTTTCATTAGCGCCGGCTTACCATAGTAATTACTGTCATCCGTGCTTTTGCTATGAAGGAGAGATGAATAGGCTACCTCTCTCATATTCTCTCTTAGGACGTCTCCTTTTAGGTCACCAAAGTCTATGACTGCAGGGCCAAGACATTTTATTTCACTATTGATCGTCCAATCTCAGCTCAACTCTGCAGCGTGAAATTTGTTATTCACGGTCATTGGTTACCCTTTCACACAATATTTTCCAGAAACGTGCACAGAGAGTTAATATGATTCGGGCCATGTTCCGGCACCAGCAGAATTTACCATTAACCTGAGTCCAATAACACCAACGCATATGGCCTTGTTAAAGCAGGGAGTCATTTCAAGACGGGAGTTTCATCTTGAACATCAGCAAATCAGACTTTCTATGTTCGTCAGTACTATAGCGTCACCGAGCTCGGTAGCTGCAGTCGCTTAAGTGCGGCCAGTATCCAGTATTCTGGAGATAGTAGGTTCGAATCCCACTGTCGGCAGCCCTGAAAATGGTTTTCCGTGGTTTCCCATTTTCACACCAGGCAAATGCTAGGGCTGTACCTTAATTAAGGCCACGGCCGCTTCCTTCCCACTCCTAGCCCTTTCCTGTTCCATCGTCGCCATAAGACCTATCTGTGTCGGTGCGACGTAAAGCAACTAGCAAAAAAAAAAAAAACTATAGCGCATTTGATAAATTAATGAGCTTTCTATGTCGAATGTCGTTCGTTCGTAATCTGTTTACACTCCAGGGTCGATTTTTCCCTCGAACTCAGCGAGGGATCCCACCTCTACCGCTTCAAGGGCAGTGTCCTGGAGCTGCAGACTCTGGGTCGGGGGATACAACTGGGGAGGATGATCAGTACCTCGCCCAGGCGGCCTCACCTGCTATGCTGGACAGGGGCCTTGTGGGGGATGGGAAGTTTGGAAGGGATAGACAAGGACGAGGAAAGGAAGCGGCCGTGGCCTTACGTTAGGTACCATCCCGGCATTTGCCTGGAGGACCGGGCGAGTTGGCCGTGCGGTTAGAGGCGCGCGGCTGTGAGCTTGCATCCGGGAGATAGTGTATTCGAATCCCACTGTCGGCAGCCCTGAAGATGTTTTTCCGTGATTTCCCATTTTCACACCAAGCAAATGCTGGGGCCGCTTCCTTCCAACTCCTACGTCTTTCCTATCCCATCGTCGCCATAAGACCTATCTGTATCGGTGCAACGTAAAGCAAATAGCAAAAAAAATAGCATTTGCCTGGAGGAGAAGTGGAAAATCACGGAAAACCACTTCCAGGGTGGCTAAGGAGGGAATCGAACTCCCCCCTCCCCCTCTATTCAGTTGACCTCCCGAGGCTGAGTGGACCCCGTTCCAGCCCTCGTACCACTTTTCAAATTTCGTGGCAGAGCCAGGAATCGAACCCGGTCCTCTGGGGGTGGCAGCTAATCACACTAACCACTACACCACAGAGGCGGACTGTGTCGAATATATTAAGGTTTTTCTTCTATGAGGAAAGGAAAGCATGTCACTACAGACAGGTTGGAAAATCTAAAGCTTTATTGAGGTAAGCTGGAATTTTCAAACCATCGTCAGTTCACAGCAGTGCTTAGGCGATCTGTTCTAGTCCGATCCTTCATATATTAAGGTATTGCACTCCTGTCTGTAAGAGGTCCGCCTCCGTAGCGTAGCGGTTAGTACTATTAACTGCTTCCTCGGGCGTCCGGGTTCGACTCCCGGTACTGTGAGAAATTTAAGAATGGCAGGAGGGCTGGTATGTGGTTAAAGTGGGTACATGCAGCTCACTTCCAACGGGGGTGTGCCTGCAAAAAGTTGCACCACCTCGGGATGAGGACACTAGTTCACATCTGTAAGAGACCTACAATTATCAGATACCGTACGGTAGATACAATGAAGATTTCGTATCTATCACATTTACTATGTTTTGAGCAAAACTGCCAGTATAATTTATCATTATATTGAATCTAGATAATTATCAGTTGGAAATAAAGCAATGGTGTTGAAGCTAAAGCAAGCTTGCAGTTTTACATGACCGTTCATATCGTGATCATAGCCACGGGATCTTCAATTTTTACGAGCAAGGACAAGACTTTTCTTTTACGAAATCGCATGTGCGTTGCCCAGGACTCGTACCGCGGCCGCCTAGGTGAGGATGCAATGACAACGCCATTTGGCTATCATGCCCCTCAGAAAGTAAGCTTGTAGTTTCGCGTAACCATTGATATCGTGACCATAGCCACAGGACATTCAGCTTTACGTGGAATCTGAACAACGGAAATGTGACATTTTATTAACTCCCACAATCATGAGCTGGGATGCGACCCACGGCCGCGTTGTGGAGGAGCCAGTTGCAGTGCCACTTGGCTGTCACATTCCCAATGATATTGCATTTTACAGTTTCTTAATTCGTATCATTCCTGCCTAAATGTTATGCTGACATGTTCAATACAGTGTGTTCTTCAATAACACGGGGGCGTCTACGTAAACAGTAAAAGTAGTTAGTTGGACTTGAAACCAATTACATTGTTATTTGTATAATAACGTGTACTGTATATTTTTGATAAAATTAATGTTATTGTTTTTACGTCCCACTAACTACTTTCTGACAGCTTTCGGACACGCCGAGGTGCCGGAATTTTGTCCTGCAGGAGTTCTTTTACGTGCCAATAAATCTGCCGACAAGAGGCTGTATATTTGATGACTGGTTCCTTGGTTGAATGATCAGCGTTCTGGCCTTCAATTCAAAGGGCCCCGAGTTCGATTTCCGGCCGGTCCGAGGATTTTAATTGCCTAAGGTTAGGGCCTAATTCTTCTGGCTTGGGGATTGGGTGTTTGTGTTCGTCTTAATACACTTCTCTTCATATACTCAAAACACACTACCAACCGCCACAGTAACACGCAATTGTGTATACATCCCTGCCCGCATGAATGGCGTAAGGAAGGGCATCCAGACGTAAAACTCGACCAAATACACACCAAATTGTGACATCAATAAATTGAGAAAACAGCCATGAAGGAAACAGTATATTTGTTGCAATGTGGCTTAACATTCCAACAACATAATATTATAATTTCGTGTGGGTATTTCTAGCCTGGTGCAGCCCATGTAAGGCACACCCTCCGATGAGGGTGGGTGGCATCTGCCATGTAAGGGAAACTGAGTGTTAATGTGGTGGAGGACAGTGTTGTGTGTGGTGAAGGATATTGGGGACAGTACAAAAACCCAGTCTCCGAGACAAGGGAAGTAAGCATTTAAAATTAAAATCCCTGGCCTGGCCGGGAACCGAAGCCCAATACGCTGACCATCAGCCCAGAAGCCGGGCATTGCAACAGTGAAGTGTGCTACACTGCATCCATCACGTACTAACTTTCAGTTCTCAGCAACCTGCACGTAGGAATTTTTTTTTTTTTTTTCTAGGGGTTTTACGTCGCACCGACACAGATAGGTCTTATGGCGACGATGGGATAGGAAAGGCCTAGGAGTTTGAAGGAAGCGGCCGTGGCCTTAATTAAGGTACAGCCCCAGCATTTGCCTGGTGTGAAAATGGGAAACCACGGAAAACCATTTTCAGGGCTGCCGATAGTGGGATTCGAACCTACTATCTCCCGGATGCAAGCTCACAGCCGCGCGCCTTTATTTTCTTTTAGCTAGCGGTTTAACGTCGCACTAGCACATACAGGCTGTTATGAGGAAAGAAGCAACTGCGGCCCTAATTAATGTACAACACTGTTCATTAATGTTGTATCTTGACCAGGAGAGATATATGTCTGGTCGCCTGTTCGCTATTGCTCGCTTAGCACCACCCGGGGATCACGTATAGGGTACTTAAGGGTTAAACCTACGGACGTGAGCAACAACGTAGTCCAAAAATTATGTGGTACAACTTGGGGTTCAACAGCAACTTGACTCCGATGCACCGCTTTGGGACTTGTGTTCTCGGCTGCTGAGTACTGCGCTCCTGTTTGGCTGAATAGCCCTCACACCAACCTCATAGATACGCAGCTCACCACCACGATGCGTCTCGTCACTGGCACAATAAGTTCTACAACCACATATTGTCCACCTATTCTCAGCCACATTTCCCCACCAGATCTTCGACGTAAAAACGCTCTCCTCAGTGAATTTAAGAAATTAATAAATAATCCCCAATTACCAATACATGACGACATCGCCGATGTTCATCTGAATCGTCTAAGGTCCCGAAATCCACCAATAAGAACCGCAATAGAACTGAAGAATACCAACTTCAATATTACTAAGGAATGGCAGGGAAGACAAGATACTAGGCCTGAGTCAACTTTGCCACACATAGGACCGTCACTGCCACCTGGATTTGAGCTTCCTCGGAAAACCTGGTCTACTCTTAACAGGATACGATCGGGCCATGGTAACTGCGCAGATTTCCACTACAAGTGGAAAAGAATTCCTACGCCTAACTGCGACTGTGGTGCCTCCAAACAGACCATCCTGCACATTATCAACGAATGTCGAAAAATAAAGTACAGTGGCGATATCAGTGACTTTGCTCATGGGCTTCCAGAGACAGCTATATAAATAACCTGGATATAAATATATAGTTTGTTCTTCAAATCATTGTGTGTTGTATCTGTAAAGCCATACGCTAAATAAATGTACAGCACTAGCAGTTATCGGGTGAAAAAATCAAAAGCCATCGAAAAATCATCTTTAGGGCTGCCGATAATAGGGCTCGAACCCACCATCTGTACCGCTTAGCCAACTCTCTCGGTACATACAAAGTAAGTTGATTTTACTAATTCTACTAGTTAATCGGACGTCATGAAATGAATCTCACTGTGAGAACAAAAGTGGTTTAAAATATCGTTCTTGGACATATTATTATTAGTGCCACGTCCTAATGGCTACATTTATTGTTTTCAGAGACGCTGAGGTGCCAGAATGCTGTCTCATATGACTTCTTCTATGTGCCAGCAAATCTACCGACACGCGACAGGCGTGTTGGAGCACCTTCAATATCATCGCACTAATTCGCCAACCTGGGCTGTACCGTCTAGGCCAATCATTATGGTTTCTGGAAGCGGTTTATCCCAATTGCTCACCCTCAGTTCCGAGCGAATAACGATGGCCTACTAACACTCCGGCCACGGTCTCTCCCATTCTAATCTTAGCACCAATGAATGACAAATATACCGTTATATAGACCACAGAATCAGAGGTTATCAGACGAATCACACGTGCACTAAATACCTGGGATTGTTGACAAGGATGTCTCCAGTCCTTTACATGAAGCAGCATCATATTCATCTATTCATGATCAACAACAACGAATATCATTACTATTGACTTATGTTGTAAAATGTGTAGGCATACGTCACCAAGAGTATAAGTTTGTTGAATCAGTAGATACCTTGAGACCTCCCAAGTTAAGCAAACTTGAGTGTGGGGTAACCTCCAGCCTAGGTTGTGTGAACAGCGACCTCTTGGTTCGTCCAGGTTGCTACGAAATAATATTCAGGACTGAACAAAGAAATGAGGTCTGAGAACTGTATCAGTCATTTCAAAAAATGAGATCATTTGGGGTCCGCATCTGTGGTGTAGTGGTTAGTGTGATCAGCTGCCACCCCCGGAGGCCAGTGTTCGATTTCCGGCTCTGCCACGAAAATTGAAAAGTGGTACGAGGGCTGGAACGGGGTCCACTCAACCTCGGGAGGACAACTGAGTAGAGGTGGGTTCGATTCCCACCTCATCCATTCTGGAAATGGTTTTCCGTGGTTTCCCACTTCTCCTCCAGGCGAATGCCGGGATGGTACCTAACTTAAGGCCACGGCCGCTTCCTTCCCTCTTCCTTGCCTATCCCTTCCAATCTTCCCATCCAACCACAAGGCCCCTGTTCAGCATAGCAGGTGAGGCCGCCTGGGCGAGGTACTGGTCATACTCCCCAGTTGTATCCCCCGACCAAGAGTCTGAAGCTCCAGGACACTGCCCGGCGGTAGAGGTGGGATCCCTCGCTAAGTCCGAGGGAAAAACCGACCCTGGAGGGTAAGCAGATATACGATACGATACGAGATCATTTGGGTCGGAAATGAATTTGGAAACTCCTGTTAAAAGTTTCGCGCACAAGTGATTTAATAACTTGTGCAATCTGATTAGCAGGAATCAAATGAAACTTGCTATTTTGCTTTACCTCGCGCCGACACAGATAGGACTTACGGCGACGATGGGACAGGGAAGGCCTAGGAGTGGGAAGGAAGCGGCAGTGGCCTTAATTAAGGTACAGCCCCAGCATTTTCCTGGTGTGAAAATGGGAAACCACGGAAAACTATCTTCAGGGCTGCCGACAGTGGGGTTCGAACCCACTATCTCCCGGATGCAAGCTCCCAGCTGCGCGACCGTAACAGCACGGCCAACTCACCCGGTCAAATGAAACTTAAGAGCTTTTCAGTCTGTCAGACACACAAGTTCAATATAAATATTACGAGCAAGTTGGTCGTAGGGGTAGGGGTGTGCAATTGTGAGCTTGTATTCTGGGGATAGTGGATTCGTAAAACAAGTTGAAAAGAAAAAAGTTCCAATATGATTTTCGTCTGTGTAGGGTTAGCGATGGATTCGTCTGCCGGGCATATGCGCCGTATAAATTCACATGTGAATTGGACACTTAACAACCACCAATTAGATTGTCAATCTGTGTGGTTCATACGATACAGCGCTGGCCTTCGGAACCCATGTTGGCGAATTCTATTCCGGTTCAGCCCTGCGATGTTTGAAAGTGCTTGAATACCCCAGCCTAGTGTCGCTAGATTTACCGGCACGTAAAAGAACTCTAGCGGTTAAAAGTTCCGGCATCACAGCTTTCCCGAAAACAGTAGCTGTAGTCATTTGGAAGTAAAACCGATAACATCATATTATTATTCCACCAATTGAAGCATTGTCAGGCCACCTATAAGCAACATACTGTCATTCCGTAAAGCATCTCAAGGTCGGATATTGGTGAAGGACTTTCCCGCCAAGAAGAGAGTTTGTTCGCCCCTGAAATAACGAGAGCGAAATAGTGTAGCGGGGCAATGCGGCGGGCGTGGCTATCGACGGAGAAAGGAAGCAAAAGCGACCGGTTGCGAGCCAGAGAGGGAGTCGTGGAGGAGGGGAGCCAGAGAGAGGGAGTTGAATTTAAAAAGTAGGTGTTTTTGTCTTAAGTATTTTATTGGCTTTGTTGGTGCTTTAGCTTAGTTGAAGGAGGAGGGAAGGTGGTGACCAATTTGTCTTGAACACACACATTCTCGGGAACTCGTCGTGGTGAGTGCCAGTGATCCATACAGTGCTTTCGGAACGGAAAATGTGGTAATAAAGAAATCTACCCAAGGATTGAAAGGATTGTGAATTTGTCGTGTTACTAGAAGATAACGCTAGTCAAAGTGCATCATACGGTGAGTAATTTATTTTACAAGTCGTTATTATTTATGAACTGTTCGCTCTGAAGTCCTTTTCAAACTTGGCTCCTCTCTTGGATGCTGTGAGCGCATCCTCATGGTCAGACTTGGTACCAGCATTTCGTTCGCATCCCTCTGGGGGGACTTACCTATTAACTTTAAACCTACAATTTTGAAATAACAGTATTCTTCTTCAGCTTATCCCAGATACTTCTGTGGTCCCTGAAGCCATCAAGACTCATTTTGATTTTGGCCAGGGTTTTAAGGCCGGATGCTCTTCCTGACGTCACGTGACTTTTCATGTAAAAATTGCAAACCAAGATCGCCCTCGGCTCGAACCTCGGCCGTCCGGTCGGAAAGTCAGCAGTTAAGCCACTGCGATAATCACGCTCCTCAATAATAATAATAATAATAATAATAATAATAATAATAATAATAATAATAGGCCCACATCATGAACGAAAATGTACTTGCTCCTTCGTCCGTATTTGACTTAACATCTCCACTAGTATATATGACACCTGATGCTTCCTATTCATACCACGGTTGCATAATTCGTATGTCATTCTTCTTCTTCTTATTATTATTATTATTATTATTCAACAACAACATTCCTTTTTTGTTCAAATCAATTCGATGGAACATGGAGGTCGAATCTGGGACTTTGTCGGTGGTCTTAAGGCCGGGATGACCGAAATAGTCAATAGTCATTTTCGAACCTTGAACACTCGACATGGCATCTAAGTGGCTATAAGCCCTACCCTACGACAGCGCGCTTCTTATTCTTATTCTTCTTATTATTATTCGGCTCCTTAGCTGAATGCTCAGTGTAGTGGTCTTGGGTTCAGAATGTCCTGGGGTCGATTCGCGGCTAGACCGGGGATTTTAGCCGCGTCTGGTTACTTTCTCTAGCTCGGAGGCTGGATATTTTTGAACTTCTTAATACATATCTTCATTTGCATACAACATAACACACTGCCAGCCACCTCAAAAACATGCGATAAAGAAATACTTCCCTCCCGGTGCGCAGGCCAATTGTAAAAATAATATAGTTCCCTCCGCATAAAATTGGTGTCAGGAAAGGAATCTGCCCTCAAAAGTGGGCTTAATCTACATTAAATGCCGATCCCAGATAACGGGGGAAAAGGCCAAGATGATGATGATATTATTATTATTATTATTATTATTATTATTATTATTATTATTATTATTATTATTATTATTATTATTTGATATTTAGTTTACATCGCTCCGACACAGACAGGTCATATGCCGATGGTGGGATAGGACAGGGCTAGGCATGGGAAGGAAATGACCGTGGCTTTAATTAAGGTCAACCCACCAGCATTTGCCTCGGGTGAAAATCGGAAACAACGAAAATGCATCTGCAGGGCTGCCGACAGTGGGATTCAAACCCATTATTTCCCAAATGTAAGCTCACATCTACGTGACCCAAACCGCATAGCCACCTTATTATTATTATTATTATTATTATTATTATTATTATTATTATTATTATTATTATTATTATTATTATGTCCGTCTCCGTAGCATAACGGTTAGCACTATTAGCTACCATCCTCAGCGGCCCGGGTTCGATTCCCTGTACTGCCAGGAATATAAGACTGGCAGGAGGGTTGGTATGTGGTTAAAATGTTGCATGCGCTCACCTCCATTGGGGGTGTGCCTGAAAAGAGTTGCAACACATCGGGATGTTGACACGAGTTTGCTTTATTATTATTATTATTATTATTATTATTATTATTATTATTATTATTATTATTATTATTATTATTATTATTGAGTTGGCTACGTATTACAGGTCGCGTAGCTTTAAGCTTGCATTCATGGGATGGTGGGTTCGAATCCCGCAGTTGACAGCTCTATGGATGGCTTTCTTTTGTTTCCTATCAGCTATTTCCTATTAGTGGCAGGTGTTATAGCCGGCCCCGTGGTGTAGGGGTAGCGTGTCTGCCTCTCACCCGGAAGCCCCGGGTTCGATTCCCGGCCAGGTCAGAGATTTTTACCTGGACCTGAGGGCTGGTTCGAGGTCCACTCAGCCTACGTGATTAGAATTGAGTAGCTATCTGACGGTGAGATAGCGGCCCCGGTCTAGAAAGCCAAGAATAACGGCCGAGAGGATTCGTCGTGCTGACCACACGACACCTCGTAATCTGCAGGCCTTCGGGCTGAGCAGCGGTCGCTTGGTAGGCCAAGGCCTTTCAAGGGCTGTAGTACCACGGGTTTGGTTTTGGCAGATGTCATAGCTGCTCTTTAATTACAGCCACGATCGGTTCCTTCCTTCGGCCAAGTCATGTGGGATTCTTGAAATGAAAAGCCATGTCTCTCTGGTTCTGATTCTACGAAGAGCCATTTTACATTGTCATGATCAGGATATCAATATTCATGTAATCTACAAGCTTGCTTATTCTTTCCCAGTCCTAGGGTATTTACCCTCTTTGTAGCCGAAAACCTATGTACCTATACGAAGGTGCAAATTCTTTCCTTCACACTTCCGTTCGACAAGGAGATGTCCTACTTCAAGAGCACCACTCGAGAGTGATTCTTAAAATCGTGAGAGGTTTCTGGGTCTACTCTTGTAATTCTTATTTCTTGAAGAGTCACTTTCTCTATTAATTAAATGTTAAAATTGTATTCTTTGCTCCTGTAGACCATGAAGGCTGACTGAAGTTTACTACTCTTAGCGTGAAGTAAATGGTGCGTTATACCATCGTTCAACTGACCATTCACTGGTGTGCGGCGGCCGACGAAAATAGATTCCATTATGCTAGAGGAGATCAAGGACGTCTAACGGTCTAATGCAAGAACCCTCCAGCAGTGTGGAATTCTTGTACTTCCCGCGTAATGATAGCACATAAAAGGTAGAATCTACATTTATTAAGCACTGGGGATACAGTAGTTTTGCTCTTCTTTAGAAACGAATACAATTCTAAAAACGACATTATGATTTACCTAAAGACAAATAGGCTACTAGTTATTAATGTGTCGTATACACGTCTGGATAATGAGAGGTTTGCACATTGTAATCAAAATTAATTTTGCACTACAATGAACTACCTCGCAATTACAAATTGCAGTATCACGCCAAATTAGATAATAATAATAATTTTAGTATTCAACAGCATTAGTATATGTGTGGATTTTCTTCCCAAAGCTAACAGGATGATAATTTATAAGATGGCCCTGTTAACCATGGTATGTATTTGGTAAACGTTAAATTTCTACACTATCGGAAGGGATTTTGGAGACATCACGTGTTGAGTAGTGAAATATAGGGGAGAGATACACGGAAATGCTGAGTGCTGGTCCAAGGCCGTCTTTCAAATTTGCACCTTAACCTTGCTCATACCAACTTTTTGGCCTTCAGCACGCGCCGAATTCTGAGCTCTCAAGTAAAGAGCGCTGCTATATGAATAACATCTGTCAGATTAATGACAATTACACTACACAAGGATTACAATTTCCTGCTTACGTAGACAGCCCCTAAGCCTATCCTCGCTGATGTAGAGCTACTGAGGGAACGTCATGAGGATTGGTGCACACATACTTCTCACCAAGAAATTCTCTTCTCATCTCTCTAATATTCTAGTTAATTCTTTGATTCAGCTCGTATAAGAATGGAAGAAAACTTGAATTGAAGAAAGCAGAACGAACCGTATTATAGTTATTACTTAATGTTGTGATTTATGTAAGTAAGTTGTTACATCTTTCCATGAGACAGGCTCCGAACGAAAGTACATTCAAGTTCTGCTCTATAGAAATCTCGCCGTAATGAAAGAAAGCGTGCAGCCAGGACTGAACGTGTCTACGTGAACGTGTCTACTTCACTCATGTACACTACACACCAATGACTTCAGATGTCATAATATGAGAAAAGCTATCTTCCTGTAATTTATAGGAGTATTATCTTCGTGTCACTCTAGTAGCGCCGGGCAGATTCTAGATGTCCAAGCAACAATGGCAGCAGCACTTACTGGTCGAGGCCCTGAAACTGATTCTTTAGTTTTCTAAATTTTGGATATCGATTTGTTGTTTTGAGCTACCGAAAAGCTTTGTCGATTTCTGCTAGCGTTTCTCACTTCCTTTTTGCTTAATAGTGATTATAGTGGTTACATCTCCGAAATCGGGCTCCGTGGATAACTGGTTAGCATGCTGGACTTTGGCTCAAGCGGTCCCGGGTTCGATTTCCGGCTGGGAATAATAATAATAATAATAATAATAATAATAATAATCTTAACAAGCTTAACCTACACTGGTTATTTCCTTTGGCTCGGGGAGTGAGTATTTGTAATATCTTCATCATTAGATGTTATCCTAGATAGGACCTCATCCTCACAGGCGAGCAGATCGTCCATGGGGATCAACTTGAAACAGTCCGGCTCCATGGCTAAATGGTTAGCGTGCTGGCCTTAGGTCACAGGGGTCCCGGGTTAGATTCCTGGCAGGGTCGGGAATTGTAACCATAATTGGTTAATTTCGCTGGCACGGGGGCTGGGTGTATGTGTCGTCTTCATCATCATTTCATCCTCATCACGACGCGCAGGTCGCCTACGGGCGCCCAAATCAAAAGACCTGCATCTGACGAGCCGAACTTGTCCTCGGACACTCCCGGCACTAAAAACCATACGCCATTTCAGTTCATTTCAACTTGAAACAGTTGCACCAGGCTTCGTCGGAGTCCACACACCATTGATATTTTCATCAGGGATCCCAGTCTTAAGTGAAACACCATTAACATGCTTGGTACCCTTTAGCCACTTATAGCAACAATAATAATAACAACAACAACAACTTATTACACTATTACACGATTGAATTAAGCATTGCTTTTGGATTCAAACTCCTTTAAAATACCTTGCTTCAGTTGGCGATGCCAATTATCATTTCTTCATTTCAAGCAGTCACCGTCTGCACGATGTGCTTGTTCACTTAGGGAATGCATATTCAACTATCGTAAAAATTTTTGCTAAGAGTGTTAAAAGGGAGATAAATACGCTGTTATATACTTATCGGTTTCCAGGTATGATTTTGTACGTCATTCAGAGTATAATGCAATCACTCATTTGTGCTGATATAAAGAATTTATCTTCTAAAAAGTGAAATAAAACCTTAAGTCTGCGCGTAAATATTAATATTACAATATTAAGAAGCTGTTATCGAGAAATTTGCAGTCATACTTGACATAAATGATAAGAAACGAATCATATTGACTGAAAGGAGTTTTAAAATATTTATGATGTTATTTGGTGGTGAAGAGATCTCTAGAGACTCTTTCCTGCAGTTGTTCTTCGGGCACAACCACAAATTACTACCTCTGTGGCGGGATTTGCAGCTCAGTGAGAGTGTTGCAATTCTTATTTTACGGCCACTGAGAGTGTTATTAAATGTTATTGCTTCCTTTATGGGCTTGAGGCAAGGAAGTCATGAGTTCTTCTCCGCGTGTGAATACTACTGTACCTGTAACCGTACTTTAAAAAAAAATATTTGGCTTTAGATTTAACCGTAGTTGCTGTGGCATCTGTTTACTGTGAGTGTCAATCTAACTGGGGGAGGAATTAGAAAATATACTCTCCTAGCAACTTCAGATGGAAAGAAGTATGAGGGTAATTCAATCAGAAAGGTAATAAAATCCTCTTATTATATACATTTACGCGGCACCTACTTACACGTATATATTATTGTTGGACTTCGTACAGATTATTTTGTACGCAGTCAATGTACATAATTTAAGCATTTATTTGAATGATATAGAAAGATATCTACTTCGTTATATCATAATAAAAATAAAAATAAGATGCTGATTATTATTACTATGTCCGGCTCCATGGCTAAATGGTTAGCGCGCTGGCCGTTGGTCACAGGGGTCTCGGGTTCGATTCCCGGCAGGATCTGGAATTTTAACCAAAATTGGTTAATTTCGCTAGCACGGGAGCTGGGCGTATGTATCGTCTTCATCATAATTGCGTCCGGCTCCATGACTAAATGGTTAGCGTGCTGGCCTTTGGTCACAGGGTTCCCAGGTTCGATTCCAGGCAGGGTCGGGAATTTTAACCTTAATTGGTTAATTTCGCTGGTACTGGGGCTAGGTGTATGTGTCGTCTTCATCATCATTTCATGCTCATCACGACTTGCAGATCGCCTACGGGCATCAAATCAAAAGACCTGCATCTGGAGAGACGAACTTGTCCTCGGACACTCCCGGCACTAAAAGCCATACGACCGAGCTCGATAGCTGCAGTCGCTTAAGTGCGGCCATTATCCAGTATTCGGGAGACAGTAGGTTCGAACCGCACTGTCGGCAGCCCTGAAGATGGTTTTCCGTGGTTTCCCATTTTCACACCAGGCAAATGCTGGGGCTGTACCTTAATTAAGGCCACGGCCGAATAACCGGGCTGGGTGGATCAGACGGTTGAGGCGCTGGCCTTCTGACCCCAACTTGGCAGATTCAATCCTGGCTCAGTCCGGTGGTATTTGAAGATGCTCAAATACGTCATCCTCGTGTCGGTAGATTTACTGGCACGTAAAATAACTCCTGCGGGACTAAATTCCGGTACCTCGGCGTCTCTGAAAACCATAAAAATAGTTAGTGGGACGTAAAGCCAATAATATTAATAACAATAAAACCAAGTGAGTTTGCCGTGTGGTTAGTGGCGCGCAGCAGTAAGCTTGAATTCGGGAGTTAGTAGGTTCGAAACCCACTATCGGCAGCACTGAAGATGTTTTTCCGTGGTTTCCTATTTTCACACCAGGTAAATGCTGAGGCTGTACCTTAATTCAGGCCACGGCTGCTTCCTTCCCACTCCCAGCCCTTTCCTATCCCATCGTCGCCATATCTGTATCTGTATCGGTGCAACGTAAAGCAATTTGTAAAAAAGTGTACGGTCTCACTTCCCATGTGCAGGCATTTAATTTGACGTCATCGGTTATCTGTGAGTCAAATTCGACGTCCCGTTTTACCCCGCAAGACGACAGAGAAATGCATCTCTGTGGGGTGATTTATAAATGAGTTTAATTAATTTTGTTGGGTAAACCCCAAATATGACACTAGCTATATATTACATGTTGACATCGTATAATGTGGAGTGCGAATTGACTTCAAAATCTATCTACCTCTGCCAGATTCGGACCTGCTATCTTTGGATCCAGACACATACTCGACCACTGATCCACTGAGGGAGATAATAATTGTTCCTCTCCTTACTTACTGCCCTTCGTTCAAAAGACAATTGAAAGCAGCTTACGTGTAACTTTATACGCATGTCTCTACGTGCCGTATTAGGGACGGCGTCTCATAATGGAATAACAGAGGACCCAACATCTCCTGGCTACAGTATCACGGCAAACCCGGAATCGACAACATAGGAGTCGACATAGTTGGGTTGTTCAAATATTCAGGAAGTGCCAGTAAATGTTATTACAGTTGATGCTTCAGTTTCGTTACAGTGCACAAAAAACATGTAGATCAGCTTTCACTATCCTGGCATCATATCGCGACATCTTTGTAGTACGTATCACTGTACCAGCCGCTTGTTAACAATAGGTGTACATCATGCGTGTTTCTCACTTAGTTTCGTTCCTTTCATCATACCTAGGAATAGTTTTTATTCGGACCAGGGACTGCCTCGCCGAGGCGGCAACATCACGCTCAATTCACTCGAGAAGACGTGGGCTCGAGTCTCTGTCAAGACGTCGAAGAATTTTGAAACGAGATTGTCACGCCTGGGGAAGCTCATGGGCCTCAATGTCATTCATCGCCGTATGGGGAAGTATAGAGATGATCACTCTATCCACACAGGAAATCTTTACATTCCACTACGAGGTCTGTACGGAGAGGATTTTGCTTTCCTTTACATTCAGGACGGGTCATCTGCCCACGTAGGTAGAATGACTGAGTGTTGTCCGATGTTCCACATTATAGTTGTTGTGCACTGAAACTAAAGTATTCTTACAGCACTTTCCCGGAATGAGGCCGAGAAGGCCAGATAAATCTTTCCTGACGCTACTCACTTCAATGGTAAAGCCTTCTCCGTTCAGGAGTGAAAGAAGAGTGAAAACTACGGGGTTAGTTTCTCTATTGGGATATGCCTAGTCAAGGCTGTAAGGGAGTGTTTGATTCACCCGGAAGGATATGAGTTCGAACGTAGGAACATGACTTCTATTTCTGGAGGAATTAAGCTTATAGCGGAAATGAGAAACTTGTTAATTCCTGGGGAATAAATCGGCTATTTAGAGCTAACCACTCTATCCCGTTTAGTCCGAGATTACGGGTAGTGGAATCCTTCACCTTCCATTTTTCCAGGGGGCTTATTGCCTGTGTTGGTAGAAGTGCGAGTTACTATGAATTCGACACTGATGTAAAGAGAGCAGCATGTACGGCTCCCTATTCACAGAAATACTATTCCTATTCATGTAATAAAATAATAATAATAATAATAATAATAATAATAATAATAATAATAATAATAATAATAATAATAATATGTGTAATGCCTTTTCAATTGATATTACTTATGTGAGCTGGAATTTTGTTCTTTAACACAGTAAATCTCTTGATATGAACGTCTCGCAGTTAAATAGTTTTAATTGCCAATTGACTGTGCCAAGATTCGATACTGCAACCTTGAACATAGGGACTCCAAGCCAAATCAGTTTCATCACTTCTCAGCTAGTCACCGCACAGAAATTCTATCTTCTTAACAAATCACGTTTAGAACAGACCAGGGATCTTATCAACCTCAGCTTCGCTCTTTGGCAATATTCTTTTTAATGAAATAAAAATCCACAGCCTCTTTTCCTGTCATTCGACCGGATCAGGAATGGAATGAATGAAGTCCCATCTAGCGGCGAGGATAGGAATTGTTCCGGCTGCGCAAGCCTGTCACACTCCTCTGGGGTAGTAATGAAATGGCGTATGGCTTTTAGTGCCGGGAGTGTCCGAGGACATGTTCGGCTCGCCAGGTGCAAGTCTTTCGATTTGATACCCGTAGGTGACCTGCGCGTCGTGATGAGGATGAAATGATGATGAAGACGACACATACACCCAGCCCCAGTGCCAGCGAAATTAACCAATTATGGTTAAAATTCCCGACCCTGCCGGGAATCGAACCCAGGACCCCTGTGACCAAAGGTCAGCACGCTAACCATTTAGCCATGGAGCCGGACTCTGGGATAGTGATTAATGAATGACAGATGAAATGAAATGATATTGGAGAGTGTTGCTGGAATAAATTAAGACAGGGAAAACCGGAGTACCCGGAGAAAAACCTGTCCCGCCTCCGCTTTGTCCAGCACAAATCTCACATGGAGTGGCCGTGATTTGAACCACGGAACCCAGTAGTGAGAGGCCGGCGCGCTGCCGCCTGAGCCACGGAGGCTCTCGAAATTCCTTTCAAATTCGTAGTGAAACCAATGTCCAAGTTCTACAAAGGACTACAAAAGGCCTTTAAAATACAGTGGTTATGCTCGAGGACTAATATCCGGTGCCAGCTATTGCTCTTGCTACTTTCATATCTACTTTATATTGAGTAGGCCTATATGAATCAGGAAAGTTTCATGTTGACACAGCTTTCACTTTCAGACATCTAAATGAGAATTATATCACTACATATCGTAATATACGAGGGCCGAGTCATAAGTCATGGCAACTATTTTGTTCTCGCGAGCAGGAGACAACACGGAAAATGTAAGATATGCATTTGAAATATAGGGCATGTACTTATGCATAGTGCCTGAAGACAAATTCTGACTTCAGGAGATTCCAGTAGGAAAGTGACAGAACACAGACCATTGGTAAGCATTGTGTTATTATGGTATAGACAGCAAATACACAAGACTACGTGCAAAGGACAGGTGTCCACTGGTTACAGAGCTTCGAAATAATCACTCAAGATTTCCACTGTGCGTTGCCAGCGGCACATCTTTGCCAATGGACACTGGGGCGAGGCAAATCGGCCGTTGATACTCTACCCAGTTTGAACGTCTCCACCCACCTCGCCACTGTTCTATAGGGCATGGCATGCACACCTAATGCTTTCCGCAGCACTGCATAGCATTGGCGTGCATTTCTGCCGCGGAGAACTGCTAGTTTAATATGCGATCGTTGCTCCTGCTTGTGGACTTCCATTTTGTGACGCTCTCACTCACACATTGAATTTGGGGGCATGCTTAGACCCACACTGTTGTTTACATACACCATCTTGTGGCATCGTACGCAAGTACAGTACATACAGTACGTTTCCAAATGCATACCTTAGATTTTCCGTGTTGTCTCCTGTTCGCGAGAAAAGAAAATAGTTGCCATGACTTATGACTCGACCTACGGAATTGATGTGTGAAGAGCGTTGCGGAAAAGTGAACACAGACTCTGATGGGCAATAATTTGTTTTAGTCTTGACGTCCTTAATGGCGCAGTCAGTTAGACGTTGTCCTTCAGTTTCGAAGATAGTTAGTTCGATCTTGGCTGAGGACGGTGGCATTTGAGGGTGTTTTAAAGCGAAAATTGTGTGTCGTTGGTTTTCGGCACGTCAAAGAACTCCTGTGGTAGAAGTTTCCAACAATTCGACCTGTATTTTTTTTTTTTTTTTTTGCTAGGGGCTTTACGTCGCACCGACACAGATAGGTCTTATGGCGACGATGGGATAGGAAAGGCCTAGGAGTTGGAAGGAAGCGGCCGTGGCCTTAATTAAGGTACAGCCCCAGCATTTGCCTGGTGTGAAAATGGGAAACCACGGAAAACCATTTTCAGGGCTGCCGATAGTGGGATTCGAACCTACTATCTCCCGGATGCAAGCTCACAGCCGCGCGCCTCTACACGCATGGCCAACTCGCCCGGTCGACCTGTATTAAAATCTACAGGAATTGAATAGACTGTTATTATTATTATTATTATTATTATTATTATTATTATTATTATTATTATTATTATTATTAAATTTACTGCCTTTCAGACCTCAAAGGTGACGTTATGATCCGATTTTACCAATGATATAACTGAGGAATATTATGGGAAAAGTATTCAGTCACATCTCCACTCCATCGAAATGAAGAAGGGTGCGGAGAGGATGGTATTGTTTATTAACCCCCGTAGGGGATGTACATTCAACTGGTGTGTATTCTTAATGAGAGAGCCATAGTGGTAGTTGGTGGTAGAGACTGCCCCTCGTCGTCATACAGCACATCTATACTAATGAGTAAGGTTTGAGTCGTTCAACCATGAGTTTTTGGCGACTTTTGATGGGAATGCTGAGTGTGTTTCTGGAGAAGTATCTCATGTTCTGCCATAAAGCATCTTTCTAACCCTTTCCCCAGGTTCATACATTGATATCATCATACTCTATTTTCACAAACTCTTGTGGTTTAGAGTTGATGATGTATTAAGTTCCATGTCCTCATTCCATGACAAGATCACGCACTCTGAATCCACTCTCACCATTCCTGTTAACCAGCCAGCCGTCTGCAATCGATCTGTTTAAGTGTCTGGCAAAGGTTGAGGAATTTCCCCTCAATTAGTGTTAGTAGGTCCCAGACTGTACATGCGAATTTAAATCGCCCCGTCGAGGTTTCTTGTTGAATACAGATTATATGATGTGAATGACGAAATTAGTCTAATGGGATTCTTGGTGTTACTCAAAGTGTGCAATGAACCTCAATAACTGTATTATTTTCATTGTAGCCGACCTTATGGCGCGGTCGGTATGTTCTTGAAGCTCTGACCTAAAATGGTGGGTTCGAGGCAGGCTGTTGTCAATGACATCTGAGGGTGTTTTAATTTAATAACTGCATATTTTTCGCTTCCATCATAGTAAAGAACTCCTTTGGGCAGAAATTACAACAATCTGGAGTCTGTTGAAACCGTTAAACTGAAAACTGACGTTAAACAATTTCTCAAAAAAAAAAAGTATAGTACCTGATTGACTCCTTTCACTGTTTTTAATGCGAATGTTAGTAGATATACGTAAAATATACAGTTTATTAAGTAGACAAGACTCATCTGTTTGAAATCCTAACTGGAACTCCTGTCGTCCTGGCTACTGTACCTAGGAAAGAAGTGTCAGGGAGAGACAAATTTTTACACACATTTGTACTGACCAATGTACTGTACGCTATCACGGAGGGAGAAAGGAACCTAACAACCTGCTCCGTTTGTTCCGTGACGTAATACTCCTCTTTAGCTATCCAATAATCACATACGCTATGGCGGTACATCTTGAGAATCCAACTAATCTGTTGGCTGATGCAAGTAAAAAACCCTAACCTGGCAGGGAATCGAACCCGGGGCCTCCGGGTAAGAGGCAGGCACGCTACCCCCTAAACCGCGCGGCCGGCAATAATAATAATAATAATAATAATCATAATAATAATAATAATAATAATAATAATAATAATAATCATTATCATCATCTTCATTTCATCCTTCAGGCCGAATATGAGACATAATTAACCCACAAAAAAATGCGAAACTAAAGACTACGATATCTTAAGGTATATACCCATACACATAAGGGAGTCCATAAAGAAAAAGCTTTGATTTATGTTTGAATGTCATTTTTAGTTTAACATTATTTATTGCTAACATTATTTTACGAGTCCTAGAAATAAGTTTAAACATTCGGCGCGATGGCTGAGTGGTCAGTGTCTTAGCCTTCGGTACTCGGGGCTCCAGGTGAGACTTCCTACCCGGTCGAGGGAATCTAATCTTAAACGGTTAATTCCCTTGCCTCGGGGACTAGGTATTAGTGCTGTCCCTAACATTCCTGCAACTCATACACTACACATGGCAGACGCCGCCTAACCTCATTGGGGGTGGGGGTGGGGTCTGCCTTATTAGGGCTGTACCAGACTAGCAATAGCCATACTAAGTTATTATTATTGTATTATTCGAACTACTGTAAAACAATCAGGAAACTGCATCGATCCTTTAATACAAAATACTCCTTTGTGACCCAAAGAGTCAGATATAACACTTCACAGCCAATCTCTCGAAAAAAAAAGGTCATCGGGCGAGTTGGCCGTGCGGTCAGGTGCGCGCAGCTGTGAGCTCGCATCCGGGAGATAGTGGGTTCGAATCCCACTGTCGGCAGTCCTGAAGGTGGTTTTCTGTGGTTTCCCATTTTCACAACAGACAAATGCTGGGGCTGTACCTTAATTAAGGCCACGGCCGCTTCATTCCCATTCCTAAGCCTTTCCTGTCCCATCGTCGCCATAAGACCTATCTGTGTCGGTGCGACGTAAAGCAAAATAGAAAAAAAAAGTTAGGAAGGAAGAAGGAAAGAAAGAAAGAAAGAAAGAAAGAAAGAAAGAAAGAAAGAAAGAAAGAAATAAGTTACAGTCGGTTCACTGTTTTAATGCGTCCAATGTACTGTTTATTAAGTAGGTAAGACTTGTCTGCTAGGAGGGTCATATGAGGTTCAATATTCACCTTATTGACTAATGGTTCTACTGTAATTTCCTCCTCTCTGCAATCGATACGTTGCTTTTAAGTTTCAGAAGGTCTTGGAAATAACCTGGAAAAGATGCTTCTGTCTGCTTTTCAGCTTTGTTGCACTCATCTTAACAGCTGCATTTCCATATGCCGCCTCTATTCCGGTGGTGGCAGATAATTAACCACGTCATTGAACAGTCTTCGAACAAACTGTCATCAGCACCAGCTTTCTTTCAGATTTATACCCCTTCTTATTTCCTGGTGAATGACCCCACAGTTTCTTACCCGGCTGATGAAAATTGAAACAGGAGGCTACATAAGGACATTGCGGTTATCCGTATGACTGTGACGGTTATGCTGCAGAACATGTCATAGGTAGCATTCTGAGACGATTTCCAAAATTTTTCGAAATTCTGACGACAGTGTATTGATTTCCTGGGGAATTAAATGAGGGGGAAAAAGGACCATTAATCAGTAAGTAAAATATTATTTTCTTAAATTATACCAGTTTTTTAAATGGCTTCGAAAAAACTGTACTTAGACAGTCACTCAGATAAATGCATGAGTAAATATGTACATAAGTATAAATAAATAAATAAATAAATAAATAAATAAATAAATAAATAAATAAATAAATAAATAAATAAATAAATAAATAAGAATGTATAACTTCCTTTATACTTTTGTCTATGTTGTGAGTTATGATAGTGTTTGTTGTTTCTACGTGACAATTATTTATTTCTGTAATATTTACTGTTTGTGAACATTGCGATAGTACCCCACCTTTATTTTTTGAAGCAGGGTTGAGTGTCTCAGACGATAGGGCATTGACTCTTTGAGACCAAGATGGCAGGTTTGAATCCGACTCAGTCCAGTGGTACTGTTTATAACGTTCTTCGTTTAGGTAGACTTCCCGGCACTTAAGGAAACACCCGTGAGACTAATTTTCCAGCACCTTAGTTTCTCCGAAAGCTTTAAAAGCTTCTAACACTATTAACGTTATTGTTATATTATTTTTTTGTTAATAAACTGTAACTTAATAATCTGTATTATCGGGGTATTAAGTATTGTTTGGGGAAGGTAACTGTGGTACCATCCTACAGTATTCATTCAGTGAATACGAAGAAATCCAGACAAAAGCCACATTCTGACTGGCTGCAGTAAGTTGCCTAACCGGATTACATTATGATTTTCGGAACCCTCTCACCATACGTAAGTTATCAAACGCGATTCCGGAGGTCGCTACGGATAACTGTATCCAGTGCAAATTATTTCATTTCTTGTCCTATTTGAATTATATCAAGCGTCTATTAAATTGCCGGCCCCATGTTGTAGGGATAGCGTGCCTGCCCCTTACCCGGAGGCCCCGGGTTCGATTCTCGGCCAGGTCATGGGTTTTTACCTGGATCTGAGGGCTGGTTCGATGTCCACTGCGCCTGTGATTAGGATTGAGGAGCTATCTGACGGTGAGATGGCAGCCCCGGTATAGGAAGCCAAGATTTATTTTTTTATTTTTTTATTTTTTTGCTAGTTGCTTTACGTCGTACCGACACAGATAGGTCTTAAGGCGACGATGGGACAGGAAAGACCTAGGAATGGGAAGGAAGCGACCGTGACCCTAATTAAGATACAGCCCCAGCATTTGCCTGGTGTGAAAATGGGAAACCACGGAAAACCATTTTCAGGGCTGCCGATCGAACCCACTATCTCCCGGATGCGAGCTCACAGCTGCGCGCTCCTAACCGCACGGCCAACTCGCCCGGTAAAAGCCAAGAATAATGGCCGAGAGGATTCGTCGTGCTGATCACACGACACCTCGTAATAAGCAGGCCTTCGGGCTGAGCAGCGGTCGCTTGGTAGGCCAAGGCCCATCAAGGGCTGTATGCCATGGGGTTAGGTTAGGTTAGGTCTGTTAAACTAAACGACCTTTGAGCAAGTATTTCTGCACAAGGTTAGCGAAGTCATGTGAAACGTGCAATAATTAATAAGAATGAACATTGCAAGGCTAACAACATAAAAAGTAGCTTGTGAGAAGTCTAAATAGAGCTTTCTCTTTTTGTTGGGTGTAATTAAATGATGTGTTCAGTGTCAAGTGACATCTGACCGCATCACGACAGATCCCATTCCAGGATTCCTTATTATCATATTCGTACTATTTCAAGCTTCAAAACTGACAGAGGAAATATTTTTTCTTAATATGTTTAATTTATGATCATTTCCGAAGTTACCATGTTGTGCTCAGGAAATAATACCATTTTAAATTAATTGATTTGTTCGTACATCTGAGTGTTAATAAATAATATTTGCTAAATCAGCAGTACCAGATATGTTAATTACAATAAAACACACTAGTATGTGTAATAGACAGGTATATAATCTTCTGAATTTCCGAGGTTTCTGATGAAAAACGACCGCTTATTATCGACCACTGTGTTCCATTTTCATATGTTACGAGTATGATATCCGTAACAAACGTATGCAACCCACAACAAAACTGGTTAATGATGTTATGCCTGTGCAACAGAGCTGAACATTGCTTCGGAGGGGAGAATACCATTATTCTTGTTCTCTCTCTCCAGCCCAATGATTCCAATTGGTATCACTAACTACACGTCTTCTGTGAGTTTGCTAACCTTCACATTCCCCAATTATTCCATTTGGAATCATCGTTTCAGTTTTCCTATTTTTCTTAAGATTTTATGGATTTCTTACAGAGAAATTTTATTCATACCTATTTGAAGGGTATTTTCAAGAATTTCCTTTTTCATTTGTCAAATAAATTTGGGCTGGAGAGGGATTTATATCTAGGGTTAATTCATCGTAAGATTCTCAGTAACTCTGAAAAATAAATTGATAGTCGAGCTTAGTAGCTCGGATAGTGGAATGTTGGCCTTCTGAAACCAAGTTGGCAGGTTCGATCCTGGCTCAGTTCGTTGTGCTTGAAGGTGCTCAAATAGGTCAGCCTCGTGTCGGTAGATTTACAGGCACGTAAAAGAACAAAATTCCGGAACCTCGGCGTCTTCGAAACCTTAAAAGTATTTAGTGGGACCTAAAACGAATAACATTATTTATTAATTAATAGAACTCATGTCACAGGTATCTCATTCATTAATCCCCTGTTTTAGGGGAAGATAAAACGGATTTAAAACACATGAAACATTTAACTGTGCTTTGATTTAGTGAGATTGAAATGTTCAATCGACAACTGGCACTGAAACACAGAAGGTTGCCATCACTCATATGGCCGAAATGGCACTCAATTCGTAATGCCCATTCTCTATATAATTTACTGTTTGTGGGATGAAGGGTATTGTCAATAAAGGCCTGTGGCGTTAAAAATGTATCAAAATGTATTGGTCTAAAAATGGCAATGGTGCTTTGGGACAATCTAAAGGTGACATTTTGGCAGAAAATAAGGGGATTATTGTTTGGTAAGAATCCAAGGAGAAGCAAAATACAATGTGTAAGTGCCACGAAATTATTTTACCACTCATATGTATTTAAAGCTGCCTGCTGTCATTTCTTGGTGGATACAGAACTTTTGCATCCATCTCTTGGCACAGGCCAGAGTAAAGTGTAGCTTCCACCGAAGTCCCAGTCAACATCCATGGCTGTGACAATATGGAAGTTGCTGGGGGTATGGGTAGTGCTGAGTAATGACATTTAGAGCATGACTAGTGCATCTGAGTGTTATGAAAGGTGCTGCTCATAGGGTCAGTCGTGCTGCAATAGTACTTTCTGACCCAGTGAGGAAAGCAATGGCAAACTACCTCACTCCTCATATTGCCTACTACGCCTCATTTTGGTGCTGCCATTGGTTTTTGGGGTTTCCTTATAACAGCATAACCGTTGGAGGTGCTATTTGAGGATCCAACCAGCCTCTAGGCTGATGACCTAACAGACAGATGCATTTAAAATGAAACGTACATAAGGAAACGAGAATAACTAAACTGGCATTTTAAATTTCAGGTGTTTTACGTTCATGTCATGGGTCATGGATATCGTTGATCACCTGTTCTGTGTATCCATACTTTTTTTTTTTTTTGCTATTTGCTTTACGTCGCACCGACACAGATAGGTCTTATGACGACGATGGGACAGGAAAGGCTTAGGAATGGGAAGGAAGCGGCCGTGGCCTTAATTAAGGTACAGCCCCAGCATTTTCCTGGTGTGAAAATGGAATGGAATGGAATGGAATGGAATGGAATGGAATGGAATTCATCTAAAAATAATTAATGTGCCTGTCACGTATTTACTTGTATGGATTATTACGATTTTTTGGCAGGTGTCTAAGAGCTCGGAAGAGGTATATTAGCATCTCCCTCTGCATCTTGCTACTGCAATTTTGGAAAACCATGGAAATCTACTCTCAGAATTGATTTGGCAGATTAACATGAACCGTGTCCGACTCGTTGGCTGAACGGTCAGTGTACTGGCCTTCGGTTCAGAGGGTCCCGGGTTCGATTCCCGGCCGGGTCGGGGATTTTAACTTTAATTGGTTAATTTCAATGGCACGGGGGCTGGGTGTATGTGTTGTCTTCATCATCATTTCATACGCTTCACGACGCGCAGGTCGCCTACGGGAGTCAAATGGAAAGACCTGCACCTGGCGAGCCGAACCCATCCTGGGATATTCCGGCACTAAAAGCCATACAACATTTCATTTCAACATGAACCGTCTTCATGCCCTGTAGTTAAATATGCATTAGCACGCTCACCTCATGAGCGTAATTAAAAAATACTTTAATGCACATTTCGGCAGTTTCATACTGTTAGTTGCCCCTCAGCTCAAAATTGCAGACGCCGAGCGTGTTGGCCGTGCGGTTAGGGGCGCGCAGCTGTGAGCTTGCGTTCTGGAGATAGTGGGTTCGAACCTCACTGTCGGTAGCCCTGAATATTTTTATCTTTGGTTTTCTCATTTTCACATCAGGCTGTACCTTAATTAAGGCCGCATATGCTTCCTTCCCACTCCTACACTTTTCCTATCCCATCGTTATTTGTTCTTTTTTTACTGTTTCGATTTCAATGTTCTGTTCTAAAGAATCAATTAATAACAGTTACAAAATAACAAAGGAATGAAACTTTACATGGGAAAGCCAATTAGAGCAGAATTAGTTAACTGGGAAGAAGGAGCTCCTCACTTTGCAAGATTTGTTAATCTTAAATGCATCTTTGTTAGAGAGTCTTTGATATTTAACATATATTTTACAAAGACTTGATAGTCTTATACCTAATCTTTTGTAGAGACAACCTTTGGTACTTAGTGCAAGAAACTGAAGCTTCCTAACAGTTCAGGTACACAGGGCAAAGTAGATAGAACTCCTAAATTTCATTAACAATGGCCAGACAGACCACGAAGTGACATTGACATTAAGTTCCCCCAGGGGTACACTAAAGCTACTTAGCTTGACATTCGATGCCCATGCTTCAGGTGGCAGCCATAACAAAAATAGAGATCAGAAAGATCTAGAACACAGGAGCAGAAGCTCATACTAGACGGCCAAGAAAGAGAGAAGGAAAAGGCTAATGGAAAGACCGAGAACAAAATAGAATGGGGTGCTGATCCCATTCGAGCAATCGCATGACATGACTGCAATAAAACCTAATGGGGAAGAAGGCCCGGTGACACAGAGGATAAGCCATACTGCGTCGGTGACTAAGATAGGAAAGAAACTGTTAAAAACTGAAATGCAAGATAGAAATTTAGAAAATACGAAACTTAGTCACCAGAAAGCAAAGTGAGCAAGGGAAATGAGGGTCCACACTCGTACGTCCTTATGAAATTACACGATAACTACAAAGGTGATTAACCGGGCGAGTTGGCCATGCGGTTAGAGGCGCGCGGCTGTGAGCTTGCATCCGGGAGATAGTGGGTTCGAATCCCACTGTCGGCAGCCCTGAAGATGGTTTTCGGTGGTTTCCCATTTTCACACCAGGCAAATGCTGGGGCTGTACCTTAATTGAGGCTACAGCCGCTTCCTTCCAACTCCTAGGCCTTTCCTATCCCATCGTCGCCATAAGACCTTTATGTGTCGGTGCGACGTAAAGCCACTAGCAAAAAAGTAGCAAGGGTGATTACACTCCGTCCGTAGACAGCCTATAACGCTACATATTAAAAACTAACAGGACTTAGGAATCCTACATTTACAACAAAGGTAAACGCGGCGCACCCTAACCGTTACTTCCTAGAGGGGAGCGCTGGTATCTTCCAGTCGCCACACAAAAAAATAAGTTCACAAGTCAGGTGAAATATTTCCGCGTGCCTCACATGCTGCCCCTGATCGTCCGTAGTATCCTGTAAGGAAAACCTCACATATCGTCGCACAATTCAAGATCCAGATAAATACATTAGATCCAAGATTACCAGTATTGATAGGGGTGAGTTGGGCGCTGATTGGTTGGTTTGAATAGAACTGATAGTAGTGGCAACTACAAGTACTATCTATGAGGTTCATCCTATCTGTAAGACACTACACTGCCCTCAGGCGTTAAAAGTGTTGCCTACCACTAAGGATAAGTAGTACTGATAGCAGAATTATTATTATTATTATTATTATTATTATTATTATTATTATTATTATTATTATTATTATTAATTTATTTATTATCGTTCCGGCCATCTATGGACCACGTTTTACAGTCTTTACGTTATTTTTTACCAGTCCTGACTTCACATTCTGCCAGTACTTCTTCATCCTTGCACTGACTTCTTTCTTCTGTTCTTCTGTGTAGGTTCTCTTCTTCTTTTTCTTCACAACTTCTTCCCCAGTCTCCTGGAAACCCTTGAACTCCTTCACCTTTTGTCTAAATTTGTTTCTGTCCAGTACGTCCTCTTTTTCTACTCCTATCCTGGCCAGGTCGGTCCTTACTTCCCGAAACCATTTTGGTTCCGTCTTCCTTAGGCTGAAGAAGCTGAAAATCCTTTTTGTCAGTCGGTTGGTGTCCATTCTCTGTAGATGTCCATAAAATTGAAGCCTTTTCATCAATACGACGACTTCCTCTGTCTTCTGGTATAGTTCTTTGTTGGGTCTAAGTCTCCTCTCCCCACCTTTCATTTTCGGGCCCAAGATCTTCCGGAGCATTTTCCTCTCTTTCTTTCTGATGTTCTCTAGATCTCCCTTTCCAATCATGTCCAATGTTTCTGCTGCGTATAAGCATTCAGGTCTGATGACTGTGTCCAGATGTCTTAATTTGGCTCCATATGACAAAGCTTTCTTGTTGTAGGTGTCTCTAGTGAGCTGATACGCTGTTTCCATTTTTCTCGCTCGTTCTATCAGAGCTAGCTTCTCTGATCCATTCTCTTGAACTATTTCTCCAAGATACTTGAAGCTCTTTACTCTTTTGACTTTCCCCTCTTTCAACTTTAACGTTTGGGGAGCCTCTTTGATGTTGGTCATAAATTCAGTCTTACTGTATGTTATTTGCAGTCCAGTCATTTCTGCTATGCTATGGAGTTGTTCCACTCTTTTCTTTGCTATTTCTATGTCACTGGCAAAGACCGCGATATCATCAGCATATGCCAGGCAGTCTATCCGTATAGCACCTGCCCCTCTTCCAATACGGAATGCTTCTTTGTCTGGGATTCCTTCTTGTATTATTATTATTATTATTATTATTATTATTATTATTATTATTATTATTATTTCTCTCTCTCTGCTACGCAGCTTTATACCACTGAACATTTCCTGACACCATTTGGGACAGGTGTGCCTTCATCTGAGTGAACGATTTGATATTTTATTGCTGATGTTAATTTAAAATGATCGACGCTCTAAAATATGCCCCACTCCTTTGCTGAATGGTTATCGTCGTGGAGGGTTGACATCAAGATGGACAGTAAAACGGGGCCAGCTCTGAGAAACACTGTTCGCACCCGCAACCCCACTTAAGTGTGGGAGGAAGTACAGAAGAAAACAAGATCCCTCTCAGGTATGTTTGGGGCTATTTGATGATGATGATGATGATGATGATGATGCTTGTTGTTTAAAGGGGCCTAACATCTAAGGTCATCGGCCCAGGGAGGCGGGTCTGTTCAGTCGAGGTGATAAAGGATGTTGATTCTATCCTCTAGCAAGGTCGAGAAATGTAGAAATGACCCTTCAACTTAAGGTGAGGCACGGAACCCTGGGGTTCACTTAGCCTAAACCAAAAATGAGTGCCAGGTTCATTCTTGGGGGTAAATGTGGCTGGACATTGAACAAAAATCACTATCCTACACAGGACCGATTTACTTCCCTCTTCTCCAAGGGTCTCCATGGCCTGTAACGGAGATGGATTTTAGGCCGAAGTATAAATATAGGACAGATACATAATCAAGTCAATATTCCTCTTTTACAATCTGCTGTACGTCGCACCGACACAGATAGGTCTTATGACAATGATAGGATAGGAAAAAGCTTGGGGTGGGAAGGAAGCGGCCCTGGCCTTAATGAAGGTAGAGCCCAGCATTTACCTGATGTGAGAAATGGAAATTCACGGAAAACCATCTTCAGGGCTGCCGACAATGTGGTTCAAACCCACTATCTCCCGAATGCAAGCTCACACTTGCCACCGTACGGCCAACTCGCTCGGTACTGTGAAAGCTTATACAGAGGATAAATAGACTTTAAAACTGACGTTACCATTACTGTTAAAGCTGGAGTGTATAAGTGATAGTGTAGGCGCTATTCATTTAACTATAGTCTTCCGCATGAGAGAGGAGGTACCGTAAGTTTTAGCCATGATACTGGCAATGAGAATGTGCGTAACCTTGAAGGATAGGTGTGCCGTCTACACGCCTTTCAGCCACTCGCGTGACTTGTTGCTTATATTTCGGTACTTAATTATATTGTAGTTGGTTCTTGGAATAGTCGCATGTGCTTGGCACTCCTTTAGTAAATTCCGGGAGAATTCCTTATCATAAGTACAACGACGATTTTCTTTATCATAGAATTTTGTTAATTACAAGTTCACTCAAAAGAGTGACACACATTAATGAGACAGGAGTAAAATAAAGTTTGTAAATTTATGCCATGTCTGATAGACAGTGTGACTATGATGTCTATAGTGATTATTGTATAATTAACTAGAGTTAGGATTGTAAGGGAAGCGTTTATGACATTGAGAGAGGTAGAATTACAGCATCTTCCCAGAAATGAAGCAGCAGACTACAGGAAATAATTTCAGGGATAGCCGAGAGTAGGATTCCATCTCAACTATCTCTCTTATCCATAAGTACCTGCCACTCTGACTACTAGTGATGTGCGCGAGTGATGCCTGGAATCGCGGTACTCGATTGTTTCGAGTCCAGGCTCGGACTCGCTTCGCTTGCGAAGGCTCGATGATAGCATGACGTCACACGTTCGCTCACTCGCCGGCTCGTAGATGGATGAAGCATGCGTACAAGCGGTCGCTGAGGGTTTATGGGATTGCGACAGCGCGGTACGATATGAAAAAACTGAATGAATGCGGAAAAGGAATAACCTAAATTTGATAATTACTTGAGAACGATAATAATGCCACTTAATACGCATAATAAGATAAATATCCGTTTACGGCGTCTCGCACACACTTCACTGAATATGCCATCTATTCTAATATTGATAATATAGCTTATCTGGCCTTCATAGCCCAACTTGGCCGGTTCGATACTGGTTTATTCCGGTAGTATTTGAAGGTGCTCAAATACGTCAACCTAGTGTCGGTAGAATTATTGGGACGTAAAAAATCTCCCGGGGGACTAAATGCGGTACCTCGGCATCCCCGAAAACGATACAAATGTACGTACTTGGACGTAAAAGTTATAACATTATTATTATTATTATTATTTCAAATCCCTGTCACGGTATGTATGTTGTAATTAGTGTATTTTAAACATGTGCTATTTTTTTTTTTTTGCTAGGGGTTTACGTCGCACCGACACAGATAGGTCTTATGGCGACGATGGGATAGGAAAGGCTTAGGAGTTGGAAGGAAGCAGCCGTGGCCTTAATTAAGGTACAGCCCCAGCATTTGCCTGGTGTGAAAATGGGAAACCACGGAAAACCATCTTCAGGGCTGCCGATAGTGGGATTCGAACCTACTATCTCCCGGATGCAAGCTCACAGCCGCGCGCCTCTACGCGCACGGCCAACTCGCCCGGTAACATGTGCTATTTGTAGACTATAGACGGTATTTCTGCACACATTGTATTGCTTCGCTACTGGTAAATTATATCTCATGTAGCCATTATGCATATACACGGGCGTAGATGTGCTAATATGATCGGTAGTATGACAGATTTATTGTAACCATAGCCTATTGCTAACCGTGCCAAAGCCTACAATCGTCCGGGGGAACAGGTGAATTACAGCAGTTTATATGTACATCTTACTTTCGGCAGATATAATGTCGGGTATTAAGATGAGGCGTCCAGAATGTGACGTACGTTCACGCAGCAAATCAGCGGACAGAACGTCATTCTGTTCTAGCTAAACAGCTGACAGTTTGTTAGTAAGTCACAACCTTTAGTGCCTATGATGATGATAATAATAATCATAACAATCGAATTATTGACGACCGATGACTGAACAACATCAATCATCAGCAGCAAACATATTGCACTCCACACCACAAAAATATTCTGTGGGTGACCCTGAATGCCGTGCACTCCAGTACAGTAGATTTTAGTTCTAAGGCATGTCCACAGATAGCGACACCAGTATGCTTGGACTCGAGTCTGGAGTCGAGTAATACCGATTCTAAGAGCACATTACTCGATTCTACTCGATTCCGTCGCTAGCCCATCACTACTGACTACCTAACGAATACACTGAGCTAAGGTCGAATGTGAAAACAGTGGTGTTAAGTTGAAAAAGAAAACAATAATCTAATTATAAATTTGTCAGGAATTAAGCACGTAAAATAGGAGGTACCGTTTCTAGGATCGCACTGTTGACAACACGCTATTGTTACTACATTTTACGGACTTCGTACATATCCTTGAGACCAGTGCACACTTCTTCTCTGTGAGTGTTGCCAGAAGCCTTGCGATGTCTGCTTCAATGAGAGTAATTGTTATTATCTGTATCTGAACATCTCATTGCTCTTGAGTGGTTCGACCCCAGGTCTCGACAAATTTTGGCACTCCTTTAGTAAATTCCGGGAGAATTCCTTATCATAAGTACAACGACGATTTTCTTCATCATAAAATTTTGTTAATTACAAGTTCACTCAAGAGAGTGACACACATTAACGAAACAGGAGTAAAATAAAGTTAGTAAATTTACGCGATTGTTGATACGGTGATCATAGCTAGGACCTCTAGTTTTACGTGGAATATGAACCACAGGGACACAAGTCTTAATTTCCAAAATCCTATATGCTTTGACCGGGATTCAAACCGCAGCCACTGTGGTGAGAAGCCATATGTCACTCATATTTCACGTCCTCAGACTGAGTGAGAAGTACACGTAACTAGTGAACACACGTGTAACCTTTAGCGCTTTAGAATCCAGGACAATGGGCTATGTAGCGATCAGCATCATCCTTACGACAGCGCTGTGTGTCGCGTAGTCAGCCCACCGCTGATACTGTCCGGCACCATGGCTAAATGGTTAGCATGCTGACCTCTGACCCCGGGTTCGATTTCCGGCCGGATCGGTGATTTTAACCTTCATTGGTTAATTCCAGTGGCTCGGTGTGTGTGTGTGTGTGTGTGTGTGTGTTTGTCATTTTCAGCATTAGAATTCATCACAGGTAGGGCCCCAACCTCACAAACGCCTATCAGGCGTCAACTCGAAAGATCTGCAGCAGGCCTCTTCGGGGGCCACATGTCATTCACATTATGCTGCTGATCATTTTATTTGACAGGTCGGTAGATGCAGAGTGGGTCTCGGCCCATAAGTGGCCACGACTGGTCCGTGGTCCAACAGGTCTGCACTCTGACCGGCCAACCGAGCAGTGGAGTGGTGGTCACGGCTCTACCGTGGCTCTACGCCTCTGCATTCGGGAGACGGGACAGGGCTGGCCCTCACGGCTGGCCCCAAACTTCGGCTGTCCTTAGAATGGTTTTCCGTGGTTTTCCATTCTCCTGCAATAAGGTGAATGCCGGGTCAGTTCCCAGTTTAGGCCATGGCGCCACCCCCTTACCTTCTCCGAACATTTCCTTCACCGTAAAAAATCTCCCGGCCTGAGAGACGGCGTCACCGTCTACGAGGCACGTCTCCCCCTTTAGGGGAAGAATGAAAACATTTTTAGTAGTAGTATTTATTTGACAATATTGGTAGTAGTGGTAACTGTTCACTGTAGAAGCACCCATCTGCGGAGTGCAACGGTTAACACTATTAGATGTCGTCCTCGGAAGCCTGAGCTCGATTCCCGGTACTGTCAGTAATCTAAGATTGGTAGGGTTGCTGGTAGTTATGTAAAAAGGTACTTGCAGCTCACCTCCACGTGAAAAGCTCACCTGAGAAGAGCTGTATAACCTCGGGACAAGGATGCGAGTTCATTTTTCACTCTAGAAGCGAGGAACATGTTGAAGTTAGAGTGAAAAGTTCTCTCATTGTTCACCCTTCAAATGTGTGCCTCATACTTTGTTATTATTCCGGATAAATTATACCATGAACGAAAGTAGGTGTAGTTCAACTTTGGTCCACCTGTTTGTTTGTTTGTTTGTTTGTTTGTTTGTTTGTTTGTTTGTTTGTTTGTTTGTTTGTTTGTTTGTTCCTTTGTTTGTGGCGATATAACGAGCAAACTGTTTAACATAAATTCTTGAGCCTCGGTATTTAAGTTCAGTGATAGTCAGGTTGTATCCTAGGCTATACATTATGTTGTATACAGTGGCATAAAAATATTAAAGGGACCTAAATAGAAAATATCAAATATCTTTACTAATATTAGGGTGTCAAAAACTGCTCACAATAAAATTTGTGCAAAATATAAATTTTAATATTTAAAATTTCATGCCATTTTACCGTACAAGGAATAATAACGATGATATTTGCGTTCATTACTGTTTTCACCAATTTCGAAATATCTCTGAAAATGCAGGATCTCTCAAAATTATTTATGCTAAAAGGAACTTGAAATGTGAATTAAGTATAAACTGGATTTAATTGAATGCAACAAAATATTCAGTATAACTTCAAATTTCGTGTAAAAGTATTGCAGAATGCTCAATATGGTTTCCGTTTGTAACACGGCGTATATCTAGTCCGTAAGTGATTTCGTCCCAAAATTCTACTAATCATATCATATCATGTTACATCACGGTCGGTGATTGCTACTGCTTCTCTTGTACGAACTTGCAGTTCATTTATACTTTCAGGAAGAGGTGAAAGAAATTCTTTGTCTTTAACGTAGCCACACACACAGAAATCCAAGGGCGTCAGATCGGGTGATCTTGGCGGCCAAGCTGTTAAACATGAAAGAGATTCGCCAAAGTTTAATATATTTTGTGCATTAAGTTTTACCGAAGTGTATGGCCCAGTATTTTTTATTGTGAATGTTTGTAAGTGGAATGAATTACCTTGATATGTTGCAAAATTTTCTAATGCCACACTTGCAAAAAGACATGAACAGAAACATAGAAAATGGTGTTCTGTGTTTCCCAGTTTCTCACTAGGCAATTGCTGTGGTTGTACCTTTCCCATTCTTACGTCGCCGAAAACCTTCGATATGTTAGTGCGACCCGTGCAACATTAAACCACTAGCAAAAACACGACCAGAGAGTTTTTTTCAACAGGGTGATGCTCCTCCACATTTGCATGACGAAGTTACATCTTACCTTAATCGCACCGTGACGTGGATTGGACGTGATGGAACGATAGCTTATTAAATTAGCCTATGTTCTAAAACATTTCTTTTTTCAACATTCCTTTTTTCTTAACGTTATTAACAAGTCCCTCAGAGAGTATCACTTAATTTTCTATTTAGAAGTGTCATAAAAAGCACATACTCTATTATATGTAGTATACAGTACATTAAGAAATCCTATTGGCAGGATTACGATATGTTACAACTTTCCTTAAAACGCACGCAATAGGCCTGCTCTTAGGGAATTATGAACTGGTTCTGGGGATCTCGAAAGACAAGCATAAATTGCTTTTTTTCCCTCTCTTTAAAGAAGACATGACGCCACATGTTTTACTGAAACAGCGAGTAGTGCAAGTTTCTTGATCTGAAAGTAGTCCATTGCGAAGCTGAGGTATCGAGGTCTGTGGACATTTAAAAACTGGTTCACTCAAACAACAAGAATCTCGCAAGTGAAAGTTCAGCCTAAAGACTCTCTTTCATCATGATCTAGGCGTAATTGTGGCATTTTACATGGAGTTTCTTTTATGATAAGGCGACGAACTTTGATACATTTCAAAGGACGGTAAGAAAACTATTTCACGAATTAAGCTTTTCTCAGATGTGTTTGTACGTATTTCATAGGATCTTAACTATTAAAGTGTCCGACTCGTTGGCTGAATGGTCAGCGTACTGGCCTTCGGTCCAGAGGGTCCCGGGTTCGATTCCCGGTCGGGTCGGGGATTTTAACCTTAATTGGTTAATTCCAACGGCCCGGGGGCTGGGCGTTTGTGCTTTCCCCAACATCCCTGCAACTCACACACCACACATAACACTATCCTCCACCACAATAACACGCAGTTACCTACACATGGCAGATGCCGCCCACCCTCATCGGAGGGTCTGCCTTACAAGGGCTGCACTCGGCTAGAAATAGCCACACGAAATTAAAACTATTAAAGTCTATTAGTAACTTCTACCGTTATAAAATTATATAAACCAACAGAATGTGTATGTGTGAGTGGGTGTAGCAAAATTTTCTGATCAAAGGATCAGCCCCAACAGCCTTTCTAACGTGCTTCCTTGTTCAGGATGCAGTAGTACAAATCGTACTAATTTATTTAAAACTACAGATTCTTCTGTTGAATATAATGTCATGAAGAGTGCTACCCCTATATTATGACAGGTCACATTAATGAAATCTTACTTTCAATCATATCTACCTCCACATTCGTGCGAACACCTGGCATGTGAAAGCCAAGAAGGCTATTCAGACTGCCTATTCAGGAGATAGTCCGCATTGTCCCCATCCAAAGAAAAGTCCGAAATAGAAATACCAATTTCAGAAGGAACTTTCTAAATCCTAAACCCAATAGAGATGCACGCACCGATACAGGGACCGTAATGGCATAGACATTATAGGGATTAATGCAATGCTCTTAGATATGATATCATGGAATTTACTGAGATAATTAAACTTCAAAGTTAGTGGTCCAATACAAACATGCCTGCTTCTTACCCAGTACCCCGTGTTCGATTCTCGGCTCTTGCAATTATTTTAATCCTGAACTGAGGGCTGGAATGGAGATCACTCATCCTTGTAAGGCCGCACGAGGAGCTGTTTCATAAGAGAAACAATGGACCCGGTCATGAAAACTAAGCAAGTCGGCTGAGGATGTCGTCACAAGGCATTCGAAAGTAATAACCGCAAACCATCTGAAGGGTGCAGTCATGCTGAAAGGCCAAGGCATTTAATGTATAGTATGTGCCATAGGTTTCTTTTGTTATTGAACTTAAAGTGAGCAAAAATATATTGACGAAGCATACGAACTTAGTGATGGCTTAAGGAATTTATCCTTTCGAAATGTCTCATGATAGTTTATTTTCTTTGGGAGAATAATCAGCTAGCTATAAGTAGAAATTTTTTATCAATTCACATATTCATTCTTCAGTGCATTAATCGAGTTAAAGACTGGAAGTAATGTAGCTTATATCGTTACCAGGGATTTCCAAGGTGGTGTATCAGATTAAGAACAGTTGTTAAATCTACTCCTCGTAATTATGAACTGAAGAAAAGCTCACAGTACGAGCTGGGGAATAAGGCCAGCTACAATTTTTACTGAGACCAAGTTAAGCAGAAACAGATTGTGTCTATTGTCTCCTAAACACACACACCTTCACAGCTGTTGCTCTCCACGACGAGACGAGAAGTAACTCCGAGGTTCGAAACGTGAAATTGGCTGTAACTTTCCTGAACATCGCCTTTTACATTTGGTCTAGGAAATTACTGGGATAGTATCCTATTTCAATCTGCTAATCACCAACCACAAGTCTAGCACCAATCGATTACAGGTACTGTACGTTGATGAAAAATTATTTCTCTTTTCAACGCCAGTTTCCCACGGTTATGTGTGATCGTGGGAGATCCTAGCCTCATTTTAGGATTTGGTCGGGGGTTATAAACGAATGCTCTTTCTGTTGCCACACGATGGTCCTCGTGAATATCCCAGCCAAGGTCACCTGGATTAAAACCTGGGACACTAGGTCGCTGTGTCAGTGTGGCTCTAAATTTTTCTTCATTTTATTCCAATTATTTCTGGGGTCACTGAAGCCACCATGGCTTATTAGTTTTGGCCAAGGTTTTAAGGCCAGACACTCTAGGCGAAAATTCCACCATAGGGATTCGAAACTCGACCGTCTGTGTGGAAAACTGGCATCTAAATCATTGCCCTAATCGTGGTGGCTGAGATAGAAGAGCACTGGTCTTCTAAACCCACGTTGACGGGTTCGGTCCTGGGTCGATCCAGGGGTGCTTGAAGGTGTCCAAATACGCTAGCCCGTTGTCGGTAGATTTACCGGCACAAAGAAGAAATCCTACGAGACGTTTCTGAAAACCTTAAAATTCATTAGTGGCACGTAAAACCAGTAATAATAATAATAGCCGGGCAGAGTGGCACAGATGATTAAGGCGCTGGCCTTCTGACCCTAACTTGGCAGGTTCGATCCTGGCTCAGTCCGATGGTATTTGAAGGAGGTCAAATACGTCAGCCTCCTGTCGGTAAATTTACTGGCACGTAAAAGAACTCCTGACGGACTAAATTTCGGCACCGTGACGTCTCCAAAAACCGTAAAAGTTGTTAGTGGGACGTAAAGCCAATAACATTATTATTAATAATAATATTCTTTTTTTTGCTAGTTGCTTTACATCGCACCGACACAGATAGGTCTTATGGCGACGATGGGACAGGAAAGGCCTAGGAATGGGAAGGAAGCAGCCGTGGCCTTATTTAGGGTACAGCCCCAGCATTTGCCTGGTGTGAAATGGGAAACCACGGAAAACCATTTTCCGGGCTGCCGACAGAGGGGTTCGAACCTACTATCTCCAGAATAGTGGATACTGGCAGCACTTAAGCGACTGCAGCTATCGACCTCGGTAAAACAGAATACATTTAAGCACTCTCAAATGACACCAGCTTCGGTCGTGACCGAACCCATTGTCTTCGCAGTGGAAGGAAAACTACAAACTACTGCACTACAAAGGTTAGTTACAGGTAGGCCTAAAGACAATATCACCGACGTTATAATTGCGAAGATTACAAGGCAACAATCGCAATAAGAATGTTTTCATTTTTTACGTCCCACGAAATATTTTGACGGATTTCGGGGACCTCGACGTGTCTGAAATTTGTTCCGCGGGACTTCCATTACGTACGCTATGGGGCTGACGTATTTGAGGATTGAACCAGGATCGAACCTATCAACTTGGGCTCAGAAAGCAAGCACCTTAACCATCTGAGCCACTCGGCCCGGCAATTACCAGATAGCTGTACACAAAGAAGTACTAGGAGTTGATGACTTGTGATATTCTAAGCCTTTAAAATAAATCAACAACAATTTATAACATGCGCTTTCAACTTTCTCCTCTCTCTGATATAAGTCCATACACTTCTACGGTGTAGGCCTTACTAGGACTAAACCATTCACCTATCTCACGTTGTTTTTGATAAGAATGCGTAGAATACAATGCTACTATACCCTATACTCGTTAATTTCGACTCTCATCAATTTCTCATGGAAATGCCATTAGATTGCTGAAGCCACTTCGCTTCCTAAATCCAATTACAACGAAAACTAATTCCTCTCCAATCACAACACACGCAGGATGTGAAGGAATTGAGGGATGGTGCGTTTCTCATTACCTGACGCCGGTACCTTACTTAACGTGGCGGAGCCGATCTTGCGCGGTTTCACTCTATTCTTGTTTTTCAGATCTGGACGTTTTCCACATATATTTATTTAGGGGCTAGAGACCTTGTGATTTTCCAAACTATGTAGCTGATACGTGGCTCAAATGTACCGCCGACTTAAGTCGGCTAGGTTTTGCCTTCCGTTGCAAGATAACTGAGGGCGGTGGCGTGTGATGGTGTTTGAATATAACCCCGGGTCGGTGGTTCACGGCACGTTAAAGTATCTCTGCAGGACAAAATTCTGACAGATGGATGTTCCCTAAAATCTATAACAGTTGAAGGGACGTTAAGCATTTATTAGTATTTCTATGGTCAACCTTTATGCTCAGAATGCTAAGTCATCTATTTTGATAACTTGAGGAAGCTTAAGTTGAGTGACCGGTTTGGGTCATGTAGCCTAGCTGTTAGCTTGCATTCGAGAGATAATGAATTCGAACCCCAATGTCAGCCCTGAAGATGATTTCCCGTGGTTTCCCACTTTTTACTATTTCCCTTGCGTCGCATCGACATAGATAGGTCTTATGGCGCCAAATTGGGAGGGAAGCGGCTATGGACTTCATTAAGGTGCAGCCCCAGAATTTGCCTGGTGTGAAAATGGGAAACCATCTTCAGGGCTGCTGACAGTGGGGTTCGAACTCACTATCTCCCGAATGCAAGCTCACAGCCGCGCGCACCTAACCGCACGGCCAATTCGCTCGGTTTTTCATATTTTAACATCAGCCAAATGCTGGGTATGTAATTTAATCAGGGCTACGGACACTTCCTTCCTACTCCTAGCCCTTTCCTATCCTATCGTCACATAGTGGGAGACTTCATCAATCGAGGGGAAGTTTATTCAGTTTCTCGACCACGCCAGATAGCAAAGAATACCTGCAATTTAGATAGCATAAATATCCTGTTCGAAAGAAATTGTGTCAAAATTTCGAGGTGCGACGGTCCCTAAGTGAGGCAACGAGGTGTGCGCGCTCAGAGCCTGCGCCGTGCTATCAGTTCATTGGATGTGTGTCGTGCTGTGTTTACACGTAATGATCAGTGCAGTACTTCAATACGTTTCGTAGTATCTTGAGGTAAGGTATTGTATTTGAACTTTGAATTTCATTGTATGGTTAGTTCATAACATTCTCTTGAAAGGAGTTGTTGTTAAGGATAGGGAGAATCTAGTTTTTGAATTACAAACAAGGTTTTAAGTAATTGTTCTGTGATGTTCAGGTTCAGATTAATTTCACTTTAAAGCTATAGCAGTATATTCGTGAAATCAATGGAGAAATATCGCGCAAGTTTGAGCAATAACGTTATTTTTCTTTTTAAGAATGGCTCCTGTATTTACATGGCATGATATACTCAATAAGTTGGCACAGCATACATCAACAAAGCGGGTGGAAGTTTTAACGAACTATATAATGGAACATCGTCGCCATTAGACCTATCTGTGTCGGCGCGATGTAAAGCCACTATCAAAAACCAAAAATATATGTAATGGAACAAACTGGGGTCGTAGAATTGACCACTAGTTCGCGATCAAGAATAAGAAAATGTATTTGTGATATACGTGTTAAATGGAACAAAGAAAATCGGCACCGGGAAGGGATTTAGATGACAACGCAACGTGGCTGGAACAGGAAGTAGACTTCAACATCGCGCCTGATCCTTCGATAAATACTTTTTAAAGTACAAGCGGTAGGCCGAAGAAAGCGTTTGAAGAATGTACCTCAAAATTTCAGACTAGAAGAACTAAATCACTTGTCAAATCAACAAGCAACGAGGAACTATCAAAGGCTACTGAATTAAAACTACGGAGGGCAGGAAAACGCGACTCGGTAGCGATGGTAAAGGAGCTTTGTTCTTCTTTCCCCAAAAGGGGTACGAAAGTCAAGAAATCTCGAATATCGTCTCTTAAAGTTGCGGCTATTTTTTTTTTTTTTTTGTTATTTGCTTTACGTCACACCGATACAGGTAGGTCTTATGGCGTCGATGGGATAGCGAAGGGCTAGGAGTTGGAAGGAAGCGGCTGTGGCCTTAATTAAGGTACAGCCCCAGCATTGGCTGGTGTGTAAATGAGAAACCACGGAAAACCATCTAAGGCAGCCGTGATTAGGTTAGAGATGCTAAGCAACGTTGCCATCCTAATATAACAAACACAGAAATATATGCTGAAATACAGTACCGGTGCAGTCCCTTCTTGATCATACTACTGTATAACAGGACTTGATAAAGCACAAGATGACGTTTTTCGAACTTTGTAGGATGTTGACATTGTTGTTAAGTGGAGCTGTGACGCTACTCAACAAAATATATGTCTCTGAACGTTTTTATATGAGCAGACAACTGACGAAAGTTTGTTTAGTGTCTCTATGGTACGTATTCAAGTTTACAATGACAATAGCAATCATACATTTGTAATTTGGCAAAATCCACTTCCTTCCTCTACCAGGTACTGTCGTCCCATAAAGTTTATTTTTGCAAAAGAAACGGTCGATATTATAGAAAACAAAGCACGAAAAGTGGAAGAACAGTTCGCTAATGTCACGCCTATCATGATAACTGCATGTGGAATGGAATTTATCGTCAGGCCAGAGATGACCTTTGTATGATTGATGGAAAAATCTGTAATTCTGTATCTTCATGCGCGTCTACGCAAACATGTTATTTATGTATAACAAAACGGAGGGAGATGAATAAAGTTGGTATTTTCTCTCAGAAAAATGTAGATCAAAACTATTTGACTTAGAAGAAGGAAATAGGCCTGTTTCATGGACATGGGTACTGAATCTCTTTCTTCCCATGTTAGAATTCCTTTTCTACCACTCTACATAGTGCATTAATCATAGGAAACACACTGGAGCAGAACATACGAGTATACCACAAGAAACTCTTTTTTACATCAAATGTTTAAAATACCCTCCGTTAACACTGATACATGGATCTACAAGCACTCCTATGTAAAGTTGAAGACAATGAGTTCTAACATGGAAGACAGCATTTTCGAATCTGTGTCCATATAATATATTTTCTTCTTCTACATGTGAACAATGCATCTGGAAACTTTGGCCGCACCTTATTGTTACATCCTATATAGTGAATCTATGAACGATAAAAGCTAGACCCAGTATCCGGAGCTATTTGTTTCAGGAGATATATTCGCTATACAATCTGCTTTGTTTTGTTTAATTATATCTGCGGAGAAGAAGTAGACCAAATTCCCTATAGGTATCAAATTGTGGTCTCGAGTCACTAGTGACAATTAGGTAGCGGTAGAGTATGTGTGCTACCAATAAGGAAGAAAATTCACTTTCAGTGCATTACTTTGCCCGTGCATGATCGCGGGTGGTTTTTAATGCGGATGTAAAGTAGCTCTGACAGGTTATGCCTACAGCAGTGTTACCATAGTAAGAAATCATTAGCTTTCCTTTCCTTTCCCGGCTCCGAAGGAACGATAATCTTCTAGTGAAGGTGCTTCCGCTGTAGATGCGAACAGCTAATTATTAATGGTTGATCACCTAAAGCCAGTGAGTGAATGCCGTGGAGAAATCTGGTCTGCACTCACCTATCAGGCAGTGCAGGTCATTACCTCCCTGACAGGCCGTAAGGAACATGTGTTGCGTAAATCATGTTCAGAGTAATGGTGGACGGAACGAGCCAATTATTACGCTTTCCAAGAGATGAGACACAAAGAATGATATGCGAGATTCCTTGTAACCATAGATAAACCTGGCAGTTCCTTCTTCCTGTCTTCAAAGAGAGATAAGTACTACTATCAACTACATGCTGTAATAGACGTGAAGAATCTACCATATATCTGTCCGATTAGAAAGTGTGTTCGTTGCCGGCATTGTGTCAAAGCCAAGCATTGCGTTGAATACTTAAGGAGTATATGAAATATCCAACTTTCTTTGATTTCATACGAAATGGCATTGTCGTTTAAAATAGGTTTAACTTTTTCTAATCATTACACTGTTCATTATACGGAATGCCAGAACTCTTATATTGGCGTTATTCAAAAGTATTTCTCTCTCAAAGATTGGTTTGATATGAAATAGTATAATAATGTTCAGAAGATTTGTATTAAATTATCATTTCTTCTTATTCCTGTTACGGCTTAAATGCAATATTAATAAAAGGAACACAACGTGGAATTTATGAAAATTTGTGTATATATCAAATTCTGGATTTAAACATTTGAAGACAATACGTTTTTCCAAATTCCAGTTCACTATTCAATACGGTATCGTCGTAGCTGAATTAGGAAATTCGAAAGTAGCACTTTTCATTTAACAGTAGTTAATATCTAAACATTTACACGTTCTATACACATCAGTTGTTTGCCCCCCTTTACGTAAATCCTAGTACTATATCATGTTCACACTCTTTATTAACTCGCACCCGTTCGTTGGACTCGTATCAACTCAACCACGTATGGAAAACCACTGCAAAAGTAGCTTGCCGATTAACTTGGATTTCGTCATTCGATTTTACGTATTATTTTTACTTCCACACCTTTCACGACATGGAAGGCAAAAGTAAACGTTCAATGATTCTTTAAGTTCTTTGTCGTCTGAATAGTGAATTCCTCCCTTTGTTAGGCAATGCAATCGAATTCCAAGCAATGTAAATACCTAGTGCATGACGTAGCAAGCTACTCCACTTGTTTTAGATTTAAAAGATCGAATAGACACAGACTTGGCGACGTGATCTTGAGAGACAAGTTTGGGAAAAAAAGTCAAAGGGGTGGACCTGACATTAAGAACCTAATTAAAAAATAGTACGGAATTCATTCTATTCATTCTGATCTTAGAACTGTTACATTTCTCCTGTTATGACTCACATTGCTAAATGCTGGGATCGAATTCGTAACAGTACGGTAATGCTATTTTCTTGAACGAGAGTTTTCTCAACATTCTGTCCCATCATCTATGGTCTGTAGTCAAATGGCTTCAGTGTGCGTCTCGAGAAATGTAGGGTCGATGGTGTTTTTTTTTTCTATTTGCTTTACGTCGCACCGTCACAGATATGTCTTATGGCGACGATGGGATAGGAAAGGCCTAGGAAGTGGAAGGAAGTGGCCGTGGCCTTAATTAAGGTACAGCCCCGGCATTTGCCTGGTGTGAAAATGGGAAACCACGGAAAACAATCTTCAGGGCCACGGCCGCTTCCTTCCCACTCCTAGCCCTTCCCTGTCCCATCGTCGCCATAAGACCTATCTGTGTCGGTGCGACGTAAAGCAACTAGCAAACAAAAAAATATCTTAGACAGTTCGTAAAATGCTGATTTCCACATAATAGCGGTCACTAATTAACCTGAAGCATTTTCAGATATGCTTATCTCCAGAATTATTTACCAGTTTTGTAACAGTGCTTTCTGAATATCTGAGTAATCTGCAGTAATATTTATTATATCTTCACAAATTCCTGAGGTGGACATCAGTCACGAGTGCGAGAAGGAAGTACTGTAAAACACCATAACCCATTATTTATGTCTTGGCGTAGAATCTACGGCGTAGTTAATTATAACGTCACCTGGACCTTTATACTGCAGAATATTTTACATTATATGACATAATTTATGTAACTTTAGTTCTGTTCGTTGGCGGAATGACCCTCGGTTCAGAGGGTCCCGAGTTCGATTTCCGGTGGAGTTGTGGGTTTTGAGTCATGTCTGGTTAATTCTCCTGACTCGGTGACTGGGTGTTCCTGTTTGTCCTAAACACTCCTCTTCACATACACACAACACGTCATACTACCACCAGAAACAAGCGATAAGTGAGTACATCCCTCCATAGAGTGTTGGCGTCAGGAAGGGCATCCATTCATAAAACAGGACCTGATCCATATGTGTGACATAGTTCGCACCTGCAACCCGACGAAATATGGGAAAAGCGATGGAAGAAGAAAGAGAAGTATGTGATTTTCCTTTTCTTTAAATTACTATGCCACTTGCCGTTGTTCTGTAACTATATAATCTGTTATAATCTGATAAGTGGCATAAGGTAAGACCTGTTGTGTATGTTTGTGTCTCTTTGTATATGTGTCAATTTTTGTTGTTGGTTTCTCATCTTAGGCTAATTCGTTAGTGACAGATTAGTTTAGGAATTGAATAAAACTTATTTTTGTACTCTTACTGAGTGTGTGATCAGCGTGCTTCAGACACTGACGAGGCATTCACCTAGTTCGTGCTTTGCCCGATCAGAATAGAAAGTAACCTCCTCCCTCTTGCCGCGAAGTTCCCAACAACAAATGAAAAGCCTTTCCTCAAACTGGTTACTTATTAGCTTTGATTTGTAACGTGAATGATAGTAGAACGAATATTTAAAAGTTGTAAGAATATGAATTGTTAAATGCAAGAGGGGAATCATTTGAAGTACTTGAACTGAGTATTCTCCAAAAGGCGGGAGTATATAGGGAGAAATGATCAAGATATAGCAATGCCACTTCAAATAATTATCATTCTGTGTTGTTTACTGTTTGTTTCAAGAAGGAATATAGTTCATGGCCACAGTCTCCCTGCTTACTTTAATATTCTGTGCAACGTTGCTATACAAAAGAGAATACTGGTTTAATTTAGGGTGCCGGGCTGAGTGGCTCAGACGGTTAAGGCGCTGGCCTTCTGACCCCAACTTGGCAGGTTCGATCCTGGCTCAGTCCGGTGGTATTTGAAGGTGCTCAAATACGTCAGCCTCGTGTCGGTAGATTTACTGGCACGTAGAAGAACTCCTGCGGGACTAAATTCCGGCAACTCGGCGTCTCCGAAAACCGTAAAAGAGTAGTTAGTGGGACGTAAAACAAATAAAATTATTATTATTATTATTATTATTATTATTATTATTATTATTATTATTATTATTAATTTAGGGTATCCTACTCACAAAATTAAGATAATTTATCATTACGAAAATTGAAGATGATATGGAAGGTCAATTTGATTTTCGAAGAAATGTAGAGATATATGAAGTAATAGTGACTCTACGTCTGATCATATATGACTGAATATAGAAGAGAAAGCACATGTATATAGAATGTGTAAACGTTTAAAATGCGTTTCTTAACGGTGAATGGGCCAAGTTCTTCGAGATTATGAAAATGGTTGGAGCTAGTTACAGAGAAGTAAGGTTTATTTGTAAACTGTTCGAGAATCAAATCGCAGTTACAAGACTGAAAGGATATGATTGGGAAGCCAAAATCCAGAACCAAGTGAAAAGTGTTTACAATGTATTTCTCCTTCTTAGTAACAATAATGTTGTTTGCTTTACGTCCCACTAAGCCCTTTTTCGTTTTCGGAGACGCTGAAGTGCCGGAATTTAGCCCCGCAGGAGTTCTTTTACGTGCCAGTAGATCTACCGACACGAGGCTAACGTATTTGAGCACCTTCAAGTACCACCGGACTGAGCCAGGATCGAACCTGCCAATTATTTGGGGTCAGAGGGCCAGCGCCTCAACCGTCTGCGCCACTCAGCCCGGCTTTCCTCTTCTTCTTAGGGCGATTTTATAGAACAGACAGTACAGTAAATAACAGGGGAAATTAATCACAATTCAAGCAGAGGAAATTAAAACGCTACGATTTGCCGCTTATATCAGAATAGAATAGAATAGAATAGAATAGAATAGAATAGATGCAGTTTTGGAATATGAAATGAAAACCAACAAACAAACAAATGAATAAATAAAAAGTCAAGACATGTAAAACAGCCAAAAAGTGAGTATAGTGGAATGGATTTAGCTCATGTGTGAATTATAAGAGTAGGAAATTAAATCTTAAAGAAGTAGATGGACATCACTATTTAGATAGCAAAATTACCAGTGATGGCGGGAACGAAAGGGGACATAATATGTACGCTATCCCAAGCGAGGAATGCTTTTTCGAAGAAGAGAAATTCCCTCACTCTCTTCACATAATTATACAAAGTTGCCTTTTGGGGATAAAGGTGATGATTGCAATCATTTGAAAATAATAGTTCGCCGGGCTGAGTGGCTCAGACAGGTGAGGCGTTAGCCTTCTGACGCCAACTGGGCAGGTTCGATCCTGGCTCAGTCCGATGGTATTTGAGGATGCTCAAATACGTCAGCCTCGTGTCAGTAGATTTACTGGCACGTAAAAGAACTCCTGCGGGACTAGATTCCGGCACATCAGCGTCTTCAAAAACCATAAAAATAGTTAGTGGGACGTAAAACAAATAACATTAACATGTAAAATTATAGTTCTAATGTCCGGTCCTATTTGACAACCCTGTTGACGTATGTTATCGTACCTACATCACATCCGTGACAAGTATTCTACCCTCATTTTTGTACATAAAATGGTTTTCCATCTAGATCAGGGCCTCTCAGGGTGCATGCGCTTGGTGCATGCACTGTGCACGGTGCAAAAGACGACTGCGCTTGGTTGACCAGAGTGCAGACCCCCACTCCTCGATTTGGAGCAATAGCGCTGTCTCTCTCTTTCCCCACAGCTGTCTCGCTCGCTCTCCCTGTCTCCCTCTTCCTCACTTGCTCCGTAGTGTTCCAAAACCGAGCCGAGTTGAGACGAGTTGAGCCGAACTTAGCCGAGTAGCCCAGAGACGAAGCGTTGGTCCGAGTCGAGCCGAGCGGGAGCGATGCACAGTGCACGGAGCTCTTGCGCCTCTCTTTGCACGCGTGAGATTTTGGGCGTTTGAGAGGCCCTGATCTAGATGAAATGAGTTCTTGGAAGCAAACAAGAAGATAGGTGGAGAAATGTTTGGTTATTTCTTCTAAGTAGATAACTGTGAAAATAGTTAGTTCATTTAAGTAGATTGGTGGCGAAATATTCAGTTATTCCAAACAGATAGGTACAGAAATGTTTAGTTAGTTCATCTAAATAGGTGGAGAAATACAGTACTTTTCGAAACGGGTAGGTGGCGAATTATTTAGTTGGTTCTTAGAAGCGGAGGACCGGGTGAGTTGGCCATGCGTGTAGAGGAGGCGCGCGGCTGTGAGCTTGCATCCGGGAGATAGAAGGTTCAAATCCCACTATCGGCAGCCCTGAAAATGGTTTTCCGTGGTTTCCCATTTTCACACCAGGCAAATGCTGGGGCTGTACCTTAATTAAGGCCACGGCTGCTTCCTTCCAACTCCTAGGCCTTTCCTATCCCATCGTCGCCATAATACCTATCTGTGTCGGTGAGACGTAAAGCCCCTAGCAAAAAAAAAAAAAAAAAAAAAAAATAGAAGCGGAGAGGTGGAGAGGTGGAAACATAAACCCCGGCCGGGGTGAGACTCAGTATTGGGACGTTCAATGTCTATCATTAGTTAAGGAAATGCAATTGCATTATTAACCTTCACTGTCGGCATGTGACGTACTTCAGGTAAGGCATGCTGAGAAGTAAATGTTAACGTTTCCTTCCCAGCTCCTGTATGACATATACAGAACAGACTACCTATCATTCATACTAGTATACAGAATAGATATATTTCTTGACGGCAAACGGTTTTCATTTCGTTGTTAAACTGACGATGTGCTGTCAGCCAGGTTGGAGTATTTCCTAAATTTTAGACAGGTTGTCTCATTGTTCGTAATTTGATCACAATAAAGATGGACCGTGATTCAAAATGCGTACTTCCACCTTCTTCTAACGACCTAGGATGAGGAAACATGCAAGCTTTTACAATTCGCAGTCCATGTACACCGACGGTGGTTCCGTGAATGACATATGAAACTTGAGCAGACCACAGTTCTCCATTGGGTTCGAATCCCACCGTTGGCAGCCCCGAAGATGGTTCTCCATGGTTTCCCATTTTCAGACTAGGCTGTACCTTAATTAAGGCCACGGCCACTACCTTCCCAACCCTAGGCCGTTCTCATCCTTGCGTCGCAGAAAACCTCCCATGTGTTAGTGCGACGTTAAACCACTAGCATATAAACAACAAAATGTCCTTCATTGAACTTCTGAGAGCGCTATACGACTTGTTACGTTAGCTGACCACATATCATTTACCTGCCAGCTTTGTTCCACTTTAATTAGAAAGTGGTAGAATGTACGTTCTCTTATATACATGAGTAGTTTACTGAGCGAGTGTGTACTCTTAATATGTCTTTCTCCTGCTCTCTTTCTCCCCCCACCGGGCGAGTTGGCCATGCGGTTAGGATCGCGCAGTTGTGAGCTTGCATCCGGGAGATAGTGGATTTGAATCCCACTGTCGGCAGCCCTGAAGATGGTTTTCCGTGGTTTCTCATTTTTACACCAGCAAATGCTGGGGCTGTACCTTAATTAAGGCCACGGCCGCTTCCTTCACATTCCTAAGCCTTCCCTATCCCATCGTAGCCATACGACCTATCCGTGTCGGTGCGACGTAAAACAACTTGTGGAGAATGCTACTGTAAATGCGAACAGTTCTTGGCTGTAGACTATTCTTTGCCTTTCTTTGATATCGGAATACCGCTGTTCATCCGATCCACGTACTTGGTGGATTTCAAAAGGTGCTCGAAAAATGATGATTGATTTGAAGCCAGTTTTTTGTGAAAGGAGCACTGACAATAGAAATAAGACATTTCCCAGCGTTTGTTGTAAATTAGTTTGAACAAATCTGGTCCATAAACAACACTAACCGAGCTCGATAGCTGCAGTCGCTTAAGTGCGGTCAGTATCCAGTATTCGGGAGATAGTAGGTTCGAACCCCACTGTCGGCAGCCCTGAAAATGGTTTTCCGTGGTTTCCCATTTTCACACCAGGCAAATGCTGGGGCTGTACCTTAATTAAGGCCACGGCCGCTTCCTTCCTACTCCTAGCCCTATCCTGTCCCCTCGTCGCCATAAGACCTATCTGTGTCGGTGCGACGTAAAGCAACTAGCAAAAAAATAAACAACACTAGACGGAGTGTACGCCATGTCACGACCACGTTCACAATCTTCACACGGGAGTTCAAAGACCAGGTGACCTCATTGTAAATCACGACTCGGTGTATTTTCCTCAGTGTGCCTAAAAAGGAAGGATATGCAGCAATGTGTTGCTCAACTCAATTGAAGTTTTCACCAACAGTTGATTTTTATCTTCGTGTTACTACTGAGGAAAGGAGCTTATGGCTCAAGCAATGCAACAGAACCAGACGTTTCGACACGGATTTTTAACTCTACCATACTGTTTGAGCTTACAGTATCCTGCCTCACAGATCAAAGTAGAATCTGTTTACCACGAATTCCTGAAGTGTTGAACCTCATTGCTTCAGATATTTCTTTCTCGGGGCCAGGGACATCGCGTACTTGTTAGTAAGTTATGTAGCCTGTCGCGAGAGACGACTAAAATAGGTAACCCACATGGGTTCTCAAACTCGGAGTGTAGGTTAGTGACTATGGGGACTCTATCTGAGTCCAGAAAGGGTTCCACGTACTTGTTTCAGATTCCTGATATTCAGCTTTCTTCCTATCCAGCCTCCCTTGGTCAATTCTTGTTCTCTTCCAATTCCGAATATGAGGCCGAGGGAGTATTTCATTTGCACACCCTTTCTGACGCTATCCTCTCTTCTGCCGTTACTCTCATTCTCCAAAACGTCCCAGCTCTTCCATTTCTTCTCTGATTAGTGTCAAAAGAGGATGTCTGCCCAGTTTAACTTCCCCTTAAAACAAAAACAACCATCACCATCGTAATTAGTTATTGTTAAATATAAACAGTTTTTTGTGTCTACAGCTATTAAAGTCGTTAAATGGTAAGAAAGTGTACTTGCAATCATCACGAAGAATCAGAGTGAGTTTCACATTAATTCACGAGTGTTAATCTAATTATTTCATGGTAATAATAATAATAATAATAATAATAATAATAATAATAATAATAATAATAATAATAATAATAATAATAATAATAAATCAGAGTAGAACGATATCATGGTTATTTTTTAAATAATCGGAATCTCTTGGTTAAAGTTCGTACGATATAATAAAGTAACCTACATATTTCAAAGCAGACATAATTACACTGCACAGCGGGAAATTTTGCTTCCATCCATTCGAAAAAGAAGTCCTTTATGTACATCTTCTTAATAGGCCTTGTCTGCTTTTAGGTGCAATTTGTTATTGGTTTCACGTCCCATTAATTACGTTTACGTTTTCCAGAGGCGTGGAGGTGCCGAAATTTTGTCGCGTAGAAGTACTTTTATATGTCAGTAAATATACTGACATGAGACTGGCATACTTGAGAACCTTCAAATATTATCTGACTAACCAAGGATCAAACCCGTGACCTTGAACTCAGAAGACCAGCAATTTATCGTCTGAACAACTTAGACAAGCTTTTAGATTTTTAACATAACTAACTGTATATTCTTTAATCTCTTGATACCGAGTTAGTTGGCCGTGCTGTAAGGGTCGCGCAGCTGTGTGCTTGCATTTGGGAGATAGTGGGTTCGAATTCCACTGCTGGCAGCCCTGAAGATGGTTTCCCGTGGTTTCCCATTTTCACGCCTGGCAAATGCTGGAGCTGTACCTTAATTAGGGCCACAGCCGCTTCCTTCTCACTCCTAGCCCTTTCCTATCGCATCGTCGGCATAAGACCTATCTGTGTTCGAACCCCACTGTTGGCAGCCCTGAAGATGATTTTCTGTCGTTTCCCATATTCACACCAGGCAAATGCTGTGGCTGTTCCTTAACTAAGCCCACGGTCGCTTCTTTCATTCCTTCTTTCTCATAGCCCTTTCTTGACCCATCTTCGCCATAAGACCTATCTGTGTCAGCAAGACGTACACCAAATTTTAAAAAAATCTCCTGCACCATGACTGGCCTCTACTTCCGAAGGGAATTTGTAAATCATACGGCACCGAGATCGATAGCTGCAGTCGCTTAAGTGCGGCCAGTATCCAGTATTCGGGGGATAGTGGGTTCGAACTCCACCGCCGGCAGCCCTCAAGATGGTTTTCCGTGGTTTCCCATTTTCACGCCAGGAAAATGCTGGGGCTGTACCTTAATTAAGGCCACGGACGCTTCCTTACCACTCCTAGCCCTTTCCTGTCCCATCGTCGCCATAAGACCTATCTGTGTCGATGCGACGTAAAGCAACTTGCAAAAAAAAAAAAAAAATCATACGGCGTTCTGCACAGTTGAGAAACTGATGCCACGCCCGTCAAGCTCTCACAGCTCACTGGGGTGTGGAATTGTGATTCATTCTGTATAGGAGCGGTGTTATCAGGTAACTGCCGACAATAGTGGCACAGTGGGTTGTTCGCTGCCCTTCATTTGCCACCAAGACAGCGGAAGAGAGCAAGTAAGGGTGTTCAAGTGTGACATCTCTGTGAGTTTGGCTACAAGAACTCCGGCGGGACAAAATAACGGCAACATGGAGAGTTTCACAGCCTGTAGAAATTGGGGGGAAGTAAAAGCAATATTAATACAAGCCGGGCTGGTTCTGATTTCAAGTTAGCGGATTCCATTCCATCTCATTCCAGTGCTTCAGAAGATGCTCAAGTACGCAAAGCCCGTGTCGGTAGGCTTATCAGCACTTGAAGTAACTCCCATGGGACAACATAGGCTATCCGGTACCTCGGCTTCTGCAAATAACATAGTTCGTGGGACGTAAAAGCAATAAAATTATTATTATCACTTGTATGAAAAAAATCGACGTGAAAGTTTTGCATGACTCGTCATGTGTTATGGTATTTTATAATAATATTTATACTTTTCATTATAACTTAAAATACATTTATCCAGTACACATCTTGCATATAAAACAGTCTGCTTCTATTATGTTAAGAAAGTGACAAGCAACGTTTAGGGCAGTTTTATCAAATAAACTCGTACCAATCATTATTTTATGTGAGTAAGTGTAACCACTGAAGTTTCTGTCGCTCATTGTACTCTGTTTGCATCAACAGAATGCATGCCGAACTCTTTGTCCTAGCAACTCGTAGTCCTTAAACTCAGCCCGCGTGTTCTGACCTTAGAAAGGAAACAGGCAAGGAAGGAGGCGTGGATCAAGGCTGTGGAAGGTGATGGACATATCTCGCTCACTTTGAGAAAGTCAATCCCTTCTATACAGTTTTACTGTGTGAATGGGAATATTAATGGAAGTGACTATAGTGATTTGTAAACTTTGTGGCTCGATCTCCTACGATTCTTATGTCAATATTCCACTCAATTCTCTGATAAACTATGATGCTGAAAGTTTGTAAACTAGCTCACATGGGAATCGTCTGAAATGGGAAACAATATGGAATAACTGTGATTAATAAATTAATCCATCAGACAATCTGTAGAAAATTCAGAATCGAAACAATAGACTTTTGGAATTGTCCTGGGTGACTTACTAAATATTCAGACATTGTGCACAATGTTTCTGCTACCAGCACTGTTTGATTAGCAACTTTTGTCTTAATTGTGTTCCGTTAATTTCTGTGTTTTAAATGTTGTTACGTGCTCTGATGTTATTAGAATTTCTACCTCTAGACATTCCCTCCTCCTGTGCAGTGTTCAGAGCTCTTCAACGTACCACAACTGTTGTCTCTTTTATTCCAGTATTCGGCAGATACTACTTTGTACACAGACATAATTTTCCACATATCCTGCGCATATTGTGAGTTCGGATGAGTTAGTTATCAGTTACTTATCAGTTAGTGACTTAAGAGTAAGGTACCAGTAGCATGTTTATGGATTATGTATGTGAGGAGATCAATGTATCCATGATAGTAATATTTGCACAAAATCAAAAGGTTCAATCCCACATCAAGTGTACGGAGCATGGCTAGAGAATTCCCGAGTTTACAGTGCACTGTATCACACGGTAGAAGCCTTATTACCCGAGCCCCGGTTAACTGAAACTCTGTATTAGCCGACGTTAGTATGCAAGTGTAATGGAGTACATTACTATTTACAGAATTCGTATAAAGCTTTCACAACAGTACTGTACTTCCTTGATTGTGTAAATACATAATCACTGATGATTGTGTATGACACGTTGGTGACCTTAGTTGTGTTGTTTGAGCCATCAATCCATAGACTGGTTTAATACAACCCTCCATGCCACCCTGTCCTGTGCTAAACTTTTCATTTCTACATAACTACTACTTCCTACATCTGCTCTAATCTGCTTGTCATATTCGTATCTTGGTCTACCCCTACCGTTCATACCACCTACACTTCCCTCAAAACCCAACTGTACAAGTCCTGGGTGTCTTCAGATGTGCCCTATCATTCTATCTCTTCTTCTGGTCAAATTTAGCCAAATCGATCTTCTCTCACCATTTCGATTCAGTATCACTTCATTTGTGATTCTATCTACCCATCTCACCTTCAGCATTTTTCTGTGATATCACATTTCGAAAGTTTCTATTCTCTTTCTTTCTGACATAGTTATCGTCCATGTTTCACTTCCATATAATGCCACGCTTCAGACGGAAGTCTTCAAAAAGTATTTCTAATTCCTATATCAATGTTCGAGGTGAACAAATTTCTTTTCTTAAGAAAGCTCTTCCTTGCTTGTGCTAGTCTGCATTTTATGTCCCCTTTACTTCTACCATCGTTAGTTATTTTACTACCCAAGTAACAATATTCATCTACTTCCTTTAAGACTTCGTTTCCTAATCTAATATTTCCTGCATCACCTGACCTTGTTCGACCGCACTCCTTTACTTTTGTTTTGGACTTATTTACTTTCATCTTGCACTCCTTACCCAAGTCTCTGTCCATACCATTCAGCAATTTCTCCAGATCTTTTGCAGAGTCAGATAAAATAACAATATCATCGGCAAATCTCAGGGTTTTGATTTCCTCTCCTTGGACTTTGATTCTCTTTCCAAATTCGTCTTTGATTTCCTTTATCGCCTGTTCTATGTAAACATTAAAGAGGAGAGGGGAGAAACTGCAGCCTTGCCTCACTACTTTCTGGATTTCTGGCTCTTTTTCAAAGCTCTCGATACTTATCGCTGCAGACTGATTTTTGTATAGATTGTAGATAATTCTCCTTTCTTGGTATCTGATCCCGATCACCTTCAGAATCTCAAACAGCTTGGTCTAATCAACATTATCGAATGCATTTTCTAGATCAACGAAAACCATATACATGGGCTTGTCTATCTTAATTCGGTCCTCTAAGATCAGACCTCAAGTCGGGATTTCTTCACGTGTTCGCACATTTCTTCTGAAGCTAAATTGATCTTCTCCCAACTCAGTTTCAACTTGTCTTTCCATTCTTCTGTAAATAATGTGTGTTAAAATTTTTCAGGCGTGAGATACTAAACTAATGGTGCGGTAGTTTTCACACTTGTCTGCACCGGCTTTCTTGGGAATAGGTATAACAACATTCTGTCGAAAATCGGATGGCACTTCTCCTGTATCATATATCTTACATACTAAACGGAATAATCTCTCCATGCTGCTTTCTCCTAAGGCAGTCAGTAATTCTGAGGGTATGTCATCAATTCCTGGTGCCTTGTTCCTACTTAGGTCTCTCAAAGCTGTGTCGAATTCTTACCTCAAAATTGGGCCTCCCATGTCATCAGCATGAACATCCTCTTCTTGTTCCAGAACCGTATCATCTACTTCTTTACCTTCATACAATTGTTGGATATGTTCCTGCCATCTTACTGCCTTGTCTTCTTTCCCTAGAAGTGGTTTTCCATCTGAGCTTTTAATATTCATACAACTAGTTTTCCTTTCCCCGAAGGTTTCCTTGATTTTCCTGTATGCAGCATCTACCTTTCCTACGACCATACAACCTTCAACATCCTTGCACTTCTCTTTCAGCCATTCTTCCTTCAGCTGTCCTGCACTTTCTATCTACTTCATTCTTTATTCGCCTGTATTCTTTTCTGCCCTCCTCACTTTTTGCATTCTTGTACTTTCGTCGTTCGTCAATCATGTCTAGTAACTCTTGAGTTGTCCATTGTTTCTTAGTTGAACTTTTTTTTCTTCCTAACTTTTCTTCAGCACCCTTACTGATCTCATTTTTCATGACTCTCAATTTTTCCTCTACTGTGTTTCCTTCAGCGTTTTCATTTAGTCCTTGTGTTACATGTTCCTTGAAATAATCCCTCACACCCTTTTCTTTCAACTTGTCTAGATCCCATCTCCCTGCATTCCTTCCTTTCTTCAATTTCTTCCATTTCAGATGGCATTTAACGATCAACAGGTTGTGGTAAGAGTCCACATCTGCTCCTGGGAAAGTCTTGCAATCCAACACCTGGTTTCTGAATCTCTGCCTAATCATAACGAAGTCTATTTGGTACCTTCCAGTGTCTCCGGGTCTCGTCCATTTATACAGCTGTCGTTTGTGGTATTTGAACCAAGTGTTAGCAAGGACTAAATTATGATCGGTGCAGAATTCAACCAGCCAGCTTCATCTTTCATTCCTTTGTCCCAATCCGAATTCTCCTACTATGTTACCTTCTCTTCCTTGGCCTACTACTGCACTCCAGTCTCCCATCACAATTAGATTCCCGTCGCCTTTTACATATTGTATTAAATCTTCTATCTCTTCGTATATTCTTTCAATTTCTTCATCATCCGCTGAACTAGCAGGCATATAAACCTGCACTGTTGCGGTGGGCGTTGGCTTGGTGTCTATCTTGACAACAATAATTCTTTCACTATGCTGGTCGCAGTAGCTTACCCGCTGCCCTATTTTCTTATTCATTATTAAACAAACTCCTGCTTTTCCCCTGTTTGTGTTTGTGTTGATAATTCTGTAGTCGCCTGACCAAAAATCCTGCTCTTCCTGCCAACGTACTTCACTTATACCAACTATACCTAACTTTAGTCTACCCAACTCGATTTTCAGATTATCTAACCTACCACAACGATTCAAACTTCTAAAATTCCACCCTCCGACTCGCAGAATGTCAGTATCCATCTTCCTGATGATTGCCCCCTCCCATGTAGCCCCCACCCGGATTTCCGAATGGTGGGCTATTTTCCTCCGGAATATTCTACCCGGGAGGAAGTCATCATCAGTACAGCATTCATACAGGGAGAGCTGCATGTCCTCGGGAGTTAGTTACGGCTGTAGTTTCCCGTTTCTTTCAGCCGTGTAGCAGTATCAACACAGCTAAGCCATGTTAAGTAATATTACAAGAGCATATCAGTCAATCATCTAGACTGCCGCCCTTGCAAGTTCCGAAAGGCTGCTACCCACTTTCGATGAACTATCCGTTAGTCTGGTCTCTGTCTGCTTCATTGGGACACGCAATCCTCCCCACCGCGGCGTGGTCACATGGTTCACAGGGGAGTCGTTACTCTTGGTTTTATGCTGGTGACAATTTAAACTCATATAGTACTCGTATATGTAATAATCACGATTAGCGTGGTACTCTTCTTTCCTGTGTAACATATGAAGAAATGACACGCATAGGCGATTGTCTTCTCCTTTTTCACTCTTCATGGCAATGCAAGAAAGTGACTCAAATGAAAACTGTGTAATTTTAATTGCAGGGATATTTAATAGGTTATCTGTAATATCTTAAATGAGAATTATCTTCCATATTATATGAGCTTACAGTTACATGACGTAGCAAGGGTCCACGTTGTTTCGAATAATAGAGGTGCAATCGAGAGAACTGACATTCTAATTCATTTCCGGGCAAATTTGTGATAAAAATTTACAGTTTATGACTTATCACGCATAAATTATCGCACTGTCCCAGCAATACACATTAACAGGAGCAATTTTATTTTTTTAATGTTGAATTCTTTATTAGTATACGTCAGTATGTTGTCTATAGGAGGTAACTATTTGAGATAAAACAGTTATTAATTTAATGTATTGAACGTAGTTAAATTAAAAGTAAACAGGTCCTTACTGTTTACAAATATCAATTTAGCTCACATTCGGGAGATGCCAGGTTCAAATCCCACTGCTGGGATAGGCATTTCCCATACTTGCGTCGCCGAAAACCTTCGATCTGTTAATGCTACGTTAAACCACTAGCAAAAAGCAAGTGTCAATTATAAGTATTTTGTTGCATTTGTAGCTTTTGCTTGCTGTATGAGGACATACCATGAAGTTACTCTTTTCATTCGTCGTTATTTGATCAATAACAATTATTAAATCATCCGGTTGCTGAACAGAGAATGTCACATTTGGTAATGAAACTTCAAACGACGTTAACTTTACGACAACGGTCCTTTATTTATCAAATTAGACACCATTGTATGCAACACGTTTCTTTCAATAAAATACAAGTACATACGTGTCCATTTCTTTGAGGGCTTATTGTCTAGACGTAAGAAACTTCTCGAGGCGATTTTGACGGCTGCTTCGCCGTTGACCGTTTCCCCGCCCAAAAATGGTGTACATATTTAAAATATAGTGATAGTCGGTTGACGAGAGGCCTGATGAGTATTTTGGATGAGGAAGAGTCTCGTAGTGCAAACTGTGTAGCTTTCTAACATGTGGTCGCACAGTGTCGTGAAACAGTATGGCTGCATTTCTGTTTACCAATCTAGGCCACTTAACGCATAATTTATGATGCATTTCATCCGACTGGGAACAGCTTTGTGTAGCATTAATGGTTTCCCAACCTTTCAAGAAGAAATAGTGCATGATACCTGTTGAAAACTATCATACCCTCATCAATACCTTTCTCGGTTTTGACACGCGCTTTGAGGCCTTATCAGCGTCTAGGTATTCTGTAGATTTGCACTTTTTATCGTATAATACCCATTTTACTTTTGATGTAACTATTATTTCAAAAATCTCAAATTCACAGCCATGTCTCGTACACTTTTGCGAGGGTCATATTCCACTGGTGTTTGCAGTCCGTCGTTGTCAGTGTTAATGCTGCGAGTCCACACGATTCACTGTCATGGACCATATCACCGCATCGGTATTTGGGAACCATCGCAGTATGATCCATTCGTTTACTGTGTCAGCTCCAAATTCTCTCTTATATTCCCGACTGCCTCCGTTGCGTATTGGCCGAGTTCAATCTCGTAAAGAAAACTAGCCGTGTTTGACTCACTTCTGTGTAGAGTCTATTCGATCACACCGCACATTAGAACTCGAATACGCACATAGAGGAAAACTTAAGTAGCACACTAACATGGCACCTTCTGACGGTTTTGTTTAATATAAAAATCATCCTCAAATCGGACATTTCATATCTCATAATTTCATATATTTGAATGTGACGTTGCCGTATGAAGTCATGTCTAAAGAACCCGTTGCATTATTTTCTCCATGCCTAACCAGTTACATTTTTTTTTTTTTTGCCTTTTGAAAAAGAGTAATCAAGAAATCATCACATTTTTGTGCGTTAAGAATGGTTCTACATTTTTCACGAATTTTGAAGGCCTCTTTAGCGAAAGTTCACGTTAATAAAATGAATAATTTGGCAGTGCTTTATATGAGTGGGAACGCCATTCCAGTAAAAAATCGTGTTGATTATTTGATTAAACTCTTAAAAGAGGTGAAGAGTTGTTTGAAATTCTCGCGGTAACTTGAAGATCACCAGAGACCACGTGTAAAGAGAAACAGTTCTATGCTCTTTGACCAGAGCTACTCAGTCCGGCTAGTCATAATAATTCACATCCGTGAACACATTCTTTTTGCTGGGTTGGTAGTTCTGAAAAATGGTTCTTAATTTTCGTTTCGTTGCAATATTCATATGTTTGTGGATTTAATGTAGTTTTTGAATAATATATTCCTTCACACGAATTAGATATAAAGTGATAATGGGTTTGTTTAAATGGTTATCAACAAAGATAATGGAGGGTACCTCTGATAATGCAGACGTTCAAGTACAACGACCGAAATTATGTGATGAAAATATTGAGATTAAGAAGACTGTAGAATGTGGAAATGATGGTGCCCTATGTGGTGATTGTGAGTGACTTTGCAGGATTCACTTATGACTTAGACCAAGAACAATGTGCCTCAGAAGCTGCTTTTTCAGTCAATAAGAAGGAATATCCTGAATGCTGGTCAGAAGATCCAGTGACTTAGGTGCAGTCTTGGTTACGGTCAGGAAGGCATAGTGCAGACGAAACAAGATATAAGAAGAAGCTACCAGTAGAGGACATTTCCTTCGAAATCACATGAAGACTTCTTTAATAACCTGTTCTTATTAGGTGCGTTCCACTAAAAGAAAATTCCGAATACAGCACAGTAATTTACCTTTCATTAAATAATCATTTACAAAACGATCAGCTTCCCCTTGATTCCACACGTTGTCGCCTCTCAGTACTAAAATCTGTGTCCTTTTCAAATATATCACTGTATTTCAGGTGTTTTATCAATGAATTCATCATAATTTGAATGTTTCTTTACGATGCTACTTCCTTATTTTAATCCTACTACCGTACAGTTTTCAATATCTTTCCCAATGATGATGATGATGATGATGAAGATGATTATTATTATTATTATTATTATTATTATTATTATTATTATTATTATTATTATTATTATTATTATTATTATTATTATTATTATTATTATTATTAGCCGGGTTGAGTGACTCGGACGGCTGAGCGCTGGCCTTCTGTGCCCCATGGGACTGCTTCGGTACCTGGTTAGTCCGGTGGTTCTTGAAGGTGCTCAAATATGCCTGCTTCGTGTTGGTAGAATTACCAGCACGTAAATAAAGTCCTGTGAGGCAACATTCTGGCATATCGGCCTCTCCGAAAACAGTAAGAGTAGTCAGTTAGGTGTAAGATTAATAACATTATTTATTATTGATCAATATGTCGCGTTTTATGAGCCTCCGTGGCTCAGGCGGCAGCGCGCCGGCCTCTCACCGCTGGGTTCTGTAGTTCAAATTCCGGGTCACTCCATGTGAGATTTGTGCTGGACAAGCAGAGGCGGGACAGGTTTTTCTCCGGGCACTCCGATTTTCCCTCTCATCATTCATTCCAGCAACACTCTCCAATATCACTTCATTTCATTTGTCAGTCATTTATCATTGCCCCAGAGGAGTGCGACAGGCTTCGGCAGCCGGCACAATTCCTATCCTTGCTGCTAGATTGGGGCTTCATTCATTCCATTCGTGACCCAGTCAAACGACTGGAAACAGGCTGTGGATTTTCATTTTCATGTCGCGTTTTATGAACACTGCTCATGTGATGGCTGGTAGTCGGTGCATAAGAACCACCGAACCACCGACATTAGAAACATTATGAAACAAACTGAAAGAAAAGCGAAACGGAATAAATTGCGAAGATTCTTTTTTTTCATATGAAACCATCCAATACAGCAGAGTATAGTGGACAGCCCTAGGAGCGTTCGAGGTTCTCTGGTAGTAACCTAGTTAAAACTGGGCACCGCCAGGCTTCTGGACGTTCGCTGCATACTCAAGGAGACCTGCCTCACTCACGCTTGGCCCTTGGATTCATCCGTGCATTTCAATCCCTTACCTTACTCACCTGCGACCTGTTTCATTACTAGAATGGGAAGGCAGACTTTTGTCCCACACGAAGGTTAAAGCATGACGAAGAAATCAGTAAAATATAGAAAATAAGCCAGGTGGAAATACATCAGTAAGTTGTAATAATAATAATGTTATTTGTTTTACGTCCCACTAACTACTTTTACGGTCTTCGGAGACGCCGAGGTGCCGGAATTTAGTCCCGCAGGAGTTCTTTTACGTGCCAGTAAATCTACCGACACGAGGCTGTCGTATTTGAGCACCTTCAAATACCACCGGACTGAGCCAGGATCGAACCTGCCAAGTTGGGGTTAGAAGGCCAGCGCCTTAACCGTCTGAGCCACTCAGCCCGGCTCAGTAAGTTGTTGCACGAACTTCCTCCTGCTCTATTCCATTTAGGTTGTCACTGTGTTGGAACGAACAACTTCCAAATATACCAACACTAGATATCTTACTGAGCGAATTGGCTGCGCGGTTAGGTTCGTGCAGCTATGTGCTTGCATTCGGGAGATAGTGGGTTCGAATCCCACCGTCCGCAGCCCTGAAGATGATTTTCCATGATTTCCCATTTTCACTCCAGGCAAATGCTGGCGCCGTACGGCGGCTACCTTTCCAATCCAAGCCCTTTCCCATCCTTCAGTCTCCGAAAACTTTCGAAGAGTTAATACGACGTTAAAACAAGTAGCAATAAAAAAGCATGATTATTATTATTATTATTATTATTATTATTATTATTATTATTATTATAAAATATTTATATCTTTTTTTAACGGCAAATGGTTTGCCGGACTCCAACACCTACCTCACATATACTGATGAAATGAAATGAAATGAAATGAAATGAAGTGGCGTATGGATTTTAGTGCCGGGAGTGTCTGAGGACACATAAGCCCTATACTGATATTCCAGGTTTACTCAATGCCCATTGTTGATATACTACCTACCTTTTATTACCTACCTTCTACTACATCTCATTACGTCCCTCTGTCTCACAATACCCTCAACACTTCCTCTGTTGAGGTACAATTGTCCAATGAGCATTTATCAGTTCACATTTTATCGCGAATTGATTATCGCATTGCCGCAAGAAATTCCTATGAGCAGGAATAATTCTTTTTAAATGTATGACTTTCGTATCACTTTATAATATGTACGTTATTCTGTAAAGAACAACATTTTATGATAAAATTACAATAGTTAATTTTTCGTGATAATATTATGGCATTCCGGATGTTTCATGAGATGACAATAAAATTTAAGGTATGTTGAACACAGGTGATTATGACTATGACCACGACCACGACGACGACGTGATGATGATGATGATGATGATGATGATGATTATTATTATTATTATTATTATTATTATTATTATTATTATTATTATTATTATTATTATTATTATTATTATTATTATTATTATTATTATTGAGGTCTACAGGGTTGGAACACGGTTTACTCCGTCTTGTGAATACAGTTATTGAAATGTCTGGTATGAGGGACGGGGAACACCCGGCCGTAAAGGCTACTGAGGGAGTCTTAATGCTGCTAGGGACAATTTCAATATCTAAGAACATGTCAGAGAGTAAGAATCATGGTTTGTTTTCTTCATGGGGCCTCTAAATATTCGTTCCTAATTAGCGTCGACCTCTAAGATCTTTCGCTACAACAATCATGTTAGTAGTCCAGGTGATTATTATTATAAATCATCAAATTGCCAAGCAGACTTCTAAGTGTCTGTATGGAGTTCGTAAAATGCTCACTTGTGAACTTCCTCTTCCCACTGAATGTACTAAAGAAACGCTATTTGGTCGAACTTCGTAGGTAGGCTTATAACAATGTTTTAATTCGTTGTATATCCCTGAAACTACTTTTACGGTTTTCGGAGACTTTGTGCTGCGAATCTTGAGGATCTCGTGAACCGACTACATCACGAATGAGGAGATTCTCCGTAAAATGAAGTGTCAGTTTCCATTAATGATGCTTTTTTAAAAGATGAAGCCTGAACATCTTGGGCACGATATGGGGAACGATCGATAATATCGGGTTCTACTAGGCATCTATGTATGTATGTATGTATGTATGTATGTATGTATGTATGTATGTATGTATGTATGTATGTATGTATGTATGTATGTATGTATGTATGTATGTATGTATGTATGTATGTATGTTTAGTCCTCAGCCCGAAGGTTGGTTGGATCTTCAACAGCTCCGCCATCAGCTGTCATAGATGTCCTAGGCATCATTGAAGAGGCGTACTAGGGGAATGAGGAGTGAGGTAGTTTCCCGTTGCTTTCCTCACCGAGCCAGAGTTGCTATTACATATCAGTCTGCCAAGCCCACCGAAATGCATGCGCCAACCGACCCTATGAGCAATATTTTCACACCATTCATAGCAGGGACTGGCTGCAGAAGGTATGGCATTACTAGTATCACTCATACCTCAGTCACTTTCATTTTGTCAAAGCCAAGAATAAAGCTGAGACAGATCAATGAAAGTAACAAAATTGCTCTAGCCTATACCTGAAGACATAGTGCACTGTAAACACTAGGTCCCGCCAGCAAAGGCACCTACTAGGCATAACACAAGGAAAATTGGAAAGTAGAAGAGGACCCAAGAGAAGAATTCCCTGGTTGGCGAACTTGAGAGAATTGTATGATCTGAACGCTGCTCAGCACTTCAAAACTGCACTCGGAAAACCAAAGATAATCACGATGACGGCCAACATCCGGAGCAGAACTTTTAAAGCTGAAATAAACTGTTAGAAATACATCCAAGTTCATACGGTAATAATGGGAATGATTTTAGCAATTCTTCCGTCACCTTAGAACTCGTATCCCTAATGTGATGGACTGCTGTAATGCTATTCCTTGGTAGATTGCTAGCAAAGGAATTATGTTAGAAACAGTTATCAGCCCAAGTGTACATTCGGACGAAAGCATTCACTGGAATGGTTTTTACAATCTTAATCAGTGGGTCAGTTTTAATTATTACTACATTTCGTTTCATCTCGGACCATTAGGGGCCGATGATCTAAATGCTAGGCCCCTTTAAGCAACAAGCATCACCATCATCATCATCATCAACTTCATCATCATAATCATAATTATCATTGTATAACGTACAAGAATAACGAAGGATACTTCAATCTATGCCTGAAACCGTCACTAGATTCACGTTAATGCTACTTGTTTTAATGTCCTCTCAACTGCAGCAGATTTTAAGAGATGTCGAGAGCATAGCAAAGCTGTCTCCGTACGGGCCTATAGAAGGTAAAGGCTTCACTCTTCGTAACATCGGTACTTACAAGGGAACTTTTTGGTATGCACCAGTCCGATTACAATAAATCTTGGCAGGATGATCAATAAAACAACACAAACTTAATGTTAACAGTCATTTTGTCGTTAAATGATATTCACACATTTAAAACAGAGTGATTTTTTACTGCAGTTTTAAATGGAACGTGGTGTATCGAAACCATAGATTGCAATGAAACTTTGTAGGATGATCAATTAAAACATCAGAACATTTGTGTAGGCCTGCCATTGTTAAACGGACTGTCTACAACATGTATGATTCTGGACAGGAACACAGTACCTACTATTTTGCGCTAATAATAACATTTTATTAATGCCATACATGTTTATATATAGATTGTTACCGTATTTTTGTGGTAGGTAGAGGTGAAAGAAGGTGCGGGTGTGAACGGGTCTCAAATTACGAAATTGAAGTTAATGTAAAATTTAACAAGGTTATATTTTCTTAGCAAAAAACAAGAAATAACAATAATGGCAGGTACAGAGTAGCAAAACCACTAATCGAGAATGTACAATTACAGGATTTAGGCTCCGAGAGCCAGACACACAATTCTGAGCAATTAGCCCAACTTTACGATATACAGAATTCAACAAAGGGGCAGAAGACCCCAATCAAGCCCAGGAGCACTTGCTCCAAATTACACAGTAAAGCCTCCTCGAGGCCTACAACACTCAGTTTTCAAAAAAGAGCCAATCGCTCTCAACTTTAAGCCTATCAAAGGCCACACCAAACTCCACCTTCAAGTTGTCCTCTAAGGACATATACACAGGGGTAACATACCCAACCTGCTGAGGTCTATTAAGTGAGAAAAGGTTAATTACTTGACCTCTAAAATAACAATTGAGAGGAGGCGATCTGCACTCCTAATACACTTGTTTAAAACCCTAATCTGGCACTAGGCCGCTAATGCAAGGGCTAATCCCATACTAAAGAGGTGACTTAAGAAAGAAACAATTTACATTACTGTTACGGAAGAATCGGTTGAGAAAAATAAGTTCACCTCAGAACAATATGAGTGGGAGATCGAGAGGGTTAAGCACTCTCTATCCCAATATGTAGTTTTGAAAAAGAATAGAGGCTAAGAGTCTTTACATTTTAGGGAAAGTTACATGGTAGAGACGCTTCGGACCCGCCCCGAGAGTTAAACTGCTGAGCTAGCAAGAAAAGAAGTTATTAAAAGGCCATTACCTTGGTGTTGATTTGCTCCCCGAAGAAAGAGGCGCTTCCCGCCCCCTGCTATGTACTTTACACACTGAAAGATGGTACTGAAGTGGCCTCGAGACCCGAAAATCAGCAGTTTATATACTCTCGCGGAAAGTTCGAGGCGTTTTTGGAATGAGAACACCCTCCCACAAGGATTTTATTGGTTCACCAAGAAACCCCTTACACAATACGAGGAAGAAACATATTATTGGTTGAAAATTAATTCGAGAAATTCGGGATTGGCTAAATTCAAAACAAGGGGAAAGAAAGGGTTAATATTGCCAACTTAAACAATGACTGAAAGAAATTTAGCAAAGAACAAACTTTTGAAATTAAATTTTCTCAACAAAAACAGTTCTTTCACTCCGCACTAGTTTGCACCGTTGTAGTTCTTCAGTAGTGTCCTCTAGAAGAGAATGTTCACACTTCTTACTACAAGCAAAACAAAAATACATCGAAAACAACACAGTTCAGAAACTTCAAAATTTCCAAGTAGTGGCATCTTCAGGGTAACTTGAAAATTAACACATAAGACAAAGTTCAGACTTCTCCCAGTAGGGGAGTTTCAACTGGCGCAAGGTTTAAATAAGCGGCGTGGAGGTGTACCGCCCGGTACATAGATAACCAAATTTTCGTACTATATTATATTTTAGCTTCCATTACAAACGATTCAGAAGTATTAAAACCCTAATATTTCGATATATTCATATACTGTAAGTGTTAGTATAGTAAGTGTCAAGATTGTGAAATTCTTTTCACATTGTCAAAATCTTTATTTAACTTTTAAAATAGATCTCTCGTTATATTTCTATAATGCGTTTGAGACATTTCCCGTCAAGTCGGAAAAATATGCAAACAAATTTTCTTCGACAATTCTAAAACAGATCATAGAAAGGCGTCAAACTCCAGATCATGTAAACAGTACTTTCCTCATTGTAATAGCACTTACAGAAAACGTCGTTTAAATTATGGTATAATATTATTTTTTCTAAATCCCGAAGCCCGTATTTCAGTTATTCTTATTTTTTTCCAATTTGTTTTACGTCGCGCCGACACAGATAGGTATTATGGCGACGATGGGATAGGAAAGGCTTAGGAGTGGGAAGGAGGCGGCCATGGCCTTATTTAAGGTACAGCCCCAGCATTTTCCTGGTGTCGGTGCGACGTAAAGCAAATAGCAAAAGAAAAAAAAAGAAAGACTATCAAAAACATTTTGTAACATGAGAAAGTAGGTCGTATTTGATGAATGCTGCACCTATGTTTCCAGAACATGTTAATAAACACGAATTCCTTAAGGCAAAAAAGCAAAGTCACCTCCGTACAGGCCATGAAGACCCTTGGAGGAGTGGAAGGTAAAGGCTTCCACCATTGTTAACCTCGGCACGTGATGGGGTAGAGTGGTTAGCTCTACGCCCGACCGCCTTTTCCCCCAGGAATTAACCTGGTACTCATTTTGGTGTAGGCTGAGTGAACCTCAGGGCCATATGCACCTCCGGAAGTGGAAATCTCGTTTCTTAAATGTTACGACGTCCTTCCGGGCGAACCGGGCACGCCTTTACCGCCTCGGCCAGGCAGCCCCTGCTTAAGGCAGTAATTATTATATTTTACACAGTAAGTTACTAGCCGTAGTACCCGTTGTTGACGGAACAATCACATAACATGTGCATTATTACATTTTTGTCCACTCCTCACACTGTTTCCCAGATTCCGAGGCACATAAGTAGGCATGCCTCTACCTGTCAGTGGCTTGTCGTGACCTGTTCGCTTCCTTGTTCTCTCGGGACCTTTGCAGTTTCAGATTTCTTTTCATCGTCGCTGATCTTGATTTAACCTCCTCCTTCCGGCATAAAAGAGCCAAGTATCGGGTTAATATTTAAAAAATACTGATAGGCATACAAACCCTCTAAAACTTTGCCGACACAATCTCCATAGCGACTCTCTTTACAATTTATAGAGCTAGTTACCGGTTCTTGGACTTTCACAGGTGTTTCAAAATTAAATTTTAGGCGCCTTCCCCTAAACTACCATTTCATCCTGCGTGAGTAAAATGATGTATAGCCTGGACTGAAGTGCCTTATTCCCCGACATTACTCACCGATTTTCATTAAATTCTGTTCACCCATTTCTCGTGGCTCGAAGTTGATATGGACTTACAAATTAGCAGCAAAAATCAAAATTTATGAATATCTCTGTTATCATAGCCGGTACGGTAAAATGTACAACACATAAATGATCGGAAATTTAATTCTGTATAACTTTAGTTATGTAGCATTTATCGATAGGACCACTTAAAACATAGATTCTTGAGAATTAAATTTTAGGCCTTCACTCAGCGTGAATACAGCCGTTTTCTCGTGATGCGCGGACAGACAGACAGACAGACAGACAGACAGACAGACAGACAGAATGACAGACAGACGGAGATGACAGAAAATTAGAAAGTGCACATCCTTGTTAATGCGGTCTCGATCGATACAGATATACCATTCTTTTTTAATTCTGAGCAGGGTACAGACAAAAACTCTTCTTTTATATAGAATATCCTTACAATTAATTGCAGAGAAGTGAAGGTTTTTTCATTAATAATTTATTCATAACTTTTGGATGTCCGCCTCTGTGGTGTAGTGGTTAATGTGATTTTCTGCCACCCCCGGAGTCCCGGGTTCGATTCCCGACTCTGCCACGAAATTGGAAAAGTGGTACGAGGGCTGGAACGGGGCCCACTCAGCCTCGGGAGGACAATTGAGTAGAGGTGGGTTCGATTCCTACCTCAGCCATGCTGGAAGTGGTTTTCCGTGGTTTCCCACTTCTCCGGGCAAATGCCGGGATGGTACCTAACTCAAGGCCATGGCCGTTTCCCTCCCTTTTCCTTGCCTATCCCTTCCAATCTTCCCATCCCCCACCAAGGCCCCTGTTCAGCATAGCAGGTGAGGCCGCCTGGGAGAGCTACTGGTCATTCTTCCCAGTTGTATCCCCCGACCCAATGTCTCACGCTCCAGGACACTGCCCTTGAGGTGGTAGAGGTGGGATCCCTCGCTGAGTCCGAGGGAAAAGCCAACCCTGGAGGGTAAGAAAGAAGAAACATTTTGGATAAAGGACGATTCTCGGAAATATACAGGGTTATTCATCTAACATGTTACAAGCAAATAACTTCTAAACCATTAAAGATATGAGCATTCTGTTTTCATATTCGTAAATGGTACGCAGGGTCTTGTAAAATAACGTGCTACTTAGTCTTATGGGATGATTAACAACCGAGATATTGATACTAACTCCATATTTTTAAATAGAACGGCACAAATTTATGCGGCTGATTTAAAAGTTCATCTGCGTACAAGTTCAAATATGTAAGTATTTTCAAAATCGGACAATTGCTTTTTGAGATATAAGTAAGAACATCATGTGCTGTTTTGCATGCCGCATCAGACGGCGTGAAGTCGGGCAAGGGCATATTGAGGCGCAAGCAGTTTCCTGGCCTTGATTCCAGCCACAGAACGGATACCAGGCATGTACTGTAAACATAATGTGATGTACCGTAACATACCCGGGGTGTGCAACGTTATTGTATGACTGGCGAACGAGGAAGAGAGATTAATGTTGTATTGTTTTGTTTTGACATGTAATAGGCTGCGCTCAGTTAAGCGTTTTTTCTGACGGATGGGAATGGGAAGGATTTGGAAAGAAAGTCGGCCGTGGCCTATCACAAATCCGGTATTTGCCTGGTGTTGAACATGGGACACCATGAAAATTAATGTTAGGTTGGGCGAGGCAGGACTCGAACCTATGTTCTCCCGAATGCACGCTACTACAGTCGCGCTGGAGCTCTGCGGAGATTAATGCGTGTAAAATAAAACATACATAATAGTGTTGCTGCCATCTCACCACGATCAGCTCTGAACATTTGCTTTTCTAGATGGAGCTCTTCCGGTGTTTTGTGTTATGTTTATTTCTCAACTCATAGAGTGGTATAAAATGTACAATAAAACCAGTGAGAATTATAGCTTTCGTTATGTTCCTTTCAAGGAAAAGTACTTATTTTATTCGTTTTAAACACATCAACCCTTTCTGTCCTGTCATGTGTTCGTCTGTCATACACACTTTGCAAACCCATCACATGTGTACGAGGTGCTTACATGCCTGGTATCCATTCTGTGGCTGAACTCACTCCCAGGAAACTCCTTGCGCCTCAATATGCCCTTGCCCGACTTCACGCCGTCTGATGCGGCATGCAAAACAGCGCATGCTGTTCTTACTTATATCTCAAAAAGTAATTGTCCGATTTTGAAAATACTTACATATTTGAACTTGTACGCAGATGAACTTTTAAATCACCTGTATATGTGCCGTTTCATTTAAAAATATGGAGTTAGTATCAATATCTCGGTTGTCAATCACCCCATGAGACTAAGTAGCACGTTATTTTACAAGACCCTGCGTACCATTTACGAATATGAAAACAGAATGCTGATATCTTTAATGGTTTAGAAGTTATTTGCGTGTAACATGTTAGATGAATAACCCTGTATATACTATATTACAATTTAATGTAATGAAGACTGTTCAACAGAAGAAGATAATATTGATTAAAATGAGTATCTCCAACTATTTTATTTTTCTAAGATATTATTTCAAAATAGGGGTGGCCTGGTCGATGCGATAAAGGCGTGCTCGGTTCGCCCGTGGGTTTGCGTCAGGAAGTCGTAACATTTAAGAAACGAGATTTCCACTTCCGCAGGTGCACATGGTCTTGAGGTTCACTCAGCCTACACCAAAAATGAGTACCAGGTTAATTCCTGTGGGCAAAGGCGACCGGGCGTAGAGCTGACCACTCTACCCCATTAAGTGCCGAGGTTACGGATAGTGGAGGCCTTTACCTTCCACCCCTCCAAGAGCCTTTCTGGCCTGTACGGAGATGACTTGACTTTGCTTTGCTTATTTCAAAATTGTCCGACTCTTTGCTGAGTAGTCAGCGTACAGGCCTTCGGTTCAGAAGGTCCCGGGTTCGATTTCCGGTCGGGTCGGGGATTTTAACCTTCATTGGTTAATTCCAATGGCTCGGGGGCTGGGTGTTTGTGCTGTCCCCAACATCCCTGCAATTCACATCCACACATAACAATACCTTCTACCACAATAACACGCAGTTACCTACACATGGCAGATGCCGCCCACCCTCATCAGAGGGTCTGCCTTACAAGGGCTGCACTCGGCTAGAAATAGCCACACGAAATTTAAAATTTCAAAATTAATAAATGCGCATTTTTCGCTGTCCCATTTCCCATGGATTGCGCCTACACAAGACGATTGTACGTCATCAGTTAGCTGAATCTAGCCAACCAGCTGTTTTTCATGATTAATTATACACTCTAACTGATTTTACGGCAAAATATTTATTAAGCATTAAAATAGGTTGGGTTAATTGGTCATGCACCCAAGTCTAATGGAAATCTTTCTCGTCTGACCCAAACTGTTCGTAGTTAGCTCTAAGCCCGGCCACCTATATCCCCAACAATTAACGTGGTGCCTCAGGACCATGTGCCTCTCAATGGTGGAAATCTCGTTTCGAAAATTTTCAACTTCCTGATGGGGGAACTGAACCCACGTCATCTCGGGTAAATAAAGCATGCTTTTACTGCCTCAGTTAGGCAGCTCCTTTTAAGAGATGTCTAGCCGTCAATAGGAATTATGTGCCTGAGAGGCACGCATGCATTTTTACTTTGTTATATTGACAATACTGTTTGCGCTATTTGTGGGAACGCCTTTGTAGCTTCATCCAATTTCCTTGTCAGTCTCGTGGTGTGAGCCATTGTTGACAGTGACAATTACGCGTTGAGTAGTAACTGTGTTCTCGAATGTCACGGTGTCTGAGAAACAGATACTTCCAGTAACGCACGTTTTGTTGCGTGTCTATTAGGCACGTATTTCCACTCATATTTCTAGCGAGTAGAACTATATGCAACTATTTGCCTTTCCTTTTTTTGAGATTATATTACGTCACAAGGGCTAACATTGCTGGAATATATGATATATACAGGTGGGAGGAATGGAAGAGGTTCCGTCTATACCACGCAAAGGAAGATCTGATCACTTGAGAGGGGATTATCCAAATTTCGACGCCTAACTTGCTAGGATGTATGAAGAAGAAGAAGATGATGATGGAGAGGAAATGGAGTTAGATAAATTATTTTCTGACGATTCCGATTGTCATCCTTCATTTTCTCCTGAAAAATAACCCGTAGTTCTTCCTCTGATGAAGAAGAATTGTTGCATATGATGACGTTTCCTACACATTTGACCAAGAAAGTAACATTATTTCTACTCCTGTTTATAAAGGCAAACAATGGATTTTGTTGGGAATCAAAAGAGAAGTAAAGCTAAACGGGTCTCTCGTGATAACATAATCCGAGGAATACCGGGAATAACGAGGGTTGTTAGAAATTTAGGTGATACTCCTTAGAAGATATTTGGTCGTTGATTTTTCGTGATGAAATTATTCAACTAATTAAGAAATAGACAAATGTGAAATTGGAACAGTACAGAAACACGGTTGAAGTGCATCAGCAAAGTAATTACAGATCTACTGATTTGTATGAAATAAAAGCACTTATGGCTCTTTGTTTGCTAACCTCCATCTTTAGGTCTGGGCAGGAAGATATGTTGTCATTGTTCTCTACTCATTATATTGAAAGACCTACATTTAGAGCTGTAATGTCAGTAAAGCGGTTCCAAATCCTGTTAATCTGTTTGCGATTTGATGATCCTGAAACAAGGGAAATGTGGAAGGAAGAAGACAAATCGGCACCAATTTTTGAAATGTTTCCCCGATGTATTAGTAACTGTCAAAAATCATACTCTGTTAGAGAACATGCTTGTGTAGATGAAGTGCTCATACCATTTCGTGGTAGTTGTACCTTTAAAGATTTTATGCCCAAGAAGCCTGCCAAATATGGTATAAAAGTCTTGTGTCTAACAGATGCCCGCACATCGTATTTATACAACGCGTACATATATACTGGTGAGGGTTCTGACGGTGCTGGACTGAGCAATGAAGACAGAAAACTTAGTGTTCCTACGCAATCAGGTGTTCGGTTAGTGCAACCAATAATGAACAGCAACAGGAATGTAACAGGTGACAATTGGTTTTCATCCGTAGAATTCGTCAGACAACTTCAGAGCAAGAGGCTAACATTCGTTGATACACTGAAGAAAAACAAACGAGAAATTCCCAATGAATTCCTGTCTTCAAAGGATAAGGCTTTTGGATCTTCTCTGTATGGATTCACTGATAAAATCACTCTAGTGTAAGCAGCACAAAAAAAAGAACAAAGCAATACTACTAATATCCAGTATGCATTTCTTAAACGGAGTTGATGAAGTGACAGGGAAAGTTGAAATGGTAGCTTTCTACAACTGCACCAAGGGTGGAGAAGACATGCTCCACCAAACATGTGCAAACTACAGAAAATGTAGACGCTGGTCTCTATCAGTGTTTGTACATTACTAAACATAAGTACTGTGAACAGCTGCATTCTCTACTACTGCTTGAGAAACACAAAAAGTTTCTTCAGGTACAGATTCGTCAAAGGCCTGTCTGTAAATCTAATGAGGCCTCATCTTGAAAATAGTTTGTTTATCTTCAATTGAAGGGCAGATTTGAGGATTATAATTCAAAATGTCCTTGAAAAATACTCACAGCAGAAGGAAGATGAACAAAGGCTGGTGAAGAGTGACAAACCAGAAAGTAAGAGGAAGTGCAGTCTTTGTCCTTACCAGAACAACAGAAACACTGCGTATGTGTAAGTGCGTCAATTGTGATCGACCTGTAAGCCTCCCAGTAAAACGTGTGTGAAGTGTTTAATGGGTGAACGAAAGCAATTGTGAACGTAAGGGTTTGATGGGTGAACAATTATTGTGAATTTAAATCTTATCCCTAACATTTCTTTACACATTTCTGGTAGTTTTCCCAAAGGTCCACTGTAATGAATATTCATGAAAGTATAAGGTCTAGGTGTTGGAATCTTGGCTTAATAAGAATGTTTGGTTAAATATTATTCAGTTTTTCATTGTACGGATAGATAAATGCACCACATTGCCAGAAAATCAACTGATGTATGGCTTTTGCGTGACCGTGTCTGTCAGACCCATATTTCCAGTTAAGTAATAAAAATCATACCTCCTATTGAGGGCTAGATGTAGGAAATTTTTCCATCAGTCCTTTATCAAACTTGAACACCCTCAAACGCCACCTACCTCAGTCAGGATCGGACATACTATTTTGGCAGCAGACATCGAACCGGTGGTGTCCTTCAGGTCGGCTTACTACGTACGGTGCTGATTTGTGGATTTTGCACGAGTTGTTTACAGAATATTCTACATACGTACTTGTGATGATAAATGAAAGAAAACTACTCTCTGCAGAAGATCAACTAGCAGTGAAAGCTGCCCTGACTGCTGCAACAAATATGTCAGGCACCTTATGAAAGTGCATACCTCAAAACTGACACTACTCAACATTGAGCCAATTATTAAACAATTATAACTTAGCAGCACTTCGAGCATGTGGCAGGTATATTCAAGGGCAATTCTTTAGTATTCTTCGCGTCATGGTTTTCTATAGGGCCTATTTCAACTGTCAATACATAATATATACAAAGCAAGTATTGTACCGTTTGGCTTCAACAATTATGAATCTATGCCCTTATCAATGACCACTCATGGGTTTAATTCAGAGTTGACACATTATACTAGCATTGAAATATCTGGCAACGATTTTGCAAGTTATTGCATAAAATCTTTTATAACTAAACCAAACCAAACTAAACCCCAAGGCACTTAACGCCCTTGAAAGGGATTTGGCCTGCCCAGCGACCGCTGCTTAGCCCGAAGGCCTGCAGATTACGAGGGGCCGTGTGGTCAGCACGACGTATCCCCTCGTCCGTTATTCTTGGCTTTCTAGACCGGGGCTGCCATCTCACCGTCAGATAGCTTCTCAATTCTAATCACGTAGGCTAAGTGGACCTCGAACCAGCCCTCAAGTCGAGAAACAAATCCCTGACCTGGCCGGGAATCGAACCCGGGGCCTCCGGGCGAATCTATTATAACTACCCCGATGTTTTTTATAGTTATTGTTATAAATTCCTTAAATCAACGAGAAGGGTATGTCAGTGAGTTAAAATCCTGGCCACGGTGGTCATTATCTATGGACTTAGAAGGCAGTCGGTTAGTCCTTGCCCTTTTGTACCTAACACATAGGGTTCGATCCATGTTGAGGTCGGTGGTATTTGAGGGGCATTAAATGCACCCGCTCCATATTCTTGGTTAAAGAACTGTTATGGGACAGAATTCTTACAACCCAACGTCTTTTAAAATCTATAGCAAGTGAAAAGGCTATGAATATTATTATTATTATTATTATTATTATTATTATTATTATTATTATTATTATTATTATTATTATTATTATTATTATTATTATTCTGCGGTCCGAAGCCTGGTTGGATCTTCAACAGCTCTGCCATCAGCTGTCATACATGGCCTTGATGCCATCATTAGTTATACTGATACCCATCTAGTAATACCAATATGCCTCTCTTAAGACTTCATTTCCTAATCTACTATTTCTTGTATCATCTAACTTAATTCGACTGTATTACATTACTCTTTTAGATGTATTTATTTTCATCTTGTACGCCCTCTCGAAGACTGTGTTCATTCAATTGAGCACTTTCTCCAGTTTCTCTGTAGACTCAGGTAAATCAGGTAAACATTGGCAAATCTTCCAGTTTTGATTGCCGCTGGCTTTTTGACCTGGATTTGGCGGGTTCGATCTGGCTCAGGCTGGTAGTATTTGAAGGTGCTCAAATAAGATAGCCTCATGTCGGTATATTTATCAGCACCGAGCTAGTGGCTGCACGGTTTAGGTCACGTAGCTGTCAGCTTGCATTCAGGAGATAGTGGGTTCGAGCCCCACTGTCAACGCCCTGAAGATGGTTTCCCATTTTCACACAGGCAAATGCCGGGGCTGTTCCTTAATTAAGGCCACGGGCGCTTCCTTCCCACTCCTATCCCTTCCCTATCACGTCATCGTCATGAAGTCTATCCGTGTCGGTGCGACGTAAAGCAAATTGTAAAACGAAAAAAATATCAACATGTAAAGAACTCTTGTGAGAAAGAAATTCCCACTCCGCGGCTTCTACATAAGCCGTAATAGTTGTTAGCGGGTTGTCAAATGATTACTTTTTTTTTTTTTTGCTAGTGCCTTTCCGTCGCACTGACACAGATAGGTCTTATGGCGACGAAGGGATAGGAAAGGCCTAGGAGTTGGAAGGAAGCGGCCGTGGCCTTAATTAAGGTACAGCCTAGTGTGTAAATGGGAAACTACGGAAAACCATCTCCAGCGCTGCCGATAGTGGGATTCGATCCCACTACCTCCCGGATGCTATTATTATTATTATTATTATTATTATTAGTATTATTATTATTATTATTATTATTATTATTATTATTATTATTATTATTATTATTATTATGTCCGACTCGTTGGCTGAATGGTCAGCGTACTGGCCTTCGGTTCAGAGGGTCCCGGGTTCGAATCCCGGCCGGGTCGGGGATTTTAACCTTCATTGGTTAATTCCAGTGGCCCGGGGGCTGGGTGTTTGTGCTGTCCCCAACATCCCTGCAACACACACACCACACATAACACTATCCTCCACCACAATAACACGCAGTCACCTACACATGACAGATGCCGCCCACCCTCATCGGAGGGTGTGCCTTACAAGGGCTGCACTCGGCTAGAAATAGCCACATGAAATTATTATTATTATTATTATTATTATTATTATTATTATTATTATTATTATTATTATTATTATTATTATTATTATTATTATTATTATTATTATTATTATTTGCCCCTCCTCGAACTGCGATTACTTTTCCTAATTTCATTTTAATTTACTCCACCACCAGGTCTATACAATCATAAAAACATGGTGGGTGGGGACATACTGCAACCCTATTTCACTCCTTTGTGGATAATTGCTTCTCTTTCATATCTCTCAATCATTATCACTGCATTCTTTTATATATTGCAGCTAACCCATACTTCTCTGTATTTGAACCTGATCACCTTCAGAATCTCAAGTTTACAGGAATCGATAATTGACCTTAGAGTGGATTATCATACATGTAGTCCAGTCCTGAACCGGAGGTCTCGGCGAGCTGTAAGATGCCACACCCAACACGCCGAAGAGGGGCGAATGATGAGAAACCAGAATTGGGGTGAATTGGAAGTGAAATCTAAACTGTGGAATGGGAGCAGTCATTCTGAACCGGTTGTAGCCATCGTGCTCCTGTACGAAATATGTAGACATTGTCAAAACCGGACTAATTAAAATGCGCATCGAGGTATAGCAGCTTGAGGTGCTGGTAAAGGAAGAAAACAAAACAAACGGAGCGAACCGTAGCAGAAAGTGGTCCTCATTTTAGTTCAAGGTATAATAGTCATTTCACTTTCATCGGAAATGTGGTTTCGGTCTCGCTTCATTTCAGCATTTCTTTTCGAAACATTATGAATTAGTCATTCGTAATCTTACGCAACTAGTGCCTTTATACTTCGCACAGTGTGAACCGTGTCAACTTAACAAGAGTGGTTTTTTTTTACAAAAAGCTGTACGTCACACCAGCTCAGACAGGTTTTATGCTGACGATGGGATAGGAAAGGGTTGGGAGTGGGTAGGAAACGACCATGGCCTTAATTAAGGTACAGTCCCAGCCAGCATTTGCCTGGCGTGAAAATGGGAAACCACGGAATACCAACTTCACCGCTGCCGACAACGGAGTTCGAACCCACTCTCTCCCGAATGCAAGCTGAGAGTTACGTGACCAAACCACGCGGCCACTTGCTCGGTCGGCGTCAGATGTTTTACCCTTACTGTGAGACTTGGCATTACCAATGGCAAAGGTATGACTAGACTGGAAAAGTGGTGGTGGTGAATTTTGTTTTAAGAGGAAGTACAACTGGGTAATCATCCTCCCAGACTGGAAAAATACTATTCTAAGGAATGGGTTTCGAACAATTTTTCGTTTCTCTACTCCTTTTCCAATGAGATTTGTGTAGCACATGTGGGCTTCACACAGTTTTACGGCCGGGTGCCCTTACCGGCTCAAAGGATGTGGTGATTGGTAGTGCGGTGTGTTACGTGTAAATAAAGAAATGTGTACGGAAGGTATCACTAAAACCTACTTCCCGAGCCAGAAAAAGTAGGCAAGCACAGCTAAAGTCCTCAGCCCGGCTGGGAATCGAAACTGGGACCCTCCAAACCACTGCGATGACTATTCAGCCGATGGGCTGGGTGCTTTAGTTCTGTTTATACAACTTGTATGTAATGGAAAGCGATCTAGTGATGAAAACAGTCTTGGTTTACTAAAAACATAGGATTGTAACTACATGGCATTCAAAATAAAATAATACTAAAATCTTTCCATGTCCGGCTCCGCGGTGTAGGGGGAAACGCGCCCGCCTGTCACCCGGCGGCCCCGGGTTCGATTCCCGGCCGGGTCAGGGGTTTTCAATTGTAATGATTAATATCCCTGGCCTGGGGACTGCGTGTTTGTGACGTCCTTAATCTTCCTTTCCTCACACACAACATTCCACGCTACCGCCATTCAAATTACATGCAGGTTCATACAATATGGTGCCAGTATGGGCGAAAGATCCACGTGGGTCGACGCCCCGGACAAATAGCATTCAAAAAATATTTCCATTCTCTCTGTAATAGATCATTGCGGTATTTTCACGATAAATTATACGGGAATATGACATGATTATGAAGAGCTATTGCGTGTACGACTTTTGTAATTTATTGGTGGACAATGCCACTTCAAGTTAAATTTGTCAGCATTCATCATGTTTGCTTTATGAATTCATCATCCAGTACCTTGTTGTGTAGTAAATGCAGCAGTTGTGCGAAATTTTGCTTCGGTCATAAATAAATAACTGGCAATTTGTCAGACTCTGTTTCTCACAGACATCAATGAGTGATCGTAATGCCCCTCCTTATTGCTCTCGTAACACGTCTTGCATCAGGAGTTAACCAACTGGGATAACTCAGGTCTCTTTATTTTGTTTTGCAAACTATCAACAATAGATTTGCCTATGTATCAGCAAATTCTTTCTCTGTAAACTTTATCATGAAGCCCATCATAAAGTAATATCAGGTCTGAGTAAATCATATCCGCCTCAACGAATCTGAAAGTAGCTTGGAGCATCTTCAGAAAGCTGGATACGCAAGACACACAGCTGCTCTGAAGAGTTCGGAGATCATATCAGGAATTTCTTTGTCAGAAATCAGACTCAGGCCTTTCATACGTCTGCTATATTCTTTTGAATTGTAGTGCCGACCACACGACACCTCGTAATCTACAGGCCTTCGAGGTGAGCATCGGTCGCTTGGTTGGCCATGGCCCTCGGGGATTCTGGGCCATGGGATTCGGTTTTTACATCCTTCCGAATGATCAGCATCCTCGTACCGGGTATGTCACCCGTTGACACTCCGGGACGCATCAGGTACAGAAAGATTTTTCTCATGTTAACTTATGGCTTTTACTAAAATGTTACGTAGGCTAATCCTGCTCGAACATAACGTATATAAATTATTGATTTAAACTGTAACATTTGCTGAGTTTCACGGTCAAGTAAATCAACCAAGCATACATTTCAAAACTCCTGGTATATTTTGCATGTAGCTTCCGTAGTAAGTCATCACTGTGGATAATGTATCATACTACTGCCGTTGAAATGATGACCAATGTGGCTAAGGTGCAAGGTCTTTTCTTCCTACACATGATCTGTCTATTAGTTACCATCCCGGCATTCACCTGAAGTTGAAGTGAGAAATGTCTGTGAACTTCTAATATAAGTTATCAGAAATAGGAACTCAAACCCACCTCTCTTCTCAGTTGACTTCATGAGGCTGAATACAATAGCCCCAACCCGCATACCTGAACTTCAGAGCCGGGAAAGTTATCCGAGCCAGTGGGGCTAAACTGTGATGGTGATATTTCATGCAGTCTCATAATAAGGGAAATTAACAAATCATCCACTTTGACGTTTGCACACAACGAGTCCAAGAAATGAATTTAGAAGAAAGAAAATTTTGCCCTCCTCTTTAAGTGGAAAAATCACCTTCAAGAGAAGGACTGGATTCATCGCAGACGAATTTACACATTTCATCAATATTTAATAAAAATGGAATATGTAACATTCCGAAGTTAATTATAAATATTTCAGTTTGAAACTACTATACTTCAACTCTGAGTTCGTAATCACACCACACAAATGATTAAAAGAAAACAAGTTAACTTTAATTAATTTACATGAAACTTTTAACATGCACGCATACGAAGTATACATGTGTTAGATCATAGCAAAATGGCTATGAACTGTAGCTAGAAAACAATAGACTCTAGGAGAAAGTGGACTTGAAAAGCCGTATCATACATGATCTCTGAAATTGAGCAACAAGGGACTGATTACGTACATGAGTGGTGGGACAATATAAAACAGCTTACTATACTACTACAATTCAAATTCCAGTTTAGGAAAAATATTTACGTAGATCTCTCTCAGATTAGCTTGGAACTCTTAATTAGATTGCTAAAATCCATGGTCTGTACATAACTATAAGCTGGGCAAATATCATTAACTGAATTTTACTAGCGGTTAGTTGATGTGAACAAAAACGATTCGATATAGACAAATAATTAACATTATTTCAGTTTCGTAAGTTTTTGAAGCATGTAACGCATTGGAACTATTTTACATTTTTATCCATAACCAGCACAAACAAATTGTCTTTTTTTTCTAGTTGCTTTACGTCGCACCGACATAGATACGTCTTATGGCGACGATGGGACATGGGACAGGAAAGGGCTAGAAGTGGGAAGGAAGCGGCCGTGGCCTTAATTAAGGTACAGCCCCAGCATTTGCCTAGTGTGAAAATGGGAAACCACGGAAAACCATTTTCAGGGCTGCCGACAGTGGGGTTCGAACCTACTATCTCCCGAATACTGGATACTGGCCGCACTTAAGCGACTGCAACTATCGAGCTCGGTAACAAATTGTAAAGTGGAAGCATTGCTACTGGAGTCTTGTAAGAACACTAGCTGTCGAGCCTCTCGTTGATGGGTTAGATTTAGGTGAATAGCAGAAGTTACACCATCGACTGGCAGCAGAAGAGAAAGAGCACACTTTAACAACAACAGTCACCATGACGTTATTGTTGATAGTTTTACGGAATCAGGACGTTGTATGCCATCACACATTAAGACATTCGAGGTCTAGGATTCCAGCTTCTCCTTTACGATTCCGTTTAGCGTAATTCTTCAAATGAGCGTTCCTTCACATTTTTCTGATAGTCATCTTTATTATAATAGAGAGCAATATTAAAAATTACATAAGCAACCGCCCACCTCCGTGGTGTAGTGGTTACTGTGATTAGCTCCCAATCCCGGTGGCCCGGATTCGATTTCCGGCTCTGCCACGAAATTTGAATTGTGGTACAAGGGCTGTAACGGGGCCTACTCAGTCTCGGGAGGTCGAATGAGTAGAGGGGGATTCGATTCTCACCTTAGCCATCCTCGAAGTGGTTTTCCGCGGTTTACTACTTCTCCTCCAGGCAAATGCCGGGATGGGACCTAACTTAATTCCAAGGCCGCTTCCTTCCCTATTCCTTGTCTATCCCTTCCGATCTTCCCATCCCTCCACAAGACCCCTGTTCAACATAGCACGTGAGGCCGCCTGGGTGAGGCACTGGTACTTCTCTCCAGTTGTATCCCCCGATCCACAGTCTCACGCTCCATGGCACTGCCCTGGAGACGGTAGAGTTTGGATCCCTCGCTGAGTCCGAGGGAAAAACCAACCCTAGAGGGTAAGCAGATTAAGAAAGAAAGAAGATATAAACAACCACCACCATTGCGAACAGGTTCGTTACCATGACGATATTTCGACGTATGTGATGCTTGCCGTTGGTGAAATTATTAATAAAAACCTAATTTTATTTATCTTCATTACTATAGCTTGTACGGTATGACAGTATCAGACATGAAAGGCAGACTTAGACTTTCTAATTGTTGTTATACTGTATAGTGATAGAACTAACTTTTCCAAAGTTATTTGGAAGTTTGTGGAAAACATGTCATATTCGCAAATATCTCCATTACCCTATTACTCCTCCTACGGTAAAAGGGTATGAAATAGGAATTATCGGAAATTATATTTTGCACAATTTTTATTATGTCAATTTTCGTGAGAGGCGGGGGAGGGCGTGATTTTCTCAGTGGTTTAGCTGCTGGCTTCCCAGCTGGAAGACCGACGTTTGATTCCCGGTCGCTCCTGGGTTGAGAATTTCATCTCGAAAGTCACATGGTGTCAGGAAGGGCATTCGAACTTTAACCTGCAGCCTAAACCAAAAATAAGCTTGGGTGGTTTCAGAGACCCCAGACACAGTTTGTTATTCATTATGTGCAGCTTTCCTAAGTAGCAACAGTAATATTAACGGGATAATTTGGCATTTACTATTTTGATACCCTTAATATTGCAATACTCCTACGCCAGCGGGGCGTGATTAGTTCATTGGCTGAGTTGCTGGTTTACCACTCAGCGGGCTGAGGTTCTAATCCCGGACAATCCACGTATGGAATTGTTATCTCAATATTCACGTGACGTCTGGAAAGGCATTCGGCCTTTAACCCCACGGCCAAAATCTAAATGAGCCTGGGTGGATCCAGTGACCCCAGAAATGGCTGGGATAAACTGAAGAAAGCTTTAATATTGCTACATACCTCGGCTATCCCCGAACATGCATGCCGTGTTTCAAGAAATTCTGTCGGACCGTTTCCCCATGACGTTGAGACAGCTAAACGTTGAATTAAGCGTATTTTCGACTTTTTAGTATCTAAAAAACCAAACCCCATAGGACTACAGTCCTTGAAGCGCCTTGGCCTACCAAGTTACCACTGCTCAGCCCGAAGACCTGCAGATTAGGAGGTGTCGTGTGGTCAGCACGACGAATCCTCTCGGCCGTTATCGTTGGCTTTCTAGCCCGGGGCCGCTATCTCATCGTCGGACAGCTCCTCAATTCTAATCACGTAGGCTGAGTTGATCTCGAACCAGCCCTCAGGTCCAGGTGAAAATCCCTGACCTGGCCGGGAATAAAACCTGAGGTCTCCGAGTAAGAGCCAGGCACGCTACCCCTACACCACGGGGTCGGCTTTTGAGTATGTAATCCGAGGAAAATACGAATTATGAGAGGAGAATTTGAAGTGAATAGGCAAATTATAATTTCAATTATATAGTCTAGATTAAGAGCTAAACTTGTGAAGCCAAAGAAAAGGAAATATGAGTAAATAAATAAATAAATAAATAAATAAATAAATAAATAAATAAATAAATAAATAAATAAATAAATAAATAAATAAATAAATAAATAAATAAATAAATAAATAAATATCTTAAATTAGGACGTAAATCGTTTCACGACTAGAATATATATTTCCTTTGTGGCTAGGATATGTAATGACAATTGCTACAGTTATTCTATTATTTGGTTGAATGTTCACAAGAGAGACGAGTACCAACTTAAATAAAAAATATGAAGAAGTATCGCAGATGTGAAGAAACGAGGGAAGTACATTATCAACCAGATTCTAACTTTCTAATGTTCATCTGATTCAAACATAATTGCACATATCTTGGTGCTGAATACATTACCAAAGAAAAAAAGAAAGAAGCAAGTCAAATGGAATGATGAGAGCGCTTAAATAATGATAGCTCTTTATACCTTCTGCTGCCATTACGGCGCTAGGCGTGGTGGAGAGCTGGAATGAGATGGTCGTAAAGGAATCGGACTCAAGGCTGACAGCGACTCACATTCTCCTTAAACTAGTTCTCCTTGCTCATTACCTAGCACATTGCTTTATTTGCAAGTTGGTGGTTTGAAATTCGTTCCTGTGGTAAGACGTGTGCAGGCGAATTTCAGTGGTGGTTCGCTTGTAGATGGCAAATATCTCAATATACTTCAGGAAACTTCAATGTCTTGACGGAGGAACTGTATTGTCCAGAGCTGATCTAATTGGCATGCCGATGGGATGTGAGGAACTACGCCGAAGGTTGACTGGTGACTGTTTCAAAATTGATACACATATCGTCTGTGGTAAAGGCAAGTGGACGAGTATTTGTTAGTCTGATTAAAGTCTATAATGCACCCGTAAGAGTGCAATAAATGTCTTGGATTTCAGAGTAAAAGCTATAAGTTTGAATTTGGAAGGTGAGTTCGAACCCCACCAACGACAGCCCAGAATATGGTTTTCCGTGGTTCGAATTTTCACACCAGGGAAATTCTGGAGCTGTGCCTTAATTAAGGCCTTTGTGGCTTCCTTCCCAATCCTATACCTTTTCTATACCATCGTCACCATAAAATCTATCTGATTTAGTTCGACGTTAGGCCACTAGTAAATATAATGTATATATGAGTAAACTATTTCAGGCAGAAGAACAACCCACAACATGGTTGAGCATGGGATTCTAACTTACATACCTTCTCAGTTGTTTGTTCCTGCTGCAACCGGAAGTGAAATCCCCTGCGACAGAAACGGGAAACGACGGAACAGAAGTGAGGGCAAGTTTGAAATAATGTGGTCCATAAGAACTAGCTGAAGAGGGTGAGAGGAATACAATGGATGAGGAATGAAAAGTCATGAGGCTGATACAATTAGGGCTGCCGGGCTGAGTGGCTCAGACGATGGGCACTGGCCTTCTGACCTCAACTTGGCAGATTCGTTCTTGGCTCAGTCCGGTGGTATTTGAAGGTGCTCAAATACGTCAGCCTCGTGTCGGTAGATTTATTAGCACGTCAAAGAACTCCTGCGGGACTAAAATTCGGCACCTCTCCAACCTCGAAAATCGTACACGTAGTTACAGGGACGTACAATCAATAACATTATTATTATCAATTAGCGCTGATGATAGGGAATGATAGGAAGAGAGGCAGGACCTAGAACGAATCCATGGAAAACTCATGAGAAAAAGTACAATAATACGAGAAATGAAAGAGCAAAACGAATTACAGGCAACTGAGGAATTAAGCGGATTGGAAATGCAAAGTTGCTAAAGAGGAATAGTTGAATGAAACTTGTAATGGTGATATATATTGCACGGTTTTAGGAATGATAGATACTGCATAATGGAAAACAAATAAAGAACGAGTGAAGAAAAGAAAATCCGGTGGAAGTATATTAGGGGCTTGGACGAAAAATCACGTTTATAGAAATAAAGGTAGAAAGATGTCAGGAAGACATCGAGCTCAATGAAATACCCCCCTCACCCCGGCACTTAACGCCCTTGAAAGGGCCTTGGCCTGCCCGGCGACCGCTGCTCAGCCCAAAAGCCTGCAGATTACGAGGGGTCGTGTGGTCAGCACGACGCATCCTCTCGGCCGTTATTCTGGGCTTTCGAGACCGGGGCTGCCACCTCACCGTCAGATAGCTCCTCAATTCTAATCACGTAGGCTGAGTGGACCTCGTACCAGCCCTCAGGTCGAGAGAAAAATCCCTGACCTAGCCGGGAATCGAACCCGGGGCCTCAGGGCGAGAGGCAGGCGTGCTACCCCTACACCACGGGGCCGGCGCTCAATGAAATAACTAGATGAAAATTTGATAACCTGCTAGAAAGAGAAGGGCCTGATGATGCTGATGGGATGATAAACTCTCAATTATTATAAGGTTAGAGTTTAATACACCGGGCAAGTTGGCCGTGCGCTTAGGGGCGCTTGTAGATGGCAATATACTTCAAGAAACTTCAATGTCTTGACGGAGGAACTGTATTGTCCAGAGCTGATCTAATTGGCATGCCGATGGGATGTGAGGAACTACGCCGAAGGTTGACTGGTGACTGTTTCAAAATTGATACACATATCGTCTGTGGTAAAGGCACTATCCGGGAGATAGTGGGTTCGAACCCACTGTCGACAGCCCTGAAGATGGTTTTACGTTGTTCCCCATTTTCATTCGTGGCAAATGCTGGGGCTGTAAATTAAGGCCACGGCCGCTTCCTTCCCATTCATAGATCTTTCCTATCCCATCGTCACCATAAGACCTATCTGTGTCGGTGCGACGTAAAGCAAATAGTTAACAAAAGCGAATTTTATACAGAGTTGAAGGACCTAAACAGCAACAAGGTCTCTCGAGCTGATAATATTCACTCAGAATTACTGGCTGTGTTGGGAAATTCAAGCGCGACACAGGTGTTTCATTCAGGCAAACAAAAATAAGTGAAATGGCGTATGGCTTTTTATTGCCGGGGATGTTCGAGGACAAATTAGACTTACCAGGTGCATGTCTTTTGATTTGACGCCCGTACGTGACCTGCGCGTCGTGATGAGGATGAAATGATGATGAAAACCACACATACACCCAGCCCCCGTGCCAGCGGAATGAACCAATCGTGGTTAAAATTCCCGACCTTGCCGTGAATTGAACCCGAAACCCGAGTGACCAGAGGCCAGGACGCTAACCATTTAGACATGTAGCCGAATGTCATTCAGGTAAGCACGATGTATGAGACGTCAGAAGTGTCATATGATTTTGAAAACAATATTCTGATCCCTATACTTAAAAAATCACTCGTTGGTAAGTACCATTAGTTTAGTATCTCACACGTGAAGTATATTTCAACACGAACTGTTTGGAGAAGAGTAAAAATGAGAATAAAGCAGAACTGATTCTACGTATGATCGTTTAAAAAAACAGAGGATCAACCCCATTATCATACACAGTTACACATAGGAATGAATACAAACCGTAATATGGAGGGATACTCCAAAACTTGATTCAATAACATTAATCAGAATTAATTAGAATTTAGGTTTAAATATATTTACACATGGTCATGTGTGGTGGTCTGACCACCACCTTGATGCAACACTGTTTAGTTTTGACTTTTAGTCAGTCTTGATTTCAGTATATATTTTCGTAAGTACACTGAAATACTGTAAAGTCACTAGAAACTTTCCTATATAAGTGCAAAATTAAACAGGTAATAAAAAGGAAAATAACAGAATAAACTGCAGAAAACAATGGCTACTAAATAGTCCATCTGTGAGCTACGTATATTGTCAATCATTTGACATTCTCCAGGGGGAAAAACGATGAGGTGGATTATGTTCTCATGTTGTCCAGGAATATCCAATATTCTTCCTGACCTTTTTCCCCAATTGATTGAGGTCGACACTTGATGAGGATTTGGTCCAGTTTTACGGTCGGATGCCCTTCCGTACGCCTATCCTATCCTGATGTGTTGTGTGTGTTTGATGGGAAGTGTATTAAGACACAAATACCTAGTCCCGAGCCAGATGAATTAACCATACGCGGTTCAATTTTCCGGCCCGGTCGGGAATCGAAAATGGGCCCCTCTGAACTGAAGGCTGACCTTTCAGCCAAGGAGACAGACGTCCAAGAATATCCATTACCATCACTACATTGAAAGCACCTCACTGTGCTCGAACAGTTCCGACACACTTTTATGTTTTCAAGTGATTTCTAATGATTCATTGATGTATCACTTCTTAAATAACTGTATCGTAATAATTTTACAGATGGTTAGCATGAACCACTCCTTCTAGGTATTATTCCTGGACTAAGAGTATCGAGAGCAAATACTATTACTTTAGGCCTCTAATTAACTTGGTCGATAGTGGGCTCGTATCCCAGTGTCAGCAGCCCTGGTTTTCCGTGGTTTGCCATTTTCACACCAGGCTGTACTTCAATTAAGGCCACGGCCGTTTCCTTCCAACTCCTAGGTCTTTCCTATCCCATCGCCGCCATAAAACCTATCTGTGTCGGTTCGACGTAAAGCAACTAGCAAAAAGAAATTAACTTGGTCAGTGTTTATCAACCCCAAAATAAGTGGAACACTCCATTTGCTGAGTGAGCAACATTAGAATATAATCTACCACGCTCTCAATATGTCAGTGACCGGGCGAGTTGGCCGTGCGCGTAGAGGCGCACGGCTGTGAGCTTGCATCCGGGAGATAGTAGGTTCGAATCCTACTATCGGCAGCCCTGAAGATGGTTTTCCGTGGTTTCCCATTTTCACACCAGGCAAATGCTGGGGCTGTACCTTAATTAAGGCCACGGCCGCTTCCTTCCAACTCCTAGGCCTTTCCTATCCCATCGTCGCCATAAGACCTATCTGTGTCGGTGCGACGTAAAGCCCCTAGCAAAAAAAGTATATGTCAGTGAAATGTCAAATATTATTGTACTACTTCAAACTTGGAACTTTTCAAAGATTTTGATACAGTTTTCAGTCATTAATGTTTCGTAAATGAAACTGAAAATGATATGAATATAAACGTATCAGTTAACCTACAATTGTTATCCAAGCATCACGTGGCCATACACAGAAGTTATAAAAATAATATATTTTTAGTTCACACTAGCTTATGTTTGTGATGAGTCCTTTGTGAGCGTATAGATAGTGAACCATGCTAATGACTTGTAGCTGAATGAATAACTAATTAGAGCAGCGGCAATAATAACTATTTACTCTTGGGAGTACCGGGCGAGTTGGCCGTGTGGTTAGGGGTGCACTTGTCAGCTTGCATCCGGGAGATAGTGGGTTCGGACTCCACTGTCGGCAGTCCTGAATATGATTATCCGTGGTTTCCCATTTCCACACCAGGCAAATGCTGGGGCTGTATCTTAATTAAGGCTACGGCCGCTTCCTTCCCACTTCTAAGAGTTTCCTATCCCATCGTTGCCAAAGCAATATTTTAAAAAAACCTCCTGGGAGTAAGTAGCAAATAATATTCTCAGACTTGGATAAATCTAGTGCACCTCTCAAAGAACTGACTGAAGTATTGAGCTTTCTAAGAGCCCCTACTAAATGACGATGGTGGTAATGATCATTTAAAGGACCAGGTCAATCAACCCCGCTCCTGATCCACACACATTAACTTGTTCATAGTATTTAGTTATTTAGCATAGTTCCTGGACAATGGCCTAGAAAGTAAAAAAAATAGCATCGTATAATGATCAACAGGAAATGGCACACTATTTTGTACTACTTTCTGGAACACTAGGCGAGGGGAATCTCTGAATCAGTGCAAGTACCGACGACATTTAAGATACTTTCACTCATGGACGTGTGATTCTACATCAAAACCGCAATTTTTTTTTTTTTTGACTCCCGTCTGTAATCAATACGAGAGGAATTCAGTAGAATCCATTAGTGCACCTAGAGAAAGTTGGCTATTGCACTCTTCGGAATCACGCCCGCAATAAAATATACAAGGTGTATGTTTCCCTAAAGCTTAGCTTAAAGGTTGAAATAATAGAAGCATAAACTCTCATGCATTTTAAAAGCCAATGACTCAGAAATTACTTAAGTTGCAGCGCTGGCTGATTACATAACTTGCATGCCTCATGAAGTGCCACCTTAAATTTTGAAGTATTTATATAATATGAACAAATTAGAATCCAGTTTTCCAGGCGCATTATGTAAGATTAATGCTTATGCACGTTTAGAGTGCCTCACATTCCTTATACTTGCTGGATCTTAGATCTGTATCAAGGTGTAGAGAGCCGGGCGAGTTGGTCGTGCGGTTAGGGGCGCGCAGCTGTGAGATTGCATCCGGGAGATAGTGGGTTCGAATCTCACTGTCGGCAGCCCTGAAGATGGTTTTCCGTGGTTTCTCATTTTCACACCAAGCACATTATGGGACTGTACCATAATTGAGGCCACGGCTGCTTCCTTCCAACTCCTAGTCCATTCCTATCCCATCGTCGCCATAAGACCTATCTGTGTCGTTGCGACGTAAAGCCAATAGCAAAAAAAATTAAGTAAATACTGGATATTTCAGAACTTCGTCCACCATGTGATGTGATGTGATGTGATGTTATCCTATTAGCATTACCCAGGAGAAAACGCGAAGAGGTTGACTGAGTAGTTTCCCAAAATATTTTGCCCTCTACCATGCTGCTTAATACGGTATCCAAACTTCTTGTTGTTTTTCATGTCGTTCAATTACATATTCATAAAAAATAGAACACCTTGAAAGACTAGATATAGGAAGTTCATATACACAGGACATGTGCATTCGTATGTTCTGAAGAAATAATTAGCATTTGAAACATGTCGGCCCGCCGGTTCGAGGTTCACATCGATATCTCGGCGGGCCGACACCGACTAGTACGGTAAAATGTGCCCGTGCTCTCGTTGTCGCTATAAACCGAAGGTAATGGATCAGTGTGACTTGAGCAGACGTGCAGGATGCCTCGCAGACGTATGCGAGAACCGTTGCTTCAAATGATTGAGTTTGAAAGAGAGCGCATTATTGGCATGAGAGAACGTCATGCATCCATCCGGGAAATTGTTGCTCGTGTGGGTCGAAGTGTGTCGGCAGTGCAACGGGCGTGTACAGAATTGTTCAGAGAAGGCCACAGGACACGACAAGATGGGTCTGGTTGCACCACCCAGACACCCCCCACGAGAAGATCGACACCTCATTGCAGGACAAATCTGCATCCTGCTCGGCTCTGGGGCAGCAGTGGAACAGTGAAACACATCGTAGACTATCAGGAGTGACAGTCCGTCTCCGTTTATTACGGTCTGGGTTACCGGCGCGTCGTCCACTTCTCCGCCCACCTCTGATTAATGTGCATAAATATGCTAGACTTAAATGGTGTATGGAACGACGTCACTGGGGACAGGAATGACAGCAGATAGTGTTTTCGGACGAATCCATGTTCTGTTTGTTTGAAAATGACGGCCGCATTTTGGTTCGCTGCAGACAGGGGGACTGCATTCGCACAATACATACAGCGCCAACTCAAGGCCTTATTGTGTGGGATGCTATTGGGTACAACCACAAATCACAGTTTAACCTACGTGAATGACATCCTGCGACCCGTGGCCATACCCTTTCTGCACGACTCCCCAGACGCCATATACCAGCAGGACAATGCGCGACCACATGTTGCTACACGAACACGTGCCTTCATGTTGTCACAGGATGTCAGACTGTTGCCCTGGCCCGCTCGATCACCGGACTTGTTGCCAATCGAAAATGTGTGGGATATGGTGAAAGGACGGATGCGGCGCTGTGACCCAATGCCAACCACCAAAGATGAACTGTGGAACCAGGTGAATGCAGCATGGCTATACCCCAGGACGACATTCGCGCCTTATACGCGTCGATGCCATCACGCATGGAACAAGTTATCAGTGCCAATGGAGGACCCAGTGCCTACTAGGCAACAGGACACATGCTGAACCTAGGTGCCTGAAATGCTAATCGTTTCTGCAGAACATACTATTGAACATGTCCTGTCATTATGAACTTCCTATCTCTAGTCTTTCAAGGTGTTCTGTGTTTTTTGAACATGAATGTATATTGGCAAAATCTAAGATCAATTTCTTACGGAGATAAACCATAATATTTATCCTTACTCAAACTTTGTAATGTGTTTCCTCTTCACGTCTCTTTGTCTCTTTTCTCGTACGGTATGTCTTTTGTCCTTCCTGAACCTTTACTGCCATTTGATTGTCATTTGTTATGTGAACGAGTTTTAGATGTTGGGAAGGCCACTGTAGAAAGAATTGTTCAATTTAGAAAGCAAACTTTCACAGCAATTAGTGATTCGATTACAGGGAGCAGAAAACTGAGCTCACCATCCTTCAGTGTTTTATAAAAATGAAATTTGTAGCCTTCATAAACAAAGAGCGTCTTCGATTTTTCACTTATGACGAACTCCGCTTCCGAAAACACTTGAAACAGAACAGAAATATAAATCACGACTTGTGGTCTGCTAGCTTATGTAGGCTTCTAATCAATTACAAACAGCCCGGTCCGCAATTCATACGTGGCTCAAAAAAAAGTGGGGCGGCAATTCAACTGTCTCTTTAGTGATAATCAACATATGCCGCAACTCACCCATAACCCTTTACATATCCGACTACTAAGAAATTAAGAAATTAAAGGTTGCAATAACTAATACACATACTTTCTGGTATATACTGATTTATTCCTTACGTAAAATATATATATATTTTTTTTTTGCTAGTTGCTTTACGTTGCACGCACATAGATACGTCTTATGGCGACGATGGGACAGGAAAGGCCTAGGGATGGGAAGGAAGCGGCCGTGGCCTTAATTAAGGTACAGCCCCAGCATTTGCCTGGCGTGAAAATGGGAAACCACGGAAAACCATCTTCAGGGCTGCCTACAGTGGGTTTCGAACCCACTACCTCCCGGATGTGAGCTCACATCTGCGCTCTCCTGACCGCACGGCCAACTCGCCCGGTAAAATATTTCTAATAACCTCGTAGTGAACATAGTAACTCTATGATGATCCGGGAAAATTGGTACTGAAAATAATATATTTATATAACTAGCAGTTTCCCGCTGGCTTTGCACGCAATGTACAAAGTATGGTGTTGTTCGTTACTATCCTCACGGAAGTATTTGCAAAGTTTCGAGTTAATGAAATTAAGCACATAATCTGCTGTGGTAATAGAATGTAATATTATGTCAACAAAACACCTGAAAATACATCACACAAAGAAATTGAATTAACGTTCCTTGGAACAACACTACACACTTCAAAGATCTTCGTCATGGAGACAAATATACTCATAACTTTTCTCAGAATCTACCGATTTAAGTAGTTATTACTTCAAAAGAAAGCGCTTGATCCACTGAGTGTTTTTAGACCAAAATGGACTGCGCACCTCAATTAGAACGAAAGATACAATTGCTTCAATGAGAAAAAATGTTGAAGAAATGAGACGTCAAATTGAATGTGCACTCATAATTTTCCTCAGAATCAACCAATTTGAATAGTTAAGAGCTGAAATGAAAGAGCTTGATCCACTGAGTGTTCTTAAGCCAAAACTAACTCCGTACCTCAATTAGAGCAAAAGAGACCGGGCGAGTTGGCCGTGCGCGTAGAGGCGCGCGGCTGTGAGCTTGCATCCGGGAGATAGTAGGTTCGAATCCCACTATCGGCAGCCCTGAAGATGGTTTTCCGTGGTTTCCCATTTTCACACCAGGCAAATGCTGGGGCTGTACCTTAATTAAGGCCACGGCCGCTTCCTTCCAACTCCTAGGCCTTTCCTATCCCATCGTCGCCATAAGACCTATCTGTGTCGGTGCGAAGTAAAGCCCCTAGCAAAAAAAAATAGAGCAAAAGATATGATTGCTTCAAAGAGACAAAAAATTGAAAAAAGCAAATAATTTGAGGAAGGTGGAAGTTAAGTGATTTATAGTATCTGATGACAAATCTGTGCATGAATACCTTTCAGTTTAAAAAAGAATGAGGGAAATCGACCGGATAGAATGACCGCACTGACTGACTTTAGTTTTCATCATTTTTTTAATATATAGATGATTACAACCTTAATTTTAAATGTGAAAAAACTGATGGCACTAATTTATTTCCATAAATACTTGCAGTATACCGATATACTCGTATTTCTAAGTTGAAAATAAGATTAATAAAAACAACAGCAATAATAAAATAAATCACTATATACCCATGATATTTTTACTCCCATTTTGAACGAACTTATCCAGGATGAGTAGCTCTGACGGTTGATGTGATGGCCTTCTAACCCCGACTTGGCGGGTTCGATCCTGGCTCCGTCCTGTGGTATTTGAAGGTGATGAATTCGTCAGCCTCGTGGTCTGTACAGTAGATTAACTGGCACGTAAAAATAACTCTTCCGGGACAAAATTCCGGCACCTCGGCGTCTCCGAAAACCGTTAAAATGTAGTTAATGGGACTAACACAGAAACATTATTATTATTATTATTATTATTATTATTATTATTATTATTATTTTACGAAACTGTTCTCCTGATTTACTGGTCTTTCATTGTACACTTGAGTCATGATGCGTGAGAACACGTTTACTTTTGTTATTCATTTTATTCATGGAACTGATAATTTCCCATGTGTAGGCTATAGTTAAAGGCAGCCTAACCAAAGTGGTTAAGCTATGCATCACTCTCACTGTTTCTTTCACTCTCTTCCCATCATCCCCCGTTAGATCAAGGCCGTTTGACACACTGTACTTTTTGAATCCACTGAGGATTGTTGTGGTAGTGGTAATCATTGTTTTAAGAGGTAGTACAACTAGGCGACCATCCTCTATATAATATTAATCGAGAGAAAAATGGAAGGGATTTGACACTTCAAAAAGTGAAGGTATAGGCAAAAGAATGACAAGGGTCACGAGGGGTCTAAAAGTGAAAGACTCCCTCGGCCACGAATGCTCTAAAACCGTCGGGGTCGGAAAAGAAGCAATGCTAGGACTCATCTAAGGTCCACGTGGTCGTCAACCCACGCTCCCAAGTTAGGAGCCCCTGGAGCTCCCTTTAGTCGCCTCTTACTGTAGGCAAGGAATACTGTGGGTGTTATTCTACTGCCCCCACCCACAGAGGGTCCATTCATGTTACATTCATGTTCGTAAAAACTGAACACCTTGAAAGACTAGAGATAGGAAGTTCATATTCACAGGACATGTACATTAGTATGTTCTGAAAAAACGATCAGCATTTCAGTCACCTACGTTCAGCAAGTGTCCTGTTGCCTAGTAGGCACTTTGTCTTCCATGGGCACTGATAACTTGTTCCATGCGTGATTGCATCGACGCGTATAAGGCGCGAATGTCGTCCTGGGGTATGGCCATCTATGCTGCATTCACCTGGTTCTACAGTTCATCTTTGGTGGTTGGCACTGAGTCACAGCGCCGCACCCGTCGTTTCACCATACCCCACACATTTTCGATTGGCGGCAAGTCCGGTGATCGGGCAGGCCAGGGCAACAGTCTGACATCCTGTGACAACATGAAGGCACGTATTCGTGTAGCAACATGTGGTCGCGCATTGTCCTGCTGAAATATGGCGTCTGGGGTGTCGTGCAGAAAGGGTACGACTACGGGTCGCCGAATGTCATTCACGTCGGTCAAACTATAACAGTGCCCTGGACACGCACCAACTGTGATTTGTGGTTGTACCCAATAGTACCCCACACCATAAGACCGTGAGATAGCGCTGTATGTCCTGTGCGAATACAGTAAATGTGATGCCTCTACTCCTGTCTGCTGCGAACCAAAATGCGGGCATCATTTTCAAACAAACAGAACCTGGATTCGTTCCCTGCCGTTCCTGTCCCCAGTGACGTCGTTCCATACACCATTGCAGTCTAGCATGTTTATGCTCATTAGTCAAAGGTAGGCGGAGAAGTGGACGACGCGCCGGTAACCCAGACCGTAATAAACGGCGACGGACTATCACTCCTGATAATGTACGATGTGTTATACTGTTCCACTGTTGCGCCAGAGCCGAGGAGGACGCAGAAGAGTCCTGCAATGCCATTCGGATGAGGTGTCAATCTTCTCGGTGGGGTGGTGTGACCAGGCCCATCTCGTCGTCCCACGCGAGCAGCAGTTTCCCGGCTGGATGCATCACGTTCTCTCATGCCAATAAACCGTCATCTTTAAAACTCACTCACCGGGCGAATTGGCCGTGAGGTTAGGAGCGCGCAGCTGTGAGCTCGAATCAGGGAGATTGTGGGTTCGAACCCCACTGTCGGCAGCCCTGAAGATGGTTTTCCGTGGTTTCTCATTTTCACACCAGGCAAATGCTGGGGCTGTACCTTAATTAAGGCCACGGCCGCTTCCTTCCCATTCCTAGGCCTTTCCTGTTCCATCGTCGCCATAAGACCTATCTGTGTCGGTGCGACGTAAAGCAACTAGCAAAATAAACCTAACTAATTTGACGGTACGGTTCTCGCATACGTCTGCCAGGCATCCTGCATGTCTGCTCAAGTGAGTTTATAGCGACAACGAGAGCCACAGGCACATTTTACCAGTCGGTGGTTGTTCGCCGAGATATCGATGTGGACCTTGAACCTGAGGGCCGATATGATTCAGATGCTAAAGATTTTTTCAGAACATACTAATGCACATGTCATGTGAATATGAACTTCATATCTTTAGTCTTTCAAGGTGTTCTGGTCTTTATTAACATGAGTGTATTTTGCACCAAGAGGCGAAAATTCACTCAGACAGAAGGCTGACTGTAGGCTTTTTAACCTTACCGCTCGGTCTGAGGACATGGTCTCCTTCCAGAAGCCAATCTGGTTAGTGCCGGAGGTGGTCCTTGAAGGGCTTGTTCACAACGACAACAAGCACCTGCAGCTTCAGAGTCATACCTCCGGGCATCGTGATGAGGCCTCATTTTAGGTGCGAGATATCCTTTAACGCCATCCAAAGCCAGCAAGGCCCTTTTCTTGATCAAAGCACCAGGTCACCGATTCCAGACAACAGCCAGCCAATCAATCATCAGCTCGGTTGTCATTCAGCCTCTTTCTTGACAGCGTATCACTTTGCCCTTAGGAAAGTTCTCTTTGGGTAAAGTTTTATGCTCAGAAAAACATTGGGGGTGGGGTAGCTTTCCTCCATCAGCCGTAACTGTTAGCTTCGCCGTTATCCTTAGCCTTTCATTACCGGTTGCTCTTTATGTCGCACTTATCGCCCCTTGCTAGTCTACCGATGCATTGATCGGCATATAAGGGAAGGTGGGTGTTTCATCAGCATTGGCAATCTGGTGCAGTGGGTGTGAATAAAGCTTCCGAGGTCTGATAACTGACCGCTGGAAATTAGCCTGCTTTTCAACAAAATCATCTGGCAGTCTCTGTTATAATCAAGTTCCATGTCGGAGTGCAAGGCCGCTTCTCCGCATAAGCTGACGGCTCCAACCTATACTTCGACGGTATTCTGTCTACGTTAGAATCGGGGATATTGCAGTTTCCAAGGCCTTTAACTGGATAATTTCTCGAGAGATAGGCATCCCTTCTTTTCTCTTGTCTTTCACAAAGGAGAGAACTGTAGCTTGAAGATCTGGAAAATTTCCCTATTTTGATCCCTTGAAAGCCTTTCTCGTTAAACCAGAATTGTTCCATTTCTGTTCTGTTGCTTCCCTCGGTCGCACATTCTATTCACCTATCCGATATTATCTATGGTCCTCTCTATTTCTTGTGCTACTAGCATAACACATAACTACTGTTTTGAAACTCGCATCGTGACAACGCTTGTTGATGCCTTATGCTCCAAGTAATCGTTCGTCGTGGCAAAAATTAAATGTATTACTTTTCTGTTATTGTATTAGAATATCACAGGAAAAAGTAGTACTGCTCACAAGATTAACAACAGTTAAAACAATGCTGAGTTCAAACATTGCATTCTTATGCAATACAGTAACTTTACACTTCTTCCCGCTTTTCACTTGCCGACGCTAGCAATAATTTTACAGTATTTTCAAGTGAGAAACAAGCGCTATGTTTGAATTATATAATGTTGCGATGGCTTATTTTTGTTAGGTCACGCATGTAAGTCGCACTTCAATTTTACGACCGAAATTTGGGTAAAAATTGCGGCTTGTTTTCAGACCAACGGAGTATTCTATATCTGATTTATACCGTACTTCTCTTAAGAAACCCAAGATACCATTACATTTGGATTTACTGCACTGAATATGCCCGCGGAGTGGTTGATGTTTATCCTAAAATTAATTTACATTATAAAATAATAACATATTCCACTGGAGAACTGGGAGAGTATAACGTATACTAATACTCACCTTCACATTCAAGCGCGTCAACTCTCATTCAGCGCTGGAACTGGAAATCTGCGCTTTCAGAACTTTAGATCCCATTCTAATATCGCCGTTGAAACTGGCTATACCAAATGCCTCTTTTTTACGTTCCCCGCACATGCTACCTTATTGCAATTTTCGAGGCAGCTATCCCAATTCTAGACTCAAAATATTATCGTTACACACACTATCACAATACCACAACGCAAATTATCAAAACTATTCTGTGCATACTTATACAACGGACTTATGACCATCGAGGTCAGAAATATGAAGCAGATAAACGACAACCTGTACAAGAAGACAAAGGAAGGACAATTTTATAAACTAATGAATAAACTACAGTATTCGCTCTTTGAGTATTTTTATATATTTTCAGCATTCTACTCTCGATAATATTACACTAAAGTCTCAAAGAAGAACAAAACACACTCCTGTGTTAATAATTTCTTTAAATGCAAAATGAAATGCGTTCAGAATGTAACTTTTGAAAGCCGTGTTGTCCTTCTTGGCAGGGAACACGGTGTCTGCTGTGTCAAGTACTGCGTGTGGAGGAAGTGTTACATGTGTGTAAGTTGCAGATGTCTAGAGACAGTATAAACACTCAGTCCTCTAGCCACTGGAATTAATCAACCGCGATTAAAATCCCACTGACCAGCCAGGAATCGAACCTGGAACCTCGGCTAAAAGGCTAGCGCGCTACCACTCAGCCAAGGAAGAGGACGGATATACAATTAATATGCTAGAAAAACGCTTGGAACTCGTCATTATCTTAATCGAAATTTTCTGAAACACGGAGAAAGTGTTTGCTAGACATTCAATGGCTTCGAGCAAAACGATGCTAATTTAGATACGATTGATGGACATTCCAAGATGTATCCCAGTCATACAAAGCATCAGGTCTAAGACATTGTCAGTTGGAGATGACAGAGAAGACTTCTTGCATAAAAACCGACGTTAGGTCAAAAACTTTGTGTAATATACAAGTAAAAAATAAATAAACAAATAAATAAATACATAAATAAAGTACAGTATTAGTTATAAGTTACAAAAGGAAACTACGTGGAGGATCACTTCCTGAGAACTGATGGCAAGAGTCTAATGAGCTCGACTGAGGAAGCTGTGTAGTTGGGTTGTATCTTGTAAATGATGGTTAGACTTTATATTGAAGTACTTTAGGCTAAGAGTTTTTTACTCCGAATAAACGAATTTGATGGATAATACCTTAGCTTAAGCCTGACAGATGTGATAGTAATGAAAATCACTAATTATGTTTATGTTCATGTAATTTAGAAAGTCTTACTGGTGAGCTTTGAAAGCAATGCGCTGCTATACAAAATGAATACCACTCCTGTACTTCGCACGAAGACATGTGCTTCACCTGTGCCTGACTGCTTCTATATAAGCTCAGTTAATGTTGAAGTAGAGCATCCTGTTTGTTTTTATTTCTAGAAAATGTGGTTAAACAGATGGAAAGACGAAATTGTTCTATACTCATTGCACGTAATCGTATTAACATATCTTAGAGAAAAGTATGGACACTATGGGGCTAGTATGTCCTACAAAATCGACACTATAGGCAGAGCTGAAGCTTTAAATCGTCCTCTTAATTATTCATTTGTTTAGAGGTTAGGGCATTGTTAGGCAGGAGCTCCGTGTATTTATTTCGTGTCTGAATGATGATGTGTGTTATCTCCCTGTTTAGGAACAGAGAAATTCTGGATTGGTAGCCTGGTGTGAATGAAACCTGTATTATTGTACTATCTGCTTTGATCCAACTTCTTGGCTGGATAATCCGCGTAGAGCTCTTAAACTCAGTTGCCCCAGGTTCAATTCCGTACGGGACCACGAATTTTAACTACGTATAGTTGAATTAATTATACGCAGATCAAATCACATTTAAAATCTCTAGCTCAGGGCTTGGTGTTTGTGTTCGTCTTAATACAAGTCTTCATTTTCATACAACACATCACATTCCAACTACCATAGAAACATGCAATAGCGAATACATCCCTCCACATAGGGTTAGCTTCAGGAAAGGCACCCTGTTGTAAAATTAGGCTAAATCCGTATAATGTGATGGCCCTAGGTTTTGGTAAAAGGCCAAGGAGAAGAAGAAGAATCGCATGCTATCTGCTTTAATGATGATGTGACTTATTGCAGATTGTGTTGGGAAAGATGCATCAGGTTATTCACTCACTTGAATTGTGTGTAAGAGGACGGGGATAAAGCCCACCTAGGATGACCATGACTGAAATTGTAAATTGGAACTAAACCAGTCAACTTTTTCTTTTTTAGTCCTTTTACGGTTTAAGTATTATTATGTTCTTAGGTGTGATCTCATAATCTTTATTACCGTGCTGTCTGTACTTTGAGTGTATTTGCAATTAAGTGGGATTAGGCTTGGAAAAATCCATGGCAGTAAAATGAAGTACAATCCCTTGTCTTTATATAGAAGGATTGTCGAAACAGTAGAAACCAACTCTTCTCCAGGTGACGTTAGGTACTCAACGTTGGTTTTGTCATTTTTAATTCCTAAATACACACCACTGTGCAGGTAAACAGCTTGATCCCTGCAGACACAGAGGCTGGATCGAGAATTTTCAACCTAGCAAGTTGACTACAATACTGTTCTTGACACGGGTCGTGTAACTGTAAGCTTGAATTCGGGGGATGGTGGGTAACAACCACACCGGAAGATAGAGTTCACATGAGTTAAATACTGAGGCTGCACCTTAGTTACGGCCACGGTAGCTACCTTCCAAGTCCATGCCCTTTCTTCTCCGCCGTCATAATCACAAAAATTCTGTAAATTACAACCTGAGTTAGTGTGATGTTAAGCAGGGGGAAAAAATAGAGCGCCCACGTAGAATGACCATGAATGATATTGTAAATTGGAATTCAATCAGTCACCTTTTGCCTTTTAGTCCTTTTACGGTTTAAGTATTATACTGTTCTTAGTTGTGATTTCATAATCTGTATTAACGTGCTGTCTGTACTATGAGTATACTTGCAATTAATTGGGCTTAGGCTTGGAAAAATCCATGGCTGTAGAATTATTTCCCACTACTGTTCATGTAAACAAAACATTCAATAAACGTATATTCCATTTGACATAGGAGTTGCTGTGGCTCTCGAGACTAACATTCGCCGTCAGATGTATCCTGGTAAATTAAATTGGTGTTCTCATAATCCTCGAGCTAATACATGTAGTAACTTAAAGAAAATGAAATAAAGAATGAGCACATGGTATTGTATATTCCTCGCATTTAATATTTTATCGCACTTTAATTATCAAAATATAATTCATCTTCGATGTAGATACAGAGCCTGCGAATATCTACAACAAACATTATAATTTATATAATGGCCATGGGAACACCACTGGTATTCCGGTTACAATATATATATAATACTAGCAATTACCCGCATCTTCGCTCGCGCGGATTTCGTAATTTGATCAAAGTAATAGTTCCTCGGCATTGTACTAAGATATTATCTGAAAATTCCTAAAGTATAAAAACTCACCCAAAAATTTACCCCAGATAATCTTTGTAAACCATGTTTGTGGTATTACCTTTTGGAGCTAAGACGACCATGCGACATAGAACTCTACACGTGAGAAACAGTCTTCTCTCAAGTCGAAAAAATAAATACATGGTTCTTGATTTTTAAAGGAGATTCCAAATACCTATTCTCACATCTGTAACATTTTCACTTTTTGAGATATACACAAGTATCCACATAAAAATAATTCAACCCCTTGATAAGTCCTTCCCTCACCCTCACCCCCATCTGAGTGTATTTTCCGAAAACAAAAATACATGTTTCTTTATTTTTAAAGGAGATTCCAAATACTAATTTTTACGTTTGTAACATCTTCAGTTTATGAGATGTAAGTATACTCATAAAAGTAATTCAACTCATTTTTCACCCCCTTTCCTACCGTTAAGCTGATTCCCCCCCCCCACTCCCCAAAAGTGCATGTTTATTTTTAAAGAAAATTCCAAATACCAATTTTCACGTCCTTAATATTTTTAGTTTTTGATATATAAGTATCCTCACACAAAGAATTCAACTGATTTTTCAATTCATTCACCCCCTCTTAAGTGGATTTTACGAAGACAAAAGAACACGTGTTTCTTTACTTTGAAAGAAGATTCCAAGTACAAATGTTCATGCCTCTAACATTTTCAGTTTTTGAGATATAAGTATCCTCATAAAAAGAATTCAACTCCTTTTTCACCCCAGCTCGTTAAGTTGATTCCCCCCACCTCCAGAAAATGCGTGTTTCTTTATTTTTAAGGTGATTCCAAATACAAATTTTCACGTGTGTAACCTTAAGTTTTTGAGATATAAGTTTCTCCATAAAAAGAATTAAAATTTTTCACTTCCTTTCACCCTCCCCCCTTAAGTGAATTTTCCGAAAACCAAAAATACTTCTTCCTTTATTTATAAAGGAGCTTCCAAATGCCAATTATCACGACTATACCATTTTCAGTTTTGAGATACCGGTATGTGTATCCTCATAAAAAGGAATTAAACTACTTTTTTCACCGCCCTCGCCCCCAAGTTGATTTCCCCTCGAAAATGCGTGTTTCTTTATTTTTAAAGGAGATTCCAAATACTAATTTTCACGTCTGCGACATATTTAGTTTTTGAAATATAAGTATCATCATACAAAAGATCATACAAAAGTATTCAACTAATTTTTCGATTAATTCACCCCCCCGCCCCTACTCTTAAGTGGATTTTCCAAAGACAAAAGATTACGTGTTTCTATACTTTGAAGGAAAATTACAAGTACAAATGTTCATGTCTGTATCATCCTCAGTTTCTGAGATATAAGTATCCTCATGAAAAGAGTTCAAACTCCTTTTTCACTCCACCCCCGCCCGTTAAGTTGGTTTCCCCTCACCCAAAAATGCGTGTTTCCTTATTTTTAAAGGAGATTCCCAATACCAATTTCCGATTCTGTAACCTTCAGTTATGAGATATAAGTTTCTCCAGAAAAGGAATTCAATTTTTTACTTCCTTTCACACTCCCCGCACAAGTTAATTTTCCAAAAAACAAACAGTACCCGTTTCTATAAAAGAGCTTCCAAATACCAATTATCACGACTGTCACATCTTCAGTTCTGAGATATGTGTAACCTCGTAAGAGATATTCATCTCGGTTTTCATCCCCCCTCCCGTACCAAGTTGATTCCCCCTACAAATGCGTGTTTCATGATTTTTAAATGAGATTCCAAATACCAGTTTTCACGTTTGTAACATCATTACATTTTTGGTATGTACCCCATTCTCATACAAATAAACCAACTAAATTTTCAATTCTTTCACGTTTATTTCCGAAAACCAAAGGATACGTGTTTCCTTATTTTAAAGGAGATTCCAATTACCAATGTTCACGTCTGCAACATGTTAAGTTTTTGAGAGATACTGTGGATACGCTAACTTTAAAAATTCACCACGTTTTTTCAGTTCCCCTTAAATGGATTTTCCCCCAAAATATTTATGTTTCTTTACTTTTACAGGAAATTCCAAATGCCAGTTTTCAGATCTGTAATATGTTACGTGTCTGAGATCATTTTCAGATATAGTCTTTTTTTAAATTTACCTCGTTTGTCACTCCTGTTCACCCCCTATTCACCGGATTATCCAAAAACACAAAGATACGTATTTCTTTATTTTCAAAGGAGATTCCAAATTTCAATTTTCATGTCTGTAACATCTTCAGTTCTTGAGATATAACTCTCTTCATAAAAGGTGTTCAAAAGTTTTCCCCCTATTTTAACCCCCCTTAATTGGATTTTCCGAAAACCAAAAAATACATGTTTCTTTATTTTTAAAGGAGATTCCAAATACCAATTTTTACATCTGTAATCAAATTTGTTACTTGCATTGACCTGTCTCAGTCTCATCGTTGGCTTTGACAATATGAAAGTGACTGAGGTATGGGTGATGCTGGTAATACCATTGCTTATGCAGCCAGTCCCTGTTATCAATGGTGTGAAAATATCGCTCATAGGGTCAGTTGCTGCATGCATTTCAGTGGGCTTGGCAGACTGATATGTAATAGCAACACCTGGCTCGGTGAGGAAAGCAACGGGAAACTACCTCACTCCTCATTTCCCTAGAACACCTCTTCAGTCACGCCTAGGCTATTTATGACAGCTGTTGGCGGAGCTGCAGAGGATCAAACCAGTCTTCGGGCTGAATACCCAACATACACATACAAACTTTTAAGTTTTTGAGATATAGATATCCTCATTTTAAAAATTCACCCCCCTTTTCACCCCCTTAGCTACGGAATATCCAAAAATCCTCCCTTAGCGAGCACCTAAATGTCAATATGAATGTATCCCCAAAATTTCATTTCTTTATGTCCAGTAGTTTTGGCTCGGCGATGATGAATCAGTCAGTCGGTCAGTCAGTCAGTCAGTCAGGACAAGTTATTTTATATATGTATAGATTTATGGATTTAATTGCTTTTGCGAAAAGTGTACCTGCGAATATCGTATACGGTACCATGCGATCATGCTTTCTTTACTTTTGAGAGAAGGTACCAAACATATAAAAGGCTCTCTATCAATTAGTCTCTGCCAGGAACAGGACTCGAACCCCAGGCTCCGGGGATGGCATATGATAATGTTAAATTTTCACAGCGGAGGAGCATTTACCCCTGGTTTGGGATATTGATTTTTATAACACGATAATTTTATGTTTATGACGGTAGTTTTACTTTCGGTTCACAAAGTCACGAGCTCTCATTCGGTACTTCCAGTTAGAAACAAGGGAGTGCACTTCCCTAATCGTCACATCAAAACTGAATTCATGTTTATCGATTTTTGATCGTTCCATACGTAGAATTGAATCCAGGATTCTTGTGGATGTGGCTGTTATACTGGACGTGTTCATCATTCCTTTAAAATGTCGTTCTCAAGAAACATTACAGTGCCTGTATTTTTTCTGGAAAGGATCTTTTAACGTGCCAGTAAATCTACTGGCACAGGTCTCCCACTTGCAAACCCTATTAAATGGTAACCGACTGTGGTATTCGAACTCAGACCCTTGAGTATAGAACGCGAGCGCTCAAGAGCCGGTCAGGCTATTAGTTCATGGCACACAATCGTTAATAGCAGCTCAGGTATTTCTTGCTTCGAGCATTATTACGTAGTTATGTTATATAATAAAATAAAATACACCTGTAACTTACACACCTTCTACGTAATAACCCTCCTCAGTTTAGTGGACCGACAGATATTTCCTAATGTCGCACCTCGGTCTACTGGCGCCCATTCGGTACTGGGTTATATTCGATCAGGTCTTATTAAGTTAATACCTGTCAGCCACATGTCATGAAAATGCTATCTCATTCTGAAAGCAACAGGTTCTCTTAATTAAGAATCCACCATGGGTGTGCCTACCATGGTTGAGCTGAGATTCGTGAATTCTTGAACAATAATAGAAGTTTGGTTACGATAACATTTAGAGATAGGTTCAATCAAGAAATGTATGTTGAGTCCTCAGCCTGAAGGCTGGTTGGATCCCCAGCACCTCCACTAACTCCTGTCATAAATAACCTAGGTATCACATAAGAGGCATACTAAGGAAATGAATGTCTCACAAAATAAGGATCTGAACTCCTCCATTCTATTCGGATCACCGCAATGCTGCTTTTTTTCTACCATCCATTGTAGACCCAGAATTCGACAAAACAGATTTACATATGTGTGTAGTAAATACTGGCCGTAATAGCTACTCACTCCTGCCTCTAATCCTAATTAACTGACAAACTATAGAGGAAACGGTCAATACCTTAAGCCAGAGAAAACCCTAACTCAGTACTCTCGGTGTCCGACTCGTTGGCTGAATGGTCAGCGTACTGGCCTTCGGTTCAGAGGGTCCCGGGTTCGATTCCCGGCCGGGTCGGGCCAATGGCCCGCGGGCTGGGTGTTTGTGCTGTCCCCAACATCCCTGCAACTCACACACCACACATAACACTATCCTCCACCGCAATAACACGCAGTTACCTACACATGGCAGATGCCGCCCACCCTCATCGTAGGGTCTGCCTTACAAGGGCTGCACTCGGCTAGAAATAGCCATACGAAATTTATTTATTTAGTACTCTCGGTTGCTAGTTAACTTGCTAACACTTTTTTAAAAATACCTTAATATTTTAAAAGTAAAAATAATTTAGGAACTTTAACAACCACTCCCCCATTCACTAGGACACACTACCCTATTCCAAAGTTGTTAAGTGAAATGATAGCGACTAACCATTCACTACAAACGGACGACATACAGCGCTCATCATTGTGATATTTTGAATCTTTATCTACATCCGACGCAATTTTTATTTTTTCAAGTAAATCGATGTATTATATAATATGATTAACATTCAACAAACAACATTGGGTATTACCTTACAGACTTAATTTTTGTACAAGTTGTTTTACGTTTCACCGACACAGATAGATATTATGGTGACGATAGGACAGGAAAGGGCTAATAGTGGGAAGGAAGTGGCCGTGGCCTTAATAAGGTACAGCCCCAGCATTTATCTGGTGTGAAAATGGGAAACCACGGGAAACCGTCTTCAGGGCTGTCGACGGTGGGGTTCGAACCTACTATCTCCCGAGTACTGGATGCTGGCCGCACTAAGCGACTACAGCTATCGAGCTCGGTACTTAAAGTTTGTAGTTTAATTTCCTAGTTCACAATTCTGAAATATAGAATGTTTCTTAAGTATTATTTTTAAAACGACTGTATCAGTTTTCATGTTTATACTTCGGTGATGCAGTCAGTTAAGTTAATCGTTGTATTCCTGTTCCTAAGATACCGAGTTCGATCTCGGCTGAGTTCGTTAGCACTTGATGGGGTTTAAAGGTGACGACTCCGTGCGTTGGCTTCTAGCTGTTAAAATAACTTCTGTGAGTCATTATTTCAATACCCAGCTGTATTTTAAAAACCTTTAGCAATAGAAAGGACGATGAACAACTAATATCATCTACTATTTTAATTGCAAAAGAATGCACCTAGCTCAGCACTGCCTTGTAACGGTAAATGATTACCTCACTCGAGCTCTTTCAGCCACATCTATACGGCCGCCCCCGGCATCACTTCGTAATGGACATCAACATTGAACAGATGAACTATTTTACTGGTTTTGGACACAATGGGGTATGAGCGCAAACAATCACGTCAGTACTTTAGATAACGTGTACACTAACCACTAATTTATGCCAGTGCCCGGGTCTACTTCGTTCCAGACGGGTTTATTTATGTAAAGTATTACATAACCCAGTCCTGTAGTTATCACCACTAGCCCTGTAACTTCCTCATTTCTGGCTCAAAACTAGTCCACGAGTCCGTACGCTGCTGCATTCAGCTTCGAGAGACAGTAAGATCAAGACCTCGAGTGGACTCGCCCATAGAAGTACTTTAACAGATCGTCATCGTGTTTAAGTTCATAATTCGTACCAAGAGGAGTGTAACAACTGTAAATTTGTTGTATCAGCTTGTGTGTAACGTATTTATAGATTTCTTTGCTGATTACTCGAAGGAGAGCACTCGTTCTTGTGTACAGTAGTGTCCAAGATGTGCATCATATGTGTTCGAATAGTTATTAATCTGGATATTTGTATATCAGCTTGATCACAGTTAATGTTTTGTTTCATTTAGAGGCACAAGGCCGTATTAAACACGAAATGGTAATGAAGCTCTGCAGGACAGAAGTTTGAGTTAAAGGAAAACTTAGTCTGTTCAGAAATTCGTAAGTTTGGGAAGTGTTGATCTTGAAGTGCAGTCAACTATACAACGCAGAACCTTGTTTACCATCTACCTACAGAAGTGGACAATCAAGAGATAGTAACATTCTTGCATACGTGACATAAGACATTATAAAGCTATTGCCTCGGACAGAAGTTATATTAATACATTCTTATTTATCAAGTAGGTAAAATACATTCCGTGGCCGAGTGGTCACGAATATATGTTAAGCACTGGAAATAAGACTGATGTGATGATAAAGATGCCTTACTCGTAACACAATTTCACCAGCACAGGAGGAAATACTTCAAGTACTTATTTTTGCCACTGGACGGGTGAACCTGAGGTGGGACACAAGGTAACATTTGATGTTGTTATCGAGAAAAGAGCATTATCTGTTCCGTCAAACCCGATTTTGAACACGTGGCTGTCGAATTATGTTTTGGGTATTGTAACGATTTTACTCACATTCTAGTTTAAGTATACTTCACTGGTTTTCTTGACATATGTATGTGGGGACGTCGTTAATGCAGTGAACTAGCTGCCGGTTTTCCATCCAGACGATCGAGGCTCAAATGTCGATGGGAACTTTGGAGGAATATTCACATAATATATCAAGTGACGTCAGAAGGGGCACCCGGACACCATCTAAAATGATCTGGGGTTGCTCAAGGGAGTCAGGAAGTATACCGTGATCCGCATTTATTCTTGTGAAATAGGTATATGATCTATGTGCATGTATATTTCTCAAATGTGTTGTGTAATGTTAGCACTGTCTGAACATGTCTGACGAGTGTAGAGGACCACTGTAGTTATTTTAGTGTCATGTATCGTATGTAGACAATATCTAGATCTCTAAACTGCTTCCTCATTTTTCAGGTGACCATGAGGGTCGCCATCTTGGTTCTGCTGCTGCCGGCGCTCGTTCTGGCGTATCCATACCCACAGAGATCGTCAGAGGTGAGTTAAAGTCCTGTACACATTCGTTATCGTAGATGTGCTGCTCAATTAAGAGTGACTGAGTGATATCTCTAGAAAATTGTGAACTCTCTACTTGGTACCATGAGTGTCGGCAGATGCCTTCCTTTTAATTTCAATTTCTAAGCAGCGTGGTGTATACTCATGTTAGAAGCTGAGGTACCGCAGCGGGTTGTTTCCAATAATATGGGTCACACACACACACACACACACACACACACACACACACACACACACACACACACACACACACACACACACTTTCATCATTTGCTGTTGAGATTATTTCAAAATAATAATAATAATAATTTCGTGTGGCTGTTTCTAGCCGAGTGCAGCCCTTGTAAGGCAGACCCTCCGATGAGGGTCGGCGGCATCTGCCGTGTATAGGTAACTGCGTGTTATTGTGGTGGAGGATAGTGAGTTGCAGGAATGTTGGGAACAGCACAAACACCCGCCCCCGGGCCATTGGAATTAGCCAATGAAGGTTAAAATCCCCGACCCGGCCGGGAATCGAACCCGGGACCCTCTGAACCGAAGGCCAGCACGCTGACCATTCAGCCAACGAGTCGGACAATTTCAAGATAATTATTACATTAAAAATTCTTGAAATTATTTATTACTTCAGGTCAGTGAATGTGTTAAGAGAGGCTGACAATCTCGTAGTTTCCTTCCCTCAACAGCAACCACTGCCTCCACAATCATTCATCATTTGTACCATATGTCAGATTACATTATCCTAAGGCGAGGTATTACGTGAGCACATACTTTCTATTAATTCGTCAGCTCGGAGGCTTGCTCGATCCTCAAATAGGGCACCAGAGATTATGCGATTACAAGAAAAAGACCAATGTTTGGAGTAAAAGGAGGCGTAATTGGCAAAGTGAGGAGTGAGGTAGTTTGCCGTTGATTTCCTCACTGAGACAGATGCAAAAGTACTGTATCTATGAAGCACTACCAACAGATAGAACTTAATGAATTATTCAATAATATTTTTATCTCTATTCTAGTGTTAGGAAACTATTCTGGATCTTAAGATAAGTCATTTTCTCAGCACTTGTCTCGGTTTAGTAAGAAAAGAAACACATTCAGGATGGTGTCCAAAATCACCTGGGGCCAATGACCCAGATGTTAGGCCCCTTTAAACAACAAGCACCATCATCAAAGTCACTTGGGCACACAATCTAATCAGTCATTGTTATCTTCTGTCTTCTCTAATTGCATGTAAGTTATACACCCACGGCTGAAAATGATGATGATAGTGCTTATGCCGGATTCAACAAAACGTATGTACCATTTTGCAGGTACCAAGGATATGGTATACCTCTCAGTACAGAATTGAAGCAATACCAGTATGGGTTCGATATTCAGATTGAATAATCACACGAGTGACTACAAAAATGTCTTCAGTTTATCCCCTTTACGTTTAGGGTGTCTGGAGCCACCCAGGATCATTTTCATATTTGGCCTGGGGTTTAAGATCGGATGCCCTTCCTGACGCCACGTGAAAGGTGGAAAATCCACTCGGTATTTCCCGGAATTCGAATCTTGACCGTTCGGGTGGAAAACACTATCTAGGCCACTGCGCTAATCACGCCCCCCTCCCGCCCACATCAGTGACTACACAAAGGTAAAAACTAAATCCTGGGCTCATACAGCCTCTCATACAACCTCAAACATACGGCCTTGGCTTGAAAGACGACCACCCAGACAGATGACCTGCTGATGTTCAAATATCCCGTGCTCAGCATAACGATATTCTGAAACATTTTGATTTGCTTTTTGACCAAGTTCACTGCCTCTCATATAAAGCAGCTCTTCAGAGGGCCTTGCAAGGCTGAGTGAATTCCATTCCAACTCAAAAGTCACGATTAAAGTCCTTGGACGACCCAGGAATGGAAACTCGAATCTGGAGATACGACGTAGTAACGTTTCTTGTACACTACGAGCTGACCATGAGTGCTTATAGTATTCTATATACATTTCATATAATAAATTAAAACTACCATAAATAATATACAAGGAATATTGCAACCTTACTTATATAGTCTACTAGTAGGGAAACTTAGTTAACTGTAGCATAAGGGGAACACCGGAATATGACAAACGGTATAGCACCAAAAAAGAAAAAATGCTGTCTTAATCTTCAGTTCGCTGTACAATATAGAAACTGAACATTCTAGCGTAAAATGGGGGTTATTAACCGAGTGGGAAAAATACTGTCCCGTAATACATGTTTCTTGTGGAATGAAATGGTATGCGTGTGCTATAATAACAGAGCACTCAACACACAAATGTGTTGCAGAGTAGTATTTTCTGTGGAACACAGGCAGTTGATAAACCCTGGTGAATGACGTAACAAAGCAACAATTTCATTCTTATTTCCCCACACATTGGACAGAAGTGCTTTATTCCCAGTGAGTGAACACATTCGAGCTCAAGAATCGAGCTTAACAGTGTTAATGGTAGTCCAAGGCATCTGTCTCCCTATAGAAGTTTCAATGGTCATGTCCGGCTCAAATACCTTCCGATGGTAGCGCCGTAGCGACTCATACGTACTATTGGCTTAGTGTGGCCTCGTGTTACCGCGTCGTAATACGATTCCTATTTGAAGCAAATCAAGCCATTCTCTACGACTGTTTCAGATACTGATACGTTCTACAGAACAGAAATCAAATTACACGGCGCTTCTCATTGTTTGACCATGTTTCCACCTGATTTCAATAGGTCTCCTCGCCTATCTCTTGAACTACCTAAATAAGATACTCTGGACTGAACAAACTATGGTAGAGTACCTAAGGACGAGAGTTCCCTTATATACAACCAGCTAACTGCTAGAGTAGTGCTGTGTTCCTGATATTCTGCATGTAAATGACTATAAAGGTTAGAATAATCCAGTGCAGACTCCACCTGGTGACGCAATTATACATCTCCAAAAGGTCGTCTGAAGATTACCCGATTACTGGTATGCATAGTCGCTCAAAAATGTATTGTATGTTCCTCGAATTTAATATTTTAGCCGACCTCATTTTAATTGTTATCAAAATATAATTCACCTCCCATGTAGACACAAACCCTATGGATACCCATAACAAATATTATGTCTATAGGTTCGGTAGTGTACTTGAGAGGAACTTATACACTAACATATGCTCATTCCTTTTGGAGTGACCGTGCATCTGGTGCAGCGCTGACATTCTGCTTTTTAAAACTGATATTCTATGACCAGAAATGATACATTTTTCTGTGATTTATCGTTATGAATTCCCGCACCGAAAATCGATGTTACAACCGACAATAATTTACGATGTGTAATCAGAATATTAAACTAATTCCTGTCAAAACACTCATGGTCACTGTTCAAAATAGAAGCCATCCATGGAAGCCCTCGAAGGAGCAGAATGTAAAGGCTTCCTTCCACTTTCCATAACCATGACATTAAATGGGATAGAGTTGTTAGCTCTATGCCTGGCCTCCTTTACCCCCTGACCCCTGAAATTAACGTGGCACTCTTTTCCTGTATAGGTTGAGTGGACTCCAGGGTCATATGCCTCTCCAGAAGTTTAAATCTCGTTTAACTTTTCGACCTTTCGGTGTGGGATCGAACCCTCGTCCTTCCGTCAAACCAAGCACACTTTTACCATCTCGACCAAGTAACCCCTTTTCAAAATAGAATATTAAACTGAAAAATTTCTGTCAAATTCGGTTATGTTGTTGTGGTTGCTTTGTGAATTTGTGGGGTGCTGTCAGCAGAGTGTTGTGTAGAAAAAAAAGCTATCTAATAACATGTGATACTATGATGTCCGTACTGTGTTCTCCCACAATTATATGAGGAACAGTTTGTAGAAGGAGCCGCGAGACAACATTTTCCGGACAATTACAAGCGAAACCCTTGCTCAGGATAGGTATAAAATGTGGCATGATCCTGGATCGAATGTTAGTACAGTGGCTTCCTGGTCACCTTATAGCACGTATTGAAATCCCGCATGGTTATGGAGGTAAGTAATGTTATCTCTTGCGAGCCTTAATATATCCGTAATCTTGTGTCTCGCAGACATCGTGGGTACGTTGCTCAACCATGACAAATTTCGTCATCATCACTGAATCGAATTTAAATTAACTATATTATGCATGTCAAAACAATCTTTCTTACATAAGATTTTTATATATAATACAATCTTACCTTGTTTAATCGCTACCTTTCTAAACAAAGAAATGATATTGCAAACTTCAGTGAAGAGGGAAAGTAGGAGCTTGTGTATGCTGCAAATTGACAATCGTAACTAATCATTTCAGGGAATATCATCGTTGAATAGTACCTAGGTACTTCCATGTCCCCATAACTCTAACTCATCTGGGCATCTATCGAATACTGAAATGAAATGGCGAATGGTTTTTAGTTCCGGGAGTGTCCGAGGACAATTTACGCTTACCAGGTGCAGGTCTTTTGAACTGATGTGCGTAGGCGACTTACGCGTCGTGATGAGTATGAAATGATGATGAAGACGACACATACATCCAGCCCCCATGCCAGCGGAATTAACCAATTATGGTTAAAATTCCCGACCCTGCGGGGAATCGAACTCAGGACCCCTGTGACAAAAAGCCAGCACGCTAACCATTTAGCCATGGAGCCGGACTATCGAATATAGAAAACCGACAGTAGAGCATCTAAAATATGACTCTGAGCGTAAGAGTTGGTTTAGATTGTTTAAATCTGCGCAATAGAAAACCCGAGATAAATTCAGCTCATTTAAGCATTTAAAAATGACCAGAAATAAAGGGACTCAGGTAATAAGTACTGTAGTCAGATCGGACAGGAGCACACAGAAGAGGGCATGTTCAGATCCTGATTACGCCAAGTAACTTAGCGTTCGAGTCCGCCTCTGTGGTGTAGTGGTTAGCGTGATTAGCTGCCACCCCCGGAGGTCCGGGTTCGATTCCCGGCTCTGCCACGAAATTTGAAAAGTGGTACGAGGGCTGGAACGGGGTCCACTCAGCCTCGTGAGGTCAACTGAGTAGAGGTGGGTTCGCTTCCCACCTCAGCCATCCTGGAAGTGGTTTTCCGTGGTTTCCCACTTCTCCTCCAGGCGAATGCCAGGATGGTACCTAACTTAAGGCCACGGCCGCTTCCTTCCCTCCTCCTTGCCTATCCCTTCCAATCTTCCCATCCCTCCACAAGGCCCCTGTTCAGCTTAGCAGGTGAGGCCGCCTGGGCGAGGTACTGGTCATTCTCCCCAGTTGTATCCCCCGACCAAAAGTCTGAAGCTCCAGGACACTGCCCTTGAGGCGGTAGAGGTGGGATCCCTCGCCGAGTCCGAGGGAAAAGCCGAACCTGGAGGGTAAACAGATGATGATGATGATGAACTTAGCGTTCGGACGTTAATATTTTGAAACAGGCTAGGGATTCGCAAAGTAGCCTGGTAAATGAGTGTAAGGGGGAGACATCCATCATACGATTGCAGAGAGAAACAGATTCGAATCCATATTAGATGAGGTCCCTCTCCCATTTTAACCGCAGCCGGATTTGTACCCGTTCTTCGCACGGGAATTTGAAGTGAATTACATGTTGCCTTCAGGAAGGAACACGGCTCTATTCACACGTTTAATGCGACATGTTTAAACGATATTTTCCTATGAAAGCGCGTGGCAGTAACGTAAAGTATGACGAAGCTGAACAAAGTCGAGAGAGAATGATGACGATTTCCGAATTTATTGTACGGTACAGTTCCTGGTCCGAAGTTGTGCGAAATTCTCCATGGTTCTCAGGTTGCACATTGTATCTCTGACCACTGATGTGGTGCTCTGACGTTGATGATACCTGCCTTAATATCTGTCCTATCGAAAAGAGTAAAATGGCTCTTTAGTTTTCCTCGCTGCCCACCTTGAAGTGACATGCACATGTCCCACGGGACTTGGACTGAAAATCCAATTTATAGTAATCATCTGCGTTATTATCCATCGCACGGTAAATTCGTACATGGCATAAAGGAACGGAAATAACATATTTTTAAAGGTATGTTGTATACAGTCTTTGGATATACCTAATGTTAACAAAATTATTCGAGAATAATCTTCCTATAAATACCATACCAACTCCATGTGATTACCATGACATCATATGCAGCTGATAACGCAATCCTGAGTGAGTAGAAGGCAAATACGTAGTTTGGTTGAAATAAGTCTAGCAGTTTTCCACTTTTAGGAATATACAAACAGATAGGTAAACAGACAGGCGGACTGACGGACGGACACAAAAGGGAAAAGTTCTACCTCATGTTTCTTTGGTGTTCGGTTACATTAGGCGGGATTAATTTTCAAGCCGAGCATCCTCTGATTTTCTCGTGTTATGAATCCGCTAAAATGTGGCCTCTCGGTCCTCTTATGGTTCACGACTTATCCTATCACATGTGGCTTCACAAGCTAGTAAGAATGAAGAATAGAAGAGAAAAGGATTAACTCACTAGCTGTAACCTCCTAAGCATTGGTTGGAGGGGTATGCGATAGCCGAGTGACATTATCTCTGACTTCTCACCAAGCTGGCGCCCGGCTCCATGGGTAACTGGTTAGCATGCTGGCCATTGGTGCAACGGGTCCCAGGTAATATTCCTGGCCGAGTCGGGGAATTGAACCTTCATTGGTTAAATCTTGTGGTTCGTGGACGAGGTGTGTGTACGTATTCATCATTAGATTTCTTTCAAGGGTGACTTAGCGAATCTGTCATGCAAGGCAGCATTCTAGAAACAAAATCTGGAACAACTCATGTAGAAACAGGCTACGAGCAGGTTTTCATCTCCTCTCTCATATACTAGCACGATGAATAAAGGTAGTTATTACAGAGAAATTTTCTGAGTCCTACATGAATGTTAAGTAGTCTACCAGCCATACGCAAGTGGAAAAGTTCATTGTCCTCAGGAGGAATGACAGACTTGGTGAGTAGCCATGGAGAAGGAATGAGGCATAGGCATACATCCATCTGGTAATAAACGAAATGAATTTCCGTTATGCAGATCTCTCTCAGAAATATCGTTATTATATATTGAATGAAGTATTTCATCTCTCGTCTAGGTGCAAACTAAGTTTAAATGAATGAATATGTTCGAAATTCTGTTGGTTTAACATTATTAAAACTGCAGATATGTAACTTCCTATTACGTACTGGTATAGCGCAGGTAGATAATTATATGTCTTGATATGAAAGTTGTCCCCGTAACTTCCAAATTACTGTGCACATCCGACATTTTATTAGCTGATCGTTATAGACACGAGAGCAGTGTGTTCCACTCACAATAAAAAGCATGTTCCCAGTCACCATAAGAGTGCTATCTCAATGCGTTCAAATTACCACTTTCAGAAGAAACACGTGTTGGATTTCCATTATCAACTATCCTCAGGATGGTACTCCATGGTTTTCAAATATTTTCTCCAGGTAAATTCGGATATGTCAGTCCCGCGGTGTGTGGGTAGCGTGCATTCCTCTTGCTCGGAGACACCGGGTTCGATTGCCAGCCCATTCAGGGATTTACTTTCTGTACTGAAGACGGGAATATAGTTCACTTAGCTTCATAAGGCCAACTGAGGAACTGTTTGACATGGAAGGCAGTGAGCCCGTTCACCAAATAATGAGTGAGGTTGTAATCACTCTGACCACATGGAACTCCAATATCTACAGACCGTCTGACTGGGCAGCAGTCTTCTTGGCAAGCTCAAATCCAAAATATATTGTATATACCACGGGTTTTTCTTTATTGTGAGATGGTACACTTCCTACATAGCTGCTTTATTTCCAATTTTATGATTTAATTACGGATACACACACCCGTGCAGACAATATACCAACACGTTTCAGAAGTTCACACGAGAGAGCTACTCGAAGATGATGACGGGATGTCCCGAGCTCCTATGCAGAACAGGAGCGGGTATGGATGATAGGACTTCGTGACTTCCGAAAACAGTCTGGAAGGATTTAGTTGTACCAAACAGGCTCTCACTCCAGAGTTAGTTCTACGACCAAACGTGACTCATTGCGTTGCCTACGTGGTATACAACGCCTGCAAATGCTGGCCGGCTGGTGGGGTCACGGAGAGTTTCAAAATACGCCGGTAGATGTCTTCTTTATGGCCTAACCTACACAATGCTCTTAAATGGGAAAGAACACAAGTATGTTGACATTCATAAAAATGCTACAAGGAAGGGAAAAAATTTAACAAAAATAAACCGGTTTAAGTCACATAATACTTTTTTTTTGCTAGCTGCTTTACGTCGCACCGACACAGATAGGTCTTATGGCGACGATTGGACAGGGAAGGGCTAGGAGTGGGAAGGAAGCGGCCGTGGCCTTAATTAAGGTACAGCCCCAGCATTTGCCTGGTGTGAAAATGGGAAACCACGGAAAACCATTTTCAGGGCTGCCGACAGTGGGGTTCGAACCTACTATCTCCCGAATACTGGATACTGGCCGCACTTAAGCGACTGCAGCTATCGAGCTCGGTCACATAATACTTAATCCGTACCTGTCGTTCTAAAATATTTCGAAGAATCGTTTAATTATCAAGATGTTCCAGACTCTCCATTAGTGTAGCTTAGGTAATTTTTAATGTATTTCTGTGTGGAAGTTTTAAGCGACCATATAATTAAAATGTAACCATTAGGTGCTTTTCTATGTCACAAAACAGTTTTTCTTTTCAAAGTAGTCTCACCAAATTTGACGTTTTTCTTTCCGTACGGGTCTAGCTGATCTACCTTCTGTATTGTGTTGTTTTTACCTTCTTTACCTTCTCAGATTTTAATTCTTTCAGTTATGTCGAAGCTTATAAATTACTTTCTTATGTATATCAATTGACTTCCTCAGCAAGATAGATTTCCTTCTGTTTCTAAAGTATATAGCTCTTTGGGATGCTTTTGGAGTTGGGGTGGATAGCAGAATTGCTGCTTTTGTCATAGGAAGTTGAGGTGTTTCTCCGTAGGTGAAGCTGCCATTGATTGCATTTTTCCTAGTTTAGATGAATCTAATCAGGGGTGGGATCACTTCTGCGTTTGGCACATATGAGTGGGATAACCACTTAATATGGATGATATTTTATTTGCAAGAAGCCTCTTCTTTGTGAGACTAACACTAAAATCAGATTTTAGGAAATACTTGCTATACACATTCGACGGTCTTTTTTGAAACTATAACAAACCTAGTTGTTTGCCTTACCTCGAAACGGCAATTTTCCACTTCTCTAGTAAGGTTGGATCACTAAGAAACAGATGGAACGTTACATTTTTCTTTCTTTGCATTGTTTTAAGTACATCTTGGAACAAAGCAACGCACCATTTTTAATGCTTTATTCACATTCCCATATTGTGCACAAAATGGCCCCACAAGAATTGTCACAGTATTGGCAGCAATACCGCACTATTCGTCGCTGCCATAAAAAAATAAAGGTAGTCTTGGTGTGTTGGTACAGAAGTAGACGAAGAAACAACCTATAAATTTTTACTACTATTAAGCGTTCTAATTCTGTGCCCTGATAGAATAAGGCGGGCCTTCTAGAGGTTACGCACTTTCTCAGGCCAAGGAGATTTGAAGCCGTGATTTAAGGTGCGGAGACGGTGATGGGGTGGCTCTCATGGCCTATGAAAAGATATGTCCCAAAATTTGTCTTTGCGCAGGGGAATGGAAAACCACGGAAAACCATTCTCAGGTTAGCCAGCGGTGGGAACCAGACACTCTGCTTCCCGATTGCAGATCTGCAAGGCTAGCAAAAGTAGCCGCTGTTGAACTGAAGGATACTCTGCTCAGTCAATATAAATGATATCAGTAAACTACAAATAAATAGGAGCGATGACCTAGATGTTAGGCCCCTTTAAACAACAAACATCCTCAAACTACAAAATAACCAAGCGGATCGAAACTAACTTATAGGCGGAATAAGATGTATCATTGTTAAACTTGTAATTAATGAAGGAAAAAAATAACAGGATGCACCTCTAAGAGTTGTATAATTCGTACAGCTATAGCACGCCAAAAGATACCACGAAAGCCATTAATAACCTGCAAAACATATCACACATGTAATGCGAATCTCATACCAAGTTACGGCTCTAATTCACTAACAACAGCCCATAACCCTGACACCTACCGGTAAGACTATACACCTAACGTGTCCCACCATTGTAGTGGAAAATAGTCCTTTCTTCCAGGCTTTGTACATTACGTAGGCAACGCTCATTGTCAGTGCACCTCAAAGGTCAAACCATTAGTCCTCCATCCTGGTACTGCTTTCCTTAACAAGAAGACTACCACCCAAGTTCAATAGTTTCCGTAATAGCCATCAATCTAGAAAACTCCAGCTCCTCCAAGAACCTAAAGATGTACAGGAGCAACCCAGCCTCATGAGGCTAACTGAAAGCTTGCTTTATATTATGGGAGCCAGCGGGTCCTGTGGGAACAGATCATTCACGTCCGGATCAATATAACTGGACATATTTCAGTACAGCAATACAATAGATTGATGGACAATCAAATTATTAACCTTGAAAGGGGTGTGAATGTCTGTTTTATCATCCAGATGCTGCAATGGGCTGTTGTCAGTTGCCGTTTTATATGTCATGCTTATTGGGCTATTGCAGGTGATTTCAGTGATTTCAGATAACATTCAGTTTAGAAAACAGAGAACTTAACAAAACGAAAGGCGATATTTTAAGGGAGCACAGGCATATGATTATCGAGTAGTACTAAATATATAAATTATAATAACAATTATTCGCAGAGGTAAATGATGAATTACAAGGAAATGTCATTAGCACCTCATGAGCGGGAGCAACTGATCTTAGACGGACATAGGATCCATATTCGTATGGTGGAAAGAAACTGACCCAATCAAGGAATTTCTAATGATTGTCAATACCTACGATCAATAGCCATGAATTATGAAGTTGTAGCTCCTGTACCACTTCACAGGGTATATCATGTTTAGATGACTTTCAAGCAACCAAAATATTTCGTCGTCTTGTAGTCTTGGTTGCGGTTTCCGTCGGCGTAATTTTGATCCTCTACCAGAGACAGAAAGTTTAAAGTAAATGGTTAGGTTCTTCGCTAGGCAGTCGAACAACTACGGTACATCCGCTTTTAAGCGAAATTTGGTTGACCGTTTCATGTTTAGTGGGCGCTACCAAATCAAGGCGATGAAGACGTGCTTTGGTTCACCCAGAAGGATGTAATCAGGAAGCCGATAAATTGTGATGATGATGATTATTATTACTGTTTCTGTCTTTTCCTTCTTCATTTCGTCCAGCACAAATTGAATAGTAACTGAATGAGACAACTTAATGGACCACAGCCTCGTTTATCATCACTTCAATCCCGCTATGTGTTCCTAGACGCCATCCTTGCAGAATACATACAATATCGCGAGCAAATAACGTCTACTGATAGATTCCCTTGTTTTCCAATTATCCGAGCTGCCTGGAGGAAGACCTTGAGCTTGGAATGTTACCATAAAGATAGTGAAGGCCACTCAGGTCTCGCTCTACTTTCATGTGAGCCCAGTATGATTTTTCCCGCTCGATAAGCACGATTTTCTGAGCAGATTAAAGGAATCGTGGCAAAGAAGTCAATAAAGATAAAACATCATTGATATTAAACCACAAACATTTAAGCGTTGTTCTTGCTAAACTTGAAAATGTACGTTGCAAAATTATAATAAAAATGGCCACTTTCCGTTATTATATAGAAATGTGGTGGTATTCTACGTTGTTTTCATAATTCATATATGAAGTGAAATTTCAAGGCCAAAATTGAAGGCATTAGATGTTTTACTTGGCTAATGAGGGAGCAGGCTTACTAAAACCTATCCTACCCCACGAATTGTCCGTGCGGTTAGGCTCGCGCAGATGTGAGCTTGCATTTGGGAGATAGTGGATTCGAACCCCCATTGTTGGCGGCCCTGAAGGAGGTTTTCCGTGGTACCTCAATTAAGGCCACGACTGCTTACTTCCTATCCCACTGTCACCATAAGACTTATCTGTGTCGGTGCGACATAAAACAAACTGTAAAAAATGCCCTTCTGCAATCAGAGACCAGAAATCAATGCATCATGTTTTACTCCCACATCAATCCTAGCTCGAAGCTAGGACAAACTCGCAAAGACGAGTAATAGAGGTACCCCGAATAGATTTCGACCCAACTACTCGACCAGATAATATTCATCTGCACTTTTATTTTACCCTTGGCGTCTCTGAAAACCGATAACTTATTATTATTATTATTATTATTATTATTATTATTATTATTATTATTATTATTATTATTATTATTATTATTATTATTATTATTATTATTATTATTATTATATTTGACCCTCCTCAAAGTTATGTATGTATACAAAACAAAAGTATAAAAGTGGAAACATTCAGTTTAGTTGCATTTTCTTTATATACCATAAAGTGGACTAGCAAACGTTATCTAAAGTCCAGATCTATTCCTGATAGGATATAGTGCTCACAATGCACTATGTCTTGTTGTATTGATCTATCTCCGCCTTTTCTTTGGCAATGACTATTTGAAAGTGACTGTGGTATGAGCAATGCTAGAAACGCCATTCCGTATTTAGTCAGTCGCTGTAATGAATTGTGTGAAAGTGTGGGTCATAGGGTCAGTTAGTGAGTGTGTTTCAGTGACTTCGCCGACTGATATGTAACATTAATGTCTGGCTCAGTGAGTAAAGCAAACGGGGTACTGTATCACACTCATTTCTCAAATATGCCTCTTTATTGATGCTCAGACTATCTATGACACTTGATGATGGATTTGCAGGGGATCACCCCAGCTTTCGGGCTGACGACTCACATACATACATACATGCATGCATACATACATACATACATACATACATACATACATACATACATACATACATACATACATACATACATACATACATACATACATACTGCACCTGTCCGGGGCTAATCAGGGCATCATTTAAGCAACTAGTTTCACAAAAAATCTTTGAATGTAAATACGTTAGATGAAGACCCCAGAAGTCAATCCCGGGCATCGAAGCCACATCCCCCCTACTTTCACTGTCTCAACGGCTAAGCTCAAGAGCATACGGCCAATAGACTGTTCGATATAAAGCGGGCACTAAATATTTCTATCTTGAAAGTACGGTGTTATATAACATGAGAGGAATACACTATACTACTGAAATAAGAAGAATTTCTTTGTTCCAATCAAAAACATAAATTTTAATTAACTGATAGAGTCACTAGAATAAATTTACCCGAGACAATGCCATCTAGTTACACACAAGAAATTAACTAGCTGGAGAGTGCCTCCATGTCCACGTCAGTCTGTTTATATCTGACTATCATTTGACACCCCCAACTCATCTTGTAAACACACACCTAGGAATTTACACTTTACAGTGAATAAGGGCATACCCTTCACTTATTATCGATACCCGCTGGTATCTGTTATATTGCTGCACAACAAACATTTGATTAAATATATACACTGGGATGGCACCCCTCGTGAAATGAACATAATTATTCGGTCTCTTTCATGATGGTGAAGTATTTAATGAAACACAGTTACGCACATTCCCATAATCATGAAAATCATATCACCGTATTTTGCATATTAGTTTCACTTGACTACCTTAATAAATTATTACAATATCGCCTAAGCATGTTTCTCCAGGATATCTTATCGTACTATATATTTTAACGCTATTTGTTCGGGGCGTCGAGATCTTTTGGCCCTACTTGCACCATATGACATGAACCTGCGTGTAATTGGAATTGCAGAAGTGTAGGGTGTTGAATGTGAGGAAGGAACGTTAAGGGTGACACAAACACCCAGTCCCCAGGCCGGGGATATTAATCATTTACAATTAAAAACCCTGACCCGGCCGGGTATCGAACACGGGGCCGCCGGGTGACAGGCGGACACGTTGCCCCTACACCGCGGGACCGGACATAGTACTATATAACGTTGGTTTCCTGTAAGGCATCATCGAATAATATAAGCACATGAATATATACATAGGAATAAAAAGTAATCACCTGAAAGTACAACGACAAATAATACACTTCACACACAAGAATGCACATAGAACTTGTGACCCTTCCAGATCTCCTGGTATTGATCCAAGGTTGTCAATACTACATGGTATCGAACCCATGTTCTTCGGGCTTCGGGGTGCACGTCTGAAAAACCCTATCTTCGATCTCATTTCATAAAAAAATGGGTGAAATCACTTCATCTAATGAAACATCGAGTCTACAACGCTGGTGGTAATATATAATTGGCATATGAATCTTAATACAGTGCTAAGGGGAGCAGACTTCTCGTATGGATATTACGAGCATTCGACAGCAGAGCGAACCTATCTGCGGGCTCAGTATTCTTTCGCGTTATGGGGTCGTAAATCTATCTCTGAGCGGCAGCCTGCATTTGCAGCTGGGAGGAACGACTTTCTCTTTCGTTCCCAGTCCATGTACAAAATTCACTTCGCACGTCTTTCGCCCTGTCCAGGCACATCATTATTTATTGCTACCAAATATCATTTTATCAAATACCCGGCCCTGTTCACCCTTACTATGATTTTAATATTCATATTATTCTTTCATCCTTCCGGTCTGTTATCTCAAGCGCTGTCACACGAACCGTCTCTCCTTCCCTCACACACTAGTATCTCAAACCACATTGCTCATTCATTTAGAAGACTCTACTTCACCAGGTAATTCATGTTTGCTTTACGTCGCACCGACACAGATATGTCTTATGGCGACGATGGGATTGGAAAGGCCTAGGAATGGGAAGGAAGCGGCCGTGGCCTTAATTAAGGTACAGCCCCAGCATTTGCCTGGTGTAAAAATGGGAAACCACGGAAAACCGTCTTCAGGGCTGCCGACAGTGGGGTTCGAACCCACTATCTCCCGATTACTGGATACTGGCCACACTTAATCGACTGCAGCTAACCAGGTATTTAAACTAACCATCACATTACTCGCGTACTACATAAATCATGGATCGCATCCCGAGTCGTGTTTCACCTTCATCTGGTTAAGATTAAAAGGGGGCGTAATATCTGCCTTACTTGTGAAGCATTAAAACTGATTATGCTTGAAATATTACGACGACTCATAACGACTACTGGAATTGTAGTGACTTAAAACGTCTGTTGAAGTATTAATCCCATCTTTAAAATGCTTCACAGACAACAAACACTAGGGACCTTATAATTAATTCATGCAAGAAATTCCACGGGATAAATTGTGATTACACCAATCACAGAAGAACAACCCACATAAAGACTTATTAATAAAAAGATTCACTCCCTTTGAAACACGCCTATGGCGCTCACCTATTCCTTTAGATACTTTTATGCTAGAGAAAATTATATACCGTACATAACATTTAACATTTTACTGGCGTGATGAACTTCATGCTTAGAAAGATGGAATGCACTTAACGTCTGTGCTTGTAGTCGGCCGTCATTCAGAAGGTACACCTGAGGGATTTAAGCTGCCATCACGGAAGCCTGGTTAATGGAGAGTGCTCGGTTCATCTTCTTCGTCTGGGTCCCGTACATGATGGCTTGATCTGCAAACTGCCGTTGGACGGTCTGGGCGGTCCCTGATGAGATGAATGCTGGCACAAGGCGCGAATCTCTTAGATTCCTCTCCTGGCTTCGACGAGCACTCTCGGACATATAGGCAAATGGGAAATTTGTTAATGGTGTACTGTTTTAGGCAGCATCAAATAACCTGCTAATGCTAGACACACTCATGGACTCAAGTGAACTAACCGAGTAACGATCAAGTCTCTCTAGCTCGCTACTCATTTCCCTTTGTAACATGTCACATTAGTGATTTCCGTTGTTTTAAATGAGCGTCACACTTCCGTTCAGACACTATTCCCTGGGTATACTAGCACTTCCTATTAGTTTGATTAGCGCCTACCGACACTGCACTTGTCATAATCACGGCAACTAATCATTCGTAGAACATGTCGATATCTCACTGCGTTCGAGTAATCAACAGAAGCTACCCGCTCTTTAAATGTTATACACATGAGACGCTGCTAATTCTAATGGTCTGCATACCCTGAATATGTTACTACGAAATTACAGGCACTTCTATTCGAACATCACAAATCCTTGTTTTACACCACAGATGAATTATGCCACATGCGTATCAGTTGAGCACGGAATAAATTTCCATCTCACACACCTAGTTTAAATTTAACAGCACATAATATTCTTTCGTATAACTGAGCAACACCTGGTTCACTATGAATAATGGCGTTTCAACCATGAAGGTATAAAGACTGATTGAGAATGGAATACTATAGACTAGTTGGGGTTTCTTATATAGTTAAACCGGCCTGTCGGCTTGAGAGGGGGTAAGCTCCACCCCCTTCTGAAATATCGCTCCGTTAGTAATGACTTCTCAGAGTCGAGTGAGTATTCAAATTGTAGCCCTTAAATTCTACTTTCCACTAATCGAGCTTCAATCAAATCGCATCGCAGGATGTCTCGTAATCTTCTAAGCGTTCTCTTGAAAATTCGCGGTTCAACTATTACCTCCTGGGGATTCACTCATTTCTTTCGAGTGGCGCGACCCTAACATCTGTTTCTTATTTACGCACAACTGTCTGAGGTGCGTCATTACCGATACACTCTTTATGTAGTACATTTTCTGATGTCATTAATTTGTATAAAATACGCCGATCCAAATGAGTCCTTACTCATAGATTTCCAAAGCTTGTATCTGAACTTTTATGATGATGATGATGATTATTATTATTATTATTATTATTATTATTATTATTATTATTATTATTATTAACAAGTGAATAGTATGAGTTGGCACTGAATATGCAGGGAAATCGCTGAGAGTTTCTTGTTTGTGTGTTAAAACACTGTGAATAGACTCCGCCTTCTGACGGAAAGGTTACCCTGCGCTTGGCGTGCTATCCTTTTCTCTGTCTGCTGATAGAGAGGATAATTTCAATGACTCGCTGTACTGAGCTCCTTTTCTCTCTGTACGCGTAACTAGACCTCCGCTCTCCTAGCTGGCGCAGCGCCACTCGTATCCCGATCTGGGCGAAAAATGTTCATTACGATACTATATGTCGTACAATGTCACGGAAAACGGCATATATTATTAGCTGGACCTCATGACATGCCTATGAACTTGGTATTGAACAGTTACATCACATACGTACTCACATACATACATACGTACTACCCATTGCAGGTGGGCTTCCTCGGCCGTTAGATTCTAAAAACTTACCTATTTTCATCTAATCTCTGGAGCGCGATCAGTTCGTCACATCTAATGGCAATGTATGAGAGAATATACAAATAAGTTTTGAAATAAAACGATGTGGTGCAGAATAACTAAACTGATTTATTCAAATATACTAAAACAAGTCCTGAAGGGAAACAATTCACAGGAACTTTGTATCATAGAGGAAATCGTATAAGGGAAATAAATGTCTGCACATAGCACTGCTCGATAATTTTGACTTAACCTTTTATCCCTTTTAAATGAAGGAGCCTAATGAAATGGAAAAAAATAGATCAAAGTTTTGAGTGAAGATGTTATAATGACTAATTTTCCATACAAGGAAAATAATAATAACAAAATTTCCATAGAGGGAAAGTAATAAGAAAGAATACTAACGATAATATTCTTTCGTCTGTTTACAAGTTGGTTTACATCGCACAGACACAGATATATGTTATGACGACGATTGGACAGGACAGTGGGCTTCAAATTTACTATTTTTTATTGCTTACAATTTGCTCTACGTCGCACCTACACAGATAGGTCTTATGGCGACGATGGGATAGAAAAGACCTAGGAGTGGAAAGGAAGCGGCCGTGGCCTTAATTAAGGTACAGTCACAGCATTTTCCTGGTTTAAAAATTGGGGAAACCACGGAAAACCATCTTCAGGCTGCCGACAGTGGGGTTCGAACCCACCATCTCCTGGATGCAAGCTCACACCTGCGCGCCCCTAACCGCACCAATAGCAAAAAATGAAAAGTGTCGACACAAAATCACCCACAATGTCCCGAAATACGCTCGACTTTAGAAAGGATGACAATAAATATACATTCAAATTCAGGGTTTCTCATGATTATTTAACATTTTAATCTCTATATGATCTTCATTATTTACTTACTATTATTATCTCTACTGGATTCTCAACTCTGAATCTAAGATAACCTCACATTATTTCCAATAACATTACTATTTTACACTAGCTCTTCTCATCTTCCCCTAAATAAAGCGACACTTACTAGCTGAAACAATAACAAAATTTCTGACCAAGGCGAACGCACGTCAAACAAGGATACAGGATTGCCTGGCTCTCCAATAGCATCAGGGAATCAATCTTCTGAATGTGATCATCCACATCACCTTCCTTCCCAAGGAAATGTCAGCATAAAGATGCATGAGCAGAAAATTTTCACAGTTATCCATTGTTGTGCTGAACGACTTCATAAAGTTCTTACGTAGCTCTCTATGTTTTCATAATTAGGAATGTAGCAGGGATGATATCCTAGAATACTGTAGGCAAATCTTGACGACTATAGTACGCCAAATGCGTGCAATACATATAGTACCGTTTGGAAAATATGTCATTCCGTACGACCACGAGTTTTCGCCAAATGAAGCTGCACACCTGTTACACAGCTAAAGCAGGGATGTTGCCGAAATCATCACAACGAAGGTTACAACAACATAAGTGTTCAGTCGGTTAATTATGGTATCCAAAGCATCGATTTCAACACTATAAATAGTTCATAATATTACGAGAGATTCTCTCATCTTCTTCGAAATGGTGGCTCCCGTTGTGAATGAGTGATAGAGAGCACTGGTTCAAACCCAGCAGAGGCAGTTCGATTTTTGAATAGCGGGGAGAAGTACAATCGGCACTCCATATCACACGATATCGGCATGTAAAGGATCTCTGGTAACACATTCGGTATTTACCCGTAAAAAATTAAAAGAAATCGTATAGATAGAACTCTGGTTTCCCAGCCATGTGGTAGCGGAAAACGGAACGTCGAAATTGACATGCTGGCAACCTAAATACTGCTAAATCAAAATTCCGGCACACAGTAGGTGAGGCCATGCGCTTGCGTTTCTTCTTCTTCTTCGTCGTCGTTTTCTTCTTCTCCTTATTATTATTTCCAAAATAGTTAGGCCTATATAATCAGGACATACATTATAGTCACTGTCTTCAGGAGAGGAATTTAACTGACTGATTAATATATTTATTCGAGTGTGACGTTGTTATTATCTTATCAAGGCGGACTTGATTAGAACCTCACTCACTAAATTTGAGATCTTCGGAAATGGAAAGTCTACATAAAACGAGAGGTTCTGTGGCTTATCATCAGAATATAGAACGATTGCTTACAACAGCTTAGATCCGATGGTTAATTGGTTGGTTTATTGTTTAGAAATTAGTCGAAGGAATGGAATACGTACTACGTTTCTTCAAGTTAGCGGAACGTCTGCTGCGGCTCATCTCCTCTCGATGTCATTACCGCCGATGCTCGCAGTCCACCAATACTGTAGGCATGCACTTCCCCTTAGCTACCGCCATCCCCTCCTTAGAGCTTCAGATCTATCCCACAAACATTACTTAGTTCCGGATATTAATTGTACTAATGCTGGCTGGCAATGATCACAATTGGAAGGTGAAGAAATATATTAAATTTTGATTGGAAAGCACTGAGCAAGAAGTGATAATGAAGACTTACTTTTTGCAATTGTACAAAGATTAATCCGTCAGAGACGGGTTCAGCTGCTTTGAGATGAAATGCTGGCGTCCAATTCAATGCTCTAAAGGGAAGTTCAAGGGCGAAAAAGTAACTTTCAAACGGTGCTTTCATATTTCATTTATCTCAAAGTTTCGTTACCACAAGTTCGAAAACTCCTATCTAGTTCACCTAATCTGTATATCATCTCACTGAATTCCGATTCCTTTCAATTCTGTTAAACACTAGTCAATTGCTAAGAAACCACGTAGAAAAAGAGTATTTTCTTATATTTGTCTAATTACTGCCGTCCAGTGGAAATATTGCCGCAAGGTTTACCGTTTAGAGAAAGTTAATTTTTCTCCGTAATCGTTGTTCACTAATGCTAGTTATTAAAGTACTTTAAGACATCCTCTGTTTATTTGTCAATTATATCATAGAAAGTACCCCTCAAATGGAGCAACTTCTGTCAAAAAGGATGCACGAACGTACACTCTCACTGGTAGTCGTTAGAAGTCACTTTGTAGGAGAGTGGTAGCTAATAGTAGATAATTGGTTCATTCATTTAGATTGTAAACATGTGTTCATCTCTTTCGTGTGCTGGATCTCAATTTTGAAATGAAATGTCACGTCCGTATTATTTGGATGTGGATTCCACGCAAAACTGGAGGTCCCATGCCTGTGCTCACAATATCAACGGTCACGTAATATTACAAGCTTGCTTGCTAGCTTGAAGAGATGATTGTTTTTCAGAATATTTATACTTGTCATTGTCTTATTTTGTAATGTAGTGAGTACACGATTACGTATTGTACTGTATGTGAAAGTTTTACATCTGCTACGGTATGTGTAACTGTCATCACTCGGTATTATTATTATTATTATTATTATTATTATTATTATTATTATTATTATTATTATTATTATTGGCCGCGCGGTTAAGGGAGCGCAGCTGTGCGTTTGCATCCGGGAGATATTGGATTCGAACACCATTGTCGGCAGCACTGAAGATGGTTTTCCGTGGTTTCTCATTTTCACACCAGGTAACTGTTGGGAATGTAGTACCTTAATTAAGACCACGGCCACTTCCCTCCCACTCCCAAGCCTTTCCTATCCTATCGTCGCCATAATACCTATCTGTGTCGGTGCGAAGTAAAGCAAATTTCAAAAATATAATAATAAGAAGAAGAAGAAGAAGAATGGCGCAGCCAGTTAGTCATTGTCTCTCTGTTTTCACCATGAATCCCGGCTAAGGTCGGTGACAATTGTGGGTTCTTAAATGTGGCAGTTATGGATCTTTTGGCTTTTGGTACGCTAGGTATCCTGTGGAACAAAATTTCAATATCCTAGCGTCTTATAAAATATGTAGCAATTGAAGGAGTATTAAACAAATAATAATAATAATAATAATAATAATAATAATAATAATAATAATAATAATAATAATAATACGTACTTTAAAGAGACACAAGAGTGGCAGAATTTCGCCTTGAAATGGGTTTTTAACGTCATAGTAAACTGACTGGCACAGGTCATTTGATCGTGCTGAGATGTGATCCTACGACCTTTAGCACTGAAGGCAAGGCAAGCACCTAACGAACTACACACTGTTGCCGGTCAGACACGCGATGTGTGTGTGTGTACATTTTATCCGTTTAAATTCGCGCTATCACAAATAGCTTTCCGGCGATGATGGGATTGGAAAGTGCCAAGACTAAAAAGAAAGCGGCCATGGTGTTAATAAAGGTACAGTCCCAGCATTAGCCTAATAAAGTTTCAGTCCCAACATTAGCCTAGTAAAATGAAATGGCGTATGGCTTTTAGCACCGGGAGTGTCCGAGGACATGTTCGGCTCGCCAGGTGCAGGTGTTTTGACTTAAACGCCCGTAGGGATCTGCGCGTCGTGATGAGGATGGATTGATGATGATGACGACACATACACCCAGCCCCCCGTGCCAGCGAAATTAACCAAAGAAGGTTAAAATTCCCGACCCTGCCGGGAATCGAACCAGGGACTCGTGTGACCAAAGGCCAGAACGCTAACCCTTTAGCCAGGGAACCGGACATTAGCCTAGTGTTCGAATGGGAAACCGCGGAAAACCATCTTCAGGGATGCCGATGGTGGAGTTCGAACCCACCATCTCCTGAGTGCAAGCTTACAACTACATGGCCCGCACCCATCTCACTCGATGTATGTATGCATGTATGTAGCGTGATCATAATGAGGACAAGTGGTTAAGTTAGCACGCCGTCTCCTCGTTCGAAAAATGCGAAGTCTGCGGCCAGCACATTATACACTCTTCCATTTAGAAAGTGTGGAACTAAATTGACTTCTAACGGATGCTATTAGCTTCATTACGTCTGTATGTGTGAAATTTTGTGCATGGATTAATATAAACCTCCGAGCTTCAAAGGCTGGACCCTCAAGGTCCCCGAGTTCCGCATGTGGAGCTGGTTCAAGGATGTCAGTATGTGAAAGGAAACACCTTTCATTTCATGTCCAGTTAATGAGCTCACCATTAAAAAGCGCGACCCGTAAGTAGCGGCAACACAACTGTTCTCGTTTGCTATTCTTTGTTCAGGGAGAAGAAAGAGGACACGGTTGTCATCAGTAAGGAAACTGCCGCTACTTCCTGAACGAGTCAGGATGTCAGAAATAATACAACATAACTCAGGTGCATATCAATGGATAGTACTTCTTTCTGTCTACATCTAAGTGTAGGAAGACTTTACCAATATTCCAACATCAGTTGCCGAGAAGTCAAGTCCTCCCTAAGGACTTCGAAACTGCACCATTCGTAAATTCTAAGACCAATTAATAGTCCTTGTTTAACGAGTCTTGTCGTAAGTCGAACTATAAGTTGGATAGAACACTGAGCTACTTTTATGACAAATCCTGAAAGAAGCTGGGAACAAGATGGTGAAAATAGTCGCCTAAAAAGAGTTCGTCGTGGTCTATGAAAATTAATCTGCAACAGCATAACCTATACATAGGATTACAATTGAAAGTAAAGAAAACCGGGCGAGATGGCCGTGCATTCAGGGGCACGCGGCTGTGAGCTTGCATCCGGGAGATAGTGGGCTCGAATACCACTGTCGGCAGCCCTGAAGATGGTTTTCCGTGGTTTCGCATTTTCACACTGGACAAATGCTCGGGCTGTACCTATGTTAAGTCCACGGCCGCTTCCTTCCAACTCCTAGGCTGTTCCTATCCTATCGTCGCCATAAGGCCTATCTGTGTAGGTGCGACGAAAAGCAACTAGCGAAAGTAAATAAAAGCTATTTCGATCATGATAAGCAGTGAGATTTAAATATACTGTCTCCTGTGTCCATTGGAAGCGCTTAGACACACTGAATTACCCTGATTGTTTGTGTTTCCAAAATAATACGTGCTCTAAGTTGAATCGTTTGAGAGGTTGTTACGTCATTTGCAGTGTCTAACGTCAAGCTCCAGGCTATCTGTCTCAATTCTAGATCCATGTAATGCTACAGTCACACACATTGCTACAGGGTCCATCATAACACAGCTTCTGCATTTCTAGACACACATGTGAAGGGGGCTGATAACAACAGATGCCCGAACCATCTAATATAACAGAACAAAAATGCATAGGCCTGCAAAACTGAGGTCACTGAAAATAAATATTTGAACTGATTTATAGATATTTGGTGTGCCGATTTTATGTGTGACCTCTATCACATATGAATTTTTCGGAAAGGTAATGTAAAAATAAGGGAAAGGAGTAAATTAATACATAAAAATTTGCCAGCAGAAAACAGTTCCTATAACTTAATTACCTTTATAAACCCAGATAATGCGTTCTTCGCTTTCCTGCAAAGCTCATTCCGGTACTTCTCCTGTCATCATCGGCTTGTGGATACCATCTCACACAGTGATCTAGTTATAACTGAGCTAAAACGGAAAATCCGATGCAGTTGTGGATGTAAAGCAACAATATAGCATACCATCTAATCATTCTTTTACCAGGCGAGTTGGCCGTGCGGTTAGGGTCACGCAGCTGTGAGTTCGCATCCGGGAGATAGTGGGTTCGAACCACACTGTCGGCAGCCCTGAAGATGGTTTTCCGTGATTTCCCATTTTCACACCAGGCAAATGCTGGGGCTGTACATTAATTAAGGTCAAGGCCGCTTCCTTCCCATTCCTAGGCCTTTCCTGTCCCATCGTCGCCATAAGACCTACCTGTGTCGGTGCGACGTAAAGCAAATAGCAAAAAAATCTTTAATTACAGTACTAGGAAGAAGAAATAGGAGGGTTGGCCGTGGTGTGAGAATACATTTTAATTTTCAGGATACATCACTCCCAGGATAAAGACAAAATTAAAGTATTCCTCAAAACTATTGTGACGAACTGAATTCTCCTGAACTATTTTTTTTTTTTTTACAATTTGCTTTTCGTCGCACCGACACAGATAGGTCTTAGGACGACAATGGGATAGGAAAGGGCAAGGAGTGGAAAGGAAGCGATCGTGCCTGGTGTAAAAATGCAAAACCACGGAGAACCATCTTCAGGGCTGCCGGCAGTGGGGATCGAAACCACTACCTTACCATTTAGTATATTAATAATAATAATAACAATAATGCTATTTGCTTTATGTCCCACTAACTACACTTTTACGGTTTTTAGAGACGCCGAGGTGCCGGAATTTAGTCCCGCGGGAGTTCTTTTACGTGCCAGTAAATCTACCGACACGAGGCTGACGTATTTGAGCACCTTCAAATACCACCGGATTGAGCCAGGATCGAACCTGCCAAGTTGGGGTCAGAGGGCCAGCGCCTCAACCGTCTGAGCCACTCAGCCCGGCCCATTTAGTATAGTGAGAATAGCTGGAGTAGATCGAGATGTTGAACCGCAGTCACCTACAATTTTATCACAACCTGTTCTGAAAAGTGAAGGTTCTTATAAGGAACTTCTACGTTCACCAGGTGAATTCAGAACGCACCGTACTGACGATACAATCTCTATTAACATAATTACAGTCTCTGCATTTCAAGATTGCATGATATGACGTCTGCAGCTGCGGCTGGAAAGTAATATATGAATAATGGCAAGAGAGAATGGGAATTAGTTGAAGCACGCGTTACGTCCATTGAAGGTAGTTGGTTATATCTTCCCTCTCTCACATACAGTATATCCGACCTGTGTAGTTAATGAATGCTCTATGTGTGCATCACTATGTAGTTATTATCAGTGGTCATCCACTTATGAGCAGAAACACACCCTGGTGTGTGTGTTGTGATACACATAGTGTCTACGTGTACTTTAGGCAAGGAATTGGTCGAAAAGTAGCAGAGGCCTATGAGAAGGCAGTGTCCCTGTATTTTCCAGGAAGTGAAATGGAGATACTCTGGAGAATCATCTAGTTGATGGTCGACGGTGAATTTTACTTCCAGTGATGCGCTGTCCCATTTCCTGATAGGTAGTAAACCATTAAAGTTGAAAGAAGAAATGCACTTGAGCCTCAGTATTATTCCCTTGGCTCGGGGACTGGCCTCATGTGTTGTTCACAATATCCTTGAAGTTCATATACCACACACAGCACTATTTTTCACCGCATTAATACGCAGTTTCCTATACACGGCAGGTGCCGCCCACCCTCATCGGAGGGTTTGCTTAATAAGGGCTGCACCAATCTAGCAATAGCCACACGAAATTATTATTATTATTATTATTATTATTATTATTATTATTATTATTATTATTATTATTATTATTATTTCAACGAATCCTTCAACCATTCGACGTCGGGCCTCAGTTCTGTCCCACGCCAAATAGCTTACTTCGTTCTGGTCTTTTCCACGGTACTTCGCAGTTTCACTGACCATCTAATCCCAGTCCATCTGTGGATGTCCCTTTCTTCTGGATTCCTTTTGTCTAGGCCCTAATACTGGTTTTGATTTCCTTTCACTATCCTGCGGACCAGATAACCAAAACGTTCAATGACCTCTTATCAATGTCATCCTCTGCGGATGTTATTCCTAGCTCTTCCCTTATAGCTTTGTTCCGTTTCCCATCTCTTCTAGTCTTGATGTAAGGTCGACTTAGGTATTCCTTGAAATGGAATGAAATCGTTCTCTAACAGTTTTAACTCTACAGAATCCATTATTTGACCGTAGGTGATAAAGAAACTGAAGACTTTAATTATCTGTGCCAGAACTGGGGATAAAATCCATCTGCAATAAGAATGAATATATGTGTAGAAAGGAAATTATGTCTTGACACAAGTGCGGCTAAAGGAACTGGATCGGATGCAGCAACAGCAGAAAGATGTCCGTAAGAGAGTTTTATTTAGCATTACGGGTAACTAAAATAGTGTAGTTCAGTTTGTATCCATTACTCCTTTTCAGAGGCTTGTGACATCATGATCGAGTGCTTAGTGCGTGTTAATTCTATCTGATAACCTATGTGCCTGTGGTGTGTACTCTGGTGTGTTTGATCGTAATTAATTGAAATCAAGATTGGGAAAGAACACGCTTTAGCCTGTACCATTCCGGCATAGTAAAGTGAATAAAACCGAGGAAACTACTTGTGGGACAGTCGAGAGTATGATTTGAACCCATATCCCATACCGCTTCTCAGTTATCTTTACCTGGACTCGTTCCACCTCTCACAATAGGATTTAATTCTCTGTGCCAGAACTGGGAATAGAATCTAGAACAGCATCGCGGGGATATACCTTAGATTGGCATAACTTACCTGTAATAAAAATGAAGACATGTGCATAAAGGAAATTAAATCTGACATACTAATGGCATTTCACTAAGCAGCTGGCCTAGGTAAGTATAAGCTCCCTCGAGTACCTCAATTCCGACCAGCTCCGTAGCAATTTTGGTTTGACGCACACGTTATATGTTCAAATTCCGGCGAAATCGGTTGACATTTAATACAGTAGATTTATTCACCCGTCAAATAACCTATTTTTTAGGTCTGGTGTCTGTTATAATTTATAACAAAGCAAGGGATATCAAGCATGTGGCATACTACTATATTTAGTTCTACTTACCTCTGAAGAGCGTCGGGATGGTATAGCGCTGGCTTTCTCAGCTGACGTTGGTAGATGCCATCCTGACTCAGACCGGTGGTATTTGAAGATGCTGCAATACGCCAGCCTCGTGTTGGTAGATTTACTGGCACCTAAAAGAACTTCTGTGGAGCAAAATTCCAACGCCTTGCCATAAAGGTATTTAGGGAAACTTAATTTTATTCTTGTGATCTTCGTTGAAGGATCGTAATTTGTACCGTGTACAGTTTAAAATATGCCCTACTCTCGTTCCACTTGCTGAGGTGCTTGATAAAACACTTATTTTCGCTACATTGAGAGACCTAATCTCTGCATTCTAATTACAATATTTTACACAACAAGAAGTTCTATTCAACACATTGGCATTGTATGTAAACTAGCTGATAGCGTAGGTAACCTTACTCAAGGTCGTCATAGCCTACATTCTTACCTTCTTATAGTTTAAATTTACTACACCCACTAACTCTTGACGATGAAGTTATTTATATCTTATAGTCTCTATCATTCTATTTAACAGATCATAATACAGTTACCGATCGTAATACGACAAGCCTTGAGAGGAATGACAAAGCTAAAGCTCAGTTTTGCTTGTGAGTAGTGCAGTTATGTGTGACATACCTTGGATCTACATTGTCTGTGATTAGTATCACTATGCGAAGAACACCATGATTCTTCGTTACCTGTGATTAGTACTACTATAGGAGAAACGTCATGGTTCTGCTTTACCAGTCATTAGTACTATTATGAGGGGCTAGTGACCTGGACTTTGGACCCAATTTGGACAACAAGCGTCATCCCAGAAAATAAGGTATTGTGAATTAGATCCACTGATTCTTTTTGATTCATGGTCATTTTTTTCATCATCATTCGTTTTATATTCTAGTCAGTGGATACATTTTGTATGTTTAATTCTCGTTCTATTTCGTTGAATCTCGTACCATTAGGGACCGATCACCTAGCTGTTAGGCCTCTTTAAGCAACAAGCATCATAATCATCAAAGCTCAGTTTGATTTTGAGTACCAGTGGTCAGTTTGAAAATCGCCCGAAACCTCAAGGGAAATAGAGGTGCTCCTGTGTCCCCTGGGCGTGACCAGTCAAGGACATTATTACCAACTGCTCACCAAGACGGCCACATTTCTACTCCTGATCAGAACCTGGAGATTCAAAAATCGTCGTTGCGCCTTGCAAAAATCGCTACGTGAAATGTTTTAGCTTCGAACATTGTGCGAAAATTGTCAAGGAGTCCTCGCTCTTCGTAACATATGTGCTGCGGGTCAGTATTTCTCCAAACATATTATCACATAGCGATTTTCGCAGGCGCAACGACGAATTATTTGCCGCTTTCTCTGCAATGTGCTTTACGTCGCACTGACACAGAGAAGTCTTATGGCTACGATGCGATAGGAAAGGCGTAGGAATGGGAAGGAAGCAGCCGTGGCCTTAATTTAGGTACAGCCCCAGCATTTGCCAGGTGTGAAAATGGGAAACCACGGAAAACCATCATCAGGGCTGTCAACAATCGGGTTCGAACTCACTATCTCCCGAATGCAAGCTCACAGCTGTGCGCCCCTAATCGCATGGCCAACTGGCCCAATATATTTGTCGTTAATGTCAGATTATTTCTCCTTTGAAGGTACCCTTTATGCTCAGGCTGAGCATCAGTTGTCCCCATGAAGCTGAGTAAAACCCGTTAGAGAACCGGAGATCGAACCCGGCACCTTCCGTATAGTAATATGCATTGTTAATCTTTCGACTATGGAGTATGAGACATCAGAATATTTCCGCAATAAAATCATTCTATGTAACTTACAACAATTCAAATCATTACACCGAAAGAGCTGGCTGCAGGGTACAGGCTCGTTTAGCTGTAAGCTTACATTCGGGAGATATCCGGCTCCATGGTTAAATGGTTAGCGTGCTGGCCTTTGGTCACTGGGGTCCCGGGTTCGATTTCCGGCAGGGTCTTGAATTGTAACCATAATTGGTTAATTTCGCTGGCACTGGGTCTGGGTGTATGTGTCGTCTTCATCATCATTTCATCCTCATCACGACGCGCAGGTCGCCTACGGAAGTCAATTCAAAAAACTTGCACCTGGCGAGCCGAACTTGTCCTCGGACACTCCCGGCACTAAAAGCCATAAGCCTTTTTCATTTCATTTCATCCGGGAGATGGCAGGTTCGAACCTCACCGTCGGCGGCCCTGTACCAGTCACTATAATTAAGACTACGATCGCTTCCTTCTCGAACCCCATCCTTCCCAATCCCACTGTCGCTGAAAACCTCTCTGTGTTAGTTCGAATTTAAAGCACCTGCAAAAACAAACAAAATACAAAACAATCGTACACTGAGTAGTTTCCGATAAACCTGTTAATAATAACACAACAGATTGATTAACATAAATAAGACCCTAAAAGATGATGAATTTGCCGAGAATATTATACTTACACATTTTATTCATTTGGTCATCGTGTCATTAATTTAGGAAACATCCTCAATGATTTGTTGAATATAACACTTGTCTGCTTCCTTGTGGATTGACAAGAAATTAGAGGAGCTCAGACGGTCGAGCGCTGGCCTCCAGACATTAAATTGGCAGGTTCGATTCTGGCTCAGTCCGGTTGTATTTGAAGGTGCTTAAATACGTCAAATTCGAATCGGTAGATTTACTGCCACGTAAAATAAATCCTGCGGGACAAACTTCCGGCACCTCGACGCCTCCGAAAACCGTACCGTGAATGTAATTAGTGGAACTTAAAACCAGTAACATTAGGTTATAACAAGAAATGAAGTGAGTTGGGTGGCCTATGGCGCAGGAGCAGCTAGTCGCAAGTAACACTGTCACTGAATTGACGAGCTCCTTCCAAAGCAGGTCGAACATCAAAACGCGCACATTCCGGCGCCTAGGAACATTTTCCCACAAATTCCGAACAAGTTTCTCTTTATACAAAAGAAATAAGAAGTTGTACAATCCGATGACGAAAATGTTTGAATAAAAATTTTTCAGGTGAATTTTGGAAATAAATGTAATCCATACGGACCCAGACGCTTGAAATAAGAATTTTAAAAACGGTGACCACAATAGTAAAAGCTGAAAATGTTTTTGTTCAGTATGAATACTTGAATGGTCAGCGTAATGATGTTCGGTTCAGAAGGTTTCGGGTGCGATTACCGGACGGGTCGGCGATTCTAGTCGCGTCTGGTTGTTTCCTCTAGCTCGGGAGATGAGTGTTTGCGTTCGCTTCAATAAACGTCTTAATTTACATAAAACACATCACACTACAAATCACTACAGAAAAGTCCGGCTTCATGGCTATGATTAGCGTGCAGGCGTTAGGTCGGACGAGTTCTGGGTTCGATTCCTCGCAGGGTCGGGAATTTTAATCATAATTGGTTACTTTCGCTGGCACGGGGATTGCGTGTAGGCCGATGTGTCGTCTTCATCATCATTTCATCCTCATCACGACGCGCGGGTCGTCTACGGGCGTCCAATCAAAAGACCTGCACCTGGCGAGCCGAACTTGTCCTCGGACACTCCCGGCACTAAAAGCCATACGCCATTTCGGTTACCAGAGAAAAATGCAATAGTGAGTACATCCCTCCACGGAGCGTTGGCGTCACGAAAGGCTGCAAAACTGGGCAGTGCCGAAACCACGTAATTGGAAAAAGGCCAGAAAGAAGTAAAAAATACATGAAAACCGATCAAACACTCCATGAAGGCAGTGCGATGGAAGATTGTTCAGCGGAGTCTCTAGTGAGGAAGCACCGAGCTCGATAGCTCCAGTCGCTTAAGTCCGGCCAGTATCCAGTATTCGGGAGATAGTGGGTTCGAACTCCACTGTCGGCAGCCCTGAAGATGGGTTTCCGTGGTTTCCCGTTTTCACACCAGGCAAATGCTGGGGCTGTACTTTAATTAAGGCCACGGCCGCTTCCTTACAACTCCTAGGCCTTCCCTGTCCCATCGTCGCCATAAGACCTATATGTGTCGGTGCGGCGTAAAACAACTTGTAAAAAAACTAGCGAGGAAGCAAAATAAAGTTTTTTTAAAAAAATGACCAGCAATTTTCTAATTCGCTTCCACTAGCGAGGAAGCAAAATAAAGTTTTTTTAAAAAAATGGCCAGCAATTTTCTAATTCGCTTCTACTCATTATTCACACGGCATGTCTAGTGTTTCTAGCCGTGAAATGTTATGTAAATAGTACGAAAACCCATGGCGCAACAGCCCTGAAGGGCCATGGCCTACCAAGCGACCGCTGCTCAGCGCGAAGGTCTGCAGATTACAAGGTGTCGTGTGATAAGCAGGATGGATCCTCTCGGCCGTTATTCTTGGCTTTCTAGACCGGGGCCGCCATCTCACCGTCAGATAGCTCCTCAATTTTAATCACGTAGGCTGAGTGGACCTCGAACCAGCCCTCAGATCCAGGTAAAAATCCCTGACCTGGCCGAGAATCGAACACGGGGCCTCCGGGCAAGAGGCAGGCACGCTACCCCTACACCGCGGGGCCTGCAAAATAATAATAATAATAATAATAATAATAATAATAATAATAATAATAATAATAATAATAATATACCAGGCGAGTTGGCCGTGCGGTTAGGGGCGCGCAGCTGTGAGCTCGCATCCGGGAGATGGTGGGTTCGAACCCCATTGTCGGCAGCCCTCATGATGGTTTTCCGTGGTTTCCCATTTTCACATCAGAAATATGCTGGGGCTGTACCTTAATTAAGGCCACCGCCGCTTCCTTCCCATTGCTAGGCCTTTCCTGTCCCATCGTCGCCATAAGACCTATCTGTGTCGGTGCGACGTAAAGCAAATGACAATAATAATAATAATAATAATAATAATAATAATAATAATAATAATAATAATAATAATAATAATAATAATAATATTAATATGTTGATTTTTACTAATATGAGCATGAAAAAGCTTGGGTGACTGACCAGAAATAATATTTATTTTAATGAACAAATGTATTAAGGATGCCTTTGCTGGCGGGACCTAGTGTTTACAGTGCACTATGTCTTCTGGTATGGGCTAGAGCAATATTGTTACTCTCATTGATCTGTCTCAGCTTTATCCTTGGCTTTGACAAAATGAAAGGGACTGAGGTATGAGTGATGCTAGTAATGCCATTCCTTCTGCAGCCAGTCCCTGCTATGAATGGTGTGAAAATATTGCTCGTAGGGTCGGTTGGTGCATGCATTTCAGTGGGCTTGGAAGACTGATATGTAATAGCAACTTCTGGCTCGGTGAGGAAAGCAACGGGAAACTACCTCACTCCTCATTTCCCTAGTACGCCTTTTCAGTGATGCGTAGGCCATCTATGACAGCTGATGGCGGAGCTGTTGAGGATTCAGCCAGCCTTCGTGCTGAGGACTAAACATACAACATACATGTCTTAAGGAAATTAAAACAAATCAGGCATTCTCCGGTAAATGGAGATAATGTGACGTCATTCCCAGAGTGCATGTCTTTGACATATACGTCCTAGGAAGTAATGTGTCTTGTAATCAATCGATCAGTTCGTAACAAACGGTCCGCTTGAATTTTAGAAAGGCGGAACTAGCAACAGCAGGATGCAGGCTAATGCATACTGCAGTTTCTCTCAAAGTGGACATAGCCTTGTACATGTAGCCCTCATTTGGGTGATTTACTCTTCATACATCTTGAATATGAGACAATACTCTACCACGCAACGCGAAACAAGCCGGACAGCTTCGAGAGCGCTATTACGAAACGAATTGTGAAGAACACTGCTGACTGTGTCCTGGTAGTTATTGTTGATTTTATTGGACCTAATCCACAATGGAGTTAGGCACTACGGTTGGCGGAAAGGATGTAAGCATAGGATCCAAAATAAATACAGAATTTAGAAATAAATCACTGTATTGTTGCTGATTTATTTCAGCGGCTAGAGACATCTAAATGCTATCCATACAGTCTGTCGTTTTGGTGTTGATGTGTTGTTACTGAAATTACTTAGGTTCAAGGTCTCGTCCTTGGAAATGAGACCTGGTCATGGGAATCTGTCCTTGGACTCTATATTTCCACTTCAATTGCGGATCTGGATAACGGAGGTGGGTCGAATATTCGCTGTACTTTCTGCTTCTGTTAGCTGAGAATGATGCTTACGAATTCCATGTTAAGATTAGAATTATGTTAATGAATGACCGTCGAGTAAGTAGTGACGATGTTTAGATATTTTCACACGGGACATAGCACCTCAAATTAGAAAAATCTCACCTGCATTGTCCTAGATAGAGCTAAGAATTAAGGGGAAGCTTCCCACAATGTTCTGCTATCTCTATGACGTGCGGCAGCTGTCGGACAGGAATGAACGTAAGCCTGAGCAATAAATTCTTCTTTGTATTAAGACAGATGTGTACGTCAAATAATACAGATCTGTGTGCGTCCGTCTGAAGTCGGAAGCAGTTACAACTTCAACTTTCTCCATTTGCTGACACCAGATGGTTTGAGTTGAGATAGTGCATATCTTTGTTCACATCGCCATGACTCCTTTCGTGCAGCTTTCAACCACTTGTTATTTCACGACAAAAGTAAAAGCAATCATACTCATCTTCATTCTTGTTGCATCACTTACTCGAGGTTATGTTTATATGGACAGTTGTTTGCTCAAAGCCAACTGCAGACGTAGGACTTTTCCTTTCGGAAATGTTTACTGTATTCTCCTCTTGGCCGATCTCTGGTCACAACCAACAATAGCTGCCCAGAGCTCACTTGCAACCCATCGCTACAGGAAGTCTCTTTGTGTGTTTATGTAAAATAATAACAGAAAAATAGCTTTGTCTAGCCCACCAAGTGCAGACATTCCAATTTAACGCCGTTTAGGCTGCCTGCGAGTCACTGTCAACGTTTTGTTTTCTATCACACGGCACAAAACCCGGATCTCTGTTGGGCGATCTAAGGCTGAGTTTATAAACTATATGTGTCACCAGAGATCGTACGAGATGGAGCGTCGAACAGACATTTTCCCACCCTTCAAGAATCCGGTAACCTCTGTCAGGTCTGAACTCGCGATCATGCGATTCAGAGGCAAACAGTCTACTACCGATCCACAGAGGGAGTTGTATGTTTAGGTATTGTACGAATATTCACGTTCTTTGTTCCTCTTAAACATGCTATAAACAAGCAGGTTACAAAATAACGTCAACTCTCTCGAATATGCATAGCTTTCCGAGGACACAGCGCCAGTAATGCTATCCGGCGGCTCGCGGTTATAACTACCCTACTTACAGCTCTCGTCCACTCCTATTGCCTGCTATGAACCAGAGATCTCGAAATTTCACTTGTATACGAAAAAAGTATTGTTTTTAAGTTTCAAAGGAATTATGAAACAGGTTTTCAAGTACAAAATGTTTGATCTGTTGTTATAACATTTTGTTAGTCACGAGATGAAATGGCGTATGGCTTTTAGTGCCGGGATATCCCAGGACGGGTTTGGCTCGCCAAGTGCAGGTCTTTCTATTTGACTCCCGTAGGCGACCTGCGCGTCATGATCAGGATGAAATGATGATGAAGACAACACATACACCCGGCCCCCGTGCCATTGGAATCAACCAATTAAGGTTAAAATCCCCGACCCTGCCGGGAATCGAACCCAGGACCCTCTGAACCGAAGGCCAATACGGTGACCGTTCAGCCAACGAGTCGGACAGTCACGAGATAAGGCATGAGAACTGACATCCATTTTAGACCTACAGCTACCACTTACACTTATGTGATACTGTCTGCAATTTTCAGACAAGGCATGAAAAGTGACAACTGTATCCATTAAAAGTAATGACGACATATATGTTATTTTCTGTAAATTAAAGTTTAGACGAAGTATTACTGTAACAATTTACATACAACTGTAGGCCATGCAAACATATTTCCACTTAGGCATACATACATTCTATTCCTTTTGTAATTAGAGATAAGGTATGTACAGTGACAACTATACATAGGCCTATACCATAATTACATAAATAATTATATATTATGTAGATCCACATGCAAATTAAAATGAACTCACACATGTGTTGCTTCCTGTAATTTGACATATGTGTTTTTCTGTTGAGATGTATAGTAATCATTTGTTTTATTTACAAAGGCTTTATTGAGGACTGCAAAATGTTTATGTGCGAACAAGTAATAATAATTTGTCACACATGTGTCATGTACGCTAACATTTCAACTCATACTCACATCTCTTTACTTTTCGGAAATCTGTGGAAAGACTTTGACGCACTCCGCCGTCTGTAATTATTACAACCACATATGGCACAAATACTGCCTCTTCCAGTCGTTTTTCCTTAAAACAATGAAATGTTATTCACACGACATTGTATTACTTCACAGCTGTTGCTAGCTTACAGTTACAGTCGCTGTCGCACGTTTTCATGCCTGCTTTCCGCTATTATCTTTATAACCTCTTTGGTATAAATATAGAATTTGTCGAAACATTTGTAGCAAACTCATGAGATCAAAACAAGAAAAAATATTCTTACAGATATAATAAATCCTTCAATGCGCTGCTACTGCACATGGCCGCTACCATACTGACGTTTTTGTCGTCCGTCGTCGGTTTTGTTCACCGACGAGGCCAAATTTGGAAAGGTTTGCATCACAAACTTGCATAACACACACACATGGGCAGTTGAAAATCCCCATGGTACGGCCGTCGCTAATTAGCGCTTTGGACGCAATGTGTGGCATTATCCATAATCAACTGATGCTACCTCGGCAGCTGAATGACCAGAGTATCTGACTTTGGGACACGCTGCCTGTACTGCTGGGACATGTGCCTCTAGCAGTTCACCGTGCCATGTGGTTCATGCAAGATGAGGCTCCAACGCACTTTAGTTTGCATTTACGGTGGCTTTTTGACAACACCTTCCCGCACCGGTGGATCGAACAACGAGGTCCAATGCATTGGCCTACTCCGTGTCCTGACATTAATCCTCCGGTATTTTTCCCGTGAGGACACATGGAAAATGTGGTGTACGCTACTCCGCTCAACATCAGCGTATTAATAACATCCGTGCAGCTGTTCGATATGATCCAGATATCTTCGAGCTAACCGTCGCATGTAACTCAGTAACAACGCGCTGTATGACATATGTTCATAGCGGCATTTTTTCTCGTGTTAGTCCCATGAATCAAACCGGGACGCTTGTTGCAAATGTATGGATACACCCTATGTTTCCGACTAAAGTGCTTTGGTCCGAGATCGTCAAAATTAGAATTACTATCGAGGCCTGGTATAGGTCTTTCGAATTGCCGCCTATAGGCGACCTGTGTGTCTGTGCGCATGGAGCCCTACCTACGACGAATTCTAATTTTGAATGCGTCACATACACCCTACCTATCAATCAGAGGAATTAAGCAATTAATGTTAAAATCCCTGACGCGGTAGGGAATCGACCCTGGGGCCCCTTGGACGACAGGCCAATACGTTAACGATTTAGCCATGAAGCCGACAAGGTTAGGGTACAGTCCCAGCATTTTCTGGTGTTAAAACAGAAAAATATTTTCAGTACCACCAACGGTGGGGGGTTCTAACCTATCATCAGTCCCGAATGCAACTTTACAGCTGCATAACCCTTTCTGTGTAGCAAATTCAGTCGGTAAAATAATATAAGGCCAAATTTTGTAGAAGGTGGTGTTAAAGAAGACAAAGAAAGGTTCTTTCCATCTCAAACGTCATTTCAATGTTTCGTCGGTCGTGAAAGTCTGGATGAAAACCCCCACCTATCGCGCTCCCGCCCAGATGAACTTGGTCTACCATGCTATCGTTGCTCAGCCAGAAGATGTGCAGATTACGTTACGCCCGGTATTCTTGGCTTTTTAAACCAGGACCGCTATCTCTCCGTCAAACAGCTCCTCAATTGTTCTCGCGCAAGCAGATTGGACCTCGAACCAGCCCTCATATTCAAGTATATATCCCTGACCTGGCGGGGAATCGAACAAGGGACCTTCGGTCCCAGACCGCTAGACCGACGAAAGTATGGCTGAGGTAAACCTGGTATAGATTTCTCACTTCTGTATGCAGCAGAAATGCCACTGTAATTATGGACAACGCGATGCTCTCGAGAATTGTCCTCATATGCTGCAAAGTGGACGACCTAGCTAAACCTCACATTCACTGAGGTATCTGATATGGGCCAAGGAGATGACAATATATAATTTCGTGTGGCTGTTTCTAGCCGAGTGTAGCCCTTGTAAGGTAGACCCTCCGATGAGGGTGGGAGGCATCTGCCATGTGTAGGTAACTGCGCGTTATTGTGGTGGAGGATAGTGTTATGTGTGGTGTGTTAGTTGCAGGGATGTTGGGGACAGTACAAACACCTAGCCCCCGAGCCATTGGAATTAACTAAGGAAGGTTAAAATCCCCGATCCGGCCGGGAATCGAACCCGAGACCCTCTGAACCGAAGCCAACGAGTCGGACGGAGATGACACTAATTCGTAAACAAGAAGTATGTGACCATAAAGCTGTAAATCGAATACCATTCTACATATGAACGACCAACGCCTGTCGGGAAGGACGAGCGCTCCCCTGCAGTCTACGACTCTCCATCAACTCCGTGTATTAAATTCATTCTATAACTTCTTCCTGCACGTGCTCGACATTTGAAAGTTCACTTTCTAGCCGAGTTATCTAGAGAGAGAAATGTGGTGAGAAGGAGGCACCGCTCCTGCAGGACAGGTTTCAAGAGTTCAGGAAGTGCTTGCTTCATTATTGATGCAATGGGAAGACTCCGAGTAATAATGAACACATATACCTTGTCCAATTTTTTCGCTGACGAAGAGCGTAATGATGAGGATGTAATGCCTTTTGACATACAAGATCGATTGGACTCCATTGCCGGGTAATTAGACTCAAGAATCCCTTGCGGGAAGTACCTGCAGAGAAACCGCCATTCAATCTTTTCCTCTTGCTGGACAACTAACCAACCCTTACAGGTTTGTTGCGCTCAGTGGCTCAGACGGTAAAAGCAGTAGTTTCTTGAGTCTAAGTTGGGGTGGGGGTGGGGAGGCGGTGGTGTTCAATCACGACTCAGGCCGGTGGTATTTGAAGGTTCTAAAATAAGTCAGCTTCATACCGATAGATTTAAAGGCACGTAAAAGAACTCCTGCGGGACCAACTACGGGCATGTCAACGTCTATGAAAACCGTAAAAGTAGCTGGTGAAACTTCAAATTTTTATTATGATTATTATTATTATTATTATTATTATTATTATTATTATTATTATTATTATTATTATTATTGATGATGCTCGTTGTTTTAAGGGGCCTGACATCGAAGGTCACCGGCCCCTTTTTATTATTATTCTTTTTATTATTATTATTATTATTATTATTATTATTATTATTATTATTATTATTATTATTATTTACAGGTTTTCGGTGACACGAGGTCGGAGAGACCGTGGCCTTAATTGACGTACAGCCCCGGCCTTCACCAGGTATAAAAGTGACAAATCATGGGAAACCGTTTCAGGACTGCCGACAGTGAAGATCGGACCCCCCCCCCCCCACCCACTCCACCCTTGAATGCAATCTTGCATCTATACGACCCATGCCGTGTAGTTATCTCATTCGGCCAAAATTCAGTGGCTCGGTATTAAGATGAGGTGGAATTCTAACGTTGATCCCATCAGTCGATTCCCGTCAAGAAATCCAGCAAGTAGTTAAGAGACTTCCACATGACCTTGGTATTCACTCACCCTGCACCAGAAAACGAGTAGCAGATTAATTCCTGGAGGCATAGGACTAACTATTGTTTCCCACTTACTGCTGAGTTTACTGATAGTGGCAGCCTGTGCGGAGATGGTCGATATCTTGCTTGATAGTGGGTTCGAACCCCACTGTCGGCAGCCCTGAAGATGGTTTTCCATGGTTCCCAATTTTCACACCAGGCAAATGCTGGGGCTCGATTTGTTCTGGGCGATTTCCGACAAAAGAGTAGCGTTACAAAAATGTTGCAAAGTTTGGGCTGGGAAGACTTGGGAGAAAGGAGACGAGCTGCTCGACTAGGTGGTATGTTCCGAGCTGTCAGTGGAGAGATGGCGTGGGAGGACATAAATGGACGAATAAGTTTGAGTGGTGTCTTTAAAAGTAGGAAAGATCACATTATGAAGATAAAGTTGGAATTCAAGAGGTCAAATTGAGGCAAATATTCGTTTATAGGAGGGGAGTTAGGGATTGGAATAACTTACCAAGGGAGATGTTCAATCAATTTCTAATTTCTTTGCAATCATTTAAGAAAATGCTAGGAAAACAAGAGATAGGGAATCTGCCACCTGGGCGACTGCCCTAAATGCAGATCAGTAGTGATTGAATGATTGATTGATTGTTAAGGCCACGGCCGCTCCCTTCCCACTCCTATGCCTTTCCTATCCCATCGTCAGCATAAGACCTATCTGTATCGGTGTGATGTAAAGCAGTTGTAAAAAAGAGCGAAAAATGTTCTCCGGCTCGGGGACTGGGTGTTTGTAGGTTTGTCTTAATACACTTCCCTTCGTCTATATTCAACACACGACCAAGCACCACAAAAACACGCAATAGCGGATACATCCCTCCACATAGGATTCACGTCAGGAAGAACATCCGGCCATAAAAATTGAGTCAAATCCAGAAATGCCTGGTGGGAAATGGGAAACCACGGAAAAGAGGACTTGTCCATACGTAGTTAAAATCCTCTGCCCGGCCGGGAATCGAAGTTGGGGCTCTCTGAACCAAAGGCCAGTAAACTGAACGTTCTGGAATGCAATTATAGAATAAGGTCGGTCTACCATATGCCATGACTCACGTGCTACGATAATTCAGAGAACGTACATGAAAAGGAAAGAGAATAAGCTAAAAAAAGGATGATGAAGGGAAATGCGTGCGTGCCAACAAGAGGGACAGGAATCATTTTATCTTCTTCTTCTTCTTTTCCTACTGTTTTTCCCACATCTGTGTGGTCGCGGCTGCGAACTGTGTCGCACGTGTGGATTTGGTCCTGGTTTACAGCCGAATGCCCTTCCTGATGCCAACCCTATATGGAGGGATGCAATCACTATTGCGTGTTTCTATTATGAATATGAAGAGAAAGTATTGGGACAAACACAAACACCCAGTCCCCGGGCCAGAAGAATTAATCAAAGGCGATTAAAATTCCCGACCTAGCCGGGAATCGAACCCGGGACCCTCTGAACCGAAGGCTTCACCGCTGACCATTCAGCCAATGAACCGGACTCATTTTATCTTCTTCCTGATGATAAAATTGGGAAAATATGTAATGCCATAATCAGAATGGCTAACAATGTAACTCCTCTCATCAAACTCATAGATAACCGTCGCTGTGGCCATTACCTGAAGACATGGCGCTATTATGATCATTCATCATGAGTTAATGCCACATGAAAATTCTCACAGTAATATCCAGCCATTAGGAAGCACTTCAGTTTCACAGTGACGCCTCCTAAAACAGAAATTTCGTGTACAGTTCTTGTTAGTGTTACTTTGCCCCACAAAATTGCAGATCGTTAACTCCAATGAAGCCGCGTAACCGTACGGATCACTTTCTACGTGGGCCCTCTTTAGCAAGGCCACGCTGATACGGCTATATAAAAGGGAAAACAATAGCGCATGGACGCTAAGAAAGTGGTCTTTCTGATGTAATAATGATTTACAGTGTAATGGACGTTCCGGCAATGCGTACAGGCTGTAGGTTCGGCAGATCACGAGATGCAGTAGAGAAAGTCGTACTAGTCCCTGAATATTAAGAACAGTTCTCCTTCACATGTAGGAGGAGAAAAATCATCCTTCAAAAAAGCTACGGTATGTGAACATTGTTTAATCACATGACTTAACAAAATTTAGCCTCTCGATAGCTTCGATATTCTTCGTCCACTATTTCTGCGATGGGTCGTAGTCTCTAGTTTTGAGTGGCACCTTAACGAATAGTTGACGCAGGTTCGATTCCCGGCATAGCTGCAAATTTACGAGAGGTTTGAGTGTATTCAACAGGGTTCATTCAACCTCGGGAATACAACTGCGAAGAGAAGTGGATTAAAATCCCATCATGGGCCATTGTAGATGTCCGTGTAGTTTCCTACACCAAGTACACGAGAATACAACGATAGTACCCGATATAAAGGTTACGATCACCGAATGGGGCCCAAACTCACTCACAGTACGCTGGATGCCTCATGCATAGTTTACACATTCAAAAACCAAGTGACATTTATACCTGATGTCACAAACCACACAATTTCCCCGAGCCTTTACTGTTTTTGGAAAATAAAATAAAAACGGAAGTTTGTAAGCCTCAGTTGATTATCAGTTATCTCCGTTTCAGTCACTTTTCGCCATAGCTCTGTTGAGCTAACTAGGAAGCACAGCCATCTCCATATAGGACGGCTTCCACTACCCGAAATCACAGTACACGTGTGATAGTCACTGGCTTATCACCAAGGCGGCCGCGGTTTGAATCCCAACCAATGCATGTAGATGATGATGATGATGATGCTTGTTGTTTTAAGGGGCCTAACATCGAAGGTCATCGGCCCCCAATGCATGTAGGATTTTTGAGAAAGAAAATATCATGTCCCTGTAGTTCGGTCACTTGACTATGAAAACGATATCAGCAGGAACGTAAAACTACAAGCTTGCTTGCTATTCAACATCAGCACAAAATGAGATAGAGTGGTTAGCTCTATGTACGGCCGCCTTTACCTCTAGAAATTAACCGGGTACTCATATTTATTTTTTATGTAGTATGAGTGAACCTCAGGACCATGTGCTTCTTCAGAAATAGAAGACTCGTATCTAAATTTTTCGACTTCCGGGTGAGGAATCGAACACACGTCCTTCTAGGTGAATCGAGCATGCATTTCACGCTTGGCTAGGCGGGCCTTCTTTCTGTTGAGCAGAGACCTAAAACAGTACTCCTCTACACAGAATGCTAAACTGCTACGGTGACGAAAAATTTCGTATCATACTCTATTTGTACTTGTTCATGCACAATACCGTACAAAATGATTGTAAAACGGTTTCGGTACAATGAGTTATCTGCACGTGAAGGTATGTACAGTCGTTCAGAAAAAGAACAAGCTCATGGTATTGCATAAGTTGCTCGCAGGTACACTTTTCTTAGAAACAATTGAACCTATAGGCATAGTGTATAATATATAATAATATATAACATAATAATGTATAATATATTATTATTATTGTTATTAATACAGTAATATTATTAATAATTTTTTTGCTATTTGTTTATGTCGTGCCGACACAGATAGGTCTTATGGCGACGATTATTAATAATAATAAAAATGATAATAATAATAAAGTCCGACAAAATATTAAATACAAGGAACCCACAACACCGTGTGCTCATTCTTCTTCTGAACGACCATGCATCCCGTCGTGATCCTAAATATGTTCTCGGAATAGGACCCCACTGAAACTGATAAATTCTGTGCTGCGTGATGTAGGACTCCCACCGAATAAACGTCCACGAAAACTCACCAGCAAGAGAGGAGATTTCCAGGAGGGCGAGTGTGCCTCAATCGATTGTCAATACTATCATTTATCGAAGTTCATCCATGACGTTGCTATCAATCAATCAATACTGATCTGCATTTAGGGCAGTCACCCAGGTGGCAGATTCCCTATCTGTTGCTTTCCTAGCCTTTTCCGAAATGATTTCAAAGAAATTGGAAATGTATTGAACATCTCCCTTGGTAAGTTATTCCAATCCCTAACTCCCCTTCCTATAAATGAACATTTGCCCCAGTTTGTCCTCTTGAATTCCAACTTTATCTTCATATTGTGATCTTTCCTACTTTTATAAACGCCATTCAAACTTATTCGTCTACCAATGTCATTCCACGCCATATCTCCGCTGACAGCTCGGAACATACCACTTAGTCGAGCAGCTCTTCTTCTTTCTCTCAATTCTTCCCAACCCAAACATTGCAACATTTTTGTAACGCTACTCTTTTGTCGGAAATCACTCAGAACAAATCGAGCTGCTTTTCTTTGGATTTTTTCCAGTTCTTGAATCAGGTAATCCTGGTGAGGGTCCCATACACTGGAACCATACTCTAGTTGGGGTCTTACCAGAGACTTATATGCACTCTCCTTTACATCCTTACTACAACCCCTAAACACCCTCATAACCATGTGCAGAGATCGGTACCCTTTATTTACAATCCCATTTATGTGATTACCCCAATGAAGATCTTTCCTTATATTAACACCTAGATACTTACAATGATCCCCAAAAGGAACTTTCACCCCATCAACGCAGTAATTAAAACTGAGAGGACTTTTCCTATTTGTGAAACTCACAACCTGACTTTTAACCCCGTTTATCAACATACCATTGCCTGCTGTCCATCTCACAACATTTTCGAGGTCACGTTGCAGTTGCTCACAATCTTGTAACTTATTTATCACTCTATAGAGAATAACATCATCCGCAAAAAGCCTTACCTCCGATTCCACTCCTTTACTCATATCATTTATATATATAAGAAAACATAAAGGTCCGATAACACTGCCCTGAGGAACTCCCCTCTCAACTATTACAGGGTCAGACAAAGCTTCACCTACTCTAACTCTCTGAGATCTATTTTCTAGAAATATAGCAGCCCATTCAGTCACTCTTTTGTCTAGTCCAATTGCACTCATTTTTGCCAGTAGTCTCCCATGATCCACCCTATCAAATGCTTTAGACAGGTCAATCGCGATACAGTCCATTTGACCTCCAGAATCCAAGATATCTGCTATATCTTGCTGGAATCCTACAAGGTGAGCTAAACCGAATTGCCTTCTATCGAACCAGTTATTAATTTCACAAACATGTCTAATATAATCCGAAAGAATGCCTTCCCAAAGCTTACATACAATGCGTGTCAAACTTACTGGCCTGTAATTTTCAGTTTTATGTTTATCACCCTTTCCTTTATACACAGGGGCTACTATAGCAACTCTCCATTCATCTGGTATAGCTCCTCCAACCAAACAATAATCAAATAAGTACTTCAGATATGGTACTATATCCCAACCCATTGTCTTTAGTATATCCCCAGAAATCTGATCAATTCCAGCCGCTTTTCTAGTTTTCAACTTTTGTATCTTATTGTAAATGTCATTGTTATCATATGTAAATTTTATTACTTCTTTGGCCTTAGTCTCCTCCTGTATCTCGACCTTATCCTTGTAACCAACAATCTTTACATACTGCTGACTGAATACTTCTGCCTTTTGAAGATCCTCACATACACACTCCCCTTGTTCATTAATTATTCCTGGAATGTCCTTCTTGGAACCTGTTTGTGCCTTAAAATACCTATACATACCCTTCCATTTTTCACTAAAATTTGTATGACTACCAGTTATGCTTGCCATCATGTTATCCTTAGCTGCCTTCTTTGCTAGATTCAATTTTCTAGTAAGTTCCTTCAGTTTCTCCTTACTTCCACAGCCATTTCTAACTCTATTTCTTTCCAGTCTGCACCTTCTTCTTAGTCTCTTTATTTCTCTATTATAATAAGGTGGGTCTTTACCATTCCTTACCACCCTTAAAGGTACAAACCTGTTTTCGCATTCCTCAACAATTTCTTTAAACCCATTCCAGAGTCTGTTTACATTTTTATTTACCGTTTTCCACCGATCAGAGTTACTTTTTAGAAACTGCCTCATGCCTGCTTTATCAGCCATATGGTACTGCCTAACAGTCCTACTTTTAAGACCTTCCTTTCTATCACATTTATTTTTAACTACCACAAAAACAGCTTCATGATCACTAATACCATCTATTACTTCAGTTTCCCTATACAGCCCATCTGGTTTTATCAGCACGACATCCAGGATATTTTTCCCTCTGGTTGGTTCCATCACTTTCTGAATCAGCTGTCCTTCCCATATTAACTTATTTGCCATTTGTTGGTCATGCTTCCTGTCGTTCGCATTTCCTTCCCAATTTACATCTGGCAAATTCAGATCTCCTGCTACAATCACATTTCTTTCCATGTCGTTTCCCACATAGCTGACTATCCTATCAAATAATTCTGAATCCGCGTCAGTGCTACCCTTTCCCGATCTGTACACTCCCTGCGGTGCATTAAAAAAGGAATGCCCAACCGCTGGAAGCTGTAGAAGCGCAACCAGATGCGTGAAAAGTGGAAATTGTTCAAATTCAGTGAGGTGAAGGGCCTTGATGCCAGTCCCATGGATTTATTTGCTCTTGGTCTCAGTCATACTGCAGCAAATTATTATTTTTACAATGTGTTTTACGTCACACTGACACAGATAGGTCTTATAGTGACGGTGGGATGGGAAAGGTCTAGGAGTGGGAAGGAAGCGGTCGTGGCCTTAATCAAGGTACAGCCCCAGCATTTGCCTGGTGTGAAAATGTGAAACCACGGTAAGCCATCTTCATCTTCAGGGCTGCTGATAGTGGAGTTCGAACCCACTATCTCCCGGATGCAAACTCACAGCTGCGTGCCCTTACGGCACGGCCAACTTTCCCGGAAGTTATTTTACCTCCTACTGCAGGGTATGTTTCCCGAAGGGACTCATAGTTGCTGCAGGATACAGTTATGCTTGGAAATTCATAGTGGTGTTAAAAATTTGAATGTGGAATGTCACATTCTGTGACATGAACATTATCCTCCTCATTTCGCGAGGAGATACCCCACGTTTCTATGTTCAGAACACCCAATTCGCTTACATTCATACGAATAAGTCACACAGCAGGATCATACCAAGGATTTTACCAACAAAAGAAGTAAGAAACAGAAATCCATCTTTGCAGTCGCTTAAGTGCGGCCAGTATCCAGTATTCGGGAGATAGTAGGTTCGAAACCCACTGTCGGCAGCCCTGAAAATGTTTTTCCGTGGTTTCCCATTTTCACACCAGGCAAATGCTGGGACTGTACCTTAATTAAGGCCACGGCCGCATCCTTCCCACTCCTAGCCCTTTCCTGACCCATCGTCGCCATAGGACATATCTGTGTCGAAGCAACTAGCATAGATAGAAATCCATCTTGAGCCATTTGCAGGCGTATCGATGAAGGGCCCTGCATAATTATGCCTTCGGGCTCCCTAATGATATCTCGAACATCCCTGTGCACAGAATAACTTCTTCTCATTCTTCTGCCACTTCTTCCATACTCTGGTGGACCGGGTGAGTTGGCTGTCCGGTTTGTGACGCGCAGGTGTGAGCTTCTATCCAGGAGATAGTGGGTTCGAACCCCACTGTCGACAGTTCTAAATATGGTTTTCCGTGATTTCCTATTTTCACACCTGGCAAATAATGGGGCTTTGCCTTCGTTAAGGCCACGGCCACTTCCTTCCGACTCCTAGCCCTTTCCTATCCCATCGTCACCATAAGTCCTATCCGTGTCGGTGTGACGTAAAACAAAATTTTAAAAACCTCACTCTGGTTTAGCGCGGGTGCTAACTGTGTCGTACAGTTGGACTTGTCCGTCTTGACGTCAACCTTATGAGGAGCGAAGTATTCACTATTGCGTGTTGGTAGTATGACGTGTTATGCGTAAATGGAGAGGGGTGTATTAAGACAAACACAAACCCACTCTCATCGTTTCACAGGAATTAAGCACACTTGGCATAAATCCGCCACCCAGCTAGGAATCGAAACCGCGATCTCCGCGACGCTGACCATTCAGCCAAGGAGTTGAACGTACACGGTAGGTCAGCGATTTCTGTAAAGTTTGCAGAAAGGAATGGGAGAGAATATCCGTGCCCCATTTACATTGGAAATTGAGCGATAGAGTGGTCAACAATGCTAGAATCCACTTGATGGTGACGTCATGGCATTTCGTGAACGGTTGATTCCCTTCGCTTGGAGGTTGGCTTTTTGTGTTGACTCTAACATAGATGCAACTCACTCACTATATTCAAGACTATCTTCTCTCATAATAACAAGCAATTTCCACATACACATCACGGTCTCATAGGAGAGTTCGCCGGCTGTAAAACCCTTTCTGTCTTAATCTGCTTACCCTCCAGGGTTGGTTTTTCCCTCGGATTTAGCGAGGGATCCAACCTCTACCGCCTCAAGGGCAGTGTCCTGGAGCGTGAGACATTGGGTCGGGGGATACAGCTGGGGAGGATGACCAGTACCTCGCCCAGGCGGCCTCACCTGCTATGCTGAACAGGGGCCTTGTGGGGGGGGGGGAGATTGGAAGGGATAGGCAAGGAAGAGGGAAGGAAGCGGCCGTGGCCTTAAGTTAGGTACCATCCGGCATTCGCTTGGAGGAGAGGTGGGAAACCACGGAAAACTCCTTTGAGGATGTCTGAGGTGGGAATCGAACCCACCTCTACTCAGTTGACCTCCCGAGGCTGAGTGGGCCCCGTTCCAGCCCTCGTACCACTTTTCAAATTTCGTGGCAGAGCCGGGAATCGAACCCGGGCCTCCGGGGATGGAAGCTAATCCACTAACCACTGCACCACAGAGGCGAACGGCTGTAATGGCCACGCGATATTATTATGTTTATTAGTAATATTTACAGCCAAGATGGAGAGTACGCAGCGACAGTGTTTGACAGCTGCATTGCTTTACGTCGCAGCACCGACAGAGATAGGTAATGATGTCATTGTTTTTACATCCCACTAACTACTTTTGACGGTTTTCAGAGACACTGAGGTGCCGGAATTTTGTCCCGCCGGAGTTCTATTACGTGCCAGTAAATCTACCGACACGAGGTTGACGTATTTGAGCAACTTCAAATACCACTGGACTGAGCCAGGATCGAACGTGCCAAGTTGGAGTCAGAAGGCCAGCGCCTCAACCATCTTAAAAGTTATTATTTGCTTAATTTTTGATTACACCACAGTGAGCTGAACTCAACAAGAACGACTGTTTTTACTTCTTATGGACCAGCATAATCGGCATGAAATAACCAAGGGCTTAGGAAGCTCTTCATTAATGAAATTTGAAACCTAGTAAGCCTATTTAAGCTATTGAAATCTCGGCGATGTTGGAGAGGTATATGTTCTTGAAATCTGCATGCATACAGAATAGTTGGTTTGGTTACATCACCAATATGTACAGTTAAGTGGCTGCAAGGCCACGTTCGCTTGTGCGGTCGAGTAGCCCCGAGCAACCACACCGGCTAAGATAACTGGGCCGTGAGAAAACAGCTTTCCGTTCACTTGGAGGTGCAGTGCCATGATGTGAATGGACAGTCGCCTCGCGCGTTGTGACCATACACCATGTAACAAACACGCTCGTATTACCTGGAAGTCAAGTGATTATTATTTGCAAGCAAGTTTGTAGGGTTTTTTTTGCTATTGTCTTTACGTCGCACCTACACAGATAGGTTTTATGGCGACGATGGGGAAGGAAAGGGCTAGGACTGGGAAGGTAGCGGCCGTGGCCTTAATTAAGGTACAGCCTGGTGTGAAAATGGGAAACCACGGAAAACCATCTTCAGGGCTGCCGACAGTGGGGTTTGAATCCACAATCACCGGGCGAGTTGGCCGTGCGCGTAGAGGCGCGCGGCTGTGAGCCTGCATCCGGGAGATAGTAGGTTCGAATCCCACTATCGGCAGCCCTGAAAATGGTTTTCCGTGGTTTCCCATTTTCACACCAGGCAAATGCTGGGGCTGTACCTTAATTAAGGCCACGGCCGCTTCCTTCCAACTCCTAGGCCTTTCCTATCCCATCGTCGCCATAAGACCTATCTGTGTCGGTGCGACGTAAAGCCCATAGCAAAAAAAAAAAGAATCCACTATCTCCCGAATACTGGATACTGGCCGCACTTAAGCGACTGCAGCTATCGAGCTCGATAATTTGTAGTTTTACGAGGCTGTTGAACATGATCACTTCAAATATACAAGATATCCAGACCAGAGGAACGTGATATTTCTCTTTAAAAATCCCTCATGCCTTGGCCAGGATTCAAAACACGACCACCCTTTTGAGAAGCTAGACACTAAGTCACCTGGCTGTCAAGTCCTTCGGTTGTTTTAAGGGGAAGGGCATCGAGGTAAACATTTCCTCTTCACATGGAAGAGAAAAAATGAAGAGACCTGAGAACTTAAAAAACGAAGGTATCGACTTCCAATGCCTCACAAACTTAATAGGCCTACCATCGGAGCCGGAAGAAAACAAGAGTTGATGAAGGGAGATCGGATAGGAATTATGAGAGCGAAGGGAAGAGAACAAGTAAGTGAAAGCAATTCCAGACTCATCTAGGGGTCCAGTGGTCACCGTACCACGCTCCAAATTTGAGAGCACTTGAGGATAACCGTTTTAGCCGTCTCTGCGGACATACAAAGTATATTGCGGATGTATTCTTCTCCCTTACTCTAAAAGAGATACATGAAAGTCACAGGGGAAAAATGAAATGAAAAAGCATCATGGAACAATCTCTGCTTCCTTATGTATTTTCCGTGCTGCCGTAACCTGATCCCGCACATCCCCAGCTATGTTAGTACCTAATCCTGCTTGTCTTACGTTGTTGGTACCAACGTGGAAAATTACAATATTCTCCATACCCTCCTCATCCTCTTCTATTTCCTCAACATCTGCCTTATTCCTAACAGGGTAACTAAAGAAATGTGTAGTAACAGTAAACATGTATAGACAGATTATTATTATTATTATTATTATTATTATTATTATTATTATTATTATTATTATTATTATTATTATTATTATTATTACTTAGTCCGCCTCTGTGGTATAGTGGTTAGTGTGATTAGCTGCCACCCCCAGAGGCCCGAGTTCGATTCCCGGTTCTGCCACGAAATTCGAAAAAGTGGTACGAGGGTTCGGGAGTTCAACTGGGTAGAGGGGGTTCGATTCCCACCTCAGACGTCTTCGAAGTGATTTTCCGTGGTTTCCCACTTCTCCTCCAGGAAAATGCCGGGATGGTACGTAGATTAAGGCCACGGCCACCTCCTGCCCTCATCCTTGTCTATCCCTTCTGCTTTTCCCATCCCACCCCCCTTTTCATTAAATGCTATTTGTTCGGGGCGTCGACCTATAGAGATCTTTTGCCCTTACTTGCACTATGTGATATGAACCTGCGTGTAATTGGAATGGAGGAAGTGTACAGTGTTGAATGTGAGTAAAGGAACGTTAAGGACGACGCAAATACCCAGTCCCCAGGCCAGGGATATTAATCATTTACAATCAAAAACCTCTGACCCCTGGCCGCCGGGTTACAGGCGGACGGGTTGCCCCCTACACCGCTCCCCCCCCCCCCCCCTTCAAAGACCTTTGTTCAGCATAGCAGGTGAGGCCGCCTGGACGATGTACTGGCCCTCCTTTCCAGTTGTATCCCCTGACCCAGTGTCTCATGGTCCGGGACACTGCCCTTGAGGCGGTAGAGGTGGGATCCCTCGCTGAGTCCGAGGGAAATACTAACCCTGTAGGGTAAACGGGTTAAGAAAGAAAGATTATTATTACTTGCAAATAGAAAGAGTTCGCAAGTTACTATGTAATATGAAAGCTACGCTACAATTCTAAACAACAATTAAACCTGTCCTAATTACAGCAGCTTAACTGAAACAAAAGAACCGAGCAATTGGCTGCGCGGTTTGAGCGACGTAGCTGTAGGCTTGCAATCGGGAGGCAGTGGGTTCAAATCCCACTGTCGGCAGCCCCGAAGATGTTTTTCCGTGGTTTCCCGTTTTCACACCAGACAATTGCCGGATGTTTGCCTTAATTAAGGCTAACTCTCAGCCCTTTACTATCCGATCGTCGCCGTAAGTCCTATCTGTGTCGGTGTGACGTAAAGAAAATTGTAAAAACAAAAACAATTAACAGAATTCTAGTACGGGGCTAAATTTCTAGAGAGATTTTCCCCTACAAAACAAATAGGCCTATTACACAATAATAAAGTGAGATCGATAACTTCCAATAAGAGAATTCTAAACTGAGTTTAGACGTATCCTAATAACAACTGGTTAACTGAAACAACAGAAATGTAGTTAAAACTAAATCCTTATTAAATATTTTTTGTTTTTCTTCCTACAAGCTGACAGAAATAAAACTGCCCTTAAATGCTGTAAGATTGAGAGTGCAATGTATTATTATTATTATTACTTGATCCGTACTGAGCGTTGACCACGATATTTCACACTCCTTAAATGAAGCAACAATAACACATTTATCGCATTCCATTTCAGAGTACTGTCTCTAACTCATTTGAAGTGAGACAATCACCTCTGTTTCCAGAACTCTGGATTCTGACGGAGAGTTACGTCTTATTAGAGGTGAATCGATTAGTTTAATGATAGAAATCGAACAGTCTAGTTGTAGAAATATTTCAGTGATTTCGTCATTTATTTTGGAAAGTTGTTTTCCAGAGCTCCTCAACGTTGAATGTCACCTATTTTTTTGTCCATAACCTGCGCAGTTTCACTTTCAATCTGCTTGTAAATGTGTAACATTGCTTTCTCCGCGCTACACTGCATTGCTTAGGGGCCTACACGCAGCTAACCGCACGCTAGTGGCCGAGTTTCTTATGCACACAGTTCGGCAAGGCGTTAGTGGACTGACCAAGAGAAGATTCCTAAACTGCTTGATCTTGTGACTAGATCAGTGTACTTGCTCGTATATTTCTAAACTGACTTGATATAGGACTTAAAATTGACTACCATTAGACGCAGTCGAGGCCTACGGATTAGCATGGTCGCCTCTAGGTCGATCTGGCTGTACACGGCTCTCCAGTCTGCCTTCGGGGTGTGGAACGTGGTGTACTTAACGTTAGACATTCAATTGGGAAGCAATGTAGGTTAAAACGTCCCTCTCAGCCACCCCAGAAGTGCTTTTCTGACTCCTTTACCGGGCGAGCGGCTGTGTGATTTTGGATCACGTACCTGTCAGCTTGCATTCGGGAGATAGTGGGTTCGAACTCCAATGTCGGCAGCCCTGAAGATGGTTTTCCGCGGTTTCCCATTTTTCCACCAGGAAAATGCTGGGGCTGTACCTTAATTAAGGCCACGGTCGCTTCCTTCTCACTCCTAGCCCTCTCCTATCCCATCGTTGCTATAAGACCTGCCTGGTTCGATGCGACGTAAAGCAAATTAAAAAAAAAATCATTCTTGCCAATCTGGGTGGCGCAGTCGGTTGGTCGTCCTTTTCCGAAATTTGGGGGTCCGACCGTCTTTGTGATCGGCACCATTTTTGGGTGTTTCAATGTGACAGCGCCACATCCTTGGCTTCTGACACGTTAAATACCTTTTGGTGGACAAAATTCAATAATGTGTTGTTTTTGTTCCCCTTAATCTCATTTCCTGTTACAGGGTCAGGGACAAAATCCAGTAATATGACGTCTCTCAAAATCATAGCAGCTGGAGGGACGTTAGAAGAATAACATTTATTTATTTATTTATTTATTTATTTATTTATTTATTTATTTATTTATTTATTTATTTATTTATTTATTTATTTATTTATTTATTCCAGTTCACCTTTAGACACCTATCGAGACGAAACCTAGCATATAGGATCACTTCTGGTCACGATTGATTACACCTGTTATGAACAGTAGTTTCCCACTCAGTTGGCCCGTTTTTCATACCCGGCTCTGCTAACAATTTAAGATTGGTTTGAAGGATTCTAGGAGAGAGGAAAAACTTAGGTACGAACGATGGATATTTAGCTTGAGAGACCTTGAAACCTAAGGTTACATGTTCGATTCCGGCTTACGGTTACTTCCGCAGATTTTTTCTTACAATTGCATTACGTCACACCAACACAGATAGGTCTTATGGTGACGATGGGATAGAAATGGGAAGGAAGTGATTGTGGCCTTAACTAAGGTGTGAAAACAGGAAACTATGGAAATCGATAGGTATTCAGGGTCTCAAACCCACTAACTTCAGAATGCAAGATGAGGGCTATGTGACCCAAACACTTTAGCCATCGCTCGGTTTGGCAGCTTTTCTCCATTTACATACTCCTGTGATTTTACCACACTTACTCAATATTATAATGCTAGAATAATTTTAATCCTGTCTCACTTCCCCACCTTTCCCTGTTATTACAGATAAGGCCACACACATTTGTGTAGATACGTTAACAGAGGTTTCACCTACAGCAAGTGTACACGCCTTTAAGTAACGAAGTGCAAAGGTACAAAAACACAACAAGTGATGGCAGACACTACGCGTAGTTCTGTAGAGTTGACTGACTGTTTTATCACTTAACGTAGTAATCAACGGAAACGATGATTCTTGGAGGCAAAGACGGCTAGACATAGAGCTAAATACTCTGTCTACTTAGTTCGAGATTACGGATAATGGAAGTCTTTGCCTTCCAGTCCTTCAAAGAACTTCGTCGCCAGCGAGGAGATGGCTTTGCCTATCGTAGCTCTTATTTATCTAGGTACTCGAAATGCAAATGTAAATGTAAATGCACCTAATTACTATACGTAACTGCAAATTGTAATTTATTTCTGTGCCCTCTTTGCTGCAGCGGCACGAGAGACACGCGGTTTCGTGCTCAAATAAGGGGGAGTCAAAACAGGTGTAAAATATAGCACCCAGCGGCAAAAGTGTAGGCCTACCAGAACTTATACCTTGTAAAGCTATCCCCATATAGTTCTAGGTTCCATGTGACTTGCAGAGTAATTTATTTCCTTGCTCTCTCTTGAATTGCAACTTAAAAATGGCGAACGCATGCCAAGGAATTGGCTGGTTGTTTCCTCTACAGTATGCTCAGCATAGTGCAAGGTAAGTGTTAAGTTCTCCTGCAGGCATTGCAGGTGAAGCGTACATTTGGAAAAGAGAGTATGATAAATTGCCTCCATGAAAATGGCGTTAACCACAAAGCATGTTATCTGGAGTGGTGAGGTCTGGAGATACGTTTAACTAAGGATTCTTCAGTTGATACTTTGATTTATGAAAGTAAGAATGAAGCCGATCAGTGGAGGAAAATTTTTATCCGTATTTTAGACGTGTTTATGTTTTTAAGTGAAAGAGGCTTGCCACTGAGAGGGGATACTCGTCTTATGGGCGATACCGGAAATGGTGACTTCCTCGGGATCTTAGAATTAAGCCAATCATCATTTAAAGGCGTCACAGTCAGAAAACAGACGTCTAGATGCCCACTCTGGTTCTGCTCAAATTCAGAATACATTTATTCAGTGCTGCGCAAAACATTTGCCTCGTACATATTAGGCCTACGTGCAGGCAGAGGCTAACAAGATATGCAGTGGAAATAATTTTCTAATGTGACCTTAGATCGCTATTAAACTTGCTATTTTCTATTACAACATTTGTCTGTTTATGAAATAATATTTTTACGTTTCTGATGTTCTTGAAAGTCATGGTTTTGAAAGAATTAAACTAGATTTACTGATGAATATTTTGTGCTGTCGATCAACTGGCTTGTTATGTCGCGTATCCTTCTGTTGCAGGGAGTATCACGAACTTCACGAGGTAAACAGCGGTTCAATATTGAAGAACTTCCTGCGTCAGCAACTGATGTGGAACCAACAGTGAGTCTGAGTCGCAGAGGGAGTAGTCAAAGAAGATCAGGCTATGAATCACAGGTGAGGCTTCATTCCTTCATGCATATTCAACAGGAGTTTAGTTCTCTGTATAAATAATAATAATAATAATAATAATAATAATAATAATAATAATAATAATAATAATAATAATAATAATAATAATAATAATAATAATGTCCGCCTTTGTGGTGTAGTGGTTAGTGTGATTAGCTGCCACACCGGAGGCTCGGGTTCGATTCGCCGGTTCTGCCACGAAATATGAAAAGTGGTAGGAGGGCCAGAACGGGGTCCACTCAGCCTCTGGAGGTCTACTGAGTAGAGGTGGGTTCGATTCCCACCTCAGCCATCCTGGAAGTGGTTTTCCGTGGTTTCCCACTTCTGCTCCAGGCAAATGCCAGGGTGGTACCTAACTTAAGGCCACTGCCGCTTCCTTCCCTCTTCATTGTCTATCCCTTCCAATCTTCCCATCCCCCACCAAGGCCCCTGTTCAGAATAGCAGATGAGGCCGCCTGGGCGAGGTACTGGCCATCCTCCGCAGTTGTATCCCCCGATCCAATGTCTCACGCTCCAGGAAACTGCGCTGGGAGACGGTAGAGGTTGGATCCCTCGCTGAGTCCGAGGGAAACACCAACCCTGGAAGGTAAACAGATTAATAATAATAATAATAATAATAATAATAATAATAATAATAATAATAATAATAATCAGTAGTGTTGGGGCAAATAAATATACAGACAACAAACAGTACCCAGGTTTGTGTGGGATATAGTGGACGGGGTGGGTTCGACAGAGAGGTAAAGGTGACTGTTTACCAACTTAGTTAGGTGCGGTAACAATCGTTTTTCGAGATTTTGATTCAATACTATACAATAAAGAGGGGCTGCCTGGCCGAGGCGGTAAAGGCGTGCTCGGTTCGCCAGGAAGGACGTGGGTTCGAATCCCCGTCTGGAAGTCGTAAAATTTAAGACAAGAGATTTCCACTTCCGGAGGTGCACGTGGCCCTGACGTTCGCTCAGTACCAGGTTAATTCCTGGGGGCAAAGGTGGCCGGACGTAGAGCTAACCACTCTACACCACCAATTGCCGAGGTTACGATAGCGGAAGCCTTTACCTTCCACCCCTCCAAGGGCCTTCATGGCCTGTACGGAGAAGACTTTGCTTTGCTTTTACTATACAATAAAGCGTACACCAAAGGAACAATTTTAAACACTTATTACAATTAAGACGGAGTACGGCGTGATTATGCAGTTAAAATTATTTAGTACTTGACTACACACTAAGACAATGAAGAGACTGCCAGACAGACGAATACGAGCGGCAAGCGGGTGAAACATGCCTTAGTGTCCATGACCATGGTAAAAAAATATACCCCTGCTACCCTTCCTCACAGCACATGCAAAGTCTCCACTACTTCCTGTGACGCTATACAAATCGATTGGCCGCGAGGAACGACATTTTGTGCGTATTCCCGTTAATAATTTTGTTATACAAATTGTTGTTTAAATAATTCCCATTTTCAGCAGGCTGAAATGGAATAAAAATGTAATGTTTTCTCCACAAAGTAGTGGGGGTGGGTGGGGCGACTGCCTTCCTTGCCCCCCTAATCGCCAATATTGATAATAATAATAATAATAATAATAATAATAATAATAATATGTATTTAATGCACACCGAGCGAGCTGGCTGCATGGTTACGGTCGCGTAGCTGACAGCTTGCATTCAGGAGATCAAACATCACCGTCGGCAGCCCAGAAGATGGTTTCCCGTTGTTTACCATTTTCGCACCTGGAAAATGCTGGAAATGTACCTTAATCAAGGCTACGGTTACTATCTTCCCAATCCCAGCCCTCTCCCATCCTTGAGTCTCTGAAAACCTTCCACGTGTTAGCGCGACGCTAAATCACTAAAACAAAGCAAGTGACATGGACGCTGAGGGCCTAGTCAGTGTCCCCAGTTTGGACGAGGGCCAATGACCAGGCATCCTGAGCCAGAATTTCCTTGCGGTACGGTGGTCAGTTTCTTTTCGCTCCTCCTATAGCTAGCACGTGGCTACCGATCAAAGTGTTGACCACGCCCACTGTTGCTTTTTGGACATCTCATGGAATCCGATGTTTCAACATGGCTACGCCGTTAGCATTAAACCACTTGCAAATACAAAAAATTATGTACCTTCAACTTCTAATGATTTTAAAAGACGCCAGGAAATGAATTATTTTACTTACCAGTAAGTCTAGTGACTCTCATTTAACGGGGAATCCCCGAAGCACACTCAGCAGAATTGTTTACCTAAAATAAAGCTGTTCGAAGTGCACCACATGACCAAGAAGTGTAAAACGTGAGGTACACTATCGATAGTCCGGCTTCACAGTCTAATGGTAGTGAGCCTACATCTTACTCGAAGGCACCGGGTTCGATTCCCGGCCAGGTGAGGAATTTTTAACCTGGACCTGATGGTCGGCTATGCGAGAACAATGAGAAGCTATCTAACGCTGAGATAGTGCCTTCGGGAATTCGTTGACTGTCCTATGCGTCACTTTCGGGTTGAGCAGCAGTTGCTTGGTAGGCCAAGGTCCACCAGGGTTGGTTTTTTTTTTTTTTTAGGTGCGAGTGCGCTTAAAGTTTCGTTTTAATGGAAACTGCGTGTCGCTATCCCTCTCACTTTAACTACTCTTATATGCTAACCGACAGAATTGCTGCTCCATCCCGTAGCCTTAAGCGTGAGAGGTGAGCACTTAACCAACTGTTCACGCAGACGATACTTGCGTCAGGGGAGAGCTCACTGGCTGAAGAGATTGTAGGAGGCTCCAAGTATTGCGTGCACTTCCGGTAAATAAATAGGTTTTGGTGTAAAGTTTTTATAGCGAAGAAGTCTTAGAGCAGAAAATCAGATAAACTGGAGTTAATCTGCAGGCACCTTGACAACCACGTCCCACCACACTCCGCTAATTTTCGATCTCTGGCAGGACTAGGAACTGAACTCGATTTACGAGGACAGTAGACAATTGTGCTAACTAAAGCAACCTTGTAATTCTACCTGATTCTTGACAACACGGGACCTCCAGTTTTACGTGGAGTCAGAACTACGGGGTGGTGATGTTTCATTTCAAAACTACCACATGCATTGGTCGGGATTCGAACCACGGCTGCCTTGGCAGGAAGCCAGTGACTATGCCACTCGGAACGACCACGCCCAAAACAGTTAGATTACGCAGGTGAAAATAATAATAATAATAATAATAATAATAATAATAATAATAATAATAATAATAATAATAATAATAATAATAATAATAATCTGTATTTCTGCTATGCGTTTAATACCGTACTAACCCGGCTCCATAGCTAAATGATTAGCGTGCTGGCCTTTGGTCACAAGGGTCCGGGGTTCGATTCCCGGTAGGCTCGGGAATTTTAACCATGATTGGTTAATTTCGCTGGCACGGGGGCTAGGTGTATGTGTCGTCTTCATCGTCATTTCATCCTCATCACGACACGCAGGTCGCCTACGGGAGTCAAATCGAAATACCTGCACCTGGCGAGCCGAATATGTCCTTGGACACTCCCGGCACTAAAAGCCACACGCCATTTCATTTCAGCGCACTAACACACACAGGTTTACGTCGGTGATAGGTTAGGAGAAGGTTAGGACTGGGAAGAAGCGACCATGAATTGCATGACGGTACAGCCTGGTATGAAAATGCAAAAATAAAAGGAAAACACTCCTCAGGGTTGCGATGGTGCGATGCAAGCTTATAAACGCTCGACTCGTACCGCGCAGCCACCTCGCTCGGTTATCTACTGTCTAGTGTCAGTCTGAAGCTATTACTCTTTTGTATGCCTTGAGTCTAAAGTGACAGAAAGTTTTCCTTTCAAGGGAAAGGTCTAAATTCACAGACATCTCATATTTAAGCACCTCTAAATAGCATACGAATGTGTCAGCTTTGGTACCATTCTTAACCAGGTAAATAAAAAAAAGTACATGGGTTGAAATAATAGACCTATAGATATTGAAGATTATGGAGGCGCGTAGTTAATTCCCAGAGACTTACAGACTGTACTCTGAAAGACATAACAGTCTATAATGATGATGTGTATGTGTTGTGTTTCTGCAACAAATCCATTGACGTATGAGAATTTAATGAATGACTCTCGAATAATGTGGACTTCAGTATATTTACTCTGCCCGTACGCGAAATTAACATTCTGTTTAAACAAAATTAATGGTTCCCTTTTCTTTTGTACGGGAATATCGACTCCCTTTGTGAAGCAGTCTAGTAATATAGGCTTGTGATAGGTATGTCACTGTGTCCTTTATACAGTGATTACTATTATTATCATTATTATTATTATTATTATTATTATTATTATTATTATTATTATTACTATAATTATTATTAGCTGAGATGAGTGGCTCAGGTGGTTGACCCCAACTTGGCAGGTTCGATCCTGGCTCAGTCCGGTGGTATTTGAAGGAGCTCAATTACGTCAGCCTCGTTTCGTCAGATTTACTGTTACGTGAAGGAACTCGTGCGGGACTAAATTCCGGCACCTCGGCGTCTCCAAAAACCGTAAAACGTAGGTACTGGGACGTAAAGCCAGTATTATTATTATTATTATTATTATTATTATTATTATTATTATTATTATTATGTCCGACTCGTTGGCTGAACGGTCAGCGTACTGGCCTTTGGTTCAGAGGGTCCTGGGTTCGATTCCCGGCCGGGTCGGGGATTTTAACCTTAATTGGTTAATTCCAATGGCACGGGGACTGGGTGTATGTGTTGTCTTCACCATCTGTTCATCCTCATCACGACGCGCAGGTCGCCAACGGGAGTCAAATAGAACGACCTGCACCTGGCGAGCCGAGCCCGTCCTGGGATATCCCGGCACTAAAAGCCATACGACATTTCACATTTCATTATTATTATTATTATTATTAATATTATTATTCCTTTATTTCCATGGAGTAGCTCAGGTTATGAAGCCTGCTATTCTGCCAAAACATGTCTTATATATAACACGACAATGGACAGAACATACCGTTAAAAATATATTACAGTTACTGCTAAGGCCTTCAGCTGAAATGATTAGTTAACAGATTCCATTCATTAAAGATGTCAACGTGAGGGAGATGATAAATTGTACATGTACAATATAATGCTATGTCCTCCAAATAAGATATACAATATTCCACAATAATTTTATTTGAATGTCTCCGTATGATCCTTGTGTTCCGATGTGGTTATTCATAATATTTCTGAAGTCATTTCTCGAAAGTGGTAATTTTAATTCCATGAAATGTCGTATGGCTTTTAGTGCCGGGATATCCCAGGACGGGTTCGGCTCGCCAGGTGCAGGTCTTTCTATTTGACACCCGTAGGTGACCTGCGCGTCGTGATGAGGATGAAATGATGATGAAGACAACACATACACCCAGCCCCCGTGCCATTGGAATTAACCAATTAAGGTTAAAATCCCCGACCCGGCCGGGAATCGAACCCGGGACCCTCTGAACCGAAGGCCAGTACGCTGACCCTTCAGCCAACGAGTCGGACTTTAATTCCATGATATGCTCGTAGTACGTGTCTCACAGAGTGTCCAACATCGAAAATAACATGGCGTAATTTCTTCTTTTTATGTTTTTATTCTACTATTCATCAATTTCATTTTGTCTTTAAATTATTGCATGTAAAAATTATAGCAATGTTTTAACCGCCAGTTTCTTGAAAACTACCATGACACTGGTAAATCTCAATCTCTCACTACACCTTTAAGCTTAAATCGCTACTTAGTGTGAGAGTGAAGGAGAAATTGGATAAGTTTTCAGTTTCAGTGTTTGTAACCATGCCGTGCAATTCACGAGCACATTTTGATCCAATTTACGCGAACTCCTAACTCGTTACCTTAAATGTTTTCGTGCTACTCGGTACAGATTCTGACCACAACGCACAACTCTGGCATCTCCCAACAGTCACACTGAGGAGAGGGTAAAGTGAGTCAGCACATACACCATGACTAGTTCGAATTTTGTTCACTTTGGACCAAATCCCTCTGGACAGGTCAAACCCAGGAATCTTCGTGGCGATAGATGGAATGCCATGGAATTCTAATGAAACGAACAACCACCAGTCACCTGACTACTGCCTTATCAAGCAAAAGTTCTAAGGTACTAGGCTGTGCAAATGGGTTGGTGCTTTGATCGGAGTCCATTAGACTGTATTCAGCAAGATCACTTTGAATTGGTAGATAATGATTTACATAGATCTTGTGGTACTCCCTTACCGCAGTTGTAGTTCAGAATACGAAGCCACTGAGTTGGTGAGAATTTTATCATTCCTTAAATTTGGCTTAAGCTGTTGTTCAGCTGAATGTCGATTTAAAATAACTTAATGCTTATGTCAAAATGCTTATGCACTTTATAGGTCCTACAGCTGAAAGAATATTTCTATCTTGTGACGGCACCTATAACTAAATGGATCATGCTGGCAGTACGTCTGAAATTCAGTAACGTGTAACCTTTTAGACACATCGATACATAGCACAAAACTTTAGGAGAACAATAACAGAAAAACGATGAAATGTCTTCGTGTGTGCGCAGTTCGTACATACACTTTATCAATTTTCTGGGAACGAGGATTGCTTAGTAATACAGAGCTCCGGTAAGCAGCAATAGAGGCTAATCTTGAACCACACAGTTTATAAGTGATGTTATTCCGAGTATTTAATGCATACCCTTTGGTGATGGTTACGTGCAACTTATGAATGGAAAAGTAGTCAAAATTGACCATTCACGCAACTCGAGTAGCCCGGACTGTGGTGCTGAGCGATGGACAATAAAGCACTTGATGTTTGAGTACCCACTGGGAGCTAACTATAGAAGAATTGAGGGTTTTGTTCATTCTGCACTTGCGGTAGTGGTCTATGTACAACATTTGGACACTAAACTGACTTTTTTATACATTGCTATCATATTTTGTTCCATACTGTTAAATAATAATAATAATTATAATAATAATAATAATAATAATAATAATAATAATAATAATAATAATAATAATACGTATTTAAATATTCTAAACATTTTTCCACACCAGAGAATAAATTAGAAAATTTATTTTGCACGTTCTCTATTTTCGTATAGTGTATCAACTATACGATAAACTGTACAAGGCAATTATTTTTTCATTTCATATTTTGAGTCTCAATATCTTGAGACTGTGATGAGTTTTGTAATGACTTAATAATTTGATAATTTGTGAAATGGCCGGCAGATATTAGAATGTAATTTATGTATCTGTAAATAACAGAGCGGGAAAGCTTTCCAGGATCATTATAGAAGGAAAAACAAATCAACACTTCCGCCAGATCGAGTACTTGCCCCGTCGGCAATTTTTCGGGCTTTTCAAGAAATTTGGCAAAAATGTTAATTTGTTTCCTAAGTCTACAGGTGTTAGTAACGATACAGAAATGAAAAAATATTTACTATCTTTTAACCAGGTTATTACAACTCATTTGATTTGGTACTCTCCATTCATCTCTTTGGGCAAGAGTTTCCAACTGGCGGTGCGGGGACAGGTGGGGCCTTTACTTGTGACCCAAGAAGTCATCTTTAATTTAATCTATGTATTATGACTTCCCAATTTTAATTTGAAATGCAGCATTACTTTCTTACGTATTAATTTTAGAATTTTAGATAAAGCTAAAATGATCGCTTCCTTTTCTTTTACTGAAATGTTGGTACCGTGTTGGGAACATTGAGTGTAAATGATGTAAGAAAACAGAGCTACTTTTAAACTTATTTTTAAAAGTTGTTAAATTGTGAAAAGTGTCTAAAAATTTAATGTTAATTTTATGTTCATAATTTACCATCTTTTCTCATTCAAAAATCAAATAATCTTATGACCCACAACGTATTTCCTAGATACAGTTTAAGCCCCCTGATTTTTTACAGTTGGAAACCACCGTCTTAGGTCATCAAATCTAAAGATGGTCATACGAAAATCGTACCTGCAATATATTTTTAGTTTTCATTACCTATAATGATAATAGGAAAAAAGTATGTGGAAAGAGAGTTTATTGTAGATAAACCTACTGACACCTACGTGACACATTTAGCTGTTGGCACCAATAAAATTGATATTAACTGTCCTACCTGGAAGTAAAATGTCACGTCCCTGTGATACATCAAAATGTTTACAATCTTTCTGAACAATCTCAATCTGGCAAATACTTCTGTCCACTAACTGAAGACTGCATTTAGTTAAATTAACCCTGTATTCAAGTTAAAGAAAAGTTATACATGACGCTCGATTATGTCATTACGTGACTACACAAGTTGACTTTATGTTGTATAGTACACAGCATGCTTCTGGCTACCAAATGACGTACTCATATGCACAAATTTATTACACAAAATGTCTTAAGGAACGTTCAAATTTAGTCCCAATGAAGTAAGGCAGGAAACACTGCTGGAATATTATCTAGAAGGTTCTAAGGAGCATCTGGAGTATTTATGCTAATATTGTGTGGTGTTGTACCAAATTTTGATGTGTATCCTGCGTTATCCCTTGATTTCCCCTAATTCTTCTTTTTCCATCTTTACAATGACGAATCACAATTAATAAACCCAATCCGTCTGAATAAGTAGTATATTACTCTGAATAAAGTCTACCCTAGGTGCTCCCTTTACTGGTTTTTCAGTCTTAAGGCTCTCTGTGATTTAACAGTCATGCATCTCAAGGCAGTGCAAAATTTTTGTAATGAACTTCACATGGAAAGATCTCACCTTATCTGTTGGAGTTCCATAGATGTAGATTCAGAGCATTCAACTCATCCAATCACTTACTCACTCATTCATTTAATAATACAATCTCTCTCCCCAGTTGGTGGTTATCTGTGACTGGGAGAGACCTCTTTTCATGCATGCATGAATGAATACAGGCCATTCATTAATCATGTGTTCATTCATTCATTTATTCATTCGTTCATAATGTCTATTGTAAGCTAAGGATAACATTGTTCAGACTAGTGACACAAATAAATGCTTGCACTAACACGAATTAGTAGGGATAAGATACGTGTTGTCCTAGACTAAATAACACTGTTAACGTCTAGGACAAACATTTAGAAATATATAAAACTCTTAGAAACAACAGTTTAGAGATCGAGAGTAATTAGCGAGTAGGCGTAATTGTAATATTTAAGGTAGTAATAGATTAATTCATTGTAATATTTACACACCATTTTCAGTTGTGAAGCAATCAAGTGTTACATGTTCCGTACTAATCCTAGATTCTTGATCAACATACAATTTCCTCACAAACACGTAAATGGTATGGTATTCTCAATTTTTTAAGCACTGGCCACAATGAAATAATATTAAAGTAATCATCCTCATAAAGGAAAGCGCAGCCCCAGAAAAGTGAGGATGTCAGGTGGGAAAGGAGAAGTACCAAGTGATAAGGAAGGTCAATAAATCGAAAGTAGGGGCTTTGCATTCTTAAGAGATATATCAAATTAAGAACGGAAATAAAACATCCCGCGGATATGAATCCACTATCGCTGCGTCACCGCGGCAGATTTAGACTTAATTTTGTATATAAGGTAGTTTTCGAGGATTCGTGGAGTTTATTGATTTTGAAATCTATGTGCTAATATTACTCTCTTCCTCCACCTAAAATGTACGCCATCTGATCGTGGGTTACATATTGCTGTCGTTGCTTTAGCACATGAGATGCATTCATAAGATATGCCACATTCGTTGTCAAAATGTAACTTTCATTTGAATTTGGACATATGACGGAATCACAAGTTCAGTCGCCATCGTAGTGCTGCAATAACAGTTTTAAGCTCTGTTGATCTGTTTTCATTTTTTCTTTCTGTCACTAACTTAAGGTCCATTTTAGGATTCACTCAGACGTGCAAACACAGACACGAAGGAAAAGACTGAGATCTCGCTCTCACCTAGAAATAGTTTTTCTCTGATTTTCCATGTCAATTCCAGGCGAAAGTCACTATGGTGATTCATCTACAGGCTATACTCCCTTTCTTCACACATTGCTATGACTGCATCATAATGGGTTACTGCTATAACTCACAAGATAATTAAATAAGCCTCATTATACACTGAAAAATTAGTCACTCCTAAAACTAATTTGTTTCTCTGTGGAAACGTCTATATCTTAAGTTTAGAGAAATAATATTAAAATAATCAGACTTATAAAGGAAATCGCGGCCCCAGAAGAGTGAGGATGTCAGTTCGGAGAGAAGTACCATAAAGATAGGAAAGGTCAAATGGTCTTGAAGACAAAATGAGATGTTTTGCTTTAATAAAGATAGTTTAATTCATGGATTTACGAAATGGTAATCAAACATTTTCCTTACTAAATAATTGATGATGATGATGATGCTTTTAGTTTAAAGGGGCCTAACATCTAAGGTCATCGGCCCCTAATACTAAATAATTAAGCACGTAGAGCATTCTAAGGATCTTTACACGCTTCATCGGGAATTTTAACCATCAGTGGTTAATTTCACTGGCACGGGGGCTGGGTGTATGTGTTGTCTTCAGCATCATTTCATCGTTATTACGACGCGCAAGTCACCTACGGGTGTCAAATCAGAAACCTGCACCTGGCGAGCCTATCCTCGGGTCCCGTCACTAAAAGCCATACGCCATTTCATTTCATCCTTAAGGATAGTGTCACACTTTTCCGCTCGCGCCTTATCTATAAATTATTAAGAATTTGCATAGTTTAAGATTAGAATAATGGACAAACAACACCACTTCCTCCAAAAATACAATTAAAAATATTTGAAGTTTCTTAATTATTCTCTTCTGTGACAACGATTAATTCTTTTAATGTACGCTGCTTAGTGTGTTGAATTATTTTTCATTTACAGTGAATTCTTTTCATAATTTTTTATACATAGCTTATTGAACACAAATAATACTGAAGGACTACAGGTTGATTTTTTTCTTTGTCCACAGCGTGAGCCAGAGACTGCGTCCTCTGTGGTTGCACCAGTGACACAACAGCTCCTTTCCTCCCGAACCACTTCTCAGCGACGGGGCACTTTGTCTGCAACACAAGCGACAGATGACAAGTTTCGGTCACGTAGTAGCTTTAACAGGCGTACTCCTGGTTCTCAAGACTCTGTAGATCGCGGTTTTTCGTCAAGGCGACGAGAGTCTTTTACTGAAACCACTCCAGTGCCTTACAAATCACCTCAAGTTGAGCAATCTACTCTTGAAAGTAACAAGGAAAATTATCCAACACCGTCTGTGGAAATAGTGAGAAATCCTCCTCCATCTGAAACACCAGCACTTGTAGCTTCATCAACATCTCTCCCACAACCATCAAACCCAACTGGTTTTAATCGGAGAAGAACTTCTACTAACAGAAATTCCGATACCACAGTTACAGAATTCTCATCTAGAAATGCATTTCCTGCTTCAGATACTTCGAATGAGAGACAAGCTCGCTTTGAAAGTTCAAGAAGACGACAATCTTCTGACATCGGGCAGGATACCAGTGCATCAGAAGGCAGAAGAAATGGAAGACGTAATTTATCCCGAGGTACTGCTAGAGGAAACTCAGCTGATTTCAACACAAATTCGGTGACAAGTTCGCAAGATTTTCCAAATAAATCCCGAAATTCAGGAAGAAGAGAATCTACATCAGTACGAAGAGGCGAAAATAATATTTCATCTCCTTCAGTTTCCTTTCCTTCCCGCAGCCGTAGCTCTAGCACTCAATCCAGGCCAAGCAAAGAGAATGAAAATATTAACAATGACATCCCTATTCAAGAAATCCCTGACGACCCTTCCTTAATAGCAAGTAAGAGAATGGATACAATTGGCGACACTTCTGAGGAACCAGTTACGCCTGAATTATCAGAAAATATCTCCAGTGAACCCGAATCATCTAGTGTTCAAACCGAGGAGAATTTGGCATCTTCCTCTGAACTTCCCAGTACACCAGATTACTCAGAAAACACCCCTAAACCACTTGACATTTTACAAAGCAATCGACGAAAGTCATCAGCAACTAGATCACAATCAAATTCACGGGAATCAGTCCCTAATGACCGTAATCCCAAATCTAGATCTCAAACTACCACGCAAAAGGCTGGACTAACTACTAATTCAAGAAGGGGAAGTGCAAGAACATCGAGAGTGAACGACAACAGTGCTGACTATAGCACAAATAGCAATGTTGGATACGAGGAAGCGGCGTTTAATGTAAATGCTGTTAATTATAGGAGAGACTCCAGTGTTATTTCTAGTAACACTGAACAGTTTTCGCAAAGATCCGTGGTTAACAGCAGAAGAAACCAACAAAATACCAGAGGAAGAACTGAGGAATCAGAAGCAAGCACCTCGAGGCCTTCGCCAAGGGGTTCTTTGAGAAGAAACTCTGAATCTCCTAAGAGTATTAATGATATAAATGCAAACGCGGGAACACCGACTGCATCATTGCCATCATCAAGGGTTAATAACAGAAGAAATAGCAGTTCAGACACAAATAGAAGACTGACCGGCAGTGAACGAAGGGGTAGCAGGGGTTACAATGCTGACAATTCAGAACCTTACGTGGAGGAGGCAAGCATCCGCCGTGGCTCCAGAACAAGATCTAATACAACAACTAGGACGGAACTGAATTCTGTGGACAGTGTGAAGCCTATTGCTAGAAGTGGTCGCAGAACGTCTGAACCAGATGTTATCGCTACAGCTACTACAGCTCAGAGAACCAGTCGAAGAACCAGCCCTGATGTTGGGCAGAGAGGCAGTGTCAAGGTAAGAAGTAATACAGGGTACAATTAGCATCTGCCCTCTTACAGTGAAGAAATGATATGCCTAGACTATTAATCGTGATTTGGAAAGATAACGAAAATAATTATATTAATATTGAAAGGCTGTAAGAAATTCATTTAAACGATCATTTTAGCATCTCTTATAGGGAAATTATAGCTGCTATATATGCTGACTATTCTACACAACAGTAGAATAAAGATCGTAATCCAGTCACAATAATGCCATGAATTCATTCATTGTTCGTTAAGTATTGTACCTAGTTTAAGAAAGTAGTATTTTTACTTTTAGCAATTTTAGAATTTAGTTATACGTAACTTTGCACGTTCTTTTAGAATATGTAGGCATTACTAATTAATTCCTCAAATATTCAATGGACATAGAATTTGTTTTATTTTACCTTACATACTGTAACTTAATTCGTGTAAATAATTTTCGTTTTGTTTTATTAGTCATTATGCCTGACAATATATAAACAATGTAATTGAACTATTTTTGAATATTATAATTTTTAGCAGTACATGTTGCTTTAGTCGCGACAACCCCTTAGTCATATTCGTTCGAGAATTCTCTTCAACTCTACAAACTTTGAAGGAAGTTACTCAACGTGTAATGCTCACACTGCATTTACTTGATTGTTGAAACTTCTTTCTAAGTTTTTCCAACATTTTAGAATGTGAATTATAACTTTATTTCACAGTTATATCATTCATATAAAATACTAAAGAATATTCCAGCTTCTAATACTACTCATATTCGTTCCAACTGTATTATTGTTTCCGTCTATAAAAATTAACTGACAATGAAAATTGTTAGTACATTTCGTTTCTGCCTTTTTTGAACTTAGTCAAATCAAAAATTACGGCAGAAATCCCCAGTTTTTACCCTGTTAGCATTATTGCCAGTTTGTAATATTATACTATTTTATAATCATACTTGAAAGAAAATTTAAGATAAAAAAGAAATAAATCCATATTAACTCTGTAAAAATGTGCATAGACTAAGTATGGTGCATGCAGAGATGTGTACATATTTTGAAAATATTCCTTTTGAGGAACTTGCATGATATATTTTAATTCTTTATCACATAGTGTAAATTTTCTGGTACTCTCTGGGAAAATATTCTTCAGTGTAAGATATTTTAGAATATTTACGCTTAGTGGTTGGTGTTAATGTAAATATATAAATAATTTTATTTCTTATAAGATGAAAAATTTATAGCTTGAAGATCTTCTGGCTAGATTATGACAGACATTTCCAAAACATGTTGGATTCAAATTGGTTTGAATTCTCAGAGGAAGTCAATAAAAATCAATAAACTAAGAGGATTATTCTGTTTTATTTATGGTTTTAACAATGCAAGGATTTTTTACCACTTTCTTATCTCCCTTCACTCACTTTTCTTTTCCTTTCATGTCTCAGGGTAATTAACTGATCGCATCATATTTTGGAACATTCGCTGAGAGGGTATTTTTCGCTCACGGTAATTAATTGATGTCTTCATATTTTGGAACATTCGCTGAGAGGGTATTTTTGGAGAATAGGCACAAGTTCGCGTATATGATGAAAGGTTAATTGTGGAATTCCATTCGAGGGATAAAGATAAGGCAAAACAACTGCAAAACTAGCATCACCGGTACATGTAATATGGCTTTCATAAATAATTTCAATCTCTTAAATCATTTCAATAGCCTCTATCAGGGCTATATATGTAAATACGGAAGTATTTTCTGCACACTATCGTAAAGGAATAAACACCAACAATTATTTTACTTGCATTAGTCACAAAACTGAACATTACTACAAAATATCGGAAAACAGTCACTAGGTGTCGTACATAATCCATGAAAAAGAGTAGGTAAACGAAAAGAGCACATTGCAATCAAGTGTTGTAGATTGTTATGTGACCTGAAAGTGCTTATAATTTGTTTTGATCAGGACAGAGTCCGAGTCCCATGCTATCAAGAACACAGGCACATAATGCATACCTAAACACTAGTAGACTGAACTTGATCGGTAGGTTGTTGCTTCAAGGTAGTGCAACTTTATATAACTTTTCTATTATACATTCAGTAACGGAAAATACCTGCGGAATATTGAGCACTGGGGAAGTCCATTGTCACATTGTTCCTATCTACAGGAATTTAAGCACTCAACTCTACTTTCTCTGCCTGTCAATCTTTCTTTCTCTCTCTCTCTTCATAAATCTCGAGCTATTCCGACGTTGAAACATTATAAAACAATAGGTGCATACACTGATGAGACATAACCCATACGAATGATAAATCATTGATTGTTACTATGAAAATCCACAGCCTGTTTCCAGTCGTTCGACCGGGTCAGAGATGGAATGAATTAACCCCCATCTAGCGGCGAGGATAGGAATTTTGCCGGCTGCCGAAGCCTGTCGCACTCCTCTGGGTCAATGATTTATGACTGACAGACGAAATGAAATGATATAGGAGAGTGTTGCTGGAATGAAAGACGACAGTTAAAATCGGATTACCCGCAGAAAAACGTGTCCCACCTCCGCTTTGTCCAGCACCAATCTCACATGGAGTGACCGGGATTTGAACCACGGAACCCAGCGGTGAGAGGCCGGTGCGCTGCCGCCTGAGCCACGGAGGCTACTGATTGTTACTATAAGAGGTCTAAATTTATGGTTATAATTCATCTCATCTGAACTGTCCGACTAGTTGGCTGAATGGTCAGCATACTGGCCTTCGGTTCAGAGAGTTCCGGGTTCGATTCCCGGCCGGATCGAGGATTTTAACCTTCATTGGTTACTTCCAGTGTCCCGGGGGTTGAGTGTTTGTGCTGTCCCCAACATTCCTCCGCCTCACACACCACATATAACACTATCCTCCACCACAATAACACGCAGTTACCTACACATGGCAGATGCCGCCCACCCTCATCGGAGGGTGTACCTTACAAGGGCTACAATAGCCACACGTAATTAATTATTTTCTCGCCTGAACTGAAGAACGTCAAATATCTCATAACATAACAACGGAGTACCTAAAAACGAAACAGACGTTTTGATCAATTTCGAAATGACAAGGCCTATGCAGTTACCGTCGATTTTGGTGAGTACTCGTATTTTTTAACAGGAAGTTGAAGAGGAAGAAATACCCTACGGTGGAAACGTTGGAGGCCAATGAGAACTTATCCATGTAAGAGAATTATGAAGGATATTCTAGATTATTTAAAATAATAAATGACTGGATTCCGTAGCACAAATCGCTAGTGTTTTAGTGAAAATGTTGGGAGTCATTAAGTTCAGAAAATTGTGAATACTGTGCAGGGGACTGTGTATTCACAGTCCTGTCATAGTACATTTGAAAACTCTTCTTCACTGTCTAGAGTGCTGCGTCTTGAGAATGGATCATGGATTTATTAAAAAAAAGTTGTCGGTACTAATGAATCCTATTTTCTGTTTCATCTACAGGAAGTCAGAGAACATGGATCATTCACTTGGAAAATGCATGGCAGCACGAGGAAAGATGCTGAAGGAAATGTGATATTACGTATTTTGAAGGGACTCTCTTGGTACAATCACACCCGCACATAAACATCTTCACAAACAAGAAATATCCATTCATGTCAGTAATATACGCATATGATAGTGGTCTCTTTCAGCGAATCAATGAGCCTTGACTAAGTATTAGGATTGTTTGGGAATGATTTAAGGAACATAGTGAAGAATTTGAGGTTTTTGCATTTGCTCCAAGTGACACTCTACCTCTTGCCGGGCTGAGTGGCTCAGACGGTTAAGGCGCTGGCCTTCTGACCCCAACTTGGCAGGTTCGAACCTGGCTCAGTCCGGTGGTATTTGAAGGTGCTCAAATACGTCAGTCTCGTGTCGGTAGATTTACTGGCACGTAAAAGAACTCCTGCGGGGCTAAATTCCGGCACCTCGGCATCTCCGAAAACCGTAAAAGAGTAGTTAGTGGGACGTAAAACAAATAACATTATTATTATTGTTATTATTATTATTGTTATTATTATTATTATTATTATTATTATTATTATTATTATTATTATTATTCCTCTACCTCTTACAATATGGAACCTTAATAGATCTTGAGTATAAGGTCAAAACGGGTCTATTGGCGTTCAATAATGTCGCTATTAATTTAGAAAAATGTGTGTGATGTCCTGTGGAATCCGGAGAGGTCTTGTTAGCTGGCACTCACGGGCGACCTGCGCGTCTTGGTGTGAAATTTAATAATATTTGGTCTCATCAGTGCATGTATCCTAGAACATCCTACTTCAAATTATATTTGGACAATATTGGTGACCAACTTGAATATTGATTCACTTATACAGAAGTGTGTGGATTTTGAAACTACTTTTTTAATATATAGTTCAATCAGGCATACAATTATTAAATGGCAATTTGAATTTTATACTGCATATATTCCTTTCAATTAGGGTGGCAACTTCTACTGTAACCAAAGCCATTTTCATGAATGTATCAGTAAAGTACATAAAGGCAATTCACGTTCTCTTGAATCTGCTTGTTTTCATTGAATAAACTTGAATTGAATGAATAGTGAACAGCTTTGCATTCGATAATCTCCACTTCAAGTTGGCATTTTAACCACCTTCGATGTAGTTTCCATAAAAATGAACATTTAAGTTTTTATTTGTACTCTAATCGCTAGTATGTCTACGTCATTTCTACAGTTTCACTAAAATGAATCGATGCTTTGATTCAAAGTAGATTTTTTCCACGACCATAGCTTAACATGTTTGTCCAATCCTGGACTAAATGATGTGCTGAGAATATTCTTCGCAGATGAAGGAGATTATTCGGTTATCACAACACTCGACTATTGTTTGGTCTTTGGTATACTGAAGCAAATTTTGCCCATATGTACAACCTGAAAGAAGTCAAGTCAGTTTGGTCATGAAAATGAAAACCTACAACCTGTTTTCCAGTCAGTGACCGGATCAGGGACGTAATGAATGAACCATATATAGGCTGCCATTAATGCTTTCACGACCTGTACTTATAGACATGATTCTGTACAGACTCTTGGGTTAATGCTGTGTCCAGAAAATAAGGTGAAATTCTTAACGTTTCGCAGAAAACTGTGCTCTGCGTCCTCCGAATAAATCTCGACTGACCACGAGAAAGGCTTCTTAAACAATGACAATTTGATATTTAGACGTTATAATAGAAATGGAAATAGTACGTCCATTTGCCACCAGATGGCCCTCAGGGCGTGGCACAACGCTAGCGTCCGAAGCGGAGGCTGACCGAACCACCACAATCAGACTAAGCAGTTCACATGACGTGTTTGCGTAACATATGACATAGACAGGTGTATGATATATAACATGAACCTTATTTTCTTTACACGGCATAAGCCCACAAGCCTATACAGTATCATATATAGGCTATTATTACGATGGGGTAGCCACTCCCAAGGTGATTTAATGACTGATAAATGCTATGAAATGATAATGGAGAGAGTTGCCGGAATGAAAGATGACAGGGAATAGCGGAGTACCCGGAGAAAAAACCTGTCCCGCTTCCACTTTGTCCAGCACAAATCTCACAAGGGGTGACCGGGATTTGAACCACGGTATCCAGCGGTGAGTGGGCGATGCGCTGCCGTCTGAGCCATCAGTTTGATCAAATACCAGTCAAATATTTTAATTACGTCAACTGTCGGAACAAAGGCCAGTTTCTCGAGCTGAAGAACGTCATTCGGGCGCTTACATTCTCTGGATCTCCATTGTTTTACAGCATGTCTTTTCTGCACATAACGACAAACGCTTGCACAGTTGGAAAAAATACAGTCCGATAGTGGCATGTGTGAATACCGCCCGACGACCATTAAAAAATTGAAGTCCCGTTTTATTGTTGATGGTTGCCATAGGGTATTGCTTCTTTGCAGTTTGTTAATTAAACAACAAATTGAATATGCTAGTCTCATGTACAGTAAAAAATAATCAGTGTAGTTTCGACGTATTTCAGTTCATATCTTTAAAATAATTCGTTATATCAAGAACCCATATGAGATATGAAAATTATCTGTATTGACTAAAAGAGTACAATTGAACAAACTGTTTTCGTAACAGGAAGACACAGGTCCATGAAGAGACATTTAACTTCCATCTTGGAAACGGTTGCAAATTTTGGGAAATAATTTCCCTTTATGTACTGCATATTCCTTTTGACGTACAATACACAGTCGAATTAAGAAATCAACATTCCTGTTGAAGTAAATTACAAATATCTGTTTCACAATTCTGGAGATATTTTAAAAATGCCATTCATGAGTACTGTGATCGTTGAGCTCGGCGTCTACGATGCTGGTCATTAACAAGTATGCACAATGGTGATGGTGGTGATCATTATTTCAAAGGGCCTAATGTATCATAGCCTCTTCCATTATATTATCAAATACACTAACGGAAACTCTCTGTAAGAACACACCTATTTGCCCCAAACATGGTACAAAAGAAGAATGACGTTGACGTACAGGTAGTAGCCTATGTGGAATTGATCAACACATCAAGTCCGTGGGACATCCAGAACATCATATGCAACATATTGAACAGATATCTTAAGAACGTAGCAAACCCGAATGGCCAAACATGCAGCAGTTCTGGCATGTAACCTGTCGTACAAATACTGAATGTCTCTCTGGAGTATGGTATGACACGCTGACTGTACTTCTTGGCGTAGCTGGGCGATAGTCTTTGTCGGGCCTGGACGTCAGGCGCCGTCCCATTATGTCCCTCACATACCCGATGGGGCTGAGTTCTGAAGATCTAGCGGGTCAGAGTAGCATGCGTACAACGTGTAGGACATGCTGAGTTACTTTAGTGACATGAGAACGCGCGTTATCTTTCTCTAAGGCTAGTTCCTTCAATGTGTCGAGATATCGTCGGAGGATAGGATTGACGTCACGAATGAACGACGCCCTTGTCATACCCCTCTGAATGAATACCAGAGACGATCGGGATATGTAGCTTATGGCCCCCTCGTATCATAATACCAGGTGTGGGTACGGTATGGTGAGTGCAAATGGATTGTTCCATTCATCCGCATATCTACGAATGCAAACACGTCCATCACTTTGTCCAATATAAGATCCATTTGCCCCTCCAACTCTCTCTCTCTCTCTCTCTCTCTCTCGACTCCACAGGAGACGTGCGTTACTATGAGCAGGTGTGAGGGGTAAAAGCGCCAGAGGAATAAGAGAATGCAGCCTACCTCAAACAATGGATTGTTTATTGTTCGTTCATACACGAATGGGGTGAGGGGAAGGATACAGTGGCTCTGATTGCTAGAGGAACAAGTGGAATTACTGTTCTGTCAGTCAGAGTGGCCCGAACGATCCTTCTGTCCAGGCACTCATCAGTGCAGCGAAGTGGCACTGGTGGGTCTAGGTTGTCTGTGAGAAACCTCTGCTCCTACCTTGTCTACTACCGATGGAACACTGACACGTCACGCCGCAACTGAGTAGCAATTCTGTGGATCGTCCAACCAACCTCTCGGAATTCCCGCCCGATTGGTGCTTGCTGGTGTCTTCCCAGCATTGCAGACACACTTTTTGATATACACGCAATGAATTCTCACAGTAAACTGCATTTGTTGTGTTATCAAACGACCTGCGGTGACATCCTTCATGTAATGGATATAGACCAGACCAGTTCAAGCGAGTGGTACCCTTCCACGTGCACAGTACACACGAACAGTTTGAGTTGTAAAACCCGTTTGGATTGTACATTATTTTCTAGGAATTCTCCGATGTATTTCCACTAGTGTAGTAAATGTTGTTCTCCTGTTTAGGTAAATTAATCAAAAGTAAATTACTCAAGCAGTATAATTTAACCTTGTGACCTCCTGATGTTTCGTGGCAGAGCGGCTTGAAGTTACGGATTAATCGATTGATAAGTTTGCATCTTTATTGCGAAAGCTAATGAAACGTTTAAAAGACTGCGCCCTAATTTATTGGGTGTGAAAATAATCGTTACTGGTTCGTACCTGCAGTAACGGGATGCACAGAAAGCCAAAAAGCAATCTTTTGAAGTGGAAACAAATGTTACACCACATGTATGCAAAGATATTGATTTGAACTAGGAGTATACTAAGAACCATCGTAGACTACTAAAACACTTGAAATAAAATTTGCAATATACGTAAATAATGTACAATAGATCTCAAAAGTATTTTGACAAAGTCATTTTTGTACACGGTTTTATTACAAGCATTGTTTGGACTTCTGTATAATGTACGCTATAAACAAATAACAAACTTTAATGCTTCTTTCGAACTCTTCAAACTAAATTACTGTACTACTAAAACTAAATAAAACAGTCGGACTTTTATTACCGCAAATGGTTGATAGTTTGGAACTATGCTCGAAGAATTTGTTTAATTATATCGACTTCAAATTGTTTCTGATTGGGCACAAGCTTTTTATGTAACTGCTGGTTTTTTTTCATTTGCTCTTGCATGGAATTATACAAAAGATAAATATGGGACATAGAGTTTTTAGTCAGTTTACAAGTGGTCGTATCGTCTGTCATTTGTACGATGCCACTATTCAATTGTGTGATCTCGCTGGACAGAAGATTTAAGCACATAATCTGTTCACCCGCCTCACACTTTCCAAGCACGCAGGCTCTGTAGATACGAATGACCTTTCCATTTCTAAATAATAGTTTGTTTGCTATGCCTACCGATAGCCCCATTGACTGATCATCACGTGCTGAATCTCCTTCATAATCAGCATTGCCGTAGTTTTCCGAATTTTAACTCGATTCTCAATTATAAGCCTCTGCTGTCCTGTTTTCCCAGTGACTCATGCGATCATAGGAAGAAGAATTACCAGAACCTACGGAATGTAACTCATAAGGAAAGCCATATCTGATCACGACAGCTTAGAACCTGAGGCCAGTCAATACACATCTTCACGATATTGTACTCTCGTGAAGTCGAAGTTTTAGTTGTTTTCTCCTGCATTCATATCTGAATTAGCATAATACTGGATTTATCCAAATTAGTTTACATGTTCGAACTACCTTGCCAAATTGGACCGTTTAGTTTATAATGACTGATTCATCTTTGTGGTGTCAAATTTGTATTTCTGGAAAATATCCAATCTCTTTAAGAATCATCTCGAGTTATGCCACCAGATAATTCGTAAATTATCCAGAGCCATATTTCTCATTGTACTAATTAATCCGAAATCAAACTATTGCCTTGTGAAGTATAGTGGAACAAACCTGGATTAACTAAACTCTCACACAGTTCTTTAAATGGATTATTGCAACTTCCTGCCGCTTACTTAAATGGAACTCTTACATTCAGCTAGATCCATCTTCAAGTCTTTCAGACAGCTGCACTAGATTTCTTCTTCTAAGATGCTATTAATAATTTACTTCGAATGTAATTCTGTCACCTCCAGATGCTCATTTGCTGCGATCAGTTAACAAATCACTGACAGAAGCATTTTCAATTAAAATTGTCCATTAAACTAACAGAAATAATGTGAATATTTCCTCATCTCATCCAGTATATTCACGTTAGAACAGTATATATCGAATTTGAACTATTTACTTTCCAGATTTAGTTCGAATATCAAAAGCTGATAGCCAGGCAAAACTCCATAATGTTCTTCAACATATTATATTTTATTAATTTAATTTTCACACACACACAGAGAGAGGAAAAGCTTTCCCTTCCAGACACCTGCCAAGGTTTCCCCTATGACAATGCGTCAAACGTTTCCCATCCACGTTGATTATACATTTTTAGTCAGAGGTAATGATGTTACTAGGCCAAGGCCATTCAGGGCTGTAGTGCCATGGGGTTTGTTTTAGGTAATAATGTTACTGGTTTAATGTCCATTTCAAACAGACACCCCATAAATAGACAGCTAGTTTGGTTTGTTGCCTACGCTCACAAGGATTTAGAATATTTCTTCACCAGGTGTACTTTTCGAGTAAGCTCGACTTCACTTTAGTTATTCCATACCCTCAAACATATTGCACAGTTGTTTAGAGGTTGAAAAAAATAGTTGAATAACATGCAAATTCGTGTTTATCGTGTATACTTGTAAGGAAAACGCTACCAAAAATGAACTTACATGCTTTCAGAAAAACCAAAGCAAAATTTTAGCCAGGTGAAGCACTTCAGCAATATTTGGACAGTTCTTGATTTTTCATTGAGGACAGAAAATCACATGGAATCGTGAATAATCCTTTCTTTAATTTTAATCTTCAAGTATGTGTACCTGATCAGTACATCCATTGCTCCAATAAATCAAATCACGCTCTTCTTTGTTATACATAATGTAATAATGTAGATAACATATTTCTTACGATTTAATTACACCTTGCGTGTCTATTTTACGGAAACTGTGCGTCACATACTCTGCCATGTACACTTTTCCTGTAGTTTCCATATCGTCCTGCTGAGTAATGGACTGCAATCTGTGTTCTACGCCTAACTTGATCACGCTCACAATTCGTTTGCTCAATCTGCTCAGCATAGTTATCCACCTAAAATAAAAGAGATTTCTGGAACTGAGTTTCCAAATATTCCAATTCTCATTATTACACAGTTCGGCTCCTTTTCTGAATGGTCAGCGTAGTCGCCTTTGAATCAGAGAACCCCGGGTTCGATACCAGGACGAGTCGGAGATCTTAACTTTAAATAGTTAATTCCCCTGGTTCGAGGACTGAACGTTTTTAAAGTCCCCAACATCCCTGCAAAGCACACACAATACTGTCCTTCACCACAATAACACGCAGTTTTTTGTACACGTCAGATGCCGTCCACCCTAGTTTGAAGGTCTGCGTTAGAAGTGCTGCACCAGCCACACGAAATTATTAGTATGTCACACTTCTTGATGTCGTGTATAAACATTATTATTCCATTAAAAACTGTCTATAAGTGCATTGTGTTTTCAAAATAAGCAACGTTTTCATCGCGTGGAAAGTACATCGAAGAATGTTCGCCTGAACAGCAAACCATCCACTGCTACATTTTATGACATCAATCTCCATGTTTGAAATGCGTGGGAAACACATGTAGGATATAGGAGCATACTGTATAAGCCATCTAAAGTGTCAGCTACGCGTTGATGTTCGGACATTGTGCTCTGTAGGATGGGTTGTGAAAAAAGAAAAGGGATTTCTTCTATTTGCAAATGCGCTCTGAGAGGGAGCCTCGTGACATAGGCTATATGTGATTATAATTAATCCCTTAATTCTTTCTGTTATTACTCTTCTCACGTGTTGATGTAGCACAATTCACTCACCATCTCTTCGGTTTTCACTGTTGTTTCAATGTTGCTCTCACTTAAAGCTACTTTCCAAAACTACTGTGTTCTACAAATTAACTTATGCTCTTCCTATTGCATTACCTGATCGACAAGACATGTCTGAAAACATGTGACGGGTATGACGTATTAGCACAGATTCAGGGGTAGAGTCTTGGACCAGTATTTGTATTGCTGACTGATAACTATCGTTTTTCGAGATATTCAATTGGCTTCATAGTAATCTAGAGATGATTAAATTATCGGTATACAATAAACTGATGTTTATACACAAGGTAGAAATATTTGGAGGCTCGAGGAAGGGTGGAATCTGACATCTGTGACCCAAGAACATAGTGAGCGTTGACAGCCTTTCAAACGATTAGCACAAATTCTCGGTGGATCGGCGTATTACGATGTATCACTGATGTATCCAAAACAACCTCTTGGTAATCGGCTAACAGTATTCTCCACAAAGTCATTTTCACTTCTCCACCCTGGGAACCAGCTTCCCCCCATCCTCAAGCACATCAGCCAAATTCTTCTTCGCCAGTGACGAAACCAAGACCTGCGACCCATACTACACTCAACAGCACAAGCTGAAGGTACTCAAGTCACTGGAGTCCTGTGTACCAAAACCACGCACACATAATAATTTCTACCTCCGTATCGTAACGTTCAGCACTATTTGCTACCGTCCTCGGTGGCCTGGATTCGATTTGCGGCACTACCAGAGATTTAAAAATGGAAGGAGGGCTGATATGTAGTGGAACATACAGTTTGCCTTCATTAGGGGTTTGCCTGTAAAGAAATACACAACCTCAGGATGGGGACACAACTTTAGCTTTCACGTCATAAATACTACTGCGACTATCGAATTTCCCCCATCACAGAAAATACGTCTCACTGCCATTTAACCCCTACTAGACACCATAACCCTTATTGAGGAATCCAACAGACTCAATTGTCCTCACTGAAGAATCTGATAACCACATAGTATTACCCTTAGCAAAAACAAACATATGTACTACAGTACATCAAAAAAGCCGTAGATTTGACCCACAGACTCCGATTTCTTCACACCTACTAGCAAATAAATAACGTTATACCCTATCGAAATAAAGAAATCCGTTCCCAGTCCACCCAGACAACCGATTCTACCACTGACTCAAGCACACGTACTGAACGTAAACTCATCTACGCAACCACCCAAACCACCCCAACAAACAGTTACGTTGACACTGAAACTGACACACAAGCTATATGCAAATACACTCGCACTCACGGTACTACCAGAGATTAAAGAATGGCAGGAGGGCCTTCATGTGGTTAAAATGATACATACATCTCACTTCCAACGGGGGTGTGCCTGTAAAGAGCTGCACCATCTCAGGACAAGGATACGAATTTACATTTTAGTGCCCCGGGGGTCCTGAGTACGCAAACATAGCCTGCAGCTGGATCAGAGATGGAATCGAACCCAGCATCAGCTCTGAAGGCAAAATGCTCTCAACCAGAATGCGAGAGGAGGGCTAATATGTCCGCACCCCCACCTCCACCTTCACCTAAAACAGGTAAATGACCGAGCTCGATTGCTACAGTCGCTTAAGTGCGGCCAGTATCCATATTTCGAGAGATAGTGGGTTCGAATCCCACTGTCAGCAGCCCTGAAGATGGTTTTCCTGGCTTTTCCATTTTCACACCAAGCAAATGCTGGGGCTGTACCTTAATTAAGGCCACGGCCGCTTCCTTCCCACACCTAACCCCTTCCTGTCCCATCGTCGCCGTAAGACTTATATGTGTTGGTGCGACGTAAAGCAACTTGTAAAAAAAAATCTAAACGATCCCCCACACAGCCAAAGGTTGTGAATAACGGCAAATTTCCTTTCCCGAAGCATAAGGTGAAACACCACATGACACTTCAGTTGATAGTTAAGTTCTACAACTCTCAGTGGCTACGCCACTCGCCGTCTAGCTGTCCGCACCAAATCAGACGCGGCAGCGACGACCACATTAAATGCGCGGTACCCAAGTAGAAATCCGCCTGCGTCAATTGCGAGGGTAACTACACTGATTCGTTTCCTTGTTTTTCGTGCATTAAGGCCGCAATCAGGAAAAAAACCCGACAAAACTCAGAACACAAAAATAATGAACACCTGAACTACTGGATTTACACATAACAACTACGTACCAAGCCACACCGAATACGATGGCACTAACTCCACATCTCGCAACCAGTCTCGTAGCGACGCACTTGAACTGAGCGGCAACCGAGGCGGGTGCATCCGTTCAACATTTCAAACCCAAAACGAGAAAATCATCAGGAATCGTACTTACACCAACAGTTAAATAACATCCTCAGTTGTTACCCCTGGATGGGTGACCACTATACACACCGAGAATTATGAAGAACTCCCGCCTTCTCCTATTGTGGCATGATGGGAACGATCCCAACACCACAACACCGGTAATGAGAAAAGATGCCGATCACTCACAGTTAAGCTACGTTCACCTCCTCTGTGGGTGGGGGACGCAGGCGAAGAATACACACACGGTATCCCTTGCCTGTCGTAAGAGGCGCCTAAAAGGAGCGACCGAGTGATGATTGAATTAGAACCAGAGACTACTTGTAATTTGTACTACCACGCGGGAACACCATGGGTCTGCCTTGCCTATGATTAGTACCCACTATGTGAGGAACACCACGGGATAGTACGATTCCTTGTGATTAGTACACCTATGTGAAGAACACCATAGGTTTGCGTTGCCTGTAAATGGCGCCGCAATGTGGGAAACACCATAGGTGTTTGTTGTATGTGCGCATTACATTACCTGTGAGTAGTACCATAATGTGTGGAATACCGCCAGTCTACGCTACTTTTGATTAGTACCACAACATGGCAAATACCATGGTTCTACTTTCCTTGCGATAAGTAGCATTATGAGAGGCCGATTACCTGGATTTTGGATCCTTTATACTACAAGCATCATCGATTCAGTATTGTGCTTTTGAAGCAATCCCTTGGTCAGTACTGCTATTGTTTAACGCTAGTTTCTGGGAATGTGGGGCATTGCGGGTCGGATCCACTGATTGTTTTAAATTCATATCCATCCATTCATTCTTCGTAACCGCGTTTTGAATTCTGGTCAGTGGATGACTTTGGACTTTTAAATTGTCATTACATTTCGTCTAATTTCGTACCTTTAGGGGCCGATGACCTAGAAGTTTGGCCCCTTTAAACAACAAGCATCATCATCATCATCATCAACATTCACCGTGATCCCCCTCGGATGGGCAACCACACTTTGACATTCGCCTACACGAATGTACAATGAGAGGGTCTCCCACACACTGCAATCCACCAACACAAACACAGACGTTGCAGTGTCTCCAGTGTCTGGACGGAGAGTGCCTCAGAACATCACACATGATTCTATGGAGACAGGGGTAAAATTCTGCTCTACAGGAAATCTAATGGCTAATTACGCAAATCAAGCGTCCTCAGACATTTTCCTTAGCACTTTCTCCTTAAAGTATGTTCTCCCGAGACCATTCTTCCCTAGTGCATTTCTACCCCAAAGGTTTCCTTCCTTAAGATGTTTTCTCCCAAGACCATTTTTCTCTAGTATAATTCTTCATATCTTACGCGCGCAATATTATTATAAATTATACTATTTAATAACAATCACATTTATTTCCATGGAAATAGTAAAAACATTTTCAAGTGAAATTTAGAACGAACCTTAGATTATGTCATCTCGGGGTGGTAAGAAATTGATTTACAATGGGCACATATATCATAGGAGAGACTCCAAAGGGGAGAAGGAATATTGGGCGTGTATTAAGAAACCAGAATGCAGATCAACTGCCATAACCAAAGGCCCTGGAAATACAATAAATGCAGTGAGAGAAGGATTTCAGGCTCATGCTCCCATTCATGTTCAGGCAGAACTTACTTATAAAGTACATATTTGAAGGTTTTCGAGCCAGAGAGTCATGCTGCTGAACGATTTGGAAAGCAGTTTATCCCCACCAGCCAGAGTTATGTCTGGTTTTGAACTTGCCATTATAAATGCACTCCTTTTCCTGGCACCAACATACCATACCCTGTTTCTTATTCCTCTTGTGCTAGTCAGTGTACCGTTAGGTTCAAAGTGAAGGACTGTAAAGAGTGTAAAATGATCCTAATGATAGATCATTAAGAACTGGAACGCATTCCACGTTACCTCTTACCTTCATATCAGCTGAAGGTGTTTTTGATGCATATGAAAAATCTCTTGTGGAATTACTTGAATAACTTGGTGAAACTGTAGCATACTTCAAGGCCACGTACTTCTGTGGTAAACCAGGAAGAGGAAGAAGTTGCCATGTCCCACCCAGATACCCTCCACAACATTGGAATTATTATGATGATAATAAAGATGATGATGAAGAGGAGGAGAAGAAGAATGCTTCGTGTTAGATGGCCTAACATGTATGTCATCGGCCCCTGGATTTGTTATTATGCGACAATTCATGGTGTACATCGCACCAATATCGTGTCCGAAGGATGGCATATTAGGGCCTAGGGAAGGTTATCATTCCCCTCCCCGAAGAGGAGTGGCGGGCTAACTAGAAGGTAACGCCTTCTCTCTGGCCAGGGGATAGATCATTAAGAACTGGAACGCAATCCATGTTAGCTCCGGATGGCATAATAGGTTCCAGTCAGTTGTAGGAAGGCATCGCCCTTCCTTATACGGTGTGTAGCTTCCACAGAGATTCAAAAAGAATAGGGTGACACTGAAACAGCGCTAACTCAACCATCCCTATAAAAAACCACCCGAGGGATACCGGAAAGGAAATAGCTACAGATGCAGCAAAGCATACGTTCCATTGTTATGGATTACATCACTTATAAAGAAGAAGAAATCACTTTAGAATATTTAAGGACGCTGGGTCATCATTTCACACTGTGGAACACAATATTGTAACTGACGACAGATAGGAAATAGAAAAACGCAACATTGGTATCGTTAAATTTTATTACTAGGGTTTATTACTTACTTCGTTCACTGTCCCTTGTCAACTTCTCTCACGCTGCACCAGAGACACACACGTTCACTCAGAGCAGCTGGACACGAGATATACAATTTCTTGGCTACAGACAGAACAGGGCGTACGCTCACTTCGCGAACTAAACAGGTACTCAACTCAAGCATTCATTGTTCACTCGCTGACCCAGTGATTCATAGCAGTACACTCACTCAACAGTACTGACTCACTAACGGGAATGAACCACTAAAGCTCACCCAACCTGCCTTAAATAGGAAGGCCGGCTCTTCCAGATACTTCTCGTGAAGGAAAAGCCCCTAAAGTCCTCTCGAATCCGTAAGATCTGTATTCACATTCTAGTTCATTCTCACACCGCCGGGAGGCCTCCAGTGAGAGGACAGGGCGATGAAATAGTGATGGCTAGCCTAGCGCACTCGACTTGTTCCTGATTGGTTCGCTGTGCCGTGAGCGGTGGAGCCGTAACTCGGTGACGTCACTAGTGGTCGTGGCCAAGATAATTTGCTCCTCCCAAGGTCTTACAATAATATGGTGGACACCGTCACAGTATCTATGCTGGATGTGAAAACTCGGATATTTGGTAATACATTTCAGTTAAAATAACGTATCTGATCGTTATTGGATAAAGGAGAGACGGAGAAAATAGGTATTGGGAATTTTATTTTGGGTAAAGTAATATTAAAGGAAAACGGTCTGGGGGTAAAATATTATTTTGGGAGGATGTGTTTAAGGAAAAATTCCCGGGGAAAAAATGGCCGTGAATACAAATCAGTAGTACCGGAGGAGGAGAAGTTCTACGTCAAGCACGGGGTCCGGAAACCTACACCTGCTACCATACGGTTAAAACTGATAATAAGTGGCCGAGCATAGGTGGACAGTTGTTAACTCCTACAAGCAAGAAGAGATTTCGGACAGCAAGTTGCATTGTACAAGACTAGCATAGTAGCACACTGCAGACTATATCACGGTAGACTGTATCCTGAGGGCTACACATACAGTAAATAGAAGGTTAGCCGCGTGATCAGTACTAAGAATTCTAATAATAGTTGTAATATTTGCACTGGTGCGAAGAATATAACGGCTGACCAGAAAAGTAAATGTGTAAGGTGCAGTTTACCAATGAAAGTAGATGATTTGCTCTCAGCCGTTATATTTGATGTCAGCTAGTCTGGTGGGAGGTTGAAACACAGCATGTTATTGTGTCCATACATTACTGAATGGGAGATACATGATGGTCAAGTATTCTTGTCTTAATAAGGAAACATGCTGAATGAACACAAGGAGCCACATCCATGAGGGAGTTGATCGTAGTGCATAAAGAGGAAAGTGCTCTATTAATACAAGAATTCCTCATCAACCTCATGTGAATAATGGGCAGACGATACAGTGTGTGCATGGTTGCCAGAAGTGCAATGGCTTCGAGTTCGTTCTTATGGACGATAACATCAGGTCTTAACATTCTACAGGTCTTGATGAAGTGAATACATTTGTCGGCTGAATTTTCCTGCGTATTCCCCTGATCTAATTCCCATCTTACATATGCGAGACGGACTGAAGATGCCTAGTGGTACGTCACTAGACACGGCAAAATTTCAGCAAATTTCGGACAGTGCTGAAAGAGAAATAGATTCGGATACTGCAGAAGGTCCTCAGGAACTTTGTCTAAATAACGGACAGACGATGTAGCGCATTAGAGATGATCAAGTCCCTATCAAAATACCATTATATCTGTTCTATCTATATAGGGGATGCATGTGTATGACTGCATAATGTGCTAAACAACTGCTTCTGAGTGCAGTCTCACTGTACCCTTTCATATATGTTATTGTGTCTTCGTTGTTTCTTTCATCACTTCAGTGCGTTACGAGATATTTGTGGTATGAGTTTTCCACATTCAATTCATACCTGCAGTATTCAAGTTGGATATATGTTTCCTTTACTGTTAACTTTCGCACTCCACTGTGCAATACTTATAAATGGAAGAAAGAAGGAATAAACTACTTCCTCACAGAAGCTGAAATATTGGGTTGTCCGACAAATTCTGTATGTGTGAGTGGGTTTTTATCCTGAGGTGGATGTCAAATAAATGTTATATATGTCAGAGTATCCTTCAGTATTCCCCAAGGCTTCACCTCACTAATTTGTTATTTCATTTCCATAACACTGAGTTAGTTTGAGGGTGTATAAGCAGTGGTGAATTTAACATTTCTGCACCCGTAGGCACAATAATAGCATGTACCCACCCAAAGAAAAAAGGAAGACCAATAGTTGAGTACTTGAATTAACTACATAATATGGTACACCATACAAGTAATATTTAAAATTACACAATACTGAGGTACTCGGAACCTGATAACGCATGAAGATGAAAATAAACTCACAAATTATAGAAGTTATCGTCTCACATTGCGAACTCATCGATCAAATCTTCATAGTCGAAACAGTCATCAGTCAGGAGTTCGGTTTTACTAGCGTCTGGGTGAGACGAAAACTTCTGTGACTGGTGAGTTCATTTTCAACTTAAAAAACTATCGGCGTCTGAATATTCTGGTTTGGTGTAATTGAAAATATTACTTTACGGTGTGCAAGACGTTCGATAGCTATTTCAAGTACTTAACTATACTTCTACGTAGGTCGAGTCATATGTCATGGCAACTATTTTGTTTCTCGCGAACAGGAGACAACACGGAAAATCTAAGATATTCATTTGGAAACGTGCGGTATGTAGTTGCGTATGATGCCACTAGATGGTGTATGTAAACAACAGTGTGGGTCTAAGCATGCCCCCAACTTCAGTGTGTGAGTGAGAGCGTCACAAAATGGAAGCCAACAAGCAAGAGCAACGATCTATATTAAAATAGCAGTTCTCCGCGGCACCGCCTTATTCGCCTGATCTGAGCCCATGTGACTGTGATATAATCCCCAAAGTCAAGAAGCCATTACGTGGACAATGGTTTGCTAACAAAGAGGACATCGTAACTGCATTTCGGAGAGAGGTGTCACACATTAGCGATACAAATGCAGCGAATGGGTATTCAGCGCCTGCCAGCCCACTGGCAACGCATAGTGGAAACCTTGGGTGATTATTTCGAAGGTCTGTAACCAGTGGAGACCTGTTCTTTGTACGTACTCTTGTGTATTTGCTGTCTATACCATAATAAAACAATGTTTACCATTGGCCTGTGTTCTGTCACTTTCCTACGAGAATCCCCTGAAGTCAGAATTTGTCTTCAGGCACTATGCACATCTTAGATTTCCCGTGTTGTCTCTTGTTCGCGAGAAAAAATAGTTGCTATGACTTATGACTCGACCCTCGTATTTTGTTGTGGTAGTAGAGTGGCGGCGGGGGGCGGAATACTGTATTGTGCCTAGGCGTAAAAATGTTACAACCACCACTGTGTTTGTTACTTGGCTGTTAGAAATATAAGATCACTCAGTTGTTGTGTTGTTCTGAGGAAAATAGCAAAAGATTAAGCAGATGACTTCTAAATGTAATTATTCAAATCATACAAATAACATTATTGCACTTATTAATAAAATATAGCCTACCATTTAGCCTAATTTGCCGCGCTCTAATGCTTCTCCTCCTAGGCACATGCCGAGTGAGCCTGTGATATAAATCCGTGTCTACCAATAAGACAACGTTCTTTTCTAACAGCATTAAAATCACCTAATGAATTTCCATTCTAAGAATTCTTTAAGTGACAGAAGTCGGATGATGCTGTGTACAGTAAATATGATGGATGTAATAATACAACCAAACTCGAAGACATGATGGGTCTCGCATTGTCTTTGCGGGACACATCAGCACTTTCGCTCATTTGCTCTGGTTCTGGCTGATGAAGATGCTGGAATTATTTCTCCAATAGGTCCCTTTATGCATTTAAAATGATTATGTGACTGTGCGGTTGTAGGGCATCGTGAAAAATAGATTTGAAATTGTACTAGAAAAATAACATGTTTTTCGCTTTCGTCATTCCTGGCACAGATTCGTTTCAGAAACCGTCCATTTTAACTGAATTTCACGAACACGTCACAAGTAGAATAGCAAGCCATTCAGTATTTATGTGTCAATTTTCAGGATCCAAACATCATTCAAATTTCTTTAGAATTCATTTTGAGAAGTTTATGGGCGTTCATAACTCGTAAGTCCTTTTCTTGGTTGGTCTCAGTGTGAATCTTTATGAAATCGTCGTATACTGCCGAAAGTATTCCAATAAGATCCATATTTTTGAACTGAATTTAACAATTTTGAATTTCGGAAATCATATTCAAAATGGTGATTCACAAAGACACTTTCTCCGTACATATCACAAATAGTTTCACACGTGCCAAATGTGTAATTTTTGCCTTTCCATATTCGTAACTTAACAATTAACTTTGGTTTCCACTGATCGCAACCGACCTTTCCTGAGCGACGCAGTCAAATGCCCTCTTGTGAGTGTTTACTGTAAACAATGTATTGCAACTCTCCAGATAAATCAATAACTAACTAAAATTATCATAATAGAGGTGCAAGGAAAAGTTTCATGTATACACGTTTCAGTTAGGATTTTCTTAACTTTAATATTTCAGTGATGTTCTCTGATGTTTGATTCATGACATTTTCAGGAAATATATGGTATATTATCACAAACATTTTATTATTCTCTTTCCAACCAGAAGGTGTGAGACATGTGTTAGTTTATCATGCAATTCCATGCATTCTTTCCTTCATTTATACTTTCACTCTTGGCACACTTAATATTGCTGCTGCTTCTCTGTCAGGCTTGTTCATTTACTACGTTCAGTGGCAGAAAGGGCTACATGCCCAAGGTAAGTTTCTTGAGGTAAGTGAAAGGATTATTATTTATTCAAGTGTATATATGAGGAATAAAATCACATATATATTTTGGTGTATCGTAAAAAAATCTGTACATAACTCATAATTAAAATCATTCTTATTTTCACTTCTGTTTAGTTATGCAATTCCTATCTCTTCTTATCAAATTTTTATTCATAACTGAACTGTAACATACCTTAGTGAGTTTCTTTAGGACATGTTATTTTGCATGTTGGCATGGAATCTGTCACGAGTTTTACCAGGGAATATGTGTATGTGTGAAAATGTTTGCAACTTGAGGGATGATGATTTGATACTCCAAACCTAACTACGTGAAATGATAGCTGTGGTATGGAAAAATATAATTTCATTGCATGTCTTTTGTATGAAATGTGCATAGTTTAACTTGCATTAAGAATATTATTTCATGGTAAAACCAACAACAAAGTATAATTGAACCCCTTTCATGCATTAAGGTTCCCAAATGTTATTCCACAATTTCACATTGATGATCATTTCATTTTTCTTCTGCATGTGTGTAAATTTTGCATTACTGCTTCAGCATGTAGAAGTATATCTAACGAATAAGAGCAGTAAAGCATGATGAAAATATGAATGTAAAATAAGAATGTGCATGAAATTAACCCTCCTTACAAAATATTCCAATGAAGACATCATCATGCAGAGAGTACAGGGTTGAAAATTTCGTGTTCATATAGAATGTACTTCATATATTTTTAAACAAACAAACACACACACTCACTATGGTTAAATATTGGATAATCTTAGGGAATTAGTACTGTTAATTATGATCAAGTGGGGTCAGAATGCCGGAAAAGAGAACAAATAAACAGTGACTTTTATTTGGACGTACAAAATAAGTGAAATAAATAATTATAACCATTTTATTAAACACTCAGTTGAACTAAATGGTGATAAATGGTCACCATTTAACCACTAATTAAATTTACTTTATTTTCTTACCATGTTCTAAAGGAAATAAGTATGGAAAATAAGTATCAATGAAATTAATGGTAATGTGCTTTTCTTAGAAAAGACACTGTTGTAGGGATGTTACTTGGTTGCTCTTTAAATTGAGATTCTAACATGTGATGCCTGACGCGAATTATATTAATAACTTGTGTAGTGGGGAATATAGTTTGTGATAATTTTGGGTCACTCTTAGTTTTATACTGGAAATATATTGTTCAATAATATAAACAACAGGGAAAATATCTGTTTAATATAAGCCTACAATGTTGGAAATGACTTATTGCTGATAGTAGTTAGAGTACTTTGATTGATTCCCAAGTAGAAATGGAATACTGATTTTCTCATGCCATATATTAAATGTAATGCAGCGGTAACATTAAAGTAATACTGGAAGTACAGTATATTGTTGTTCATGAGTTCAATTTCAGATTTGTTTTTATGAATTTCACGTTCAGATCCCTTAGTAATATTCCACTGTTACAATTCCTACGAATACCTGAAGGACTCATTTAGTGGAAACCAAATACATAAGTATGATTTGTTTCACTAAAGAGATATACCCATTTCTGATTGTAATTAAAGTACCGTATGTTGTATGAAAAGAAATATCTCTCTGTGAGCACCTTGTATCTGTGCAAAAGTATTACCGAAAATGGTTGGAATTGATTAATATTTACTCTTACAACTACTTGTGGTAGTGGTAAAATTAAACGTTGCTTCTTGTATGCTATATTGTACTCGAGGGTGTTCTGTCTGCCATTGTAAGGACATTAAATTATACGCTTTTCGAGTCAGTTAAGTCTACAGATACTGTTAGGGACTGAATAGTATTTCTGTTTCACTAGATCGGCTTCCACATATTCTCACACTACATGGTGACATAATCTCAAGCATTGTCCTATTTCTGAGGAAAAATATCGAGCTAGTCAGAAGTGCTGTCTTAAAGGAGTAAACAATTAATCTTCAGATCCTTTTGTTTATGCTGAAGACACAAGAAATGTATACTAAATTTACAGACTCGTTTAAAAGGGCAAATATTTATATAATAGGAAGTGCATTCCTACGCTGTGAGAGGTACTGCATAGTGTGCTATTCAGTCCTTCTGTGGAAGTTGAAATATGTTAAATATAGGTAAGCCAATAATTAACTTTCTGCCCATGTAAGTATTGTAACGTGGAGATAAATATGAATATGCACCGTAGTATATACAGTATTAAACGAATTTCGCAGTAGGCCTCTACTAAGCCAATTCTCCATGGTTCTTAAACAGCATTAATATTATGCAAGATACGAAGAATCTTAATGGTTCTATATTTGAAATACTGGTACCGCATTTGTCACAATCATCTGATGTGTTTCCAGTGGCCTCGACTGCTTCTGCTGTTTGGAAAAATATAAAAGATAACGAATACAACGGGTGCGTTATAAACGTACGACAGCTATCACTGTAGAACTGTTGGAAACTAGCAACAAATATATGCTGCTAAGCTACATTAGGAAGCAAGACTGGTAATGAAAGGTTTTTTTAAATAGTTATTATTATTAGGTAGTTGTACCGCTGAGATAATTTAATGAGCCTCCTGTAAAATAGCATGTTTTGGAAAATTAATTATGGTCATTTTAGCTCTGAATACATATTAATCGAATACAATCCAATATATTTCCTTATTTATACCTGAAATTAATCCAAAATTAATACGGACTTCACTACTATATGATAATGGTAAATTAATTACTTGTAATTCCTAATTTTTTCCTTTTACTTATTAAAACATGTTCTTGGAAATACTAAACTTTGCTTGACTAAAATTATTACCTAGTACAGTAACTGTAATGTAGCAATGGCTTTCTTACCATGTTCTAAAGGAAATAAGTATGGAAAATAAGTATGAATGAAATTAATGGTAATGTGCTTTTCTTAGCAAAGACACTGTTGTAGGGATGTTACTTGGTTGCTCTTTAAATTGAGATTCTAACATGTGATGCCTGACGCGAATTATAGTCTTTCATTTGCGCTGACATTTGCGAAGTGACATATCCATTTCCGAAGTTGGTTAGACACTCACCTCTTGTGCAGGTAGTAGTACAATGAAGTCACAGCACAGTCCGTTGATGTCTAAGATCGCTTAAATCTGAAGTAATATATATCAATAGATTTGGGGTCACATCGTAGAACTCCTCCTCAGGCACTCTCGCATATCCTAAGACTGATGATAGATGATTGTAGGTATGTTTAACAGTTATTATTATTATTATTATTATTATTATTATTATTATTATTATTATTATTATTATTATTATTATTTCTTTCATTCTTTCTTTCTTAATCAGTTTCCTTTCCAGGGTTGGTTTTTCCCTCTACCACCTCACGGAAAGTTCCCTGGAACGCGAGACTTTGGGTCGGGGTGATACAACTGGGGAGGAACACCAGTACCTCGCCCAGGTGGCCTCACCTGCTATGCTAAACAGGGGCTTTGTGGGGTATGGGAATATTGAAGGGGATAGACGAGGAGGAGAGTAGAAAGCGACCGTGGCCATATTATTATTATTATTATTATTATTATTATTATTATCATTATTATTATTATTTAACTATTGTACAATTTAGAAACAAATTTCATTGTCCTCTTGACGAGGAAATTCTGAACTGACCAAGTATTTAGTACAATTGGCAGCTGTCTTGGTAGCCCAGGTTTCAATTCGTACCTCCACCTCGACTTCACGGTCTGTAGGAGGACTCAATGAGTGGCTCACTGGTGCATTGCGGTATCATAGAGGAGTTTTTAAATCAAGTATTTATCCGATCAAGTGGAGTTATGTACTGTAATATTTAGTTAATTCTTCGAAAATACTATGAGGTACACAAATACGTAATTTTTACATCAGGTATGTTTCTAAAGGCTTTCTCAAAATTATCCCATTATTATTGTGTTGAAAATTGTAACATATTAATATCCTCTTATTCCGTGGTTTTACATACTCAAAGCTACCCTTACCTAGTGATTAGTGCGAACTGACTGTTGTGCACACTTTAGTTCCAAACCATTTGCTACTTTGTAGGTCTGAAGTAGGATTCATCCTGCCTTTTGAGATAAACTGAGGATCAAACTGATACAAAAATAACGAACTTGGCCACCCATATCAGTAGCCCTGAAGACATATATGTTAACCAAATGATACCGGTATTAATGTTATGATTAGCTTGCATTCGGGAGATGATGTGTTTGAATCCTCCGTCGGCAGCCCTGGAGGTGATTTTCCGTGGTTTTCTATTTTCACACCAGGCAAATGCTGGGGCTGTATGTTAATGAAGGACACGGCCGCTACCTTACCAATCCTATCACTTTGCCATCCTTGCGTCGTCGAAAACTTTCAATGTGTTAGTGCGACGTAGAACCACTAGAAAGCTAATATTATGATTAAGGAAGGTCGCAATCTGACGTTATATATATAGAGAGAGCTAGGCTTATTGTGTTACAGATTTAATTTTACCATATTATGTTTCTTTACCTGAGTATAATATATAAGTTGCATCTTGAAATACTTCATATCCGGATTGTTATTGAAATTAAATGCATAAACTAACCCATGAAGAAGTAACACCTGTTATAAACCTGTAAGAAGTCAGAATAAGTAAAACTATATTTTGAAGATCTACAGTTTTAGGCGATAGGCTATTTAAAATTATACTACCTGTGACTGTTAAGAGTATTTATAAATGAATAACAACACTTAGGGCCTACTTCCAAAACGTTTACTTGAAATTTTTCTGAAATATTCTTAGAATATTAGAATTCAAGTCTTGAAATTAAATAAACTAAAATGTTCTTTTCTACAGCTCTGTATTCGTTAGAATTCATGAATTTCAAGTTACATATTCACTTTCTGCATCCATTTAGGGTACCTTTAGTCAGAATTATGTGTCTATTATTTCCAGTGAGTGAATGGATGTTTCCTATTAACATTACAACACATTTCCTGTGGTGTTTGAACGAATTGGTACGGATTATTACTTAAAAGATAAAGTGTCTCAGGAAGGAAACAACAGTAAAATGGTCGAAAAACATTCATGGAAGGTATGTGAACATTTGAATAGGGCAAAACTTTGCAAACACTATTAAAATAAAAGTAATTTATATAATGTTAGAGTAAGATTCATTGATTAACGTGAACACATTTATATGACGAAATCTAAGTTTGGAGACATCCAAAGTAGAACTGTAAGGGATAGTTTAATTCAAAATAGTTAAATATGTTATAAAGCACTTTCATGTTTCAACAGTTTCTTATATATTATCAGGAAATAATTCTATCCTTAAATATCCTTGCCTGAGAAATTTATATTCAAACTCACTAGATCTATCGACCTTACTGGTTCATTACAAGAGTAACATGATCGAAGAAGAAAGCCGAATATGTATATGGTCAATATTTACTTACACACATAAACTATTTTGAATATCACAAAAATATTACATTATTTATTAGAATTGTGCATGATTAGGGTAGTTTATTATATAATCAGTAGAGTGTGAAAAGTATTCATGATTGAAAATATTTGTACAGTTTCTTGTTGGTATGTAGTGTTCATGTAGATGTATATTTAAGGGCAATGAGAAAAACTACTTGCTTTCAACAATTAGCATGCTGCTTAAGTAAGATATCTGCTTGGCTGGCTGATGTACTTGAAGTATCTGAGAGTATGTTAAAATATGCTTTAATGCTGGAATATTGTTAAATTTTATTTGAAAAAAGCATATTATATTAGTTTGTGGCATGTGCTTCAATGTCATTTCGCATGGGAAAAGTTTTCTTTGACAGTGTATGACGAGCTTACATTAAGACATTGTGTAAAGATGATTGCTTAATTATTCAACGTAACGAAAAGAAATGAGCAATGATGGTTTCAATACTAACGAAAATACGTAGTTAGATGAATGATTACAAACTCTGCAAATTTAACAGGCTTGCATTTTGAAGATGCCTGCTGAGATGAATGCTGTTAAGATACATTGAATGAAGACTGAATAGCAAAGTTAATACACACATCATCTAAATCATTTATCATTCCTTTCATTAATTATTTAAGCTGATTTATCATCAATCCTCAAATTTCATACCTTTGATTTCCTCAGCCACTTGCCATCATAGCCTCATTAAAATGTGCCCATTACATAGAATATTTAAGGTATTGCATGAATCAGAACACAACAAAGCATAAAAGACCGTTTAATACAGCATTGGTGTTTCACATAATGAAAAAAACACTACATGTATTTGGAGGGAGAGAATATACAGTTAGCTGCAAGCCAAATTATGGTGAAGTGAAATTTTCTTGTATTAAATCAGTTTTATACTCACTAACGTCTGACAAACTTCAATGCATTTTGATACACTATCGAACTACAGAATTCTTCTATTTGTTACATCTAATCATTAAATGTACTGAAAAAATTTAAATGTTACTCTAAACTATTTTCAAGAAAGCTTCAGTATTATTATCTTTTCTTATCTTTCAATATGGTTATCTAATCATATTTCAACATACCATAAGAAAGTTTATAAAAATTGTGAAGGTATCCATACAGTATTTCTCAAGACATACTAGATTAGGATAAATACTTGTAGGCAAGTGTTTATGTCGAAAATGCTGAGTCCTCTACGGCTATCTTCATACTTGCTAGCTTTATGATACTGACAGCGTATGTGAACAATCACATTACTTCATATCTTTTCCCTTTCTTATATTTATTTTCCCTACAGCACCCACTCCTAAACAGTTCAAAGATTTGATGGTATGATATCTTTCCTCTCGAGGATCACCGTCAACTTCAGTTTATCTTTGTACAATTCCTTGTGTTATCACATATTACGAGTCATTATTTGTTTCCTCCATTTCCTTCTGTAGAATTAATATACGGGAGATGTTTCCATAAATCACGGCAACTGTGATAAATAGTCCGATGACACTCCAGCACTACTATCCATGATATGAGTTGGAAGGCCAAAGTAATATACGTCTCATAAAAAAAGGGGGTGGGATACAGGAGGTAACGTCGGGGACACAATCGAAAGACACGCACAAAGAACGTAATGTTGTAGTATTTTATAATGCACAAACTGAACATAAACGTGCGTTAAAAACTGCTGACGTACTGCAAAGTAGTTCCCTAGGATAACAACAGTTCGTTGTCAAAGATAAAGAAGGCCAGTGGTGTTGAGTGTGTCACCGAGTACCAATTTTCACCTATATGCCGTTGTGATGGCTACCCTGTCTGCAGTGCACCCCACGCAACTGCTTCTTCAGTTTCGGAATGATATCAAAGTTACATGGTATGAGATTCGGTCAATACGGAGGGTGTTCTAAGATTCCCCACCCCCACCCCTTTGCGAGTTCCTTGGCGAAAGCGGCATTGTGGGCAGTAGTGTATGGCGCTGTCCAAGAATGCCGCAATTTTCCACTGGAATGTACGACCCGGATGGCTCTGCAGAAATGTACGGTAGTACTCGGCATTGACGCTGTGGCATACACGAACATACATACGCTCAAGAACACCTTGACTGTCGTACGCCAAATGAGCATGACTTTCGCGGGCGATGGTTTCTGTTGCATCTTGCGGAGTCGTGATAATGCCAGATGATGCCATTTAGCTGAATGATTCTTCTGATTCGTACGCTCGCGCCAAGGTTTCGTCAATAGTAATAATGTGATAGAGCGTGTCTTTTTCTTCGCACTGAAATTGCTCTAGATATATACAGCAGGTGTCATATCGCGTCCACTTCTTCATTTCTGTTAAATGATTTGGCACCTACTTTAAACACTTCTTTGGTACTTGCAAGGCCTGTCTTTAATGCGGAGCACTGGCGGTCTGGACGTACCGTATCCGTATGTGTGGATAATTCCTGCACAGTCCAACTTCGGTTTCCCTGTTCTCGTATTTCCGCATGACAATGACGGGCATTTCTGCCACCGATAAATGCAAATTTCACGTGTGACCGCTGTTCCACTCCACTTGCATCCATCTTGAAGCACGGCTGGACGCGCACTGACTCTGCCGGGCACTGATACCCAGCAACCCGTGTCAACAGACGCGATCTGTTCTTGGCGGCCTGGCTGGGTGGCTAGTGTTGATAGATTTCCTGGCACGTAAAAGAAATCTTACGGGAATGAGTTGCGGCACCTCGACGTCTCCGAAAACCAAAAGCATTAGTTAGTGGGACGTAAAACCAACAACATTATTATTGCGGTTGGTAGCCTTCGGTAGCGTGTGCCTCATAGTTTTAGATGTAATACCGGTCTTAACGTGTTGCCACATGTTCGAACAATACAATATCATTGCTGTGACTTATGAAACTACCTTCGTATATCTCCTTGAATGGGAGATACTTCTTATAGAAAGCGCGCGAGAAAGAACTGAGAAATGAGGATAAAATGAACAAGAATCACAGGAACCTGAAAAGTATCTATATTTTGCAGCTGGGGTACCTAGAATACACAATTATAAGTGAAATATATATTTAGAAAATGGCTTAGAACTCACTTCACTTCATCACATTCCGTAAAGCAGGGAAGTCATCACAAACATTTACGTGCATAATTAATTTAATTGACCAGCAGACACCTCCTGTACCATCTTCATATACTTCACATAGTAGGTAAGTGGCTACTTTTCATTACCTTCCCTTGGACCTATGTACCCTGTCTACATTGTCTACTATCTGTGTATACAGTCAAGTTGAAAGAGGTGTGAATACCAAGCTGTAAATATGATATTCTGCAAAATGAGAGCTCCAAAAATCTTGTTTCTTTTTTCGTCAAAGTGACGGTCAATTACTGAACAACTCATTTTTTTAATGTTATTTCTATTTCTGGATAATATTAGCAGGTGAACTACCTTTTCCTGTCCCATTTTACACGTATGTCTTTCATTGTACAGCCATCATCTTCTCTATCGTTGAAATTTACATGTCCATATTTCCATCGGAATTCTGGTTCGAAATATTTCCTTCTTATGTATTCTAATGCCCATTCTTCTACAAAGATACTTATAATATAATTATAAAGATAATGTATCTAATTAGTTGAAAACATGAAGAAATTATCATTTTTGTGTGACAGTGAATGTTCTCTGCGATCATTAGACCCTCCGACTGGTACAACTGATGGTCTGCTGATGAGTGCCTTATGGTCAACATTTTGATATCCTCAGCCGACTCTGTAAGTGAATTATTATATATTGTGGCAGATGCATTGACTGATATGTAAAAGGACTACACAGTTATATGGGTATGTACTATGTGTTATTGATAGTACAGGCCCATCAAACGTCATGACCAGCAGATAAAATATATGATGATCCACAAATAATTTTGAGTCTGACATGCCGAGTTCTCAGGCTGAAGATACTGCCACTAGCATGTCATACAAAGCCTAGGTGTCACAGAAGAGGCACACTAAGCAAATAAAGAGAGAGGTAGTTTCCTATCACCTCTACAATGAGCCAAGAGGTGCAGTTGCATATCACTCTGCCAAGCTCACAGAAACATATATAGCAACCGACTCTGTACGCAATACTTCCATATCATTCATCACATGAACTAACTGTATGAGGAAATGGCTCATACCACACCGGCTTACATAGTGCCAGAACTAAAGGTTAACAGATAGGCTGATAAAAGTAATAAACTTTTCCTAGGCCAACGCTAAGCACGGTGAGTTCTCATCCCGGAGGCTATCTGGACACTCAACAGCTGTTATAAACTGCTAGGTGTCATTGAAGAGGTGTATTATGGAAATGAGGAGTGAGATGATTCCCATTACTTCCCTCACTGAGTCAGAAGTTACTATTACACATCAGTCTGCCAGGCCCACTGAAATGTGTTCACCCAACGACTCTATAAGCGACACATTTACGCCATTCATAACTGGGACTGACTGCATAAGGAATGCATTAGCGGCATCGCTTATACCTCAGTCAGCATTATATTGTCGAAGCCAATGATGAGAGTGAGACTGGTCAATGAAAGTAACAAACTTGCTCTGGCCGATACCAGAAGACATGGTCCCCTATAAATACTAAGTCTTTCCGGGAATGGATCTGGGCTTCTAACACTGTGTCACATCAGAAATGAATCTGGCCTGGGCCTATAAACACTATATCACATTAGAAATTAACCTGGGCATCTGAGTCAGATATTGTTGTACCTTGTAGTTGATACTGATTAACCTTAATATATTGATTCTTTCCCATTAAAATCTTATTCATTAAAGAAATCACATCAGGAATAAATCTGGACATTTGAGTCAGAAATTTCCGCTTTAATAGGACAGCCTATGATTGTTGCAAATTAACTTCCCTTATTTTGTGAAAAATTCACTTTGAAGCTTGGTATTCAACCACCTTCTGTCCTGTATATGCATGACCTAGTATCTCACAATAATAAATAACATGAATGAATGAATGAATATAGGAAAACCAAGTAACAAATGCTTACCTTTCCTTATCCTGCAACTGAGTAATAATGAGCGTGTGTGTGTGTGTACTTACTAGGTTTCTGTGTGTCATACACTGTTCCCAGGATAGTTCAACAACCAGGAATTCTCCTAAACCAAAGAAGATAGTCACCGAAGATGAAGATATTGATGAGTCAGAGAATTACCCAGCAGTTTTCCTCAAGGCATTAAAAGCACTTAAATCAGAAAAGGTATGCAGCAAGAAAACAATATGATGAGGTTTCATTTGGCATGACATTCATCCTTTACTGGCAAAGAAATCTGATCCTTTGACCAACTTACTGACTTATTGCTCATTTTTACTTTGCTCAATATTTATCGCCTGTTTTAAAGGCCATTTAATATTTCAGCATTGAAAAGCATAAGTGCCAACTTTGTTATTAGGGAGTCTGAATTCTAAATGATCATAATAATTCACAGTGAAAACCAAATGTACATCTTTTTGGAAACAATGAGTGCAGTTCAGTCTGTTGGTTCATGTACTGTTAGAATTGGTTTCAGATAGAAAATGATTTCCTTGTGGACATATTCTTAAGTGTATCCAAGAAAATATGTTGCCCGTGTCGTTTTTAATCCTTAAGTGTCATTAGGTAGAGATAATATATGCGCTGTTTGTGCGCTCCTGATAAAATATCATATTCCTTAAAGAAGTCATCGGTCTAGAAAGCCAAGAATAACTGCCGAGAGGATTCGTTGTGTAATTAATCGAATGAGACCTGTATCAAAAACCCTGCAATTATCTCCTCTAAACTCTTCACATTTAAATAATTCCCGTTGATGGAACTTAAACAGCTATTTTTATATTATGACTGGAGACTGTACTGTAAATGGGTTCTATACAGTTGAATGCAATTCAGAGTGCCTCTTAAGTTCCAATTGATTTCAAGTCGCTGCAAAAGAAATGACAGAGTCAAATACTTTTTAAAGAATTTTGTTGAGAGTAAATATTCCCCAGTTTCCCGATTATGAAGATATGAATTGAATTAAAAGCCAACGATCGTGAGATAAAAGGAAAGACTTTATCACCGAAGGGATTATTCATTAGAAGGTGCAAAGCACATTCAAAGAATCCAGTTGCTTTCCTGATAACATAAACAGTCTATTTCGAAGTGGGTTTTGTGGTAATTTGTTGTACCTCGAGGTTGCTACTGATTAATATTAATATATTGATTCTTTCCTATAAAGTCCCGCCCCATGGCTAAATGTTTAGCGTGCTGGCCTTTGTTCACAGGGGTCCCGGGTTCGATTCCCGGCAGGGTCGGGAATTTTAACCATCATTGGTTAATTTCTCTGGCCCGGGGCTGGGTGTATGTGTCGTCTTCAATATCATTTCATCCTCATCACGACGCGCAGGTCACCTACGGGAGTCAAATCGAAAGACCTGCACCTGGCGAGCCGAACATGTCCTCGGACACTCCCGGCGCTAAAGGTCAAACGCCATTTCATTTCATTTCCTATAAAATAAATTTTTCCTTAAAGAAGTCATCGGTCTAGAAAACCAAGAATAACTGCCGAGAGGATTCGTTGTGCCGACCACCGACACCTCATAATCGGCAAGCCTTCGGGCTGAACAACGGTCGCTTGGTAGGCCATGGTCCTCCAGGGCTGTTGCGCCATGGGATTTGAGGGTTTGGAGTTAAAGAATTCATGCAACACAGAACTGTATTTTTATTCATAATAATATCTATCCATATTTTAAATAATACTTGATAGTGATGTAAAACAATTATTATAAATGCCGTGAAGCTATTTAGTAAGGATCTACATACAGAAACATTCCAGATATCAGAACTTTATAGAACCAATTGGATATCATAAAATTAAAATGCCTGAACACAGCAGTTGAGGCCATACGATTATTATCATTATGACTATTATTATTATTATTATTATTTTTTTTTTTTTATGCCACTGCTGGCAAGAACTAGAGTTTACAGTGCACTGTATCTTCTGGTGTAAGCTACAACAAATTTGTTACTTTCATTGATCTGTCTCTGTCTTATCCTTGGCTTTGACAATATGAAAATGACCGAGTTATGAGTGGTGCTAGTAATGCCATTCCTTATGCAGCCAGTCCTTGTTATGAATGGTGTGAAAATATTGCTCATAGAGTCGGTTAGTACGGGCAATCCAGTGGGCTTGGCAGACTGAAATGTAATAGCAACTTCTGCCTTAGTGAGGAAAGCAATGGGAAACTACTTCACTCCTCATTTCCCTAGTACGCCTCTTAAGTGACGCCTGGGCCACCTGAAGGCTGATGGCAGAGCTTTTGAGGTTCAAACCAACCTCCGGGATGAGCACTTAACACACATATACATTATTATTATTATTATTATTATTATTATTATTATTATTATTATTATTATTATTATTATTATTATTATTATTATTATTATTATTATTATTATTGCCGTGGTTTGGTGGATCAGCAGAGGTAAAAGAAGGTGCCGGGGTAAATGGGTCTAACTACCAAATCAAAGTTAATTTAAAACTTTAACAAAGGTTATATTTTCTAAGTTTCAACAATTAATAACAACAAAAATCTAACAACTTTTGACTAGGTGAAGAAACAAGACTAGGAAGGATCCATGACTTCAGAATTATAACACTTTTGGGCTACAAGAAACTAGTTTTACAAGTTTGAGCTCCTAGCTCAGCATTACCAAACAGTGATTTGTTCAAAGGGCAGAAATCCCTTAAAACATGGAGCACCAGCTCCGTAATTTACAATGTCAAGCCTCCTAGGGGCACTTTTACAATACTAATAATAATAATGTTATTTGTTTTACGTCCCACTAACTACTTTTACGGTCTTCGGAGACGCCGATGTGCCGGAATTTAGTCCCGCAAGAGTTATTTTTACGTGCCAGTAAATCTACCGACACGAGGCTGTCGTATTTGAGCACCTTCAAATACCACCGGACTGAGCCAGGATCGAACCTGCCAAGTTGGGGTTAGAAGGCCAGCGCCTTAACCGTCTGAGCCACTCAGCCCGGGTTTTTGCAATACTAGAAAAGAGCTGACACACCCTCAGTTTTTCAAGCCTATTCAAGGCAATATCAGACCTTACAATAACTTGCCATCAAGGCACAATTTACAAAAATGAAACAGGGGTATCTCGTACCCAACCTACAGGGCCTTCGTGTAAAAGAAATAACAGTTAAATAAATCGCCCAAGCACAAAATGAAAGGAGGCGAATACTTGCACTCCTCTATGCAGCTTCTTAAAACATAACAGGCACTAGGCCGATGAAACGGGGGCTATTCCCAAACTATGGAGGTGACCCGTCTAAGAAAGAAATTTAAAACATTAAGGAAGGGAAGAAAAACAGTTACCAAAACGTAGTCACCTCAAAACCAAAATGAAGGGGAGCTCGAGAGTGTAAATCACTCTCTATCCCCGAATTACAGTTACAGATTTTATGTTTTTACATAAGCCGGCAGAACTTACATTTTAGAGAAAAAGGTTATATATTAAAGTTTCGGACCTTTCCCGCGGGTTAAACTGCTGAGCTAGCAAGAAATAAGATATTAAACGGCCATTACCTTGCTGAAGACCTGCTGCCTGATGAAGGAGGTGCCACCCGCCTCCTGCTTCACATCCACACACTTAGATAGACGTTGATCAAATGGCCAAGAGACGTGACCTTTCATGAATAAAACAGCCACACCCACTCAATTTTATTGGGTAGCTTAAAGTTACACACCAAATCGAAGAAGAAGCCTGTGATTGGTAGGAAATTAATTACAGGAATTCTTGATTGGTTAAATTCAAAACAGGCGGAAAGAAAGTATAAATATTGCCAACCCAAAAATGATTGAACGAAATTTAAAGGAAAAACTTATGAAAACAAAATTACTTCTGAAAGATTCTTTCACTTCGCACCAGGGTGCATGATCATACTTTTTGTAGTGGCCCTTATGAGAGAATGTCCAAACTTCTTGATGAATGGAAAACAAAAACAAGTAGAATTTCACACAGTTCAGGAAACTTCAACATAAAAAAATTACGGTAAATTACGAGAAAATTACAAGTTGGTCCAGTTTTAAGTTCAGAGTTCCTCCTGTAGAGGAGGTTTTATTGGCGCAAGATTTAAAAGTGCGGCGTAGGGGTGTACCTCCCGGTACAATTATTATTATTATTATTATTATTATTATTATTATTATTATTATTATTATTATTATTATTATTATTATTATTATTATCTTGTTGTTTTTATTCGGGTCATCACTTTATAGACTGGTTTGATGCAGCTCTCCATGCCACCCAATCCTGTACAAATCTTTTCACTTCTACACAACTACTTCATCCTACATCTATTCTAATATATTTGTCGTATGCATACCTTGGTCTAGCCCTGCCGTTTTTACTGCTTACACGTCCCTCAAAAACAAGTCCTGGATGTTTTAAGGTGTGTGCTATCATTCTATCTCTTCTTCTGGTCAAATCTTTCTCCTCTCATCAATTCGATTCAGTATCTCTTCATTCATGATATGATCTACCAGTCTCACCTTCAGTATTCTTATGTAATACCTCATTCCTAAAGCTTCTATTCTCTTTCTCTCTGAGCGAGTTATTGTCCATGTTTCACTTCCATACAATGCAACGCTCCAGATAAAAGTCTTCAAAAATATCATTCATCATGTCATCAATGTTCGAAGTGGGCAAATTTCTTCAATACTCTTCGAACAGAATACAGAGACTATTTCCTGATGATGTTGCAGCTTGAAGAACCTGCGATTGCAGTAATGAACGAATACAATATTATATGACATTTTTAATGGAACAAAAATGAGCAGTGACAAGGATGATGATGGTGATTACGATGATGTAGATTACGAGGCGGCAGAGGTGAATCATTACTTTACGTGATCTTACATTCTGATCATTAGTAACATGTCATAATGAGGACGGAAAAATTAGCAACATATTTTATGAATCTTACATAATTAGATCTGGGAAAGAAGATGTTATGGCCTTTCGGAAATGTATCTCAGTATATTCACAAAGGTGAATGGAAAATAATGAATCGATGCCGGTGTGTAACAGTAAAACATTTGTCTACTGAATCCATGAATCTCACTGTGATCAGCACAGTAATGTACTAAGGTCATGAATTATGTTTGTTATAATGGACAGGTCAATTACTCTAATGACGGAGCGATAAATTAAAGCTCTGGGTGGTATGGCTTAGATGGAAGAGCGCTGGCTTTCTGACCCTAAGATGGTGGGTTCCATTCTGGCTCAGTCCAGTGGTACTTGAAGGTGCCCAAATATGTAACTCTCATGTCGGTACATTTACCAGCACATAAAAGATCTCCTACGGTGAAACATTCCTGTAGCCGGGCATCTCTAAAATCCGTAAAGGTAGCTAGTGGGACGTGAAACAATTATTATTATTATTATTATTATTATTATTATTATTATTATTATTATTATTATTATTATTATTATTATTCTCTTGTTTCGTTTCGGCCAACTAAGGACCACGTCATTTCAACTGTTTCGCTTGAGCTTTAATGTTGGTCCATTACTCCTTCATTCGTATACGGTGTTGCTCCTTTCGTTCTTCCGTCCATGCCTTTCCAGTTTTCATCTTGGGCTTTGGTAGGAAACTCTGATGTTCTTGGAGGTTTTTCCTTTAGTGGGACACGCTCCTGGATATCTTCAAATGAGATCCCAATCTCCTGCAGATCTTTCTGTACCTCACTGAACCATGCCCCCTTTGCCTTTTTCTCTTGGAGGAAAGTGAAAATGCGGTTGGTTAACCGTGTTGAATTCATTCGGGCCATGTGTCCATAAAAAGTAATCCTCCTTTTTCGCATCACATCAGTTATTTTCTCCACATGCGAGTACAACTCCTGGTTGTGCCGTCTCCTAAACTCGCCGTTGTCTTTGACTGGACCTAAGATTTTTCTCAAAATCTTTCTTTCGTTGGCCTCCAATTTCTCCATCATGCCTTTTTTGTTCATGGCGAGACATTCCGCTGCATATAGAGCCTCTGGCCGGATAACAGTGCAATAGTGTTTGATTTTTGCATTCAGAGATATAGATCTTTTGTTATAGACATTTTTAGTCAGATGGTAAGCCATTTCCATTTTATTCATGCATGAAGAAAAGGCTTCTTTTTCGGACAAGTTAGGTTCGATCCATTCACCAAGATACTTAAATTTTTCAACTCGCTTGACTTTTCCGTGAGTCCCATCTAGCTCACTTGGCGCCAGTTTGATGCTTGTAATGAATTTCGTTTTCTGAAAAGAGATTTGGAGGTCCGCCTTTGCAGCTTGTATTTGAAGCTGGTTGATCTGCTTCGTGGCCACATCCAAGGAATCAGCGAAAACTGCGAGATCATCTGCAAATGCTAGACGGTCAATTGAAAGGTTCTTGTTCTTGTGGCCTAGTCTGACTCCGCTTTCGACTCCTTCATAACTCATTTCTCTGCGCCATTCACGGATCACTTTCTCAAGAATGCAGTTGAACAACAGACGTGAGAGATCATCTCCTTGCCAAACTCCTGTCCGTATTTCAAAGGCCTCTGAAATCTCTCCTCTAAACTTCACTTTTGAGATGGTGTTGGTGAGAGTCTGTTGGATGATCACTCTTGTTTTACCGTCCAAGCCAAATTCCTTTAAGATCTGAAGTAGGGTAGTTCTATCAATTGAATGATAGGCCTTCTTAAAGTCGATGAACGTTACTACAAAAGGCTTGCTCCTTAGTTTAAGATATGAAAGGACAGATTTCAGATTCATAATCTGCTCCACACAGGACCGTCCTTTCCTGAAACCTCCTTGGTAATCACCCAGCTCTGGATCTAGCTGTTCTTCTGCCCTGATTTGAAGAGCTTTCGAGATAATTTTGTAGGTTATAAGTAGGAGGGAGATGCCGCGATAGTTGTTAACATCCGACTTGTCGCCTTTCTTATGAAGTGGGTGGATTAGGGCAGATGTCCAGTCACTTGGAAGTCTTTCAGTGTTCCAGATTTCATGTATGATGTCCGTTAATTTTTCCACTGCATTGTCACTAGCAAACTTCCACAATTCAGCTATTATCGAATCTTCACCCGGCGCTTTATTATTCTTCAAGGATTGGATAATCTGTCTGACTTCCTCTTTCGTAGGTGGAACTGAATCTCGGTGAACTGATGTTTTATCTTCAAATGTGAATCTGGACATTGGGGCCTCGCAGTTAAGAAGGGATTCGAAGTATTTTGCAAGGATCCGGCAGTTTTCCTTGTCGTTATGGGCTATTATTATTATTATTAGTAGTAGTAGTAGTAGTAGTAGTAGTAGTAGTAGTAGTAGTAGTAGTAGTGGTAGTAGTATTGCAATTAAAACCTGTTGAAAGAGCAGCCTTTAGTAGGTTCTAGGTTCACTGATTGACAATCATCCTTCGTGGGGTTAGAATTGGGCTTCGCTTGGATTTTGTACTGCGAGCTACTATTACTGGTGGCTTTATTTGATCAATCCTTCAACTTTAATTATCAAATAGATTGTCATTTGTCTTCAGGTATCTGAGAGTGCCCTATTTCAGACCATTGTACTAGTCTCAAATACATGCCTCAGCTAAAATTTAACCCTGAGACTTCCCCAAACAGTCATTAGCTTAATAATTTTGAATGAGAGATGATTCAAATAATGAGTCTTGTACCGTCAGATGTGATAAACAGAACAAGTTGCACTGGTGAACAATATATTTTGGACATTTACAACCAATACTAACACTAATAAGTGTAGCTAAAGGTTATATACTCAGAGCTGCAATGCGAGTAGCTGCGAATAATTTTATTACAATTAAGCTATCCTTTGCACTAACGTTCAAATATTGGCGTTAAAACTGGAGATAAACATGTTTTTGTGTATCATAATTTGTTCTACTGTAATGAAGTATTTATTTTGTTTAACATTCTTGAACAGGAAAAAGCTATATGCATATCCTGTAGTACATGCTCAATGTGTGCTTATTGGAGGAAAACATTTAAAAAATAACATTCTCTAGCCTAAAAGTATTGCATTGGCCATAGAAAGACAAATTGTGAGGAATAATCTTAGACAGTACTCTTCTATCATCTACCTTAATATCTGAGGAAATATCCGTCTTCATCTTCATCGAGATCTCTCCAATTGCCTTAATCTATTCTGTTCTATTCCATTCTGCATCAATACGCACTATGCCAATAATTCGGGGCTATTCATTCGATACTAAACACGCATTCTGAGAAGTATAAACTGAACGTGAAACACTAGCTAGTTTTAATACTAACTTATCATAGTTATTTTTCATTTCAAAGTTAAAGGTATTACTTGGACACCGTTAAGATTGATCTGGAAGAAACTACATCGCTTATTGGAGGAAAACATTTTTTTCAGATGGAAGAATAATAATAATTTAAACGATAGTGCAGCATTCTGTACGTATTGTAAAGTAGTGATTAATATTCAAATTACTCTGAATGAGGAATAAACTAAACCCCTTTTACCTCCTGAATCTCAAGAGGGAACCAGTAGTAACTAGGCAACTAATCACTGTTTTAAATTATGCTCCGTGCATTGAAACTTTTGTGAGTTCTTGTCTGATCCCGTCTTTCGTTCATCAATCGATCCATTTTTTCTGTCAAATTCCTCAGAGAAGGATACCTAAGGGTGTCAGAAAAGGTGACCTACTGGCCCCAGAATTTCAGAGATAAAAACTGTCCTGGATAAAGCTGATCATTTCTGACATCCTCTAACTTTGAGTGTGCCAAGTTGCAGAGTCCTCGGAGTCCTCTTGGAAGTTACTGACTGCTCCTTTCCGATAATTCAGATGGTTCACGAACTAATTCAGAATAAATTTGCAGGCTTAGGTCTGTACTCACCGTATCTTCGAAACAATGTTTGATCTAATGATAGTAAGACGAGGCACAGCCCATCAGACACCAAATGTCACTTCATATATGGATGGCGTCAGTCAATGGTACACACCTGCATATTTTATGAGTTAATATAAATGATACCGTGTTTCCTCAGTAAGCCATGTTATATCCAACAAGGTAGAGTTTTCGAAAAAAATATAATTCATCAAGGTTAGACCAGTTACTTGCAATATCTGTTGGTTTCAACGCGTGTATAGATGTGAAACTATGGACTAAATTTTCTGTTGGAATACCAATTTGATAGATCCAGTAAGGTGTAACTGATAACTTTACTGGGGTGGCCTCCGAAGTTATTTTCGAGGGTATGCCAACAACTGCTGTTTCTTATTCTGTATTGGGTCCTCAATCTTCTCGGAACGCCTATGCTTCCAACTTCTTATTCTCCCTGCCTAGTTGCTCATGTTTCAAAATTATGGTTTTGGCTCTTTAACACATCTCACTGACGTTATTTAAATGAACCGCACATCTCGGACTGATCACAAAGAACATGCATTATTCAGTTAAGTACACCGACTTCCTTTGTTCCGCCTACTCGCTTACATAGGTGTGCTCCAATATACTTCCACGAATGTGTAGGCAGGTGATACGTTAACGCTGTGTCCATGTATTGCACGTTGCCTATAGTATTTTCTCATAATACGAAGGTTGGGGCAAAAGTCATGGCAATTTTTTTTTCTTGAAGATACCAGCCCGGTTGGAAAATGTGACATATATAGACGAAAGGACAAGGTGTTAACTGCATGTGTGAAAAATGAATAGCACTGAAATATCGGAACACACTAATTTATTACGGTAGTATACAGGGCAATATGGCCTTCCCGGTGCAAAAGAATGACAACACAGTACACATAAAGTTGACATGACAAACCTGGGCCTAAAGACCACCAATGTAGTCCCCTGCCACTGACACCACATGCTGCCAACGATGTGGGAGGTGCTGAATACCATCTGCCTCAGCATTTGCCGCAACATGTGTGAATCGTGTCACCTGTTGGCGCACAGCATTAGCAATGTCCTCTCGTGTTGCAAACCGCCTACCTTAATCTTTCGAATGAGATCAAAGTCACGGGGCGAAATGTCGGGAGAGTACGCTGGGTGCACCAATACTTCCCATCCCCAACGTCGCAGTAGCTGCCCTACACACTCTGCCTTATGTGATTTTGCATTGTCGTGCAGGATTATTGCACTGTCCACAAGATCCGGACGTTTCTCCCGAATGCCACGTCGTACCTGTCGCACCAGGAAGTCCCTGCAGTACTGTGCGGTCACTGTTCTGCCATGTGGAACAAAGTGGCAAACAATGACAACCCTGACGTTATACACGACGATCACCATCAATTTGACTGGGGAAGGATTCTGACGGACCTTCTGCCTCCTTGGTGATCCAGCATGTCGCCACTCCGCGGACTGACGTTTCAGTGCTGGTTCGTATGTCCTGGCCCAAAATTCATCGATGGCGATTATTCGTGACAAGAATTGATCGCTGCACTGTTGCCAGCGTGCAAGATGGTCGGAGCATATTGCATAGCGCACCCACCTTTGAACTTTCGTCAGTGCATGCGGTACCCATCGCGATGCGATTTTGCGCAGTTGCAGCTCATTACGCAATATCATGTGGACGGTGCGTTTCTCGATGCCACTTGCCCTCTCTAACTCCAGTAGCGTCCATCGTCTGTCTTCCCCCAGGAGCTGCTTGAAGACGGCAAGTGCCACGTCGGTACGCACACTGACAGGTCGTCCTGAACGTTGCTCATCACTGGTTGACACACGTCCTTGCTGAAACTTTCCTACCCACCGTGCTACTGTACGGTATGGTAGGGCATTATTCCCAAGGGCTTCCACTAATCCACTGTGAAATTCCATCGCATTTCTCCCTCGGAGAACGGCTATTTTGATGCAAGCGCGCTGCTCAACACGGGTTACTTCCATCTCGCACGACACTCACCAACTGACTGATTTCACAGCTCTCGCTGCGCTACTACCGGCTATCACAGAGCCATCTGTTGTTCTGCATACACACTATGCCTGCAGAATTTCCACGCGACACATACACGTTTGTGATTCGTTCACATATCTACAAGAAAAAAAATAGTTGCCATGACTTTTGCCCCAATCCTCGTAGTAATTTATAAGAGGCATCTGTGGCTCAGGCGGCAGCGCGCCTGCCTCTCACCTCTGGATACCGTGGTTCAAATCCCGGTCACTCCATGTGAGATTTGTGCTGGACAAAGCGGAGGCAGAACAGGTTTTTCTCCGGGTACTCCGGTTTTCCCTGTCATCTTTCATTCCAGCAACACTCTCCATTGACATTTCATTTCGTCTGTTAGTCATATATCATTGCTCCAGAGGAGTGCGACAGGACACTAAAGAGTACCGCTAGATTTAAATCACTTTCGTAAGTAGAAAATTTCTTAATATGAAGAAAATATACATTTTGACGATTCGCAATCAGACGGTCACTGGAATAAGCAATAGCACGACGAAGAAACAAACTTAGTAAAGTCGATAAGGACGGGAGAACTGGGAAAAAAATTTCCGGCTGTGGAATGGGAAAAATGTCTCAGTTGATACCGAGCATGTATTTTATAATAAAAAATTATACAAATACATTCTTTTAACAGTAACTGTAGACGTGATTATAGTTATAAAGATCAACGATACATTTATGTTCATTCCCATACATACGCTTTTATAATATTGTTTTGTATGGAAATCAAGTTTTGGTTTGACAGGAGGGTTTCTCTTTTCCTACTATTTATAAAAAAACTATGCCACTACAGCGCTTGAAAGGCCTTGGCCTACCAACCGACCGTTGCTCAGCCCGAAAGCCTGCAGATTACCAAGTGACGTGTGGTCAGCACTACGAAACCTCTCGGCCGTTATTCTTGACTTTCTAGACCGGTTCCAATTATTTATGGCATTCTTAAATACCAGTGAACATATCGTTTTGTTCTCCTTCCAGTTCATCCAGTGGTGCTCTGTTCTGTTGGATGATGTGACGAAAGAACATTGCTTCCATATATATCAAAGGCCTTGAAGCTGTAATAGACTTATGCTTTGTGTTCGATTTGCGTTGTTGGGTCCACAGTGGATACAAAATTGCGCAGTATCCACTCTTCTTTACTTTTGCCTATATTCATTACTGCACATAAGAAACCAAACATCATTATCAGGATAAGGTTGTCAATAGGTGACTTCGAAAACTTCACTTGCTTCTTCTGTAATGGATTCATGGTGCAGTGCTAATGCTTAGACCTCGAAGTTCCATAGGTCAGTGCCTTTTAATGATTTATTTCCTTATAATGTAGTCGTTTATTTCAACAGCTGTTATATTCAATAAGTTCACCATTTCCTCTTTCAGTCAAAACCTCACCTTGGGAAGTGGCAAAAGAAAATCGCGTGCCGGCAATGACCACATCTACATGATTCTCATTGGTCAACATGAATAGTGCTAGGAAGTAGACGAGTATTAAGCACTTCCATTTCATAGGAAGAAACTCCAAAACATCAATGGATAATCTTAAGACATCCGCAGACTCATTAAATCTCAAAACCGATTAAACATGGAATAAAATCTCCTGAAAAGGAGTGGCTATTGAATTCCCAGATTCCCCATTGTCTGAAGCTTGATTATGCGATCGGATCACAGACAATGTTGCTCTTTAAGGAACCACTGTAAAGTTACCTGGGAATATCATATTATGCGATTCTTTCCCATATTTGAACGCCCATTAAATATCTTATTTAAAGCCTGAAGCTTGAGTTTATGTGGGGGTACAGAAATGATGACAACTCCGCAGCACTTCCTAGAGCACTGTTAACTACAGAGAAAATATCCTAATAAAATGAAAGAACATATAAATAATGGAGGATAGGTATATGTTTTGCCCTAGAATATACGTGAAACGTCAAACGCGTGTCTTCATAATACAAAGAGAGCTTTGTGATTTTTAAATTTTCTCAAGAGAATGAAGGGAAGGTAACAGCCCCTGTTTGTTCCATTGAGGACTTAAAATAATCTCAGTATTATTGTTACCAAAGTTACACATATTCCAGTGGTTTCGTTGACACAAATATGTATTTTTTTAAATCTCATTTCTAGTAATTTTTTTAAATGATAAGAGTTACATTATATGGTTATAATAAAATATATAATATTGTTCAGAGGTTGCTCAAGTACGGGTTATAGCATGGCGCATATCTACATGATAAAATATTAAATTTATAAGGGAAAAGGTAAGCACATCACTATGTCTGAAGTTTACTGAGCTGATCTTAACGGGCAAATCTTTAAGAAGTTACTCCATTCTACTGTATATGCTTAATCGATTTTGGATTTACGTTTATTGGGGTGACTTTCAGAATTTTCTTTCAATGGTATCAGTTCTCACAATGCATAACGTTACATTGAATTGCTTATTGCTTCATTTGTGAGATTATGTTAACTATGAAATGTAAAAATATTTGACTTTGATTTCACTTTTTAGGATATTTTCCTGTTCCTATTTTTTCAAATTCCTTCTTGTCATTTCGTTATATATTTTAATATACTGTCCTTTGACATTACTGTAGGTGCATGGAAGTGTTAGCACAATTTTATGTAAAATATTTGTACACTATTTAGTGCGTTTGTGTTTCTGATAATTACGTGTTTTCACTGTGAATTTTCAGACTGAAAAATCAGTACCTGAGAGTGAAGGAAATGAAAAAGTCGCAAACTCATTGGAGATCAGAAAGAGAGGAAACAAAGTTTCTGAAAAGCAGGCTGATGCACCCATTGTCCCCAAGGAAAAGACCAGAAAAATTAGTCTTTTGGTAAGTTAAAATGTTAATATAAACGTGATAATTACAATAATGGAATGTTACGATGTGCTAGTTTTTTTGTTTTACGTTGAGTTATAGAGATTGATATCCACAAAGCTCAAAACTTTTTATTTAAGTGTAATTTGATATTTTTGAAACACAGCTAAAATATAGACCCTGGAGTGAATTTAACTCTTACCCAAAACAGCACCTCAGTTCACTTGAAGGCGATGTAATAGGGTACATTAGAAAATTAAGCTGCATAGTATTTTTTATGTTTGTCCGACTCACTGGCTGAATGGTCAGCATTGAGGTATTCGGTTCAGAGGGTGCCGGGTTCGATTCCCGGCCGGGTCGAGTATATTAACCGTGTGTGATTATTTCTCCTGGCTCGGTGACTGGGTGTTTGTGTTTGACCCAACACTTTCATCTTCATATTCAGACAACGGACTACACTACCAACCACCACAAAAACACGCAATAGTAATTACACCCCACCTTGTAAGGTTGGCGTCAGCAAGGGCATCCGGCCGTAAAAAGGCCAAATCAACACGTGCGACCCCACAGATGTGCAAAAAGCGGTAGAAGAGAAGAAGAAGAAGAAGAAGAAGTATATTTTATGTTCCTTGCCAAGCCGTAGCTATAGCAAAGTATAAAGTATATCTCTTTCAGCCGCTTACTCAAGTTGGTCGTGCAGGCCATACAATATATTTCTTCTGTCCAAATTTTCTGATGTTCTTTTATAACCATAATAAGAAAATCATGCTATTTTAGTCACAATTATAAATTTTCCTTTGATTTTTTTGTGTAAACCATCTATAAATACAGCAAACATTGTCTGGAAAACTACTGCACTGTGACTACTGTTATCCATGTCGAGTAGGAAACGACAATTGTTTAACCATTTACTTCAATTAAAATATATATAAGACATAGTATGCACATAACATCACATCGTAGTTCTCGTAAGTGTTACACCCACTCATATCATAAACAAGATTCTTGTCTAAAGTGACGTGTCCTCGGTATCATTCATGGCAATCTCTGCTATTGCCTTCCCAGGCACGAGCTTCACAGACATGACCCTCACAATAGGTTTAGGGATTAAGAAGGAAAAATCGAAAACAAAACAGACCCACCTCACAGCAGCTTTCTTGGCGGGCTTGCTGTCTCTCCCTTATCAGGCAGCTCCTTAGTTGGCCTAGCGACTCTGAGTGAACCTCGTAATAGCCCTCAGTCCATAATTTAAATCCCTGGACTGGCCGGGAAATGATCCTGGGACATCCAGATATGAGGCAGACACACTACCTCTACAGAATAGTGCTGGAATTAAGAAGGAAAGCAGCCATAATGTGAAGACTAGGTTTCGTCAGAGCGTTGGAACGGATTTAGTAATCATTTCAAACACAACGTTCCTTTCTTCTATATCATTAAGAAATTAAGTAACTTCTAATGATAAATTCTGTCATTCGACGGGCAATTTCGAGCATCATATATGTTGGGAATGTATCTTAAAACACCATATGTATTAACATTGAACTGTTTGATTATATGTACGAACACAAATATTCACAAGACTAAGTAAAAATGTCATTCATATCAGGATTTAGCACATAACACAGATGGTTATAGTGTTCATAAAGGTATAAATCACATCACAATGTAACTCAACACTTCTAGTATTCTTGCTCATTCCCCGGTAAAACACACAACTTCTTGACGGGTCGTTTTATGATACTGGAGTTTGTTCTCACAGTGGCGACTCGTACGAGGTTGTCTTCACCAGGATGAACCGACTGTATTATGCACTTTCGCTATTGCAGAGGCGGTAGGTTGTCATCTTTAATGAACACATGATCTTCAATGCGAAGATTAGAATGTATCTCAGTCCACTGGTGGCGCTGCTGCAGAGTGTTAATATATTCCCTGTGCCATCGTTTCCAGAAGTCCTGAGTCATCTTTTGCAGATGTTGCCATCTGGAAAGTCTATTTATGGAATAGTGAATAAGGTCATGATCAGGAAGTGCTGTAATTTTGCTCACAAATTAGGAAGTCTATAGGATCATCGCTGAGTCTTGTTATAGGACGAGAATTCAGACAGGCCTCTATTTCGGAAGAACGGGTAGTGAATTCTTCAAAGGTAAGTACCTTGCTACCCATAGTTCTTCGCAGATGGCACTTGAAAGATTTCACCATGGCCTCCCAAACTCCACCAAAATGCGGTGCTGATGGAGGGATGAAATGTCAGACGATCTCCTTTGTGGCTGCGGCTTCGACAATATTTCTTTCTTGATCAGAATCTTGCAGAAATTCTTGCAGTTCTTTCAGCTCCTTCGCAGCACCGACTATTGTAAATATTTGATGGACATCCACTGCGTGACGTAAAACATCGCAGTGCTGCCATGAATGCATCCGTTGTAAGGTCGGAGACAAGTTCCAAATGTACAGCTCTTGTGGCAAGGCAAGTGAAGATGGCGACGTAGGACTTGTCTGTTCGTTTGCTTCGCAGTGTTCCAATTCTTATAAAAAATGGACTAGCATTGTCTACTCCCACATTCAGGAATGGTCTTGCAGGGGTGATTCTTTCCTTGGGAAGATTTCCCACCTTCTGTTGATTTGTTGTTGATTTTAATTTGTAGCTTGGAGTGAATGAATGCATTTTTTTAACGACTTGCTGATTGTTTTTTTACAATTTGTTTTACGTCGCACCGACACAGATAGGTCTTATGGCGACGATGGGACAGGAATGAGCTAGGAGTGGTAAGGAAGCGGCCGTGTCCTTAATTAAGGTACAGCCCCAGCATTTGCCTGGTGTGAAAATGGGAAACCACGGAAAACTAGGATAGCTTGATAGTGGCCACCAGCATTTTCCAGGCACATGGTGCAGCGGCACAGAAGGTTCTGGAAAGCACGTTGCAGCTCATCTTCGGTTTTACTCCGTATAACGTTTGTGATCTGTTCCTCGAGAGCCCGAAGAATACGCAGGCTTTTTCTATACACTTTCAGTTGAATATTATACCAAAGATAAAAATAATCACAAACTGTTAAGATGAGGGAATGAGGGGGCGAAAGCCCGCAGGTAGTTACCCATTAATCGACAATCTCACAAACAGCTTGCAGTGGATATGCCGTTGTGTGAACTGTTTCACTGTCCTGTTGGAAGTAAGCGTACTGTGTTTCTTCTTCCATGAGTATTTGAGTGAATAGTCACAAAATGTTATTCACACAGCGCTCCGAATTCACTGCGTCTTGAAAAAATATAGGACCGATGATCACGATTCGTGCAATATACCCCGGCTTTTTTGTCATACTTCGTCAACTGCGTGAGGATTTTCACTATCCCAGTACCAATTATTCTGACAAATCACATAACCATTCCTGATGAAACCAGGCTTCATCACTCATACAAAGAAGCGTGGTATCCACAATTCTGTCGCATACGGATTGCAAAATCCACCTGGAAAGAAACTTAGAACGCTCTTCTAGGTCAGTAGTATAGTACGATTTAATTTTTTGAACTGCAGATATTTTGTACGGGTGAAATGAAATGTCGTATGGCTTTTAGTGCCGGGATATCCCAGGACGTAGGTGACCTGCGCGTCGTGATGAGGATGAAATTATGATGAATACAACACATACACCCAGCCCCCGTGCCGTAGGAATTAACCAATTAAGGTTAAAATCCCCGACCCGGCCGGGAATCGAACCCGGGACCCTCTCAACCGAAGGCCAGTACGCTGACCGTTCAGCCAACGAGTCGGACTTTGTACGGGTAAACTTCATCATATTAAGGCCTTTACAGGAAGAACCTACAGACATGCCACATTCTTGGAAGAGTCTCCAAATTGATTTTTTCGGACTCAGTTCCATACTTGCTCGGATATATTCAAGCCGTTCCTCGGTGAGAGCTCGTTTAGGATACTGCATCTTCCTTTCCACCTCTTAAACAACCGCGTTACCATACTTTTCGATGGACAAGGAACCCGTAGATAACGACGGTATAATTTACGTTAAAATTTCGCGTACGACTTATTCTTTAAAAGATACTTCTGAACGAGACATATCCCCTGCTCTCTAGTGCATCGCATCACTGCTATCACTCTACACGTTCATACATCACTCAACTGCAAATAACAGACGTGAAACTTGGTACTTTTAATCATTCTTAAAAATAAAGTAACACGTATTTTGTTGTTTTCGGAAAAACACTAGGGGGCGGGATGACTGAAAAAGGGGGTTGAATTATGTTTATTAGGATACTGGTATCTACAAAACTAAAGGTATTAAAGACGTGAAAACTGGTATTTGGAATCTCCTGTAAAAGTAAAGGAACACGCATAATTTGTTTTCTGAAAGTTCACTTAAGGGAAAATGTTAAAGGGAGTGAATTTTGAATATTTTTGTTTTCCGAAGAAACACTATGGTGGGGGGTGCTAAAATGACTGCAAAAGTGGGTTGAATTATTTTATTAGGATACTGCTGTCTCAAAAACTAAAGATATTACACACATGAAAATTGGTATTTGGAATCTCCTTTAAAAATCAAGAAACACGTATTTTTTCTGATTTTGGAAAATCTACTTAAAACGAGTATATCTACAATATATCTCAAAAACGTAACATGTTACAGACGTGAAAGGTGGTATTTGGAATCTCCTGTAGAAATAAAGGAACACGCATAATTTGTTTTCTGAAAGTCCACTTAAGGGGAAGTATTAAAGGGGGTGAAATTTTAAAATGAGAATATCTACAGAATATTTCAAAAAATTAACATATTACAGACGATAAAGTTGGTATTTTTAATCGTTTTTAAAAATAAAGTACTTTTTTGTTTCGGAAACAACACTTACGGGACGGGGGTTGTAAAAGGGACTGAAAAAGGGGTTGAATTTTTAATGAGGATACTTATATCTCAAAAACTGAAGAAGTTTTTGACATGAAAATTTGTATTTGGAATATCTTATAGAAATAAAGAAACACGTATTCTTTGTTGGAGGGTAAGTTACTTACATGCCGAAAATGAAGGATGCTACGGACGAGAAAATTGGTATTTAGAATCTCCTTTAAAAATAAAGACACACGTATTTTATGACAGGCGAGGGGGTTGTTGGAATCAACTTTTTTTTGCTAGTGGCTTTACGTCGCCCCGCACAGATAGGTCTTATGGTGACGATGGGATAGGAAAGGGCTAGGAATTTGAAGGAAGCGGCAGTGGCCTTAATTAAGATACGTAAACCCATCTTTAGGGCTGCCGATAGTGGGATTAGAACCCTCTCTCTCCCGGATGCAGGCTCACAACTGCGCGCCCCTAACTGCACGGCCAACTTGCCCGGTGGGAATCAACGTAAGGGGCATGTAAAGGGAGTTGAATTTAATTTTGCGAGGATACAAATAAGAAGTGGACTTAAAATAATACACCCAAAAGGTGTTTTGACTGGGGGCGGGGTGAGGAATGATGACAAAAATATGCATGTACATGAAACCGTTTCAAAATATGAAGTTAAAATTTCAAATGATATCCTAGGTGTTAAATAACAGAAGGTTTGAAACAAATTCAACGTCTCAGAGAGTTAAATGGGGGTTAAGATTCGAAAGCAAATATATTAATTCCTTCCTCCGAAACGGTTTAACGCACGAAGACAAAATTCCAAACGTACGAAGACAAAATTTCAAATAGCGGTATATATTTTAAATCCTATGTGTGAAATAGGAAATATTTTTTTACGTTCCACCCCTAGAGTGTAATATGAGGTTAGCTCCGTAAACGAAAATATTCATTCCTCCAATACCGTTTGAAGTACAAAGTTGTAATTTTACTAGAAGGGTATTTTATGTCCTACGTGTAAAATATCGTGTACTTCAAAATATTTCTCCCCTAAGAGGTTCAGATCCGGCCCCGTGGTGTCGGGGTAGCGTGCCTGCCTCTTACTCCGAGGCTCCGTTTCGATTTCCGGCCAGGTCAGGGATTTTTACCTGGATCTGAGGACTGGTTCGAGGTCCACTCAGCCTACGTGACTAGAATTGAGGAGCTATCTGATGGTGAGATAGCGGCCCCGGTCTAGAAAGTCAAGAATAACGGCCAAGAATAATGCTGACCTCACGACACCTCGTAACCTGCAAGCCTTCGGGCTGATTATCGGTCGCTTGGTAGGCCATGGCCCTTGAGGACTGTAGTGCATTGGGGTTAGCTAAGGGGTGCAGATGGTGGTCGACTCTCAAAAACACAATATCCATTCTTCCGAAAGCCTTTCAGGCACGAACTTAATTTTTTAATGAAGGGTGATCTTCTATATCCTAAATGTTAACAAATATTTAAAAATATTCACCATTTAAAAAGTGTTCATTCCTCCACTACTGTTCGACGTACAATCAAAATCTCACAGGTTGGTCGCTTTTACATCGTAGATGTTAAATAAGATAGGGTTTAAAACATTCAAATTCTTCCGTATGGAGTTCAAATGAGTGCTAGATCAGAAAATAAATAATTATTCCCCCAAAACCGTTTGACGTACGAACTGAGGACTTATTTTACAGGCTCAGGTGACAGTGGACTCTCCAAAATGCAAAACTTTGAATAATAACCTTCAGTTTAAAACCGCAGCGAAGCATGGGTATCTTGCTTGTAAAGTATATAAAATCTTTCAGGGGTTACTCGCAATTTAAGGGTAAAAGCATGTGTTAAATTCCTACATACCCCCTAAATTAAAGTATTATTTTTATAATAAGAAAGATAAACCTTTGATAGGTGATGACCTCTGAGAGTGCCTTTTTCTCTGCTGTATTGAAGATATCTCTTAAAAATACAATAACACTTCAAGTTATTGTTAGTATTATTCAACGACGGCTCACTTTAATCAATAACTTAAGATTGCTGTACGTTTGTTTTTGAACGTTTAAGAGTGTTTTTTAACTACATGTGAATAATTGAGTTTAAAAATGATTTTCCTTACAGCTTGCCCCATCTCCACCATCAGAAAATGTTGAGCAAGACTCCAGACACCAGAGTAATGATATCTTACTACCACGTGATCAAGACAAAAGCAAGGATATACAGCAAACCATTTTTAAGACCAATGACGAAACTACTGAGAGCATCATTAGCAGTAGAAACTCCGGAAGGCGTCCAAGTAAATCGGATACGACTTACGAAGGAAGTACCACCGGTACAAAAACACGCACTGCATTGAAATCTACTAGACCTCAAAACAGAATCCGTCAGGTGAGAGATGCAGAGTCAAACATTTCATTTTAAAACAAATGCATAAATAAATTAATCGGACAGTTTTATATCAACGGTATATGCATTAGTAGCGTAATACATTCCCATTAAAGGAGAAACACATTTGCTGAAGGAATACCTACGTGTTTCCTTTTGTGTCTTTGTGGTTTCGGGCAAGAAAGACACTTAAGCTTGTGAAAAAAGTGCAATTCTAGAGCAAGATAAAAGTTAAGGGAAATTCCAACTTGTTAGGACTACTATTACCTATATTTAAGTTCCAGGCCCAATTCAATATTATTCAATGCAACTGCAAAGACATAATTTACATTAAATTGGAACAATGTTTTGGATTAAGAATTGAACACGCACTTTATCTCAGTACAAAAAGCATAGGTTATGAAGACACTATGGTCTAAATTGAACTCTAGATATACTAAGTTCATTAGGTATACAGATTTCTACTTATGCTTGGAACAATTCATTCTTAAATGCTCAAAAATGTGTTTTATATGCTCATAAAATCTTTACAATTATCTCACTCGTGATTTATTTCAAATATTTAGAAGCATTGCAATAAATAATTAACTATAATTATCAGGCTTGTAACCTGGATTTATGTGATAGTTGCTTTACCATCCACTATTTGCTGTGCCTATATTCAATTCCTAAAATCATCTGCGACCATTTCAGCGCGCATTACTATTGTTATCACAGTGTTTCAGTAAAAGTTCAGTAATTGTTGTTTAATGGTGGCAGGATGAATATTCTTTGGCATAATTTAACGACGGATCAATGGCCTATTTTGTATTTATTAACTACAAATTTATAATTTTTTATTGTACCGTAAAAATCTTTATTATACATTGAAATACATAGCGGTTAATGAACATTGTTACATAATGTTTGTGTCTATTGTATCATGTATCATCTGTATATCCTGTCATTTTCATCGTTGCTTTCTCTAAAGTTGTAAATAAATAAAATTCTACAAATCATGTCTTTTAAACCCATAATCTTCAAGGGAAAGCGACAAACAGCGTAAGTGGTAAAATTTGAGGTATAGAAAAATAGCGTATGTAATATGGCTTAGTAGTCCACGCCGTGTTTTAACTACATTATCAACTGCCATAAAGTCTGAAATATTTTTAAACCCTATTATATTTCGAACAATAGAATTAAAAATAGGCCTACCTAAAACAGATTATTGCGCATAGTCTATCGTTTGGTCCCTACTTTCCCAGACAAGAAGAGGAATTACATATTTTCCAATAAGCTTCATGAACCATTTCAAAGACTGTACATTCAAGTCAGAAAAGTCACCTTATGAAGCCAAACTGAAAATTTGAAGACATCTGTTGATATCTTATGTTAGGGTCTTAAAACTTAGTTGATCATCAGTCGCGTGTACTCGAGAATGTATGATTATGGATGTTGTTATGTTGTCTTTATTCATGTGTAAAGGTAATTATTTGTGCCTATAATTGGAATAGGTACGGAGGAAATTTAGATCAGGTAATATCTCAACATATTACTGGAACGAGTGTCGACAAACTCAGGAAGAAGCAACGCTAGATAGCCTCTGTTCGTTATAAAATTATAACCTCGGATCTATGGCTAGTGTAGCGTGTCCGTCCTCTCGCCAAGCTGAATGTGGTGTTCAGTCAAAATGTAGATATTTGCTTCAAGGTCAGACTGAAAAATGAATCCTACAAATGACTGACATATGACATACCGCTTTTTAAATCAGTGTTTGTTTTGAAAAATAGAAAGTAATTGGCCGATGCATCAAAATATAAGAGACTGGGCATGATTGCCAAGAGCACACAATAGAGTGTGGGGCATATCATATGAGAAAATATATAGCATAAGGAAAGTTTTATATTGGACGACTGATGACTAATTTCAATAGCATGATACGAATATAAAACAGAAAATTATGTTGCTTATTGCTACTGTTACCTCCACATAGAGTAAGTACCGTGTAGTATTACCGAGATATATACTACGTATTTACTATGATTTTAAATGTTATCTAATTACCAGGCATTGTTGGTTTCTGCTTTAATGTGTTTAGCTACAGTTATTTTGGGTTCTGAATTAATTAATGATAATATCTTAATTTAAATACAGAATCTTAATATTGCATTTTAATTTCAATAATATCAATTTTCCTAAACCATGAGTTATAAGCCTTATTTAAGCAAATACTAGATACTACAGAATACATTCGTATACGTTGTAAAATGCATAATTTATGTGGTTGCAGTGTGTGCATGTGTTAACCCCTTGTCCTGTTTCTCCATGGGGTCGGGTACAATGTTAGATGAACCTTCGTAGCGAACTTTTATGATCGTGTAAGGATTTACAGAAGGCAGAAGTATTCAGTCAGTAATATGTAAAGATTGCTGGATAATGTCCAGGTGAAAGGAGGGGGGGGGGGGTGACTAATACTGACGGAGTACTGAATTTTACCTACGATATCAAATATATTTTTAAAATAAGACACAAAAGTTGAAAATTAGAAAAGCAGCTGGAAATGGTAAGATTTCTGAGGATATATTAAAGTCAATGGGTTAGGAAATAATACCAAATGATTACTGTTTACATGGTAGAGTTACACCAAATAAGTGGAGAGTTGCTATAGCAGCCCCTCTGTACAAAGGGAAGGGTGATAAACATAAATCCTGTAATTACAGACCAATCAGCCTTCACGACACTTGGCATCAGATCGAAGAAACTGCAAGTCTCGTCGCGTTACAGTTAAATTTCCTAGGTACGGCGCGGACCTGCGAACGACATGACTTCAGCCTCGAAAAACCACACCAAGGAAGTGGTTTCCTCCGGCGAGCAAGCTCCTTTATGAGTGCGTCAGGCCAACGTAACGATTTCCCCATTTTCCGCAAAAATATTGCCAACTTTCACCTCGCGGAATACAAAAGACCCCCTCCCCCACCAGTGGAGTTCATATCTGAATACTGACTGGCTTCCACTATCTTCTCACAGGCAAATTAGACGATAACAGCTGTAACTACAAAATTTGGACCTAGTATAAGTTTTACTATACATTTTGGTTGCATGTCCCAGGAACTACATCTTCTTACTGAGGCCGTAAGTGAGGGTTCTATACTGATGGTCACCATATGGCGTTGAGACAAAGACACGGCTGCGTAATCCTTGCTTCTTAAGAAACTGAATATTTACGTTACAAGTTTCGTATAATTACTAATTTACAACTTAATGTAAAAGTAACTTCATTCTACCCTTAAGATAGTCCTGCCATAGCAGTAAATGAATTACGTTAATGTTCCGATTAGTTATCGCTCATGCATCGAGAATTAAATCTCGGAGTAACCGCAAAGAAACAGACAATGCTTTCTGTGTCTAGCGATATGAGATAACCAAGCCATAGGGGAACGAATGTCGCTTGCTCACTCTCACTATAGTACACAGCCCACAATATGACTTTCGTAGAGAATGGACATTCGCGATGTAAATTAACACCTGCACACATAGTTCGACTAGCAGTTGGGTAGGTATTCGCATTATCTATCCACTATCGAGGATTTGTACCATGATGAACCATCTAAGGAAGGAAAATTCTGTGAGATCAGTGCAGGCCAAATTCTGGTATCACTTTGGATCATCATTGTTACTGCTACTGTTATTTTGCTCCATGTAAGTATCCTGGGGCATAATTATCAACAGTTTCACGAACTTAATGTATGAGAAGTATACGTGGCAACCTGTGCGAATGTGGTGTCTGTAGTTGCATTTGGTGTAAATTATTGGGCCTGAAATTGGAAAAGAAGTGGTTGTGGCCCATATTATAAGTATCATCCCGATATTCCCCCGAAGCTGAAGTGGAAAGACTATTCAAAATAACTTCTGAAATGGACGTTAGAAGATACTGAAGTCACTTCCCTATTAGCCACGCTTCTGGAGCTCAGCGCACTCCGTTGTAAACCCTCAAGAAATATCTATATTATCGTAGAGCTAAGAATCAATCCAAGTGGAAAGCTATTATGTTAATTTATCGCAGAATCATTGGCAGCTACAGGTTAATATTCGAAATACCTAGTGCTTTTCATTTGAGACACTAACTAGACACAAAAGCATAATATGGCTTCCAAGCCACCCTCACGTAATTACACGATATTATTGTTAATGGTAATTATTAATAATAATAGTTTATGAGATTTTGCTAGAATGAACATGTATGTAAAATAATATGGTGATATAATAAGGGTGATTATGATGTTGATGATAATAATTACGATCATGATAATTGTTGTTGTTGCTGTTTTTGTCAGTCTTGTTGTTGTAGTTGTTGTTAGTATTATAATATCGAGTTCATCTGCTCCTAAAGAATATTTTCTATTAAGTGTTGTGGTAACAATTGCTTAGTCTTACTTTACATACTGTCACAAAATTTTGATTGCATTTCATAGTACTTTCCCCAATATTTCGATTGACTTCTGAGACTTTACACTCGAAATACATGTTGAAAAACTTAAAAATAGCTTCCTGTAACCGTGATTCAAAGAATGGCTCGTACTGTTCATGTAAAATTCATGTAGTGAATTTCACTTAATTACTTGTTACTGACGACCACCATATCCATAGCGCTATCGTGGATTTCGTAATTTGATAAAAAGTAATCGTTTCCGGATACTCCACAAAGACATCATTTGAACATCGTTGAACTATAAAAACTCGCCGAAAAATTTAGTTTCATTCACCCCAGAACCTCTTCTTAAACCACGCTTGTGGTATTGCCTTTTTGGGCTAAGATGGCCAGGCTCCTGGCATAACTAACTCTAGAACATGCGACATAGAACTATACATGTGAGAAACAGTCCTTTCTCAAGTCGAATATAAAAAATTACGGTGCGTGTTTCTTTATTTCTAAAGGAGATTCCAAATAACCATTTCCACGTCTGTAACATCTTCAGTGTATGAGATATAAGTATCTCCATTAAAATGTCAACCCCTTTCCCTTTATCATTCCCCCATACTAAGTGGATTTTCTGAAAACAAAAGAATACGCGTTTCTTTGTTTTTAAAGAAGATTAAAAGTACCAATTTTCACGTATGTAACATCTGCATTTTTTTGAGATATAAGAATACCCATAAAAATAATTCAACTCCTTTTTCGCTTCTTCTCACTCCACTAAGTGTTTTTTTTTTTCGAAAAAAAGATAATACATGTTCCTACATTTTTAAAGCAGCTTCCAAATACCAATTTTCACGTCAGTAACATGTTAACTTCTTGAGATATAGACCTACTGTACATATACTCAATTTAAAAATCCAGTCACTTTTTCAGTTCTTCTCACCCTCTTAAGTGGATTTTCCGAAAACAAAAAATACGTGTTCAAAGGAGATTTCAAATACCAAATACGTCTGTAACACATTCAGTTTTACCGGGCGAGTTGGCCGTGCGTGTAGAGGCGCGCGCTGTGAGCTTGCATCCGGGAGATAGTAGGTTCGAATCCCACTATCGGCAGCCCTGAAGATGGTTTCCCGTGGTTTCCCATTTTTCACACCAGGCAAATGCTGGGGCTGTACCTTAATTAAGGCCACGGCCGCTTCCTTCCAACTCCTAGGCCTTTCCTATCCTATCGTCGCCATAAGACCTATATGTGTCGGTGCGACGTAAAGCCCTTAGCACATTCAGTTTTGAGATATAAGTATTACAATTAAAAGATTCTACCACTTTTTCAGTCCTTTTCACCCCTCGCCCCGCTCTTATGTTGATTTTCCGAAAAAATACGTATTTTATTCTTAAAGGTGATTCCAAATATCAGTTTTACGACTGTAATATGTTAAGTTTTTGAGATGAACTCTTTTAACAAAATTATACCTTATTTACTTCTTTAACAAAATTATAACTTTTTTACTTCTTTTAACTGCCTTAAGTGAATTTTCAGAAAACAAGAAAATGCGTGTTACTTTATTTTTAAAGGAGATTATAAATACAAATTTTTACGCCTTTAACATGTCAAGTTTTTGAGATATACTCATTTTAAAAATTCACCCCCTTTTTCACTTTTCACTCTCTTAAATGGATGTTCCGAAAAAAAATGTACGTGTTTCTTTAATTTTAATGGATATTCCATGTACTAATTTTCACTTCTTTAACGTCTTCAGCTTCTGAGATATAAGTATCCTCATATAAAGGATTCAATCCCTTTTTCACTTATTTTTACATACATTAGATGGATTTTCGGAAAACAAAAAAATACGTGTTTCTTTATTTTTAAAGTAAATTCCAAGTACCAATTTTCACGTCCTTAAGAGGTTAAGTTTTTGAGATATAGATCTACTCATTTTAAAAATTGACCCCCTTTTAACCCCCTTAGCGACGGAATATCCACAAGTCCTTCCTTAGTGAGTACCTGCTCTGTAATTCAATCATTTCAATTATTCAATTATTTCAATTATTTATGTCCAGTAGTTTTGGCTCGGCGATGATGAGTCAGTCAGTCAGGATATGTTATTATATACACTGACTGACAGAGCAAATGCAACACCAAGAAGGAGTGGTCAGAACTTTATGCCAATTGCAGGGTAGACTGACGTCACTGAGGTATGCTCATGATGTGAAATGCGCCGCTGTGCTGCGCACGTAGCGAACGATAAATGGGACACGGCGTTGGCGAATGGCCCACTTCGTACCGTGATTTCTCAGCCGACAGTCATTGTAGAACGTGTTGTCGTGTGCCACAGGACACGTGTATAGCTAAGAATGCCAGGCCGCCGTCAACGGAGGCATTTCCAGCAGACAGACGACTTTACGAGGGGTATGGTGATCGGGCTGAGAAGAGCAGGTTGGTCGCTTCGTCAAATCGCAGCCGATACCCATAGGGATGTGTCCACGGTGCAGCGCCTGTGGCGAAGATGGTTGGCGCAGGGACATGTGGCACGTGCGAGGGGTCCAGGCGTAGCCCGAGTGACGTCAGCACGCGAGGATCGGCGCATCCGCCGCCAAGCGGTGGCAGCCCCGCACGCCACGTCAACCGCCATTTTTCAGCATGTGCAAGACACCCTGGCTGTTTCAATATCGACCAGAACAATTTCCCGTCGATTGGTTGAAGGAGGCCTGCACTCCCGGCGTCCGCTCAGAAGACTACCATTGACTCCACAGCATAGACGTGCACGCCTGGCATGGTGCCGGGCTAGAGCGACTTGGATGAGGGAATGGCGGAACGTCGTGTTCTCCGATGAGTCACGCTTCTGTTCTGTCAGTGATAGTCACCGCAGACGAGTGTGGCGTCGGCGTGGAGAAAGGTCAAATCCGGCAGTAACTGTGGAGCGCCCTACCGCTAGACAACGCGGCATCATAGTTTGGGGCGCTATTGCGTATGATTCCACGTCACCTCTAGTGCGTATTCAAGGCACGTTAAATGCCCACCGCTACGTGCAGCATGTGCTGCGGCCGGTGGCACTCCCGTACCTTCAGGGGCTGCCCAATGCTCTGTTTCAGCAGGATAATGCCCGCCCACACACTGCTCGCATCTCCCAACAGGCTCTACGAGATGTACAGATGCTTCCGTGGCCAGCGTACTCTCCGGATCTCTCACCAATCGAACACGTGTGGGATCTCATTGGACGCCGTTTGCAAACTCTGCCCCAGCCTCGTACGGACGACCAACTGTGGCAAATGATTGACAGAGAATGGAGAACCATCCCTCAGGACACCATCCGCACTCTTATTGACTCTGTACCTCGACGTGTTTCTGCGTGCATCGCCGCTCGCTGTGGTTCTACATCCTACTGAGTCGATGCCGTGCGCATTGTGTAACCTGCATATCGGTTTGAAATAAACATCAATTATTCGTCCGTGCCGTCTCTGTTTTTTTCCCAACTTTCATCCCTTTCGAACCACTCCTTCTTGGTGTTGCATTTGCTCTGTCTGTCAGTCAGTGTGTGTATATATATAGGTGAATAGAAATTCTATCCATTGTAATAAGATAACTTTCAAGGAAAGTGGCTTAGTCATTCCCCTTCTCGTCGGAATAATTACCATCCGCAGTCTGCACTTTCACTTTCAAAGACGAATCCACTTTACGAATCATTTTACGCTTGAAAATGCTTGAAATAGATTGAAGAATCTGTGTAGTGCAGTTTTGGTTACATTTGATGATATTTATCAGTATCCATTTTTCTTGGTTCTCATTTCATCACCTTAGTAGATGTTTTAGTGCACCAGTCTCAATATTTAAGCCAGATTGTACTTTCACTCACTTTCTGAGGTTGGCATAGCACCGATATCGGCTTTTCGGTTCTCCTACAACCGCATAACCTTTGTTGTTACTAGATGAGAATCCAACCGGCCTCCGAGATGATGATTTGACTGACACCAAATAAGTTTTTTACACACAAGTACGTAAAGTTAATGACCAAAAGATGTTCTGACTTCTTAATATGAATCATGTTGGTAACTGTCAATTGTGTAAAATATTAAATCAATAATTGTACTGCATCACTTCAAAAAATTACTAATAATGTTTAAATTCTGTGGGGTTCTGTAAAATGAGAGTATTAGCTTCTGTGCAGGTAATACAATGACAGAAATTAATTTTATTTTACAGACTGACGCAGCAGTTAGTAAGGCACCGGAAGCATTACATCAGATAATTTCTCCAACTGCCATTCCGGCTCACAGATCGACATCTAAATTTGGTTCCAACATTCACCCTGACCTGGACTTAAGTTCAGCTAAAGCATTTGAAGTCTCATCGTCAGTATCACCAATTGGTCATGAATATCCTCTTACTACAGAGTCCTACTTATCTGATAATTTATCTGGAGAAAGAATACCTGAAGATACAAATTCTAATGGTGACTTGCCCACATCAACAAAGAAGTCTGGTTTCTTTCCACGAGCAAGACCACTGTATAAGACGTCCACAGCACTTCCAGCTCCAGAAACAAGCAGCAAAACCTCTTACAGCTCCAGGACAAGGTCATCTACACCCCGACCTTCACTGCCAAAAGCAACCTCAGGCTCTAAGCGACGGATTTCATCTACAACTGCAGCAAATGTAATGGAGACAACACCACAATCGGTCAGTACTCTATAAATTTTTTCGATAATGTATGGTTTAGTTTCAAAATTTCGTAAATGCACAGTGGTACGCTTGATATTTTAAATAACTTAATATTTTTAATACATCTCGTTATCACAGTTGTCGATATTCTATTTTGAACTTTTCTTGGCATGGTCTAGCCATATCTACTGAAATATTACAGTCATGATTGCTATAGTCGTGTTGATATTCTTTACTAAATGTAAGGGGCGGGGAAATCGTTGTCATCGGTCTCATATACTTAGTGTATTCTTCGTTTACGACTCAAGAACCCCCCCCCCTTCCACCCCTGACAATAAGCCGTAAATCTGATAGGCGTGCGACAGCAGTTAGCGAAGGGACCGGCAAAGGAACCACAAACCGAGCACCCCAAATTAACGTTGTCATTTCCCTGACTTCAGCCTTTGTGGACAATGGTCCTGTTACAAAGGCCTTCGGTTACAGTTTTAGTGTCTTAGAATGTGCATAAGGAACCACTGGAGAGAAGAGAGAGTCAGTGAAAAATTAAATGTGGCAACAGTTGGAAACTTTTCCCTGAGAGTACCGGTCTCTCAATAGTAGTGGTTTAAGGGAAGGGTTCTTATTTCGGGAGACAATACGTACGAAATCTGTATCATTACCGGCTTGTCGTGGTATCAGTACTAAAATGTAATCGTATTAGGAAGAAAGCCTAAAATTAGAAATATCCATTCTCATGCCCCTGTTTGAATGTTAAAATATATTTACGAAATTTTGAAAGAAGACTAATTGTACTATTTTCCCTGCTTTATACTAATAAGGCTAAAAATTCACTCTCTCAAACAACTCAAATACTCTCTAAGCTTTCAAGGAAAAGAGGACTTATTTATTTATTTATTCATTTATTTATTTAACGCTGAAAGGCATAACAGTCTATAATGATAATGTATGTATGTTTATTTAGTTAGTTAGTTAGTTAGTTGGTTAGTTTAGTTATTATTCAATATATAATTATTTTCGGATAAGTGAACAAGTTGTGCTTGTAGACTATTATTATTATTATTATTATTATTATTATTATTATTATTATTATTATTATTATTATTATTATTGACTGTGCAGTTAGTTCCATTGCGTGTGTGTCACAAAGTGTGTCTGCATTGCCTGGAAGACGACAGCAAGGACTAACAGAACAATTAAGATAGTTTGAACGTGGCCGTGTAGTGGGATCTCGAGAGGGTGCCTGGACGTTCCGCAGATTTGCCACTCACTTGGGGCGTGACGTATTAGTTACCCATCGGTGGTGGATAAGAAAGGAGACAGAGGGCTCCTACAGCCGCCTAGCCCCAGCAGTGCCACCTCGCTGCACTCATGAGCGCCTGGCGGGCCAACCTGACCGACAGAAGAGCAACCGTGTGTGAAGTCAGAGCCTCTTTGGCCCCCCATGTTTCTGCACGACAATAAAAAATGGTTTGTTGGAGGTAGGTTTATGTTCTCGTGTTCCTCTGACACCTGGAAGTCTCTGGTGGTGTAGTGTTACAAGAGAGTTCTTTGTAGTGGTGAATGGAGTGCAGTGGTTTCACTGATTAGAGTCGTTTCTGTACTGGACAAAGTAAAAATGGCGTGTAGCTTTTAGTGCCGGGAGTGTCCGAGGACATGTTCGGCTCGCCAGGTGCAGGTCTTTTGATTTGACTCCCATAGGCGACCTGCGCGTCGTGATGAGAATGAAATGGTGATGAAGACGACACATACACCGAACCCTCGTGCCAGCAGAATGAACCAATGATGGTTAAATCCCCGACCCTCCCGGGAATCGAACCCCGGGCCCCTGTGCCCAAAGGCCAGCACGCTAACCATTTAACCATGCAGCCGGAGTTGGACATGACCGTGCTCGCCTTCGTAGACGTGAGAGAGTGGAACAATCCATTATATATTCGCAATCGCGATATCGGACCTACACCTGTGGGACCATAGGCTACGTATCCCGATCGCCTCTGGTATTCATTCATGGGAGCTTAACGAGTCTGTCGAACATCCATCACGTTGTCAATCCTGTCTCGACCATATTTCGACATACTGCAACAACCAAATTTCAAGCACGTATACCACGGTACACAGATTCACTGAGGGCAGCTTGCAAAGATGAAAAGGCCAAATAAACAATTATAGCATGAAAAAGAAAACTATTTGAGTACTTAAGAAAAATCTGGACACATCAGGTCAATGGCAAAAAGTCCATTCTGGAATGTATTTAATGATTTTAGAAAGGGAAGGAAATTAGTAGATCAGGTGAACTCAGAGCAGATCCCAGGGAACCACTGGAGAGATAGGAGGAATATTTTGGAAGCCAACTCGGTGTAAAAGGAAATCTTTCTGATAAATTTTTGAATCATACAGTACATTTGAATGGTAAAAATGTTGATAGTATGATCACTCTCCAGGAAGTTGAAATGATGTTAAATAAACAACGATGTCATAAGACAGGAGTCGATAAATTTCTTCTAGAAATTCTCAAATATCATGGAAAAACAGGGGTGAGATTGTTGTACAGAGTAAAATAATTAGCACAGTAATGAAATAAAGTATCTCCGATTCAACGAAATCAGTAATTACACCACTCTTCGAATAAGGAAATAAGGTTTGTCGATACTTTCAGAATGCACCAAGTTATTAGGAAACACCACGATAGGAGGTGATAGTTACGCTTGTGATTTGTAAATGTACAGAAGACGTATGCCGGGATAGCAGGGGAAAGTATGATGGCGTAATAAGGGATTCTGGGATCGAGAATGGTTTATTACGGGCGTTAATTTTAACAATCAGACTTCTGTGAGAGCTGGTTATAGAATGAGTTATTTTCCTTCAGAGAAGTTGCAAGGGCAAGATTTACCATTTTTATTCATAATTTACATGTGTGATTCACTGAAAAGTATAAAATGACAGGAGAGGACTCATTTCAGTGAGGGTTTAGTAATCAAGTTGGTTTGTACGGAGGATTTGGTCGTAAACGACAGACTGTGTCGAAAGTATGTAATCTATCTTAGAACTTCGAAGGTAATGCAAAGCGTATACTGTAATATGCAAAGCTGTATTTCCAGGACTAAAGCAGTATTTAAGGGGAGAAACCTAAGATTAAATTTCAGGTAGGAAATACGAAATTATAGCTGTTTTATGGGTACGTGTACTTTAGACACAGGGTCGAACTTGGGAAGAGGGATCAAGGAGCAGAACTTACCAGGAGTATGAGTCTGTGCTGGGGTGCTTGGTTTCATCCTCAAAGACAGAGACATTCCAATCAATCTCCCTTGTTATATAACGAACCATGGAAAGGAGCATGCTTGGGATCTCACTTCGAGACAGAATAGGCCTACCTAACAGAGAACTACGAAGAAGAACCAGGACGACTGGTGTGATCCAACGCACAGCCACACTCAAGTGGAAATGAGCAGGGAATGCTGAAAAGCAGGATGAAAACCTACGGACCAGTAAGGTGTTGAAATGGAAACGCAGAACAGACCGCAGTGTCGGAAGACCGCAATTACGATGGGCTGACGACGTTCGAAAGACAGGCTCCACGTAGCAACAGGCCAATCTGCATGGAGAAAAATGGAAGAGGCCTGTATTCAGGAGTGGGTGGCTACAAGCTTGAAGAAGAAGAAGTCCTTAGGATATGCATTCTCCCGGGATAGGAGCAAGGTGTATCAAGGTGTATCAGAACCAACTCAGTGTGCTTGCAGTAGTGATCAACGGCAATCAGGAAGAAAGAAGTGAGTCTCCATACGAAATTCTTCTAACATCCCTCTACTTTCAGGCCGTACAGGCGTTCAAGTCTGGATGGGCTTGGACTATGTTTTCAAAGGTGGTGGTAACATGCATGAAGGTACCGAGAACGTCTGCTGATACAAACAGGTGGTAATAACGATAGGAGGAGACTCGCCATAGGGAGATGAAAGCTAAATTGAGAAGAAACCCATTGAATGAAGCAGTATGTATGGTCTGGTGTCCTTATAACGACAACGAGGAGTTGATGGAGAAGGGTAGATTACCTACTGCAGAGGAACAATAATGAACCTGACCATGGAGGGTAAGAGAAGCAGAGGGAGACCTGCGAGACGATAGTTGAACTCAGTTTTTAATGATTTCGAAAGAAAAGTTTTGGAAGCAATTTAGACCACAGTACTAGTTGTAAGTGCCAGCCCCGTGGTGTAGGGGTGGCGAGCCTGCCTCTTACCCGGAGGCCACGGGTTCGATTCCCGGCCAGGTTAGGGATTCTTACCTGGACCTGAGGGCTGATTCAAGGTCCACTCAGCCTACGTGATTAGAATTCAGGAGCTATCTGATGGTGATATAGTGGCCCCGGTCTAGAAAGCCAAGAATAACGGCCGAGAGGATTCGTCGTGTTCAAAGATAGATACATTGGTGTACGCACAGAAATACAAGGAAATAATGTACTAATGAGACATGGGTGGTGCCTCTTCTATGACACTGACATAAAAACGAGAAAATTTTAGTCCTAAGTAAGTCTTTTGCCTCTTCTTTGTCAGAAAGAAAAACTCAAATAAATATATACAAGATATCACAAATTAATGTTGTATAACGTTGATCTAAGCAAGCGATTACAATATCAGAGCAAAATGACAGTTTATTGCTGGAAACAGAACACTTAAATGGAGACTCTCGTACCCCGCTGGTCTACCTCTAGCTCGGATACAAGAAGGCACGGAGACATACAAGTTTCGTATGGTATTCTACGGCATATTATGTACTAAATTGTCCTCTAGATCGTGCAAACTTCTAGGCTGCTGAAGTTGGCACTCTTAAGTGATCCCAGATATGTTCAATGGACGATAAATCTTGTAAACGGCAGACCACAGAAGTGAGGAGATGTTGTGACATCAGACACAAGGTGGTGCATGTGCCACGATGACGAACACCTTAACAGTTGGATTTGCTCCTGCTTGTCAGAGGATCAGACAATCTTCTTTCCTGATGGTCAGTCGAGGGTGTCCTGGAACCAAAGCGTTCACTCGCGCATCCACTGTTCCCAGCACGCACTCAACGGTCTGGTCAGGACGGCATAGGTGACGGACGATTTGTCGATACGATCATCCAGCCTCGTGTATTCCAATAATACGCTCCCTTTAAAACTCTGATAACGGGGTGAAATCTCTTCGATTGCGTCCTAGGGACTTATCGAACGGTTGACGAGCTCTCCACAACCGGACACGGCGTTACAATACATTCAAATAGCATCTTAGAGCCTGGTGACAGCAAGATCGTTCAGCTAACACTAATCATTGGGTTATCTTATTGAAATGTAACTGTATGCTGAGTTTTGCACCAAAAAACGACAACTCCTTCTCGATGCGCTTTCTTCTTTTTTTCAAATTAGTGTATAACTGGTTTGTGCGTAAGTTCTTCTCTTGTTTGAAGATGAAGGTAATTTAACCGTAAATTATTATTTTAATGTGTTTGGTGTAAATAGTAGTTAGTACTTGATGTTTGTAGTTAAATTGCAACAAAACGTCTCTAAAGAATGTTGTTCACACAAGCAACTTCAAATACCCTTGCATTATAAACTTCAGAGATAAATTATTTATCAACCAGACACATTTCCATAATTTAATTCTATCTGATATTTCATATGCGATTTCTTAATTTCTGCATAGTAGACATATATACTGTTAAAAAATATACTTTATTCAAATTTAAATGTTATTTTTTGTTTATTTCTATTTCGTCAGTTTGTATTCAAAATTGGATCGGTGATATTTGGAAACTCATTTCATTGAATCTCTGAACTGGAACAGGCTATGAAGGATTAATTTTGAGCCGTTTTCTTATAGAATACTCAAATTGTTGGGCCTGATGACCAAATGGGCCATCAATGTCAACCTTGAAATAATTACTTTCTGAATTGTTAGCGGGAATGTCATTATATTTTCCTTTGTCTCACTTTGTTATAATATTTTCTCTTATATCCAACGGATATTATTATTATTTATTTATTTATTTATTTTTATAGCCAACACAGGACTACTTTAGTCAGGTTTGTGGAGGTTTTTCTTCTATTTTGTCAGCCCAGTACTGTTTCATGCTTTCTGAACGTAATTTTCTTTCTGCTTCTGGAAGCACTCTTCGTATTATCTGCTTGTTGATTTTCATCTGCAGCCTAGTGTGTTTATCTTTCAATATTTTTAGTGTATTTGTTTTACATATTAAATCTTCTATTGTCTTCTTTAAAGTTCTGTGATCCATCTAATATTATTCTTACTCTTACTCTTCCATAATTTTTCTGTTATTTTTCTACTGATTCTATTTTATGGTGACCGTATTAGATGCCCTAGGAATGATATTCGTTTCTTTTTCATGGTGCTAGTCACAGGTTCTATTTCTTTATAAACTGTTTCATTCGAAGGTAGTCTCCAGAGTCCGTTTACTTGACAATCTTTATTTAAACATGATCTCACTATTCTCCTTTCTAACGTGAGTACTCTGTCTATTGCAACTGTGTTCGTTGCTTTTAATAATGTTTCCAATGCATATGTGATTTGTGGGTGGGTGATTGTTTTGTAGTGTTTCAATTTGGTTGCTATTGAGAGAAACATTTTATTATATGCATTCTTGGTGTATTTGGTACTAAACATGCCATGCTGTAACCAGTTTATCTATTCCATTTTGCCATGCTGGTTTCTCGTTCAGATTATATGTGATTTTTTCACCTAAATATTTAAACTGTTCTACAGTTTTTATTTCTTGGTCTCCCAGTTTAATTTTGTTTGCAAGCGCAAGTTAAGTTAGCATAATTTCTGGGGGTTTTTTAAATGAAATTTTCAAACCAATATTCTGAGCTATTTCCTGTAGAGATTTTATTCTTGTTTTGTTTCCTGAATATCATTGCCCAGAAGATCTAGATCATCAGCAAATCCTAGACAGTTTAAATGTATGTTATCCTTCTAGGTTCCATTTTTTAAATATTTTCTCGAGATGGTCTTGTACCATTCCTTCATAAAGTACTCTAGTGGACAGTTAAAAAGAAGAGGTGACAACCCGCCACCCTGTCTTAAACCAGTTTTTACCAAGAATGGTTCAGAAATTTCTCCTCTCTACTTAATTTTAGAAATGGTATTAGTTAGAGTACGTTATTATTATTATTATTATTATTATTATTATTATTATTATTATTATTATTATTATTATTATTATTATTATTATTAATATTATTATTATTATTATTTATCAGGCGTTTATCCAGTCACCAATTGCACCACCCAGTCCACATCGTTTTAGTGCTCGCTATCGGAATGATCTCTTGCGAGTCACTGGTGCCTTACGAGTGACTACAACCCCAGCCTACGTGCCCACGGTGCCTACTGTTAGCACCACAACCTCCACTACATCTACAACAGATTCACTCTATGTAGTAAGTACTCACCCATGTCTTCTATCAGGACAAAATACTTTGTTCTGTCATGTTATATATCACTAACAATACATATAAGACTTCTGACATAGTAACAGGATATCGGTACATATCATTATAAATAGATGTATTTTGTGAAGTGTTATGTTAGAGATATTTGCTTTATGAGGCTACTTTTTCATCATACCTCATCACTTATGTAGATATAATAGTGATTACATAACATTGTTCATCATTTTATGTACTTAATTGCTGCTTTTCGTATCATTAATTACTAATATTAACCGAAGAACATTTGACTAAATGACTGATAATGCTTCATTCTCCTATAGTACTTATACACAAATTATTGTTATTGTTCAATATTACATTTGTATTGTAAAATATTTATGGAAGAAATATTCAAATAAACTACAGGCTAATAATTTTGCTTTAATTCAGTAAAACCATGACAACTTCTTCCCGGAAAGAGTGTTTTAATCCAATGGCCTCTCTCACATTCCTTATTTCCCTCTCCTTTTACAACAGTATTCCTCTCCTTGTAGTGCAGCTTTTCTTGTAATGGCAATGTTACCAGGGTTTAAAATATCTATCTTCATTAAGATCTCAGTCAAAGCTATTTGAATCGAGGAAATGTTCAATCACGTTAGTTGCTTGTGTTAGGAAGGTGTAGTGATATTTGAGACCTAGTACCTAGAGAAAGAGATAAATAATTATACAACAAGAAAAATGCCGTTCAAATACCATGTTTGAATATGAATTACCCATATGATGCTTACATAACGAATTGTAAGTTAACTGACACACTTACAAATTAAGCAAACAGTCATGATCGTGGAATGCATGTCCAGTATTTTATGGCTAAACTAAAGAATCTTAGCAGATACTTGAGGGTATTCAGGAAACCAGCGTTACTAGGACGTTGTTTATAATGAGTAGTAGCGGAATACACAAAAATGTAACTACCACTTGCAGTTACTTTCATAGTACCCCCATGTAAGACTGAGATTAGTAAATTATGTGACATGCGAAATTTAGGAATGTCTAGGAAGGTTCTATAGATATATTATAACTGGAAAATACATATATCATTATCGAACTATAACGCAGTTACTATTTATTTAAGGAATTCACATTGTGAAAATGTGCTGTTTTATATGATATGCTACACTGTGACATATACTAATTCTTCGTAAGCTCTATTAGTGAAAATGAGCCTATCATTGACATTGTAGTGTCACTGGCTAATTCTTCGTTAGTCAAAGTTATCTAGTATAGATATTTTAAAATAAACTAAGTTTGAAAGACACAACTATGCAACTATTCGAACCAAAGCCATAGATATTAGTTGATCGGTTTGGAATCTGTGCAGTAGAGAAATGTGTCACAAGTCCAGCTCAGACCGTTTTATGTGCTATGTATCGTAATACTAAACGATGAAGGATACTAGAGTCCACCATAATCCCCATGAATGTTTAAAAGAAACATGTCATTATTTTTAAAAATACCCTTTCTGAATGTTGAGACTGACTTCTCGTATTTATTCAGATTTCTAAGTAGACTGAGCTAAGGGTATTTACCTCTTTGTTTCAAGGCAGGTGTTCTAGTCTCCGTAAAACAGAAGTGATTATCAGACAACTCACATTTGAAACACAAAATACAGCTCTCTTAATTTTGATAAATTCACTTGTTTTCCTGAGTTTGGGTTACTAAGTGAACGAGCCATTCTTCATTTATATTCTGCGATAATTTATACGTTTTCGCATGTTGTTTCTAAAAAGATATATTATTTAATGATTACAGATTATTGTATAACATTTTTATCTCCTAACATATCCAGATCCGTTTTGCACATTGGCGTCAATGAAATCATCTTTTCGTAACTGCTGTATAGTTAAATAATAATATCTGCACCCTTCTGCTATTTCGATGAATACGGTGTGTGCTTGTACTAGACCAGCCTATGTTATTCTTCTCGCATGCCCACGGCAGGGTTGGGCACGATGAGCACCGAGGAATAAATAACCGGAAAACGCAACACATACACAGGCAGAATGATATCGAAAAATAAAACAAAAAATTCAGTGGAAGCTCAAATCAACCAGAGGTAATGGGGCGATAAATAAATACTTACCTATCATAGTTTGCGTGAATCGGATCGAAATTGACTAGAGACAAGCGTCATAAACTGAACTCGAGCTTATGAAATCAAAGGGTAAAATTTAAAAGGCTACCCCTCCTACTCCTACGATAACGCCAAGTAGGAAGCAAAGAGTTTATTAGATAAACATTAGATCAAAATAATAACAATGGCCACACGAAAATCCGGAATAAATAAAATAATGAAAGAAAATAGGCCCTGATGGAATCAATACATAGGCCTTATAACCTATTCACTACCATCATAGTGTCGTGCCTACCCATAAAACAGAAGTGAAATAATTGTACAACAAGGAAAATGTCGTTCAAATGCCATGTTTGAATATGAATTATCCATAGGATGCTTACATAACGAATTGTAAGTTAACTGACACACTTACAAATTAAGCAAACAGTCATGATTAAAAGAAACATGTCATTATTTTTAAGAATACCCTTTCTGAATTTTGAGACTGAATTCTCGTATTTATTCAGTTTTCCAAGTAGACCGAGCTATAACGCAATTGAATTCACCATATATCATATATCGTTACTTTCTCCGTTACGTCTCTCAATAGTAGGAAGGTCTTATGCATGTTTTCTATATTTTTGATATATATATATATATATATATATATATGCTTGACACATGCATATATATGAATATATATTATTACATTTCACATAAAATGAACTAGTACGGGTCTTCTACGTACTGTTGGTGTTGTACTCATTAACTGTCTTGAAACTAAAAAGCAAGGTCGAGTTTTATCTATCTAATGTCATAAGACACGAGGCCTCAAAGAAGTCCAAGCAACTGGAACATTTCACAAATCTAACTTGCAATGGCTGAGACTCACACCACGGCCGACTTGGACAGAAAGTATTCACGAGATCACACCTCGAATTGATGTAACTAAAAGATCTACTGAAAATGCTAATCTCTTCTAATTCAACAAATTCCTCATAATTTTTGGTTCTTTATTTGTTCTGATATTATGTATTTCCTGAATCACATCATCGTTGATCATTATCCCCATTACGTCCCTTAGGAGCAGAATTCTTTGGTCTGTAATGCATAAATTGTTTCTCAACCATTAATAAGTTTATTGTTCCTTTCTCCCTCAGAATTTCAGTTAGTATTCCAATATCATACTCTTTCATAATATTTTATTTCGTCTTCTTATTTACATTTAATCGATGCTAAAAAAAAGAAAAGTAATAATCTGAACCTGTTCATTTCATTTTCTTGCTAGTGGCTTTACGTCGCGCCGAAACAGATAGGTCTCATGGCGACGATGGGATAAGAAAGGCCTAGGAGTTGGAAGGAAGCGGTCGTGGCCTTAATTAAGGTGTGAAAATGGGAAACCACGGAAAACCATCTTCAGGGCTGCCGACAGTGGGATTCGAACCCACTGTCTCCCGGATGCAAGCTCACAGCCGCGCGCCTCTGACCTCTCGGCCAACTCGCCCGGTTTCATTTCATTTCCTGTGAGCCTCATCTGATAAATGTTACTATATTTGTATAGGTACCAGTTGTATTCAGTTGACTTACAATTACACACAATTTAATTCACCATATATAATTGCTTTCTCCGTTACGTCTCTCATAGTAGGAAGGTCCTACGCATGTTTTAATACTTTATTCTCAGTCCGGTAGACAATTTTGGCAATGCTCCACTTTACTTCCTTGTCCAACAATCGATTGCACCTACACTCATTTGAAAAAAACAGCATACCATGAATGACTCGCGCGAGTACAACCAAATTTTTCACACAGTATGTGAGAATGCGCGAGAGTGCCAATAGCAGGCGTACACGTCCCTTCCCCATTCATAACTGCAGAACACGGAATAACGTCTTCGTATCAGTGTGAACAGAGTGAGCCAAACAACTAAGTCGAGTGAACACGCCACATTCGACAAGCCTTTGACCAGCTACATGTGTTTGTGTGAGGCCGCATCGTCGGGCAAAGACAAGCAGCTTGGACGTTTCACCGGATTTCTCGCCACTTTAACCGTTCCGACTACACCGTGCGTAGGAATTGGATACAGTGGGAAAGCGGAGTGTAAACACATGCATTTAGGGTCGACCCTGGCGGATCTCCAGCAGGGAGAATCATTTCATATTGCGACAGGCTGTAAGCACTCGATGGAAGTTGCTGAGCACCATCCAGAGACATGACACGCCAGCTGAGGGTACGCGTTGTGTCCATATCTAGACCGCTAACAGAGCAGGATCTGTCGTCGTGGCGTCCCATACGACGTGTTCCATTATGATGTGACCATTGCCGAGCACATTTGACCTTCTGCCAAAAGCGGGCGGCATAGCAGCTTGCGGATTACCACCTAGTTGTATTCAGCAACGAATCACGGTTCCCTCTGGATGCTGACGATCGATGATTTCTAGTCTGGAGACGTTCCGGCCAGCACGGTGATCCACGCTTCATTGCAGAGCGGCCCACCGCACCAATGAAAGTGTCATGCTGTGGTGTGTTATATCTTACTATCCCCACTCCCCACTTGTAGTGACCGAGGGAACCCCGACGGCTCGGCGATGCGTCCAGAAAATTCTTCGACCTTTCGTGCTTCCCTTCCTAATGCAACCCGACGACCCCATTTTCAATCAGGATAATGCCCGACCTCACTCAGTGCGGGTATCTCTGGTCTCCCTATATGATGTCAATCTGGTTCCTTGGCCAGCAAGATCTCCAAACCTCTCGCCCATCGAGAGCGATTGGGACTATACTGGACGATAATTTCGGCCAGTTGTAACCACGGCAGATTTGGATGCTCAGTTGCACCAGCTGTGGCAGGGTCTTCCTCAGGAAAATATCCGACGTCTGTACGCCTCCATGCTTGACCAAATAGTTGCCTTGTTTCCGTGCTACGGGTGGATCAACATCGTAATAAATGCATCCTGCAACTTTTGTTTCCCTATAATGAATGCTTGATGTGGTGCAGTATTTTCGTTTTTTCTCTATACTACCTTGCCTCCTGCCTGTACTCACGTACATGCCCCAACAATGGCTCCTTCATGGTGCGCAATTTCTTTTGCTGATGAGTGTATGTTATTAACATTCTGTACTTCACGTCGTGTGAGGAAGTTATAGTTATTTAGTTTACAGGGACGTAGCACGAACCCTTAAAATCAGCACCAGATCGTATCCGGTAGAAATGCGTTTCACTGAGCTGTTCTGCGATATTAAACAACTTTAAGGCGACACTCCGGAGTTAAAAAGATATTTTTACCTAATGCATGGATTTTCACTAAACTTTGTAGGAATGTCACCTACATAAATGTAGAGATAACACGAACATTTCTTTCATATGCAATTAATAGTTTTTCAAAAATAATTTTTTGAAACTTTTAATTCCATTTTTTCATGAAATTTAATGAACATGTTAATGTAAATTCGTAATTAGGCAGATATTACTTCTTTTAAAAGAACTACGTATCGATTTTTCTGTACATAATTTATATAGGAGATACATCGTACTAAAGTTTGTGTTATGTTTACGTTCTAAAATTTTGGACTTAAAAATCCCTACTATTTGAAAAAATTCTGCATTCAAATTTCCATACGCAGGTTTCTTAATATAGCTGTGATACATGTATCGTACAAATTTTGTTGCATTTGGCATAATATTATGGGAGAAAATGGGATTTAAATCTAAAATTATAATTTGCTAACAAAGCATTCTTACAGTGATAAATTGTTTGAATTCAGCGGAATAAGTTTGTGACAAGAAAAAATAAACTCAATCCTTTCAATTACAGCCATAAAAAATTCACCAAAATGATCAAAATATCTATTTTTATCTCCGGATTGCCGTCTTTATTCCTCTGTATAGCCGAAATTCTTGATTAGATAACTCGGTAAATATTGGATTTTACACCACCTCCGAATGAACGTTAAAACTGGTTGTGGGATATTGTAGGAGCTATTTTTCGGGGACTTATACAGTTCATTGCTTGAATATGTGGGCACAAAAGACATTTGCTCATGTGAAACACTACGTTTAAGCTATTGATCATTTTCAGTATGGCACGGAAAGTTGTGCAATCTCATCATTTGTTTCCATGTAGTAAAAATACATGTATTTTACCGATTATGCTAGCATAATACTTTAACATGATATGTGAATATGAACTCTGTAAACAATGGAATATATCTACACCCTTCTGTTTAAGAACACAATATTCGGATGCAAAACCTTTCTTAATGAAACTATAGACCTGGATTATCGTCATAAACAGCATATGAGTCATCTCTCTCGAGTCAACTGAATCGAAAAGATATTTGAAATATGAAATATGTTCATGATGGATCATATCGCTGTTTTATGCTCATCATGTATTGATAGCTGACGTTTCGAACATCCCAAATGTTAATTATCAAGGCTACTGAAGTACAAAATTTTATCGTTCTGCACTGATGACTAAATATCCTACATTTTTAATCTTCTCCCTTCAGATTATAGTGTCGAGTTCCACCGTGTTTTGCGGGAGTCACGATGGCGTACTTGCACTGCAACCCAAGCAGAAAATTTCATAATTGCTGTGTAATTGAGGGATATTGTATTTCTGCATGTGCTGATATACATAACTGCAATTTTTGAATGATTGGTATCCATGAACTACTGAAATTGTTCTCTTTTTTTAATTCATGTTGTTCGAGCGTGTTTGGACCTCCACAGAGTAACGGATTTTACTCCTAAGATACCTAAGCACAGCTGCTAAAACTTTACAATTTTCGAAGGATCTGTGTTTTTTGTTTTGTAAGAATACTTGACCATTGCAGAAATGTCGGTGTCATCATTATTGATGTGAGGCATGTGTTCCTGAAGTCTTGTAGAAATAAGTATTTTCATCTCGTCCTTTTAACACGTACCTCAACAACATTGTATGTGGTCTGAATTTCTGTGGGAGTCTGCTGCTCAGTGAAATCTTTCATCGCAGTACATAGTGTGCTGTCTTTCTGCATGGCTTGTTTTTATGTACATTTCCGATATATTTTCATTCTCAAGCGTAGTATGCTTGATGAAGTAGTGTCGCTCTTCTTGGATGTTTAACATTTTCCTTCCTTGAGTCCAACTCCATAGCGGGCGTTCTACTGAGAAAATACAGTTCATATTATTTTGAAAACACGTTGAATATTTTCAGTTGAGTTGACGTTTGGTCTTGGAGTCTGAAATATTTTTATGACTCTGTTGAGGAAGGTGCGCTTGCTTTTGGTACGAGTGGTGGTGCGAGTTACCATGCAAGTACTAATCTGTATGGTTTGACTTCCTGTGGACTTCACGGATCAAGGTCCTACAAAGATTTCGTCTGACCAAGGCGCCAAAGAATGGCATTTTCTCATCTTCCTCGGACCGTGGTAAATTTCATTTTCCTTTATGATTGGATGACGCAGACATTCTCAAAGATTTTGGGTATCCTGCGGGCTTGTAATAAATGTCATCCACGCGTCGTAAAATAAAATTATCTTTCTATGGTGATGTGTCTAGTGTTTTTACGCAAACGTGTACCTCACAGTACAACCAGAAAAATAATGTAGCTTCATTTTAAGAGACTGCATCAATTTCAACCCAAGAATCGAAAGGAGTATACGTAATAGTTAATGCTCCGACTACTATTGTACAGGAATCGAATAGGACCCATCACCTTCCACGGGACTTAATAAAATTCATTTTTCTCAAACAAATATTGCGCTAAACAGTTTATCATCCCCTTTTTTGTCGTTTACGGACTTAAGATAGCATAAACCTGGCTCTAAGATTCTGAGATAAATAAGAACTGTTATTAGTATATGAGCAATATTTCTGGAGACAGTAGGTACCGATGAATGATTAGCTTAAAATTGAAAGTGGTACATTCTGTACTAGAATGATGCAGAAAGAATCATCTTCAAGGATCATCCATGCATTTACGAAAGTTGTAACATATTGGAGCACAAGGAATGAAAAACAAGTGTTTATAACGTCAGATTATATGACAAGAAATATACTTGCATGAAAAAATCAATGTCCTTAAAGTTATATGAACATATTATTCTGCAAATTTTATAACAATTATAATAACAAAAGTTATATAAAATACATTTTGAGTTGAATGTTCTTGAAATGACGCCTCAACGACATAACATTTGTTATGTGACTTAGTAAGAGCAGGAGATAACAAGGGGAGTATAAACAAATTAACTATGTCTTGTTCTCTAATTAATTTTAACTACTGTAAATATACTGTGAGAAACTTTGTTTCACCACATTCGTTTGGACCATACTGTGAAATTAAATTTTTAAAAAATATTTCACATAATTTAGTATTTAGAATTAACTGATTGAACTCCTACATGTGTCTTCTCAGAGAATAGATATTCTCTTTTCTGTTCATTTTTATCAAGAACTAACTGTTGAACATTTCGTTGACAGGTCAGTATTTATACAATTGCCGCGGTAATGGCATCACGCAGAGATGATTGGCCTCCAAAGAGAGAAAGCACATTGTTGATCAGTATTTCTTTCCCGATCTGGGTAGCTCTGGTGGTAGAGAGCAGGTGTTTTGAGCTCAAGTTGGCGGGATCGATCCAGGCTCAGTCCGGTGGTATTTGAAGTTGCTCAAATACGTCAGTCTCGTGTCCGTAGATTTACTGGCACGTTAAAGAGCTCCTGTGGGACAGCATTTCCAATTCAGCTATGTTTAGCATTGATGGACTAAGCACTAAAAACCTAATTTCTTGAATATCTCTATTACCATATCCCGTACGTAAGAATGTCTGAGATATAAATGATCGGAAAGTGTAATTTCTATAAATTGTCTTCAGTTCATGTTTCAGATGGAACAAATATTTGCGGAAATTATTGGGTTTTCTGAAAAATGTAATAATGGTGAATATCTCCCTTATTATTATTATTATTATTATTATTATTATTATTATTATTATTATTATTATTATTATTATTATTATTATTATTATTATTATACGTAATTAAGATACATAAAACATTAACGAACGTAAATAATGTTTTACACAAATTTTTATAGTAATCAAATAATACAGTATACAGTCGAATGCTCGCTCCGAATATCCCTGAACCAGTTGCTGATCGTGAAGTCTGGTGATAGGGATTCACATATTTAAATTCAAAAGTGTATCACGTTAATATAGCGTTTATTTAACCGAGCGGAGTGGCCTCGCCTTTTAACGCTCTGCGGCTATAGAGCCGAGCTCTGCTTTCGGGAGACTAATGGTTTCAAACCTCACCGTCGACTGTCCTGAGAATGGTTTTCTGTTATTTCCCATTTTCACTTCCAGACAAATGCCGGGACAGCTCCTATTCATGGCCACAGCTGATTCCTTCCACTTCCTTACCTAATTTCATTCACCATCATTCATTTCATCTTCATTAGCTCCTCAACCGCAGTCAGGTAGGGCATCCGGCCGTAAAAACTCGATGTTACTGCTGCTGCTGCTGCTGCTGCTGAATGGTTGCTAGTGGCTTTACGTCGCATCGACACAGATAGGTCTCATGGCGACGATGGGATAGGAAAGGCCTAGGAATTGGGAGGAAACGGCCGTGGCCTTAATTAAGGTACAGCCCCAGCATTTGCCTGGTGTGAAAATGGGAAACCACGGCTGAATGTTTGCAGCGAAAATAAATGTTGAATAATGAATTCTCGATAAAGCTATTTATTTCCATAAGGGCTGTCATAAAAAAGTTCAGAGGAGGCCAACGCCTTGATTTCAAATTTTTCTAATGGAAAACTTTAAACTTTTTTCCTCAGGAACTTAAATACTGTTTTCCGCCATTATAAAATGCACGTTTTGGACAGTTACTGTTACGTAAAACATAGTCGCAAGAACACCACATTTCGCGAGTAAATAGAAATCTGCACCAAAGTAAATCAACCATGCAACTACTAGTAAGAACTATTTTCTTAGAAATGTATCGTCCAATCCTCTCACCTACCTTCTTTAAGTGTTAACGAAACAGAGGTTGTGCCGCTGGTTTCAGGCAGGTTTGGAGGGAGAATGATAGGGTGAGTGGCAGAAAAGTGTCGTGTTGTGACAGAGATCAGAAGTATCTGAACCACAGCTTTCTGCGGCGATGGAATGAAATGAAATGGCGTATGGCTTTTAGTGCCAAGAGTGTCTAAGGACAAGTTCGGCTCGCCAGATGCAGGTCTTTCGATTTGACTCCCATAGGCGACCTGCGCGTCATGATGAGGATGAAATGATGATGAAGACGACACATACACGCAAGCCCCGTGCCAGCGTAATTAACCAATTATGGTTAAAATTCCCCACCCTGCCGGGAATCGAACCAGGGACCCCTGTGGCCAAAGGCCAGCACGCTATTTAGCCATGGATCTGGGGCGATTTCTGCACACGTTTAAAAATTATTTTTCCTGCTGTTTTCTAGCCCGTAGTAAACGCGGTGGGTTGCATAAAACTAGACCGCAAGGGGTATAATGCGCATTTGTAGGGCTACGAATCAGTTGGTAGACTCGAAAATTCGGTAAAGGTGGTGGTGTATTACAATACTAACATTGTGTGAGAAATGAGAGCTTAGATAAATTACTCTTCAACATCACTTTAGTGTACTGTGAGTTCGTATATTCTATCCAAATTCCACAAATTTTAACTATATTGTTTTAATGTCACCGAATGGGATATTACAGAAAGTTATGATCGATTTCTTTAACTTTGTTACAAATTATTTATTTTAAATGCGTGTTGTGAAAGCAAAGGTATGGCATGCATTATATTGTCCGAAAAGATGAACGTGGTTTTATTAGGAGTATGCTTAAGGATATTGCATGTAGTTTTACTCCTTGAAAATATACACCGCAAGAAGGGTTGGAATATTGTAGGAATAGGGCGAGTGCAGTCCTGTTGTAAGTGGTAGGGAGCACTTCATACACACAAGTAATTCAATTGATTGTTTACAATACAACATATGTCACCGCCTATGGTCTGTGTAGATCCCGGGGTGAGCTATACCATTTCTGGTGAAGACTGGTAGTAGTGTATACAGTACAGTAGAAGCCTCAGCTAGCGTTTACGTTTCATGTGCAATGCGAATTTCCCAGTTTGGCCGAAACAGAATTGTGGCATTGTCTCAGGGAAAACATTCGTAAGTAGCAGTATCACGCACCGTAGGAGGTACCAAAAGTACAGTGTTAAAAATGTGGAAAAGGTACTGCTAGGCTAATGATGTGATTGATAGATAGACCGAAGGTGACAACAGCACGTCATGATCGGTTTGTCCACGTAACGGTGCAGAGGAGACCAACTTCGACTCCTCAGCAGTTACGAGATGACTTCTTGAAGGCAACCGGCGTCCGTGTATCGGCGCAAAATGTACGCAGTCACCTGCGTATTGCCATTTAAAAGTCATTTCGACCGATTCGACATGTTCCAGTAGAGTATCGTCATCGTGTTGAGAGGACAAAATGAGCCATCCAACATCTTAATTAAAGGTTGGGTGAATGTTTAATATATTTCAGATGAAGCTCGGATATATCTTAGGCCAGATACAAAACGACGAAGGGTGTGGAGACGTAAAGGATGCGGTGGAGTACCAGCATATACAAGAGGTGTATGCATTTGGAGGTGGTGGTGTAATGTTTCGGGTTGGGATTACGCGTCGCCGTCGTACACCTTTGATGCCAATTCGAAAGATGTTAACTGCCCAGCGGTATACAGATGGAATTCTTCGCCATCTTTAAAACCCTTTAGAGATGAATATGGTCCTGAATTAATTTTCTTCGACGAGAATGCTCACCCTAATCGAGGCGCATCAGAGAGGTGGCCAGCCTATTCATCGGACATGAACTGCATTGGGCATCCATGGGAAAGGTTTAAAACTATTTTTTAATCTTCCACAGCCTCCATAGAAACTCCTAGAATGAAATTCATTTCTTGTAATAATGAAATTCATTTCTCCAAGGCCTCATTAGACTTGCCCAGAAAGAGTAGGACATTCTTCCTAAAGATGACGTAAATGTACTGACCTCAAACATTCCACAGTGTGTCAGAGACCTGAATAATATCAGAGGAAGCCATACACGGTACTAAGGTAGAGTGAAGAAGGCACAACCTCCCCTTTAAGAAAACTTATTATTACTGTTTATTTGCGTTAGATATTGGAAGCCAGACATTTGAGTTTGCAAATGTTTATATTTCTAGGTTGTGGATCTCTGTAATTCAATAAACAACATTCTGTAGCATCATTGTTGCATTGCATCTTTAATATTCAAAACATTATTTTACGGTGTACAGTATTTATAGACTGGTTGTAACCACATGCAAAGTTCCATTCCACTCTATAACTCCGTTATCATTTGAACACAATCAGTAGGGGCTGTGTGTTGAAATCGAGTTTGGAGTATTGTATGAGCGGAAGTTGCATGGTTATGATTTATTCCTTTATTTTTAAAAAGGGGGAGTACTGAAAGTATGTTAAAATATGTTTGCAATGTATATGACAAGAGCTCTATTTATTAATCAACGATTCGGAGATGTTTTACATTCAAGTCATGCAAGGAAAGTGATGTTCGTTTGCTATTGGTATTGAGTGGCACTGTTTACCATGAACTAACTAAAGGGTTATTTGGGAAGTGTGTTGCAACCTGTCGGAGAACTCACAAGAAACTGGAACTGGAGAACAGGAAGGGTGTTATATCTCACTACAACTGCGAGACTCCTCAAACGTCTTTCAATATTCACAGAAGGTTTCATGAGTTTACTGGGATGTCTTACCACTTACGTAAATGATCCTTTATTGAATTCCAATTAAACTTCTATCGTTGTTTTTTATTCATAAAAACGAAAATCATTTAATGTTTTCAACGCATTCATTAGGGAATTTTCAAATGACAGGGAAAATGATGTTAATTAAAGAGGTGAATGGAAGCTGTACTTGATGAATAACGACTTTTATTAAACTTATAAGATCCGTTTCGTTTCCAAATTAGTAAAAGTTCGGAGCCTTCCGGACAGACTTATATAATAGAGGGCCTCCAAACTACGAATTCCGATAATTTTACTCTACTTTGCCTTTTAAGCCTAAAGGGCACAACTCAAGAACTTCAAATGTTTGCCAAATGACCAATTTCCTAAGTTGCAAATCACGTTTCTTTTTAATTAAATGCTGGCACTGCTACTTCGCCTACGATTTCAATAAACTTTTGAGATACGGCGTAATTCATTATTTTTCATCATTTTCGAAATGAGATACAGCTAAATTGCTGAGGAAATAGGCAGAGTTGCCCTTAAGCATTACTCTAGATGATAAAAAGGGGAAATTAAGAAATTTAATAATACTCTTTCGGCTTGAGACGGCAGTGCTACAGATAGTAAAGTTATTCCTAAATCAATCTCCTGTACAAGTACTGAATTATATAGGTAGGCTATATTTCTCAATTTAAGGCAAGGTGTACATTACTTCCGAAATTAATTTCTGTATTTAATATAATTTCGGGTACGGTCATGTGTAAATACATAATGGAATAGTTTTGTACTATCTATTTTCCAGTAAGTGACTGATAGATGCTTTGGCATAGTACCAAGAACATTATTTTATGTTAATATAACTAGATAAATAACGAATGTGCAAAGAAGAGTGCCTTCTAAAAAAGTATTTGAAAATCAATTCACCAGTAAAAGAGTAGCCTCCTGTACACAGCACATCCATCATCTGTAGCATTCTTATTTGTTGGTTGAGAATATTTTATGTTAGTGATGGGCAACGCTCTCGCTCGAGACTCTCGAGACTGACGTCGCAGATCTCGAGACTCTCGCGAGAATCTCGACACCGATCCTCCTGTAGCGCAAGCTGTGCGACGTACCAGTAACTACGACTGTAAACTTGATAGTATATCATTTGCAGTTTTTGCGTGAAATAACGTTCTCATATGAAAACGTGTGAGCCAATACATTTTGTCAAAAGCCTGTAAAAGTACTGCATATACAACTATTAACCCCTTAATACCATTAACTAAAGTCGAAACAGAATGTCAGTATCTTAAACTGTTCACGACTTATTTCGGGTGGACATCTTAGATGAATAACAATGCATAATTTGTGAATAACTGTAGATAGGATGTACACCTACTTGGATACTAGGGTCGTGCATTATTCGAATCTGAGACGCGGAAGATGTGTTTTGCTACATACGCAACCCCCATTATACATGAGTGTAACGTGTAATCTAAAATGCCCGACTTTGCTCCAATTCTTTCGGAAGGGGAGACCGATTCTCGTGTGCTGCGATCTGTGCGACGTCCCAGTAACTACGAGTGTAAGCTTGATGGTTATCATCAGCAGTTCTCACATGGAAAAGTGTGTGACTATAAATTTTGTCAAAATTCTAGGAAAGCACTGCATGTTGAACTATGAGCTCTTTAACCATTAACGAAAGTGAATACAGAATGCCAGTATCTTAAACTGTTTACGAGTTATGTCATGTGGATTTCTTAGCTGAATAACCCATATAATTTGTTAATAATTGTTTTAGGATGTAAACCTACCTGGATGCCTCACAATCGTTGTCGGCAGGGTAGTTTCTTGTGATTCAGATCGGGCCGGAGGTGTTCTGTGACGATTCCTCTTCACTGATATTACGCGTTTGTAAGTGCTGGATCATCCCAGACGTATTTCTGCCGATGTATTTTACTTCTTTTGAATAAGCAACACAGCAGGCTGTGCTATGTGACTTCTCTTAAAAATAACCGACATCCACGACTTACGTTGCGTTTCGGACATCGTCTTCAAGTTGTCGCGTACAATTAGACACAGTTCACATTGCACCGTCATATATCGAAGTACCTACCTAATTATGACGCGAATACTCTATAGCATTGTAAGTAATTATTTCCTTCGTCCCCAAAATATCGGTAAACACAAGCAGTGGTCATATGTTATTGAATGCGGGGTCTGATAACGATGTACACCTGCCTGTCGGAAGAATTGGAGCAAATTGAAGCAATTTAGATTGCACATTCCACTCATGCGTAATGGTGGTTGCATACGCAGCAAGGCGCATCTTGCCTCGTCTCGAGTTCGAATAATGCACGCCTCTAGTATCCAGTTACGTGTACCTACAGTAGACGTAATGTTCTGTACGTAAACCACTCATTCATGTACCTACCAGAGCATACATTGCCCGAATGCGTATCCTTTATAATTATGTTATACTGCGTCAAAATATACCTCGGTAGAAATGAACGCCCTAGTCGCTTGTTGACACGTATTTACGAAAATGTCAAGACCCGTGGTTGGCTATTCGCATATTCGGAACAAACAACATTCAGCTCGGACTACCTGTAGGCCTACGACACGCCGCACAATGTGGGAACAACGCTCTCGAGATTACTCGAAATTTCTCGGGAGAAATAATGCCTGCGCTAGTCTCGAGAAATCCCGAGAAATCTCGAGACCTCGTCTCAGACTGCCCATCACTACTTTATGTAACATGTTAAAGAACAGCGTGCAGAAAACCTTGTATACAAATGGTATAACACTCTCTTATCAAGTTTAATTCAAAATGTATATCGCACTATACTTAGATCCTCTTCCAAAGACAGTAAAGTTAAATTTTATAAAAATTTAATATAATTGTTACAGTGGTAAAATATAACTGGAGACCGAGCAGGTGGCTGCCCGGTTTGCGTCACGTAGCTATCAGCTTGCATTCGGGAGATAGTGGGTTCGAAACCCACTGTCGGCAGCCCTGAAGATGGTTTACCTTGGTTTCCCATTTCCACACTAGGCAAATGCTGGGACTGTATCTTAATGAAGGTCACGGCCACTTCCTTCCCACTCTTAGCCCTTTCCTACCCCATCTTCGCCATAGGACCTATCTGTGTCGGTGTGACGTAAAGCAGAATTACAGAAAAAGTATATAATTAAACATCAGTAACGAAGACAATTACCTTCTTACACAGTTAAAACAAGTTATTTTCAATTTTCTATTATTAAAATGTATTTTGTAATTATTGTGAAAAATTTCCAGTTTTAGAATATTGGTGTGACGATTATTATAATACGTTCCATGTGGATATATAAAGGGAAAACATTTTAAATTTATTTCTGGATAATTTTAAACTACATCATTGTTTAATTAGAAATTATATCACGTCATTTTCAAGCTTCCACGAAGATTGCAAGAACACAACGCTAACGCAGGTGGACTAGAACTACACTCTCCGGCCTGAATTGTTGAACATTATTCATTTTACATAGTTTACAATTTCCGCATTCATCTCTTATTTATATATAACCTTCACTGCAGAATTGGATTCAATTGAAATTCCCCTCCACCTCCATGATCTTTGACTATATACACTATTAACTCAAATTTCTACTCAGAGAATAGAATTAGCTAAAATGTTGAGGTTTCTGGTCCATTGGCATTGAATAAATCAAGTCTTTAGAGTTGTATATCTATCCCGTAGGCAAAATAAAGTATTTAAAAAGCCAAACCAAATATGAATGTTATGTCCAACATAGTCAAACTGTGCGAGAGAATGTGAACATCCTTCCTGACAAAGGGAAATCAGCAATATACTTTTATTTTTTATTTTTTTTTCACATGTAAACTTAATGTACATACATTTGTGGTTCATTGAGGAGTTTAAATAATCATGAGCTTTAGTGCCATGAAGACCTACTTACTCTGTCTGTGAAGTGAATGCAAGGAGAAGGGGGGACGGAGTCCCAGTTTCTTCTTTTCAACATATGTGACCCCTGATCGTATATCCTTGGCTCACAAAGAATGGGTATTTAAACATTTTATTTTCAGACTGTTTATAATGTTCGATCAGAACATACTCTCCACCAGTTCGTGGAATACTATTCTAATTAATTTTGTACCAATCTGTCCTGAAGTTTAGCAAACATATTTTCTCCTTTCCTTTTGAGACCACCGAAGTTGGTGTTCGTATCCTCTGCTTCTTAATTATTTTATTGGAGATGACATTTTTAGCAGCTTCCAATAAATGATCTGCGAGGTGATCACGCGTCTTTCCAGGAAGGCTTGAAACTTCTTGACTTTTCCGTAGCAATGCCTGTTTACGAAACAAAATATCTTAAGACAATAGGCACACCTTTCACATCAATATGACCAGAAGCTTCAATAGATAAAACAACGACACATAAGAAAAAATATTTTTTGGTTGTCTTGAATTTCACTGCTTGCTTGTGGGGCCATTTATTTCAATAGATTTGCATTTGATTTGCGTACATGGAAAACTATTATAAATGAAGTTCCCCAGCAACAAGGAACACAGTCCATTGACTGGCAAATGGGTTGTGCATTATTCTGTATTGGACCAAATTCACCTCTTGAACCGCTAGCTGCCGTCCTTGTCCCCTTGACTTTTCTTTAGAAAAATATGTGGTTGCTATTATCAGTCGCATTTAGGACAGACACACAGGTGGCAGATTCCTTATCATTGCTTTACCCAAGTACTTTCTTAAATAATTTCAAAGAGCTTGGAAATTTATCGAACATCTCGTTTGGTGAATTATTCGAATCCCTGACTCCTCTTCCTATAACCCAATATTTACCCCAATTTTTCCACTTGAATTCCAACTTTATCTTCATATTATGTTCTTTCCTACCTCTAAAAGCACGACTCAACCTTATTCTTCTACTAATATCAATCAGAGCCATTTTTCCACTGACAACTCGGAAAATACTGCTTAATCGAGCGGCTCGACTTCTTACTTCCACGTCTTACCAGCCTAAAGTTTGCAACGATTTCGTAACACTACTCTTTTGTCGGAAATCACCTATAACAAATCGTGCTACTTTCCTTTGGAATTTTGTAGTTCTCGAAACAGGTAATCCTGGTGAGGATCCCATACACTAAACCATACACTAATTGTGGTCCCGTGACTTATGTGCCTCCTCCTTTACATCGTTACTACAACCCCTAAATACCCTCAGAACCATAGGAAGAGATTTGTAATCTTTATTTACAATCCCGTTTATGTGATTACCGCAATGAAGATTTTCCTTATAGTAACATATGTACTTACAGTGATTCCCGTAAGAAACTTTCACCCCATAAACACAGTAATTAAAACTGACAGGACGTTTCCTCTTGATGAAACTCACAACGTAACTTATCACCTCGTTTATCATTATACCATGGTCTGTTGTCCGTCTCACAACTTTTTCGAGGCCTTTTTTCAGTCGCTCACAATCCTGTCACTTATTTCTTATTCTATATCGTAAAACATCACCCACAAAAAGCCTTATCTCTGAGTCCAATTCTTTACTTATAGCATTTATATATATGATGAAATGTTAAGGTCAACAATACTACCTTGTCTAACTCCCCTCTTAACCAGTACAGGATCATACAATGATTCACCTACTCTAATTCTCTGAGTTCTGTTTCCTAGAAATGTAGCCACTCGTTCAGTCACTATTTTGTCTAGTCCAATTGCCTTGTTTTAGTCAGTAGACTCTCATTATCTACCATATCAAAAGCCTTAGATAGTTCAATAGCGACAAAGTCCATTTGACCTCCTGAATCTAAAATATCTGTTATATCTTGCTGGAATTCTACCAGTTGAGAACTTTTAGTATTATATTCCAACCCATTTCCTTTAGTATACCCCCAGAAATCTTATGAATTCCAGCTGCTTTTCTAGTTTTCAACTTTTGTATCTTATTGTAAATATATTTGTTATCACAGGTATATTTCAATACTTCGTTAGTATTAGTCACCTTCTTTACCTGGACTTTATCCTCATATCAAAAAATATTTACATTCTGCTGAGGAAATACTTCTTTCTTCTGTAAATCCTCACATGTACACTCCCGTCGTTCATGATTCCTGAAATGTCCTTCGTGGATCCTTTTCCTGTCTACACATCTCTTCCACTTTCCGCTAAAATTCATATGACTGCTAAATATGCTTGCCATAATGTTATTCATAGCTGACTTCTTCTCTAGATTCAATACTCTAGTAAGCTCTTTCAATTAATCTTCACTTTAACAAACATTCCCAGCTCTATTTACTTGCAAACTGCACCTCCTTCTTAGTCTCTTTATTTGTTTTCATAATATAGCAGGTCTTTGCCATTCCTTACCACGTTTAAAAGTGCATACCTGTTTTCACATTCCTGAACAACGGAAGGACTCTGTGGTAAAGGGCCAATCCCAATCAACGGCCGAACTTCAGTTCTGTAGAACATCGGTATCTTGGAGCCATCTGCACTCAGTGTTCACAAGCTCGAAATTCATTCTTCACTCAATGTATGGTGTATGACGTATTCTTTGTAACATTATGCTTTGAACTTTCCCTCGCGCGAATCGAGTAAAGGCCTATCCCAACTCCCACCACACTGCAGCAGTGCGAAACATAAAGTTCTCTCACCTTCAGTGCGCGGCAAAATGCCTATATAAGCTGATTCATGTGCTAACTGTGATGTTTCAAATCCTAAAAAGCGGAAAAGTAATGTGGGGGGTTAAAGAAAAATGACGAAAAGCTTCAACGAAACAGTGGAGAAGATTATATTTCGGTATCTGGGAAAGTTGTTCCTGGCAAAAGCCTGGTAAATATTGAACAATATTGCCAAACAGCATACTGTGTTTATAGTACACTTTCTCTGCAAAGTGAGGAAAATATTCGTTTTTCGAATTTTTTAAGTTACCTAGCTATAATTTGTAAAGCGCATATATATTTAGCCTTATAGAAAAACATAATTTCAGGAAAGCATACAAGAAAGGTAGGTTGCATCCTGACTTTTCGCAACGGAATGTAACTTACAAGTACTGTGTGATGCTGACTTTAGCGTGTATGGAGAACTTAAAATAAAAAGCCCAAATGGTTTATACACCTGGATAGTAGTGTGTTCTTATTAGGAAAAGTCACGTGAAGCAGCCCTTCACTGTTATCCAAATGGAGACTGAAGATTCAAAAGGGCCGATGATCTAGATGCTAGTCCCGTTAAACAAAAATAAATGATGAAGATTGTAAATACCTCGGAAACATAAACAAAATGTTCATTAGGGAAGCGTGATATTGGAAAAACATAAAGTAGATTATAAAAGGGCATCTCATTTTCAATTTTGAAAGGAACCCAGGCTTTTTTTGCAAGTTGCTTTACGTCGCACCGACACAGATAGGTCTTATGGCGACGATGGGAGAGGAAAGGGCTAGGAGTGGGAAGGTAGCGGCCGTGGCCTTAATTAAGGTACAGCCCCAGCATTTGCCTCGTGTGAAAATGGGAAACCACAGAAAACCATCTTCAGCGCTGCCGACAGTGGGTTTCGAACCCACTATCTCCCGAATACTGGATACTGGCCGCACTTAATCGACTGCAGCTATCGAGCTCGGTGGAACCCATGCTATGCATACAATATTTCTTTTGAAAATTTGGTTTCAGGCGAAACAATAAGCCTACGAAAGGGAAATGGAAACCAACTGTACTACGTGACGTTGTGTTGAACACAAAATACCACTATGGCAGAAAATAAGGCAAAGGATGAAGACATTGTGAAACTTATGAAATTTTTACTACCTGTATATAAGACATTTTACAAGGGCCTTAGTTCAGACAACAATTATACGGATGCCTCAATATTTAACACCTGGATTAATGAGCTGTAAATCTTGTATATTAAATCATTTAGCTAGTGTAATTATATTGCAAACATATATTTCAATTTATTTTCATGTTATTAATCTCCTTACATCAATTATCCTGTCTTCAAAAACCAAATATTGAATCACACTTAACATTTGCAGGAGAAAAGCTAGTGTTATATAGAAATGCGTGCCTAGTTCCATTTACGTGTGTCCTTTGCATGTGGAATTACGTAAAATCTAACAAAATCCATTTTTTCTCAAAACTTAGTCTGCTTGAGATGGAACCTTATTCCACTGAACCCCTCAATTGCTTGAAGCCCATCACATAAGCTGTTCACATTTCTATCATAATTACTTTTTTAACTCACGCCTTCCCTATCGGTCATATGGTACTGCCTAAGAATTCTACTTCTACAACCTTCCTTTCTGTCGCATGCATTTTTAGCTACAACGGAAACAGCTTCGTGATCACTTCAGTTTCTCTACATAGCTCATCTGGTTTTTTCAGCGCCACGTCTATCACATTCTGATTCAGCTATCCTTACCAGATAAACTTATTCATCATTTGTTGGTCACGCCTCCTGTTATTCGCATTACCTTTCCAATTGCCATTTTTTGAAAATTGAGATCATCCTCTAAAATCACGTTCCTTTCTGTCATTCCGCACATAGCTGAGATTATCTTATCAAAAAATTGCGCATCAGCGTCAATGCCCGCGAGAAAATTTCCGCATTCACTATATAACTTCTCGTTATCATTCAACTCCTATTACAATATCTGGTAAATATATGTCTATTAAATTTTATTCCTATTCCTTGCTTTACAATACTCCTACAGTATTAACATTTTTTAAAGTGTCATCCTTATTTGACTTCCAGCTCCCTATACTCTTACCACAGCTCCCTATTCCCCCTCATTTCCATGAAAGTGCCTCGCTATAACCCTTCTTGTAGATACAGCAGCCTTAAGAATGTTTGTTCTCAAATAGTCACTATATCAATATTTTTCCCATGACTAATTGAAAATACAGCCAGATACTTTGTAGACCGCACTTATGATCCATCACCTAAACTGTTTTCTTTTGTGAAAGTTTATTTTTCCTTTAAAGCATCATTGAAAATGCATTTCCTGGTTGTTATTTTAGGATATTACTTCGTTAATAAACACTGAACGTCAAATAAATTTAAAAAACTGAAAGACTGAAGACGTGGTTGTTATAACCTTTCAACAATCCAAACCAAAAGAGAACATGCAACGAAGTGAAGAGGCATCAGCGCGTAGGAAAAACCACGAAGGTTTTCACTCACTTATCACCTGACGGTTGCTGTTGAAGAGATTCCTTGCTATATCCTCATATGCCATTCACGTCGTGCCTTTTCAACCGGTTATTGCATAGCTCTACAGTCTTCTAAAGGTAGAGCTGGCCTAGTCATCCTTTTATAATGTGAGCAAATTAACTCACACACCACAACAGGGCTGGAAAAATCCTCCATTTGGAGATATGAAGTTTTAACTCCGATGAATACTGACAGAAAGTACAGAATAATATGTATCCCCCACGCAAAGCATGAAATTGCTGGGATCGTACTTCGCTACAATTTCGAATGTAATCGTTCCAATCCTGATATAATGGCCCCAATGCTGAGTAATAATAATTACAGTCGAGCACAATACAATAAAACACACCACACCACAGTCTATCAAATACTACCTACTCACATATACACATGAGAATGACAACCAAAGTGTTCAGAGATCTTAAAAATGGATCCACAATATCAACAACAAACGTAGTCAGCTGGTAATGAGACATGGTTAAAATATTAAAAAACTACAGGAGAACGATTTCAGAATGTATTAAACCTACGCGTTTGATAAATGATTGTCTTGATAACTGATGAACTGGGAGACCCTACAAACTTCCAAACAGTTCACCTGATCATATCAATCTTCCACGTTCATATATTAATAGCCTACGCCCTTCTTCCTTACATCGAACATAAGTTCAGAGAAAATGATCTTTTAAACCCATATCTAGTAAGGTTTTGTCTATATTCATTATTATTATACAATTATACAATTTTATTTAAGTCGCACCAACACAGATAGGTCTTATGGCGTCGATGGGATAGGAAAGGTCTAGGGGTGGGAAGGAAGTGACCGTGGACTGGTGTGAAAATTGGAAACCACGGAAAACTGTCTTCAGTGCTTCCGACAGTGGGGTTCGAACCCACAAGCTCCCGAATGCGAGGGGATAGCTACATGGCCCAGTCACTTGCTCGGTTATTATTATTATTATTATTATTATTATTATTATTATTATTATTATTATTATTATGGAGTAGCTAGGCATGTTGACAACTATATGTGTATGTCTATTGAATTCTCAACCTACCACTCTATGCACTTCTATACTCTTCTCTTCTTTCTTCTCTTGTTGTGATGCTTATTTCACCAGACACCAAACCTATTACCTACAGTACATCATACTAAGTTTCAGATATCCTTGTAAAACACACGTAATTGCTATAGAACAAATGTCAACATGTCAACATTTCTGACCAAAAATAAGAAAATGTCCCCAGCTGGTGCTTTAGAAAGACATACTTCATCATGGTCTGCAATATTATTACTAATAGCAGAACATTTTAAAATCTATCAGGAAATAATTATCTTGAATTCCTATTTTATAAAATTGTGAACGATTGTAAAAGTGCATGTACTTCATGAAATTTAATCACATGTATAACACACATTTTCTTTATATATAATGTTACATTGCTATAATTGGCCTATAGAATGATAAAAATTGTATAATTTTCCAATTTTCTGTCCATACTACTAAGTGATTTTATTTTATAAAGTTGAAAAATTTATTTGGTAAATATTATGCTTATACTGTATCTTTTATTTGAGAAGTGTTTGTTGATTATCCAGAAAAGTTTTACTTTTAAAATAATTCCATTTATTTCATATTGCCATAAAGAATCAAATTATGAAAAAGTCTAATACATGATTTCTGTACATTTGTATATACATCTGATCATTAACAACTAGCATCCATGAAACATACAATGTATTATATTGTTTTGTACCGGATGGTGGTTCATAAAGTTGAAAATAATGATATATTGTTAAGGATTTAACGGAGATTGCGCTGATATATTGAAATAAGAAAATTGATATCTAAATTATAGTATTACTCTGTACATTGAAACACGAAATAACACATTTTTCTTAATACAGTCTTACTCTTTCACAAAAAATAATAATTTGTGGGTGATTCGAATTGATATAATAATAATAGTCTTTAAATCATCACTGAAAGAAAACCCAGACCAACTTTAAAGTGAGCACATCTGTTTTATTTTCAATTAGGAGAGTAACGTTCATTATTATATTTAGTTCTCAGAATCTAAGCAGAATTATACCGGATGGTCCACCCGCCCATTGTGATCTAATTTTATATAACCCACCGCCTTTACTACAATTCAGAAACACATCGGTTCCTCACCCTAAACCAGAGTAATATATATATAAAAGAACTTGTCCTGACTGACTGACTGACTGACTGACTGACTGACTGACTGACTGACTGACTGACTGACTGACTGACTGACTGACTGACTGACTGACTGACTGACTGATTCATCACAGCTGAGCCAAAACTACTCTATATAAAGAAATGAAATTTTGAGAATACATTTATATTACAATGTAGGTGCTCGCTAAGGGAGGATTTTTGGATATGCCGTCGCTCACGGGGTGAAAAGAGGGATTAATTTTTAAAATGTATGTATCTATATCTCAAAACTTTTGAAAGCTTACAGATGTAAAAATTGGTATTTAGTATCTCCTTTAAAAATAAAGAAACAAGTATTTTATTGTTTTCGGAAAATCCCAATAGGAGGGGTGAATAAGGGGTTGAATGCCTTTAATGAGGATACTTATATCTCAGAGACTGAAGATATTACAGGCCTCAAAATTGGTATTTGGGATCTCCTTTAAAAATTAAAAACAAGTATTTTTTGTTTTTGGAAAATCCAACCTACGTCGTGCAGCACCTGCTCGAACAGGCGACCTCTGTGGTCAATACAGAGCTGCGCGCGATGTTGTAAGGACCATCTGTTGCAACATTTCCGGCGTAACGGACCGCCATGCCTCGGTGACGAGCTGTCAACGGTGACCAGGATTGGCAAGCTCCAGTGCATACACAAGTTGTTTTACATTGCCCAACAGAAAAAATCCAGGGGCGTAAGATCGGGTGATCTGGCGGGCCAGGCGACAGGTCCTTACCTTCCTATTCATCTCCGTGGTCGGAGATATGAAAGCGAATAATGTTCGAGGATTAGAAGTTTCGAGTCCATCGCAAATATTTTCTTTTTTCCTTATTTATGTCCAGTTTCCTGTGGTGGGGCACGGTTGCATACTTAATACTTTCCACAGGCTGATTTGTTTATTTGGTCTTGAAATAAACCATTACGTCGCATGGAGATGGTTTGGGACGACAACCGCCACGTGCGATGGAGCTTCGTCAAGTAGAAACCACAGCCTGCAGCGGTCAAGGAGTGGCACATGTTCCAAAAACGGTGGTAGTTCATCTTAGAGAAACCCCAGAAGGAGGTGATCACCCACGATGCCGCACCATACGTTAATTGCCCACTGTATCTGAAAAGCTGCCTGTCGTACCCAATGGAGATTATCCACACTCCAGTAATGCATATTATGGCGATTAACGGTTCCATTGTCCGACTCGTTGGCTGAATGGTCAGCGTACTGGCCTTCGGTTCAGAGGGTCCCGGGTTCGATTCCCGACCGGGTCGGGGATTTTAACCTTCTTTGGTTAATTCCAATGGCCCGGGGGCTGGGTGTTTGTGCTGTCCCCAACATCCCTGCAACTCTCACACCACACACAACACTATCCTCCACCACAATAACACGCAGTTACCTACACATGGCAGATGCCGCCCACCCTCATCGGAGGGTCTGCCTTACAAGGGCTGCACTCGGCTAGAAATAGCCACACGAAATTATTATCATAACGGTTCCATTGTTGTGGAACCATGCTTCGTCCGAATATAAGATGGTCGCTAAAAAAGGCAGGATCAGTGTTCATATGCTGCCGGGTCCATTAACAGAACGCCAACCGGGTTTCAAAACCATGACAGTGGAGCTCCTGGTGTAAGTGCAGATGGTATGCGCCGAAATGTCATGCATGTCGGTTGTCGTCTATCCGGATAGCGTTCTTGATACAAGCGCTGTGCCTGGTATGCATTCTGTCTAGTTTCTCCATAGATGAGTAACATATCTGCATACTCGTCTCTAGAATACATCACGAGACACTGAATAAGCTTTGTGTTGAGTTGTGACTTGCCTCGAACGATGGGTGCTCGCGCAGCTACATACCTATCTGTCATCGCGTAATGCTATCATTCAATATGGCACACTTTGCCTCAGGTGTTAGCTACGAAGGTTGGAATGCGTACGACGTAGCTAACTGGTTTCCTGTGTCCTAGCCATAGATCATCACCTCCTCATCCCCGTCCAACTCAGCTTCATACCCTATACCACGATATATGCGGCTATTTACAGGGCCAAACAATCAAAATAGTCTGTGGAAACCATCAAGTATGCAAACTTACTACATTCCAGGCAACTGGCGAGCAAATAAATTGAGTGGGATTCGAACCTTCTAGCACTGTCCACCATTACATCTCCCACCGTGCCCTTTCCATGTGAACTACTGCGAGGCGTGACAAGTAGAACTCAGTTCCCTGCATGTACAATACCTGTTCCTGGTCTGTGTGTGCACCTCGTGTTGTGAGGTACGTGTTCTTCGTATCTGTGCTCGTTTTACGGGATCATTCGAAGTACCTGTAATGAACTAGTAATGGCGATGCGATCACGATACATGCTCTCTTCTAGCCCGTAAACACACATCTCGTTATATAACCTCGCTTTAAAGAGAGGTGCCGACGTGTTTCAGAATTGTAGTAAAATTGGCGGGATGCATTAAACTAGATAGCAAAGGGCTGGTTAACCACCCGGTAGAGTCAGTAAACATTTTTATAAACAAATGGGTTTCTCAGATACACATGACCATACTACAAGGAGAGAAGGAGGACTAGACATAGTAGTGTTAAACTGGTAACTATTGTCATTTCGATAAGGAAAGAGCACAAACCAAATCTCTAAGAAAGTTGTAGTGTTATAATCCTCAATCTGAGGCATTGTATTTTAACAAACTTTTACGAGTGACCTAGATCAAAGCTGTTGATTGTGAGAATTGTCTATCATGAAATTAGGTATATTGTAATAGCTGCTTTAAATCTCTTCTGTTCTTTTATTTCCTTCTGCTTCTCTTGGGTCTAGTTTTCTTCTAACTTCAGTTTTCTCCACGACGCATGGGATATCTAAACATGTCTGTGACTGATGACCACATGGAGTTTCTTCTCTCAATGCATGTCTCTTCTTATTATTCTCTTCTTCTTATTCTACTTTTTCCTGTCCTTCTTCTTCTTCTTCTTCTTCTTCTTCTAATTCTTCTTCATCATTATAACATCCTTCAGAAATTGCTTGTTAGATGAATGTCTGAAATTGATAATATAATTCAAATATACAATCATGTTCCTCATTCATCACAGACTTTCCTTGAGAGAGTAAAGATTTAGACATGATTCTTATCAGGAGATCACGGCATCTGAAATTTTCAACTAAGAAGTCCACTGATTCTTCAATGTTTCTTGTTTCTGTGAAGGCTCCTGGGAAAGTCTCAACAAGCAAGAGAACAGATCCACGCTCCTCTCGAGTGAATCACTTATGAAGCTCCAGGAAGTAATGTGAGACCAGCTGAGAGTTTCATCAATTGAAGATGAGTTTTTAAGGGAACCATTTAGCATTCCATTGTGTGAGCATAGAACATTAAATAAATATATAGACAAAATGTGACATCTTGTTGGTAGGATACCGTTTATATATTAGAGTACAAGTTGCATATAGTAAGATAGCTTCCTTCTGCTGCACGAGCTTCCTTCCTTCCTTCCAGTGTATTATGATCTTTCCATGGAGCTGCATATTATTGTATTAGAAATCATACTGGTAAACAGCACTTTGATAGTGCTATAATATATTGTATTTATAATACTTTAATGGTCTGAATATTGTTCATAGAGTTGTATACATAATTTTAAGTAATAATTTGTAATATAAAGAAATTTTTAATGTAAATATTTTGGCAATTATTTATTACATATACAGGATGGTCGCAAACGACGTGAACCGGGTATATGAGCATTAGAGCGTTGGTCATACTGATATGTAATTTGAAAAATTACGTTGATACCTCACACTGTTGTCATTTTATGAGCAGCTGAAGTTAGCCAATCAGATCACTTCGCGGGTGAATTCAGATGGACTTTGCGAGGCGGTGTTGCTAAATCCGCACGTGGCTTATGGCTGTCTTGAGAGCACCAATACAAAAACTAAATTTCTCCAGGGGAGGGACTTGAACAAGGACCTCTCTGCTGATAGGCTCGCCCCATAACAAGCACACTACGGTGTCACTGGCTGAAACCCACGGTGTGTTAGTGTTTGATGCTCATTTCTCGGCATGTTTCTCGACCCCGACCGAACCACGTCCAGATTTAGCAACACTGCCTCGTAAAGCCCATTTGAATTCGCCCGCGAAGCGATCTGATTGGCTAACTTGAGCATCTGATAAAAAATGACAACAGCGCAAGATATCGACGTAATTTTTTAAATTACCTATCAATATGACCAACGCTCATATACTCGTTTCACGTTGTTTTCGACCATCCTGTATAGGAGAAGTAGGTGTACATATGACATTTAAAACCTTCGGTTCCCTTTCAACTGTATTTGCTATCATTCGATGGCATGTAAGATATCATTAAAACATGTCCTTTGTATTAATTATGTCCATCCAAACATAAGTTCTTCCTTCTGCCTCTAATTCGTTGTAGAATTTCAAGACTCATCCCTGAAACCCGTTCTCTCCTGTAGTACTTACCTTTATAATCATAGATTCGAAAATTAAATCTTTCAGATGTGCTTCTTTGTGGCATAGCACAATACATAGCAGCAGCATATGTATATAGCAGAATATTTCACACATGATCGATGCTGGTCCTTTCCAACAGCGTGAGGGAATGAAGTATTTTCCATTGCAATTGTACCATTGCAATTGTCAGCCCATTCATAACATCAAGAAAGCTATAAGGTTCGCTATTTGGACTAAAGAATGTATATCTACTTAGACTGCATTCCAGTCTACACCTTCAGCCATTATTAACATTAAATGAGAGAAAGCATGCAGTTAGGGGGATATAAAGAGAAGTTTTGAGAATGCTGTGAGGGCATATCGGTCAGTTACGGTATCGGTAGTGATCTTATTTTCACGTATGTGTACAAATACTTATTGTCTGCTTTCTCAGCTCTCCTACAAAGTGGTTACGTGATGGACAAATTAATTCACTTCATACATTCGTACTTGCATACATACATACATACATACATACATACATACATACATACATACATACATACTATACATCTTCATTATAGACTTGTATGCCTTTCAGCGTTCGGTCTGAAAGTCTCTGTGAATTTACTAAACGTCTGCACAACCCCCTATTTCAAACCAGCACTCTGGCCTCGTTCACGTCCATACCTCTTATGTTTAAATCCTTAGAAACTGAATCCAACCATCGTTATCTTGGCCTCCCTCTACTTGTCTTTCCATCCATGACCGAGTCCATTATTCTCCAAAGTAACCTGTCATCCTCCTTTCACCTCACATGATAGCACCACCGAAGCTGAATTATGCGTATCGCTTCATTCATCAAGTTTACTCTTAACTTAGCCTTTATCTCCTTATCCCGAACACCCTCCTGCCATTTTTCTCGCCTCTTTGTACCAGCGATCATTCTCGATACTTTTATGTTGGTTATTTCAAACTTATGAAAAAGGTATCCTAAGTCCGTCCAGTTTTCACTCTCGTACAGCAAAGTCGGCCCGAAAACAGATCGGTGTAAAATAGCTCCGACCATGAGCTGACTTCTTTCTTACATATTACTGTTAATTGCAACTGGGAGCTCACTGCATTCGTTTTGCTGCACCTTGATTCAATCTCACTTATACTTCCATCCTGGGAGAATACACATACTAAATATTTGAAACAATCTGCCTGTTCCAGTTTTGTATTCCCAACCTGACATTCAATTTTCTTAGGTTTCTTACCTACTGAACATCACTTTAGTCTTGGAAATACTAATTTTCATACCATACTCACTGTACCTATTTTCAGCTTCCAAGATATTTGATTGCAGGCTTTCAGCACAGTCTGCCATCAAGACCAACTTTTCGGTATAGGCCAAGCTGTTTACTACGTTTCCGCCCAGCTGAATGCCTCTCTGCCACTTTATATCATTCAATAGATCATCCATGCATACTATGAACAACAATGGTGAAAGATTACAGTTTTGTCTAACCCTTGTAAGTACCTTGAACAAATAACTCATTCTACCACCAAATTTCACCGCAGCCCAATCGTCAATATAAATGCCTTTGATTGCTTGTAACAATCTACCCTTTATCCCATAATCCCTCAGTAGGGGTAACATCTTTTCCCTCGGTACTCCGATATATGCTTTCTCTAGATCTACGAAACTTTAACGTAACTGTCTATTCCTATCATAATATATTTCATTTGCCTGGTGCATACTGAAAATCTGATCCTGACAGCCCCTCTGTAGTTGGAAACCACACTGGTTTCATCCAACTTATTCCCAACCATTGATCGCACCCTCCGTTCCAAAATATCAGTGAACATCTGGCCTATTATACTGAACAATGAACTACCTCAATAATTGTTGTAATCCTTTCTGTTTCCTTGCTTATAGAGGCATCTTATGATTTAAGAAATTTAACAAACATCGAATATAATTTACGAGGATGCCTATGTTAAACACAAGAAACAAACTGGGAATAAGGGAGTGAGATTAAGTGTCCCAGGACATGTTCGGTTCTCCTGTGCAGCCCTCATAAAGCAGACCCTCCAACGAGGTTGGGCGGCATGTGTCATGTATGGGAACTGCGTAGAGGATAGTGTTGTGTGTGAATTGCAGAATTTTGGGAATAGTACAAATATCCAGTCCCCGAGCCAGAAGAAATAATTATTTAAGATTAAAATCTTCCACCCGGCCGGGAATCGAACCCGGGGTCATCTGAACCCTGATGATTCAGCCAAGGAGCTGGATACTGAAGACAGTAATGATATAACATTGTAAGTTAGGTAAAAAATTATGTAACAAATTCCCATTTTTGGTTCTTTGATATCTTAAACCTTTTTTTGTTTTTGCAATAAGACTTCTGCTGGAATGAATTGCGTTTTAACAGTGCCTTGTCTTCCGAAGTTATGTTCTATTTTAGTGATATATTAGAGGAGAAACATATTTATCGATTTATTTATCGATTTATTTATTGAACAGATCATAATATGGGATAGCTCTTCCCTTTGATAATTCCTTGTACATTCAACTTGAAAACATTCTTTTCGCTCTTTTCAGTAGATCACAGTGTTCACCACTGTATAGTTGGTAGACTTGTTCTTGTGAATAAGTAAAATTACAGTATTATTTATTTGTGTACTAACACAAACTGTATTGAAGCAGTGAGACTACAAACGACTGACCAGCTGTATGGTCGTGTTGATATGTCCAGGAGAGAAACCCCCAAACCCCATGGCGCAACAGCCCCGAAGGGCCATGGCCTACAAAGCGACCGCTGCTCAGCCCGAAGGCCTGCAGATTATGAGGTACCTTGTGGTCAGCACGACGTATCCTCTCGGCCATTATTCTTGGCTTTATAGACCGGGGCCACCATCTCACCGTCAGATGAATCTTCATTTGTAATCACGTAGGCTGTGTGTACCTCGTACCAGCCCTCAGATCCAGGTAAAATTCCTAGCCTGGCCGGGAGTCGAACCCGGTGCCTCCAGGTAAGAGGCACGCACACTGCCTCTACACTGCGGGGTCTAGGAGACAAACTGAGCCAAAATATATAGTGTAACTCATGTTAAAATTCACGAAACGATCCCTTAAGAGTTCTCGTTATCTACAGTACATACAGTATCTTAGAAGTAATAATAACAATTAATAATGGCGTATGGCCTCCGGAGAGGCCTGTGCGGGTCTTTTTCTCGTAGACGGCCTACTAGGCGACCTGCATGTCTATGAAGGTGAGGGCCCTACCTAGGATGATTTCTAATGCTGAATACGTCACACACACCAGCCCCCGAGCCACTGGAATTAACCAACTAAGGTTAAAATCCCCGAGCCGGCCGGGAATCGAACCCGGGACCCTCTGAACCGAAAGCCAGTACGCTGACCATTCAGCCAACGAGTATCTTAGAAGTGAAGCTTCCATGGTGTGTAGAATTATTTAGTTCTTTTTCCGGGTTGAACCGTGTTCTTGTTTTCTGTAAATTCCGTTCAGTTTGCCGACGTTTCGGATACATTACAGTATTCTTCGTCAAGGCGACTGAAATACCCCTACCCGATCCGAGGTAATCAGTCTCCCAGGCAGCAATCACACTACAAGAGTGGTTTCATTCCTGTGCGGAATGTACAGCAAACAACAACCCGGTTCAGCCCGGAAAATTAACTAAATAGTACATACAGTAAGTCACTCAATGATGGCCTCCAAGATTAAACGCGTGTTGCAATGTCTACAATTCCCTCCATATAATTCTGTACGTGCAAATATTCTAGGAAGGAAATGTATTTCATATCTGAATATATGCATGTGTACACTTCCTGTGTCCGTCCAACACGGGATCTACAGCTTCAAGAAGTCCAACCGTGATATCGTTACATTCCATTTTAAAATCTGAAATCGCATAGTTCAAGAAACGAACCATAGATTATTTGGTGAGAAGTTACTGGCCATTTCATAGAAGTGTCGCTTCTTTCCGACTTCACTGGCACACAGTAAACGCCTTTTGAATGACACCCAATTTAATGGTAATTCTTTCGACCGAAAGTCCTTTTGAGCAAATTGCAGCCTTTTAATGGAGTAATTTTTGAATGTTCTGTGTTTTCAATCGACCGTCAACTAGAGAAAAACTATTAAGAACTGTAAAATGTTGCGAAGTGTGGGCTGGGAAGACTTGGGAGAAAGGAGACGAGCTGCTCCAGTAAGTGGTATGTTCCGAGCTGTCAGTTGAAAGGTGGCGTGAAATGACATTAGTACACGAATAAGTTTGAGTGGTGTATTTAAGAGTAGGAAAGATCACAATATGAAGTTCAAGTTGGAGTTCAAGAGGACAAATTGGGGCAAATATTCGTTTATACGAAAGGGACTTAGGAATTGGAATAACTTACCAAGGGTGATGTTCAATAAATTTCCAATTTCTTTGCAATCATGTAATGAAAGGCTAGGAAAACAACAGGTAGGGAATCTGCCACCTGGGCGACTGCCCTAAATGCAGATCAGTAGTGATTGATAAACAACCCGCTCGACGATTTTCGACTGTTTGCCAGTGCACCAGTGCAGTAATTACACTAGTGTGGATCCAGGTCATTGTTGCTAGTTTATCATGCAGTAAGTTTTAGAAGGCACACACAGGGGTAAAAACATGATTAACAAAGATTGATTTAAATATCGTGAAGTGCATATTTCGGTTGACGGAACTACTAACTAATTGGTGGCGAGTTAGTCTCTGACAAGTTTAAGAAAGGGAAACAACAAAAGAGTTGGTTTGATATAGGCCTATATATTAAAGTCATTATTTCAAGTGTATAGTCAGCAATTATACAACAAAAGTCAAAACACTCGGAGATCGTGAAATACAGGAAGATGAATATTGTCAGTTTGCGTGTTTCATGCATAATAATAATAATAATAATCATAATAATCATAATAATAATAATAATAATAATAATAATAATAATAATAATAATAATAATAATAATAATAATAATAATAATAATAATAATAATAATAATAATGGGAAAATACATTCGCACAACCACAACATACGTTACGTAAACATCGGATTTGATCTCTGGGAGTTCAAAGTCTTTGAAAACTAGGAAGTAAAAGGTTGCGTTTTATTCTCATTGTGTACAGTCTGTTGCAATAGGCTATACCTCAATTTTCCATTGCAAATTTTTGTCTTTCAAAACGAATCTCTAACTTTGCTCAAAAGATGTTGTATTCGCTCAAAAGGTACATCCCCGTGACACAATCGATTAGTCACTAATCTTTTGTTCACAAGCTACAGGCTGAGGAAATTTATGGCGTTACTCAGAAAGTCGATAGTTTTCGGTACATTAAAAATATTCCTATGGGGTAATATGACAACCACGCGCCTTTTATACTCACAGCGATTGAATGGGCGTTAAATAACATTATATACATTAGGCCGAGAAAACATTATCCTAGAAAAATGGCACCTGTGGGGTTCTGTGGGTCAATTTACTGCTCCGTCAGATTGAATTACACAAATCTTCATCAGAGCGAAACATTATTTTTTTACAATTTACTATTAATAATAATGTTATTTGCTTTACGTCCCACTAACTACTCTTTTACGGTTTTCGGAGACGTCGAGGTGCCGGAATTTTGTCCCGCAGGAGTTCTTTTTACGTGCCGGTAAATCTACCGACACGAGGCTGACGTATTTGAGCACCTTAAAATACCACCGAACAGAGCCAGGATCGAACCTGCCAAGTTGGGGTCAGAAAGCCAGCGCCTTAACCCTTTGAGCCACTCAGCCCGGCAAACCAGAAGTTAAAGGTTACCAGTACGTAGAACTACTTGAAAGAAAGGAAGGCTAACAAAATACAAACTGAAAAAGCAGAGACTTTATGAAAGAACACTTTCTCTTCTTACCATCTGACAGACTTAATGTGGTACTGTGACAACTGTACTGTAATGGATGCTACCCTTTCTAATTTGTCTGTTTTTATTGTGCAGAACTACATTTGTAAAACACTCTTGGTGTGTTACCTTGTACAATCAGAAGTGTCATGCTTTTGAGAATGAATCAAAAATCAATGTACATTTACCGTGGCATCCCTCTTTATTCTCAAGTACCTGACATAATTGTACACTTCATGTCAGTAAGTTGTTTGTTCACATTCTACAGAAGCAGATTATGTTATTTGAAATCAAAATGAGTCCGCCTCTGTGGTGTAGTGGTTAGCGTGATTAGCTGCCACCCCCGGAGGTCCGGGTTCGATTCCCGGCTCTGCCACGAAATTTGAAAAGTGGTACGAGGGCTGGAACGGGGTCCACTCAGCCTCGGGAGGTCAAATGAGGAGAGGTGGGTTCGATTCCCACCTCAGCCATCCTGGAAGTGGTTTTCCGTGGTTTCCCACTTCTCCTCCAGGCAAATGCCGGAATGGTACATAACTTAAGGCCACGGCCGCTTCCTTCCCTCTTCCTTGTCTATCCCTTCCAATCTTCCCCATCCCCCGCAAGGCCCCTGTTCAGCATAGCAGGTGAGGCCGCCTGGGGGTGGTACTGGTCATTCTCCCCAGTTGTATCCCCCGACCAAGAGTCTGAAGCTCAAGGACACTGCCCTTGAGGCGGTAGAGGTGGGATCCCTCGCTGAGTCCGAGGGAAAAACCGAACCTGGAGGGTAAATAGATGATGATGATGATGATGAAATCAAAATGAACTGAATGATCAAGGTACGAAGAAGTGATATTTATAAAATACAATGGAAATAAACAAAATTATGAATATATATCAATGACTGGAAGCTAGGGTAAGCAAAGGATAAGCACAATAACTCACAATTACAAGCAGAGAAGCAACAGAAAGGAGAGACAGGAATGAACACATAGATGAGAAATTCTCCAAGTGGTAGACTTTCAAATACTTAACTTTTACTCTCGAAAAGAGTCCGGTTATGATGTAATGACTGAAACAATTGCAGCTAGCTGAGGAATGTGGTTAACATTTGCAGAGCGGCTTTATAGCTTACCTTTCTCAAACTCATGTACATATTTCATAATTAAAAATTTCCTCACATACATGCACATTTTCAAACTCTAAGAGAATCTGTCTTACGGTCCAGATAGCTCATCCCAAATAAAACACTCACATACTAGGTACTATTTTACCTATTCTGCTACTCCGTCAAGTGTGGATGAACTTTACTAACAAAGTCTTGCTGATTATTTTTTCGAATTCTTTAATAAGACGCTCATTGTCTACTTAACAGGAAAACATCTGGTTGCAGATATTCCAAGAACTTATAGGGCAAAGGTCTAAGAGTGTTTTCGTTCCTTCGTGCTGTTGCAGAGTGTGCTCTGAACTTCATAGTAGCCTGGTATTTATATGCTTGAGACCCCCCCAGGTAAAAGTGAAATCTGCTGTGGTAGTTGAGAGCTGCTATAGAATGGCATCATGCATAGTAACATAGCCTAGAGTTCATGGCCACTGCCGTGGAGCCTTTCACTGTGTTAATACCACGATTTCCTTGAAAGTATTCCCAAGCAATATTTTCCAAACCAACTCCCCTGCTAATACTATACAGTACCTGCACCAGTAGTAGTAGAAACTCCCAGAATTAAAAGTGCCATTGCAAGAAGAGTTGTGAATAAGGACCAAAGCGAGATTCATAAAATTAGTCTAATAATCACCACTGCTCGAAGCCTCCGTGGCTCAGACGGCAGCGCGTCGGCCTCTCACCGCTAGATACCGTGGGTCAAATCCCGGTCACTCCATGTGAGATTTGTGCTGGACAAAGCGGAGGCGGGACAGGTTTTTCTCCGGGTACTCCGGTTTTCCCTGTCATCATTCATTCCAGCAACACTCTCCATTCTCATTTAATAGCATCTATCAGTCATTAATATATCACTTTGGGAGGGGCGACCCCATCGTACTAACAGCCTATATATGCTTCATTCATTACATTCCTGACCCGGTCAATGACTGGAAAACAGGTTGTAGGTTTTCTTTTTCAATCACCACCGCTAATTTCCTATAATAATAATCACATTTTAAACATACGTTTGTACTTTAAGCAGACCTTTGAGTGATATATCACTGACAATCTCATCTTTTCTTTCCATTTTAACACAGTCTGTTCAAAAGGATACTTTTTGTTAAGAAGGAAGCCAAACTTTCCAGTGGAGACTGAGTTAAATGTAACTTGTAGCTCTTCAGTCTCTCGAACACACAACTTAATATAAAAATTACACTATAACAAACCTGTACAAAACGCATTATTAAACAAGGAATAAAAATACACATCATGGGCGTCCATATGACAGTTTCTAGAGGGGGGCCCAGACCTGGGGGTAGGTAGTAATTTTAATATTTTTGAAGATAAATGGCGATTTCTACTCTGCGGTAGAATAACCCACGGTATACCCTGCCTGTTGGTGGGGGACGGTACTACCGTTTTTACGTAATACTGACTTTTAAGTCATTTTCTTGAAAGGAAAACACGTGACTACACTAGAGTTTTGCCTTTCCCTGAGAGCTAGAGGGGGGCCGCGGCCCCACCTTGCCCCTGGGTATGGGCGCCATTGAATGACATGTTCCGTTCTTGGAAGAACATCATCAGGTTCTACCAAGTCACACTCAGATATTTAGAATATTTATGTTTAATACTTAGGAACTTGAAATTTGGAACTTATTGATGCCCTGCTTTAGCATTAAACAGAAATAAACACACATATTCTAAATATTGGAGTCTGACTTGATAGAAACTGATGTTTTTTCAGGAACAAAACATGTCATCCTTTTTTCAGTGCTGTGCATTGTTATTCCTTGTTTAATAATGTGTTTTTACAGGTATGTTATAGTGTAATATTTATATTAACTTGTGTGTTCGACAGGCTGAAAAGCTTTTTAAATTACATGTTACTTTAACACAGGTTCATAAAAATATCAATTTGGATAAGAATAATGATATAAATATAAGGAATGATTTTCTGGTATTAGACAGGAAGGAGGCAAAAAGCAACTCTACATACAGAGAAGATAATACAAGAGAAATATTTTGGATATCATACATTTCTTTCAATGATGTAATCCTGATTCTTCAAGGCTTTTCATATTAAAGTTAAACGTATTTATTTCATTGCAACTTCATTTATTATCCTTTGTAAATCAATCAGAATGCCATATTTATTGTTTAGGACTATACGAGTATTTGATACATGCTTTATTCCCTATCGTGTGTACAGAACCCAACTTTTCAAAATAACATAATTATATATTGTATAGTCGTTACAAGTGAATTCAAAATGCAATATGATTGCTAGAGACACTAGCACGTTACATGTGAAGATAAACATTAGTTGTGTCCCCGAAGTGTTTATTTCCAACGATGTGAACATGGCTCAGTTTTATGATTGAATGCCCTTCCTGACGTCAAAACATGCGGGGGAAATGAATTCGCTCTTGTGTGTTTATGTGCTGCTTGGGGAGTGGTGTGTTGTGTGTAAAGAAGAGGAGTGTTTTATAAAGAACACAAATACCCAGTTCCCGAGCCAGAGTAATTAACTAGACGCAGCTAATGTGCCTGAAACGGATGGAATCGAATCTTGGACCTTCTGAACTGAAGGCATCAATACTGATCAAGGAGCCGGACTATAAGTGTTCATTATAATATTGTGTGTAAATAGAAATCGCTGATGATTTTCATTGAAATATGAAAATTATCCAATCGGTGAGATCAATCTGTGACCATTTTTCTTTGTTCCTGGTAATCTTTTGACATTGAGAATTATTTTTCTCTGAGTTATTTTTTACAGCATAAATACTAACAACTTATTAAACAAACGTTTAATCTCTTAAAGAAAATACTTAAATCTAAATAATCAATTAAGATATTTTCTTTCCATATTCCTAATTTCCTTTTCAGGTTTACCTTTAAATGAATTAAGTATGTACTAAAATTTTTCCAAAACTAAATAATAGATAGGATTCTTAAATACTTAAAAATATTCAAACTGTATGTTTATATTGTGTTTTAACACCTAAAAAGTAATTTATATCTTCTAAGATATTTAATGCCACTCTGATGGGTGTTTACTGGCTGTCAACTACAAGATGTGGAATCAGTAAGATAAGTAAATATTATATGTTACATTGGCATTCCACTGCACAGCATCATGCACAGCTTCTTTTTTTCAAACACAGCACATATGGTATGCAGTTTTGGTACTAATAAATCAGATCCACATTTGCACAGAGAAATGCAAATAAACAGCATCAAGTTCAAAATTGTATTGTACTGGTAGCACATCTGATTTTTCTCTACAGGGGTGTCTCGAGGTCCTCCCATCAATTTGAGCTACTTCTGTAACTGTTAAATAAGGAACATACTGTTCCTGACAGACATGTCTGCCGTACATCCGCATGGCCAAACTAACCATCACCATTTATTGACCATGACCACGCACTTCACAGAAACTGGCTTTATCACATAGATCCTGCACAGATGGCAATGACTGTGATATAACAAAAGAAAATGTGACGAAGAAGTGGAAATTTTGATAAGACATGAATCTAGCATTCAGTGAGGACGAAAGTCTGGTTTCTGTTCCTAATGACAATTACTTCAGGGACCCTTTCAAGCATGTTGAATGTTGGGATATATGTATGAAAGATTTGCATTCAGTTATCTGTGACATAAGGACATCAGTTTAGTAATTCCTACCATCCACTTTAAATAGTATACTGGTTTTCCAAAATTCCTCTCAAATGTTCAATCCAATGGAATTACTATTATATGAACAGCCACCACTACTCTGTCATAAAACACAATTTAGTTTGCATGTCAGCTACAGTGACTCTTGCCAAGATGCTTTATGAATAGAAATGTATGTTTGACTGGAATGTAGCCTTACAACACTGGCTTAATTACCGCAGAAAAATTAACCCTTCTTTGATTCCAAGAGCATTGTCATTACCCAAACCCAATATGAGGACGCAAATGTTCTTGTTGATATAAAATGTAATGATCCTTATTGCTCTGTTAAAATATTACCTTTATAAATTCATATCGAATTTTGTATAACTTGAACTAAGTATTATAAATTGCTATCCCCTTATACTACGACTGAGATGTGGCTCATTTTCCAATTTAAGTTGAACTCTACTTGTAAAAATTATTGAACTATCTTACAGGAAATATCAGCACAGAAAGGTTGTAAATATTATGTGTTATTTAAGCGTATACTGGTACGCAGCTCACAGACTAATATTTTATAAGATGGTCCTGGGTAATTGATCTTTTGAAGTAAATTTCTGTTTTAAAATCTTGCAATACTGCTTGTTCTCAGAAGTGAAAGTACCGTACTGAAATGTATTTGTTCCAAAAATCAGTGAATTCTCTGAAAATGTCTTGTCTAGTTTCTAAAGTACCTACATGATTCAATTGGAAATGGAAATTTACTACATTGGATAAACATTGTACATATAATGAAAATATATTCTGGACGTTATTAAGTTAATCTGTCAAAATATATTTGTCTCTATAAAATGGTACACTCCCTCTTCCCAAGAGAGAAATTAATTTCAGTTTCTATTAGTATTGCTATTATAAACGAAGGTGGTCTGATAATTAAGGTACAGTTTACAAAGTTGTCAACACACAGAAGATATTCCACGAACACGTGAAAAATGTAACTCTATACTGCCGGGGCTGGACCTTCCTACCGAGTCCTACACCTTCCCCATCGCACTATCGCAGAAACCATGGCTTAGTGTGACGTGAAACAGTTATTGCCAAAGAAAGAATAGTTGTTTACGGCACAGACTACTTCTCAACATAGTCACCACGAACAAAGAAACATTTGTTTCAATATTCCTTCGCCGTAGCGGTACTCTGCGTATCAAAGCCCTGCACAACTGCTCTTTGCAACGCAATTTGTTCTTCGAATTTTGTCTGACACTGTTAATTAGAACACACACACAAGTCAGGCTGAGTGGCTCAGACAGAGCGCTGGTTCTCTGAGCCCCGGCGGGTTCGACTCCGGTCAGTCCACTCAGCTACACCAGCCTCAAGTCTTTAGACTTGCAGGCACAAACAAGAACGCATGTGGGATAAAATTCCGGCACCGCAATGTCTCAAAAAATATAAAAATGAGGTATTATATTATTATTATTATTATTATTATTATTATTATTATTATTATTATTATTATTATTATTATTATTATTATTATTATTATTGCTAGGGGCTTTACGTCGCACCGACACAGATAGGTCTTATGGCGACGATGGGGTAGGAAAGGCCTAGGAGTTGGAAGGAAGCGGCCGTGGCCTTAATTAAGGTACAGCCCCAGCATTTGTCTGATGTGAAAATGGGAAACCATGAAAAACCATCTTCAGGGCTGCCGATAGTGGGATTTTAACCTACTATCTCCCGGATGCAAGCTCACAGCCGCGCGCCTCTACGCGCACGGCCAACTCGCCCGGTATTATTATTATTATTATTATTATTATTATTATTATTATTATTATTATTATTATTATATGTGAAGTGCGCATGCACATTATTTTCCTTCTGTGTTCCTTGGTCAGTATTTTAGGATCCCAGCGAGGATATACAACTTGCATACATTTTAAACTGAAATGTTCTAGTGCTCTATGATTTATCTTTTATTTTTATTTTTCATTTGATCACTTTCACGACCTTTGTTACTTTTACCTTTCCGTAGCCATCCTTCGAAAACTGCGCATGTTTCATTCATATTCAAATAATAATAATAATAATAATAATAATAATAATAATAATAATAATAATAATAATAATAATAATAATAATAATAATAATAATAATAATAATAATAATAATAATAATAATAGTTTTACGTCCCACTAACTGCTTTTACGGTTTTCGAAGACGCCAGACGCCGAGGTACTGGAATTTAGTCCCACAGGAGTTATTTTACCTGTCAGTAAATATACCGACACGAGGCTGACATATTTGAGTACCTTCAAGTACCACCAAATGAGTCAGGATCGAACCTGCCAAGTTGGTGTCATAAGGCCAGCGCCTTTGATCTGCTTTCACTTTAATTCGACCGTCTCAGAATTTGTCGCAAGGTACGGACGCCTGCTCTTCATACTCACACACAATCAATCAATTAATCAATCATTCAATCACCACTGATCTGCATTTTTGGCTGTCACCCACTTGGCAGATTCCCTATCGATTGTTTTCCTCGTCTTTTCTTAGAATATTTCAAAATCGGAAATTTATCCAGCATCTCTATTTGGTAAAGTATTTCAATAATTCCTCTGCCTATAAACGAATATTTGCTACAATTTGCCCTCTTGTATTCCAACTTTATCTTCATAATATGATCCTTCCTACTTTTAAAACTACACTCGAGCTTGTTCGTCTACTAATACCATTCCACGCCTTTCTCTCCATTGTGAACACGGCTTAGTCGAACAGCTCTTCCCCTTACTCCAAAAATCTTGCCGACCTGAAGTTCGCAACATTTTCGTAAAACTAATCTTCTGTCGGAAATCACTCAGAACAAATCGTCCTGCTTTCCATTAGGTCTTTTTCAGTTCGGGGATCAAGTAATCCTGGTCCCATGTACACAAACCATACTCTAATGTGGGTCTTACCAGTGACGTACACGCCCTCTACTTCACATCCATACTACAAAACCTATTTACCTTCATAACCATGTGAAGATATCTGTAACAATAAGTTACTACCTCGTTAATGTCATTAACCCAGCGCAGATACTTCCGGTGTGTACTTACAGCGATCCCTATGAAATATTTCTAATTCATCAACAAAGTAATTAAAACAGAGAGGACTTCCTCTTGGTGAGATGTACAACCTGACTTACCTAACCCCGTTTATCATCATACCACTGTCTGCCGTCCATCTCACAACATTGACTGTTGTCTTTATGATTTCAGTTGTCTTGTCGTAAGAAACTACTACAAAGAAATTCTGATAAAAATGAAATGAAATGGCGTATGGCTTTTAGTGCCAGGAGTGTCCGAGGACATGTTCGGCTCGCCGGATGCAGATCTTTTGATTTGACGCAAGTAGGTGACCTGGCCGTCGTGATGAGGATGAAATGATGATGAAGACGACACAAATACCCCGTGCCAGCGGAATTAACCAATTATGGTTAAAATTCCCGACCCTGCCGGGAATCAAACCCGGGACCCCTGTGACCAAAGTCCAGAAGCTACCCATTTAGCCATGGAGCCGGACAGAAATTGTGACACATACAGCCATTAGGGGCTTTGTTATATCAGGACGACTACAGTCCTACAGATATTTGATTACCACACTACTACAACGATGATATCCTTAGCTGCATTGCTTGGGTTTCATGCCCGGTTAAGTAGGCATTAATAGGCGATAGATATCACTCCGATTCACTCCGACTTGCAAGAAAATCTGTCCACTACAAAGACATCCACCTTGCAGAATTATTGACACACACCGACCAATTCGTTCGCTTGTCAAACTCAGACTGGATGATGGAAGGCAACAATAATATGCGTACAAACAACTCATACCATTTAATAATCAGTAACCACTGTTATTTCGAAGTTGGGCACGTGGTTCACTTATATCCAACACCTGTACCTTTATTACCTCCCCGCCTTCGTATTATCCCATCTGTAAGATTAGTCCTGTTTGGGACATTAAATACACAACTACATTTCTCATGTAATTTTTGAAGAAATACCTCCTCCTGTATCTTGTTCAGATTGAATGGTACATAAATGTGTACAAAAAGAATGTATCATTTAACAATTGCATGTATCATTAAAATAAACAAATGTAATATACAGGTTTACTATATGATCTCGAGGGGTTTAACGATGCACTATAGAGCTGCTTTATTCCATTCTATCTTAATATTTAAGGTAGTTTTACATTGCCAAAATATAACTGCTCATCTGTTAGAAATTATTGTATAATACACTAACCTACCCCTAAGAGATCATATACTTAAAAAATAAAATAATTTACTTGCAAATAAACACACTGCTTAATGCTATTTATTGCTTTTATTGCTCTTGTTAATTTCAGGAGAACTCTTCAGAGGCCCTGACTGTGGACGCAAGTAGTTTGACTCTAGACGCAAGTAGCTTGACACTGACGGATGTTGATAGTGACATTTCTCTTGATTCCCTGGAAGTTGCACATAGCTTAAAAGAATTAAATGAGATATATCCATCCAGCACTGAAATTGATCTCCAAACACTACCAAATGTATTACAAAATATAGATCCTCCTACCTCCTCAAGTACAGTCAGAACTACTTCATCCACATCTTCATCACTACCAGAAAAGGAACAGTCTACTATAGCCACAACTAAAAAGCCTAAAATTGTAACTGAAACAACATCAGAACTCATTCTCAAAACCGCACCAACAAGCTCAGTGACAACGAGTACTATTGCACCTCCAGCTACAGGAATAACTGAACCAAAGGTCACCACTCTTCCTACTGTGGCAGTTGATACTGAAACAACGAAAATAATCACACCACCACTCGAAACTACCTCTGAGGCCCACAGTACGACCACAACACTGAAAACTACTACTAGTCTTACTTCTACGACAACTCTAAAACCGACTACTTCTACAGCACTAAATATCAACACAACTACCACGGAAAAATCCAGCAATACAACTCAAATACCTAAAATAATCACAGCATCACTCGAAACTACCTCTGAGGCCCACAGAATGACCACAACACTGAAAACTACGGCTAGTATTACTTCCACGACTACTCTAAAACCGACTACTTCTACAACACTAAAAATGAATACAGTTGCCACAGAAAAACCCACAACCACTCCAAAAACAACTGTTGCATCTACTGTTCCTAACGAAGCATCTACTGTCAATAGTTCAAAAATTTCCTCTACTACAATGCCAACCACAGTAACACCAAAAACAACTGAACACACGACCACTAGGCATTTACCTTCAATAACAACCACGTTAGTGCCTGGTCCCTCAACATTTGCTACAGTGCCAGCTAGAAATAATACATCATTTTCTGATTCCGATTCTGAAGAAAATTCTGTAATTAGTCGTGTTGGTGAAAAGGAAACATCAGATCTCACGTTAGAGCTTGATACAACAGCACGCAAAAAGTCAGTATCTACAGCAAAACCTCCTCCGTTACTTCCTCCCTCTACCACAACTGTGCCATCCGGGCGTTTTCCTGCTAGACTGACTGTGGCTCCGCGTGGAACTGTACTCAGCACAACTACCATATTACCTCCTCCACAATTTGAAGACGGTATGAACCTTGAAGTGTTCAGCTCTGGTGAGCCCTCGATATATAATCCCCCTCCACCAGTTCGGTTTATTTATACTCAACCACCTTCCACTACGCGGCGCACGCCAGCCCCTTACGTCATATTTGGAATATTCCCTAACAACACAATATTCAGAAAATTCCCTGACTCCGATATAAAGGAAATTGTCAGTGAAAATGAAATTTCCAGGCCTCAATCTTACTATCCAGATGAGCATCACACATCATCGGAACCAAATAACTTCTACACTTCTACCCAGCAACCACAGAAATTTGCAAATGTGAACAACTTCCATGGAACAAATCAACAGGAATTTGCAAAACAGGATGTACAAAACACAGCCTTGTATAGCCTGCACCATACAGCAGAGAATGAAGTATTACGCACGAATGCAGCTACCTTTGCAGCAGGGAGTAGTGATCCCAATGTACCAGCACAGATCTCAGTAGGCACCAGCCAGGTAGATACTTGCACTGCCCTGCACTCACTTGTAATATATTGGCTCAGGAAGTCAACATTCTCACGTTCTATCTTCAACATTAGCTGATGCATGCCCGTATTGAGTTCCCTTCATGCAGAAATTCTTAAATTCAAAGGGAAAATTGATCCTGTTGCAGTTATGAGCATTTGTAAAATCAGACTGTCACAAAAGTGAGGCAAATATATTGCAGTGAACAGAAATATGCTTTTAAAAATCTCCCCATTCATTGAAATATAGTTCTTCTACATTTTATCAATACTGATGCAAATCTTTTCACTAATATGGAGAGGAATTTATAAGATAAGATTCTTTATTGTTAACTAACGTTCTTGATAGTTAGAATTTTCAGCATAGGCAATGTCAATTAAGTACAAAACAAAGTTCACTGAAATATAATAGACAATTGGAGAAAGGGCAAAACAATACCACAGTATGCAATAGCTAATGAATTGAATTGTGCGTGGTATGTATGACTTCATTGTGCTTGACCCTTGTGCATTTGACCTTGCAAGGAAAATTAGCATAAAGAAGGAAACACGTATTCATACAATTACCTCCATTGATTTCTTAGGTTTTCTGTGTTAAACAATTCCAAAATCCTTTCGGTGGATGGATTACCTTCTGTAAATAATAATAATGTACACATTTTCAAATTAGTTCAATTGTATAATATACATTAAGAAAGTAGAAAATATATTCTATTAAATGTACGTTTAATTAGAAATCTTAATAGTTTACTGCAGATAGGTACTGAACCTCTTTGAAAACATTCTCATGTTGTATGATATATTTTTGTCACTGTGTTCAGTGCGCTGCTCTTGGAAGTGAAAATTTACTTTTTCTGTAATCAAATTATTTTTAGTGGAGGAAAGAATGAATATATTATATACCGCAATCAGTAACAGCACTGTATCCTGATATACTATTTTCTTTTCCTAAGGTTGTAATAAATGCAAAGAAAGTCGTCGTAATGCCTGTGTAAAGAGGGTGCCTGTGGTCTCATGGATATAGTCCTGAATGCTTAAGTGCCTTGCATCATACATCTGTATATCAACTGCATGGAAAATAAATCTATGGTCCTGGATCCTAGCATGTTGTAGGGAAAAGACTGTCTTTCCCATTCGATGATCGAGATATTGTAATACTGCAAGGTTTTCGCAACCCTCATCTGCAAGTCTGCGGCTTCCTGGCTTTCCTATGCATGGAATAGATGTTGAATGGTGGTGGACGGTGACATATGTTTTTATTTATTTATGAACATTTAATTATGTCCATAGTCTTCTTCGTTTGTGAATATCACTTTATGACTTCTTATGGCTATTCATTTGCTCTATTCTCTGAGAACAGCTGTAAAAGATCTCTATTGTAATGGTTTAGGTATAAGTTAATAAATATTTATATTCAGTCATCTGGCTATGACTATATTATAATTAGAAATTAAGAGTACTGTATGTTCTATCCTTCCTCTTAGTATCTTATTAAGTGAATTATATTTCAAGAAAGTTTTATGGTATAGTAATTTTAGGCATATAAGTCAAGCTACTCCGCAGTAAACGAGATGAAAGTGGAACAGGAATTATGAAAAACAGGAGCTCCGTTAGGGGCAGAATAACGCGAAATTTCAAAAGCAATCATATCTAATCACTAATGATTCTTAGAGACTGATATTAAATGTATGTGTTTAGTAAATTAAGGAATAGCAAACCAAGAAGTCAGCTTTAAAGTTATTATTCCTTCATGAAATTCGTCTACATCTTGTGTGTTCAAGTTTTCAGCTGCTAATTAGGACAGTCATTCCCTTTCATCGGAGTTTTGTCATGGTAGTGAATATGTTATAAGCAATATAATTTCGAACGTCATTGTTCGTAAACACTTTTACTTTTGTTTAAATTACGGGTATTGCTTTATATTAGGACATTTATGGCAAAGTAGAGAACTATCATGAATGTACTATTCCAGGAAAGAATGAACTCAGCAGAAAAGTGTTTAATGTCAACGGAATCAAGTGGACTTACTTGTTGAATATTGCCCCTTTTTAGCATTAAAATATTTTCTGAATAGTCAAGGCTTGATACTGCCATTGTTTACTTTTCCAAGAAAGAGACAAGGAAAGGGCTTTCTTGGGCTATACTTCGCCAATTTAAATGTCCGTGCATTAATTATCTTGTCTCTCATAAGCTGGCATTTTTCTTTCTGGCTTTAATTAATTCATCATGTAGATATTAAGTCTTTAAAACACAAATACATTGGATGGTACAGAAATAATATATTAAATCATTAGTGTTGTTTTTGAATGCTATACATTATACACATACATTTTGTATAATATCATAAAATAAATAATTTCAGTCCTTATTCAAAACTCAACTCAATGTTCACATCTTAGTAAATATACGTAATTGGCCTACATCTTAAAAGCACCCCGTCTAGGTAACCTAATTTGTTCGTCACACTTTCATGTAGATTTCCGTCTGAAAAATGTCTCTACAAACATACATCGTCGCTGTTACTGCAAAACCTCGCTGCTCTAGCGACCATCGAAATCGAGACTTTGAGTTTACTGAATGAAAACTATCGATCCTGAGATGTGTACAGAACCTCATGATACAAAAAATACAGATTTTCGATTAATGGTAAAAAAAACCGACGTATATTACAGTATATTGTGCTGAATTAGGTTATTACAAAACCTCGTAAATTCATTCTTCCCTTTAATCAAAGTCAACCGCTGAATAGTGTTGTCACAAATTAGCTCCTTCTTTGAAATATTCAATATTATTTGCTCCTAGAACTATGATTCTTTTGCGCAGTGCAGCAGTTTATCATCCACGCAATATCTAGCCTACTGTTTCTCTCAGAATAATTTTGCTACTAGATAATTGCTAATTGCTAAACTGCCGTAGGTATTTAAACACGGAGATAGCATACATGAATAACATACATGCTTTTAATAACGAATATTATATATACCTTTTTTGACACATTCTAACGTTTATTTACAAATAAGAAATTATGTAACTTTTCAGGTCAGTCCACATATTACAGATAATATGGAATAATATTTCTATCTCAATATCAATACCAGATTTAAATAAAGACTCGATCTAGATAAAATTCGGTTGATTTAAAATGATATTTTAAATATTTGGTCAAATAAATATCCTGGTAAGACAAAGCCTCAGAAACATTTTGCTGAACTTCCAGTTTTAATATACTTTTGTGCAGAAATATTGGTGTCAATCATGTAGTTTATCATGAAGTGGCAGAATTTGTTAGGAAACATTTTGTATGGTGCATAAAAACAATGCATTTTGATAGTCTTCTTAACAGGGTTGAAGATATTTTCAGAACATCTGATCAACCTTTGTGCATCTATCACTGCATGGGTTTGCATGTAGAGATAATGGGTGCATTGGGTGCATGAATTCTATTTGGTATGTCACCATCTATCATTATAAGTTTGCGATGTCAAGTTAGCTAGCTGGTAATTATTTACATTAATTCTTGTATTTTATTATTTAGAAGTGTACTGAAGGTTACATTTATAATTTATTATATTTTCAAGAACCAATCATGCTTACTTTATCATTGAGCAATAAGAAATTATAAAAGGAGGTACCGAGCAAGTTGGCCGTGTGGTTAGGGTCGCGCAGCTGTGAGTTTGCATTCGGGAGGTAGTGGGTTCGAACTCCAAAGTCGGCAGCCCTGAAGATGGGTTTTCCGTGGTTTCCTATTTTCACATCAGGCTTCGGCAGCTTCCTTTCCACTCCTAGCCCTTTCCTATCCCATCATCGTCATAAGACCTAGCTGAGTCACCCGGCGAAGTACTTGAAATTCACTTCTTTATTGACTGAAGTGTAAATTAAAATCCAAGCACCAATATTTCTGAAAAATGGATAAATCAATCAAGATAGGTAAAACCTTCACATTCATTCTCACTATGATAGCAGCATGCAGGTTTTGTAGATCTGCGTTGCTTCCTGGATGCTTTAATACAACTGTGTAGGAGGAAATGTTTTATTTTGAACACGAGAGTAATGCTCGTATTTAACTAAAATGGCATGGGAATGAGTAAATAGTTTTAGCTCCGAAATGAACTGGTCGAAAGAAATAACAACGGTAAAATACGTAATGTTTTAGAACCTTCAGTATACTTCATTATTAGAAGTAATGGTATAATAATATTGTATAACTGTGCTCACTATATTAGTTATGGAACACTTCATGCAAGTTTATTCCTTGATCCAGTGTTGTTATGTACATGTGGTACTTTCATAATTGTAAGCAAACTAATTTTAAATTTGATATCAAAATAATTATTGAAGGAAACACTGGTATATTTAGTTATTACCTGTGGGGAAAGGTTCAACTATTTCTAGCAGAATAAATCTGAGACATTGACTATCCTTTCCTTTATGCTTTTCAAAATATACAGTATTTCACTTTCTCCATTTTCTTCATTTTACACTTCAGAATCGACTCGAAATAGTATACATTCAATATCAGTTTTATATTCTTAGACATATTTATATAAGTCTGAGTAATAAATACAAGATTTCTGTAACTGGAGTAATGAGTTTTATTCTGACTATGTTGCAGCCAGTATTAACTGAGACACCTACTATCTCTAGTAGCACAAGACCATTTTCGGTAAGTATCTATGGAATTTCACTCCTATTTTCAGTATATAATCGTAAACAGTACAAATATATGAAGAGGTACGTTTTAAATAACAAGTAAATGCATGCCATTTTCGTCAAGTTCTTAGAATTCAGATTTAGAAAACAAAATATCGTCTCTTGAGAATTTCTTGAGAACATAACTTCCATAGTTTCAGCATTTAATGACGATTCAAGAAAGAAAGTTTATTCATTAAAATGTTATCTACTCCGACAGGAATCAGCTCAGGAGATGAAACAAGTTCCACCAGTGATAGTGCAGACACCCATAGAGTTCTCAAATTCTGTCTACAATGGTCAGGTGAGAAACCATTATAAATAATAATTTGCTTCATAACGTCTTGCACTCACAGAGCTCTAAGGTTCACAAGAAACATAGTTTATTGCGTAATTGTAACATTTATAGTTTGCTGATTATTTTTTAAAACAATTGTAGCAAACACATTTGCACTAGATTAAGGTATATTAACGCCAGTCCTAATACGCCGTATTAGCTGCTGCTTATAAAATAAACGTTACCAACTGTAGCCCCAATGAAAAATGAACACTGTTAATCCTAAATGAAATTTAAAGTTTTCCTTAGTTCATACAAGAAAAATGCGAAATTATTTGCTTCATAATTTTCTGGGAAGACTTGGGAGAAAGGTGAGGAACTGCTCGAGTGCGTGGACTCTTCCGAGCTATCCTTGGAGCGATGGCTTGGAATTACTTAAGCAGACGAATGAGCTTGAATTGAGTTTTCAAATAGCAAAAATCATAATATGAAGATTAAGTTGGAATTCAACTGGAGCAAACATTTGTTCACAGGAAGAGGAATTAGGGATTGGAATAATTTACAAAGGGAGATGTTTGATGAATGTGTATATTTGAAACAATTTCAGAAAGGACTAGGTAATCAATGATCAGTGGTGATTGATTGATTGATTGATTGATTGATTGATTGATTGATTGATTGATTGATTGATTGATTGATTGATTGATTGATTGATTGATTGATTGATTGATTGATTGATTGATTGATTGATTGATTGATTGATTGATTGATTGATTGATTGATTGATTGATTGATTGATTGATTGATTGATTGATTGATTGATTGACACAGGTATACTTGTAAGATGCACTCTCACAGAAAAGATCTCATAGTGCAATGAGAATGTATTTAGATATTAGCGTCATAATGGGGCATTCTTGGTTAAAAATAGATACAGATGGTACACAGTGTTATAAAATTGCGCCATCATTGCTCGTAGTATACATGGATAATTTACCGATAGTTATACATTGACGGAATTGGATTCAATTACTTGGAAATCATGTAAGCGCTTCGGCTGTTGATGCTGACAAGTTTGTCAAAAGCTTGCAATGTAATAATATATGCCATACTTCGAACAGAAATTCTGGGCGTATGTTATAAAAATAAGCATATTAAGGGCTTTCATTGCAGGTGGTTTAACGTCGCAATAACACATGGAAAATGTCCGGCGTTGCAAGGATGGGGGAGGATTGAAAAGGAAGCAGCAGTGGCCTTAATCAATGTACAACCCGAGTATTTTTCCTGCTGTGAAGATGGAAAACCTCGGTAAACTACCTTCAATGCTGCCAGCGGTGGGGTTCGAACTCACCATTTTAGCAAATGCAAGCTCACAGCAACATGATCCGAATCGCGCAGCCAAGTCGCTCTGTCATTTTGAGGACAAAAGTAATGTCGGTAGTGAATCATTTCAAGCAGTTCACTCGAGATGGCAATATGATCACAGAAATAATTATTCATTCGGCCTATGTGTTAAAATGAACGCAAACGCGGACTATCGCATGTTAAAAGGATGGAATTAGTTTAGACCAGATCATACATACAGCGCTCTCATTCTAAGTTTATTCTGCTAGGCACTGGTGAAAGCAAGATGCATTCGAAATACTTTGTTCATGTGTTCAGTCATGGAATAGTTGAGAGTGATTACTTGTACGAATCAACATAAATAACGATGGATGTTATCAAGACGAACATAAGCGACATTGGGACATAATTCTGAAATTTTCATCTTTCTTAGTAGAAATGTCTGAAATTTTGACTTCTCACTATATAGGCCTACTTGGAGAACAGTGTGTATAGAAAATTGTATTTCAATTGAACAATTAGTTTTTGAGATATAAAGTAGTTTGTGTTCATTAATCTTATGGCCCGTTATCAAATCCTTCCACATGCATTAGGATTTCAATTTGAAAACGTGCCTTTTGTATTACAGTATCCCAAACTACGTTGAACAAATTTACAAAGAGATATTTCAGATAATTTGAGTAATTTGGCTGTAATAATTGTTAATGTTATATATGACATCATTCTATTTTCATTTTGTAACTTTTTGAGGGATAACATTCTTGAATATTCATGGAAAATATCACCTGATTTTGATAAAATTTTGTTCATGTGGTAAATTTTTAATATACAACATTGCAGTTTTTATCTATCAACATGCTGCATTCAACACCTGTGATCAACCTGAAGTATTAAAATGCCCCCGATTTCAAAGTCTGCCCTTCTTGCTACACTTTCTTTGATCTTAGGCCATGTGGCTCGCCTTCCCTAACTGAAGCGAGATATTCTTTCATGGCTTCTGCGAACATAGCGAGGTGACAATTTACAGAGGAATCTGACGAACACTTTTCAACTCTTACCTCACATTTGAGTTCATGAGGAGTAGAGCTTCCAATACTGAACTCAAAAATACCATTCACTGCAACTACGTGCTATTTTCTTAGACAGAAACATTTATTTTGGGCATTTCTTACTAATAAGAGAATGTCAATTATATTTAAAATTGGCTAGTGAGTTGCAAGGCGAAGTGACTTGCGAAAAGTCATCTTGTACCACCTTCCAGAAAGTTCAAACAATGTTTTTCTGATAAAAAATTAAAACGTCGATGTTTGACGTATTTTTGCCATATCTTGGTCCTTATGTCCCTTAAGGCCAAGTTAGGGTTTGGAAAGTCATTTCAACGAGAAGCTTCAAAAGCCGTAAAGAAGTAGTTAGCGGAACGTAAAGCCTATAACATTATTCAACGAGGTGTTTAGAATGAGTTTACATGAGTTAATTAGGAAGCTGGTTAGGTACACGCCTACTATGCTCAAATTTTCTGGATCGAGTATCGGTGCAGTCGAACAGTGATTAATTGAGAGAGAACCTTATCAGTAGATTTTCTTTCAAGGTACGGAACTCATTTCAAGGACAGAATTTCGGCAACCCGACATCTCTTAATGTTAAGGTATTTTAAATACATTTGATGATGATTATGATGATAATGATTACTATTACTATTGTATCTGGAACTGATAGGCTGTTGAAGGTGCTAGTTTATTGTTATTATTTAAAATACATTGTGTGTGCTACTTGTTCATTGTCGTTATTTGCATGTGAGCTGTTGTAGCAATTATTATTATTTGAAAATGTAGTGTAACTGATGTTCTGTTGTTTATGCACTACTATCGTATTGTTATTATTTAAACATGAGCTATTATTAGTTATGATATGCTTGTCATTTAGTGTGAATGATGTATACTTATAGGACAATAAATACAAGAACTTCTGGTCCAGTACCTCAACGAGGAAACCGGAATTCCGTATTCTCACAACAGATATTCCTGTAACTGTGAGTATTTATTTATTTATTTATTTATTTATTTATTTATTTATTTATTTATTTATTTATTTATTTATTTATCATGCCTTTCTAAGTGATGAAGTTAGAGTTCTTGGCCCTCTCATAAACTTAGCCACTGCTGTGATACATCATTAAGAGCAAAGCTTAAAAGTACGCAATAATATATAGTAAATAATCTGCACAATAATACATTACACTTTTCTAACTCAGTCATTCACTCATCCAGTCATACAAAATAGTCAGCTGCATTCAGCAGGTAATCTCGGCAAGCAGTCTTAATTTTAAGTAATGAGGTGTTATCTCCGACACTGACAGGCAGGGAATTCCAAAGCCTGGAACCCGTCACAACAGAATAATTGTTATACATACAGAACCGGTGAACAGGAATAGATAGGGAGGAACCAGAGCGGTAATTACTGCTGTGAAAGGAGGTCAAGTACTTGAGCTGGGATGAAATGTATAGTGGTCTGCCTTCAGAGAGCAGTCGGTTATATCTGTATCAGCCACAACTAAGCACTCGATGAAGTTTCAACGTCTGCTACTTTGTTACGTCTACAAGAATAACGTCACAGTTGGCACCTAAAATTCTTTAAATTAGAAGATATGCCGTCGTTTATCAGGTTTTAGACTTGAAATATTATGATAATTTGGGGTGACACGTGTATCATAACTCAGCACTCGATGAAGTTTCAAAGTCTGCTACTTTGTTACGTCTGCAAGAATAACGTCACAGTTGTCGAGGATGGGAAGTACTAGTGATTGTATGAGCTTGACTCTCACATAACATGCCAAAATAATGCTGTTACTTTTGAGAGAATGAAGTATCGAAAATATCTTTTTACAAACACTTTTAATATGTTCAGTCAAATTTAAAGTTTCGTTCATTGTCACTCAAAGATTTCTCACAGTTTGGCTGAATGGAATAACTCTGCCATTCAGTATAACAGGAGGAATGATTTTTGAGAGCCAATAATGATTGCTCGAGTCTTCGAGGGGTTAAGGAGAGGGGATTTTTCAAGGAGTAAGTATTAAGTCACTGAAGGTCAGCGTTGATATCTGTTATGGGTTGAGGTAAATAAGAGGTCTTACAGTGACAGTATATTTGTAAGTCGTCCGCATAAATATGGTACCTACAATTCTTTAAATTAAAAGATATGTTGTTTGTGCACAGAATAAAGAGGAAAGGGCCTAAAACACTATGGGGTGTCTACCTTCTTGATTAGCCAGTGTGAGGTTTTATCAAGGGTTATAACCCTACTTCGTTGATGAAGTAGTAAGATTTCGTCTTGTTTAATAGAGCATGGAAATTTATACTGTTAAATTCGCTACTGAAATCAGGGAGAGTATGTCTAAGGAAACCATAGCAATACATAACTTCTAAGAGATTGTAAATAGTCGGTACGGTAATACTCGTACGTTTACCAGAGTATATTCTTGAATATGTTTTCTCATTCAACTTGAATAACCTAAATATAGCATCAATGCTGCCAATGAATTCTATTAGTTGATGCCATAGAGGGCTGTCTTAATTTTGGAAAAATATTTCATTCATGCCTTGTGTTCTCCAAAGTAGTTCGGTCGATATGTTCGAAAGGAATCCGATATTACGTATACAAACCACCGTCTCGTGTACAGAACATGTACACAGGTATAGCTGGATAAGGGCCTAAACGCTGCGATCAGACAAATGGACTGAAACCTTTTTCGATTAGAATAGCTTGTTGACTTTTTGCAGTGAGTTATTGCACTTGCCGGTTGTGATTCAAGGAGAGGAAGATACAAACTATTGTGCCATTACTAAGAGTATATCAGGTAACAGCATTCGTCCACCTGCATGCTCAACGGCAAACAACCGACCAAGTGGCTGCCTGGTTCGCGTCGCGTAGTTAACAGCTTGCATTCGGGAGATGTTGGCCTCGAAGCCCTCTGTTGGCAGCTCTGAAGATGGTTTTATGTGGTTTCCCATTTCCTCCACACCAAGGAAATGCTGGATCTGTTCCTTAATTAAGCCCTCAGCCACTTCCTTCCCACTCCAAGCCCTGGCCTATACCAACGTCGCCATCGTCGGTGCGACGTAAAGCAAACTGTAACCAAATAAAAAGTCAAACATTTCTCTCAGCCTGCAGAAGGACCACGTAGAAGTTGTGCGAGATCTGCCATATTCAATGTGTACCGTGAATGGCATCAAAGTGAGAAAAGAATCATCAATATTGTATTCACTATTACGTGTTTCTGAAGTGGTTGGTAGTGTGATGTGTTGAGTGAGTATGAAGAGGAATGCGTGGGGAGAAACACAAGTCCGCAGTCCTAGAGACAGATGAATATATCAAACGCCGGGAATCGAAACCGGAACTCTCTGAACCGAAGGCCTCAAAGCTGACCGTTCAGCCAAGGGATCGGAAGATAATAATAATAATAATAATAATAATAATAATAATAATAATAATAATAATAATAATAATAATAATAATAATAATAATAATAATCTTCATGAGGTGCCTCTTCTTCGGGAATGGGTTTAGAAACAGAGTTCTCGCATACTGAGTGGCCTCGGAACACATTCTATATCAAATGCATTGAGAAGTTGTGGTTCTTCATGGAGAAGTACATCCAACGTCAGCATAAACTATTTACTTTAATATCCAGTATTCGGGAGATAGTAGGTTCGAACCCCACTGTCGGCAGCCCTGAAAATGGTTTTCCGTGGTTTCCCATTTTCACACCAGGCAAATGCTGGGGCTGTACCTTAATTAAGGCCACGGCCGCTTCTTTCCCACTCCTAGCCCTTCCTTGTCCCATCGTCGCCATAAGACCTATCTGTGTCAGTGCCACGTAAAGCAACTAGCATCACTATTTACTTTAATACCGTAACTGAATTACGAATACACTAACTGAAATCCCAGGCATGTCACACTGGATCCATTGATTAATTTACCCATTTTAAACTATAATTAATAATATTAAAATTATTTTTCACCATTTTTGTGTGAGTGGTATCTTTCAGGTATTTTAAAATATTGGTGTTGAAATTTGCATTAATTGCAATGCTTGTGGAGAATCTTTTGGTTCTTTCTTTTTTAACGTTGAAAACATGTCTTAACAGACAAAATAGGAGTCTCCATATTACGAAATCCGTAAAAGTGAGCATTTTCCACAATTGTGCCGAAGGTTGAAGAGTTAAAGGGCCCGGAAAGGTTTCAAATTGCTAATCATGGGTAGCTCAATCATTTTTTTTTAAACGAATATCACTCCCGGCCTAAATACAGCTTCGGAAAATCAACTTCAAATTTCTCGTTTCTTTACTCGCTTCCTTTCTGATTCGAATCCAAGCCAAATTAACTTATTTACATAATTCTTTCTGTAAAGAGGGGCTGCCTGGCCGAGGCGGTAAAATTTAAGAAATGAGATTTCCACTTCCGGAGGGGCATATGGCCCTGAGGTTCACTCAGCCTGCACCAAAAATGAGTACCAGGTTAATTCCTGGGGGCAAAGGCGGCCGGGCGTAGAGCTAACCACTCTACCCCATCACGTGCCGAGGTTAACAATGGTGGAAGCCTTTACCTTCCACTCCTCCAAGAGCCTTCATGGCCTGTACGGAGGTGACTTTGCTTTGCTTTGCTTTCTGTAAAGTGTTCCTTGTTTCAATACCCCCAAGCGGGTTATTTTATTTTTGAAAAATGTCCACGCCAAATGTAGTTATAAGGGCTTAAGTGAAACTCTGAATTGACTCACATTCCTGCTAATCTAATCGACCGGATAACGATGATTAAGAATTTTTTAGGAACTTTTAGTATTTTTTGTATGTATGTATGTTTAGTCCTCAGCCCGTAGGCTGGTTGGGTCCTCAACAGTTCCGCCATCAGCTGTCATAGATGGCCTAGGCATCACTGAAGAGGCGTACTAGGGAAATGAGGAGTGAGGTAGTTTCCCGTTGCCAGAAGTTGCTATTACATATCAGTCTGCCAAACCCACTGAAATGCATGCACCAACTGACCCTATGAGCAATATTTTCACACCATTCATAGCAGGGACTGGCTGCATAGTATTTTTTAGGAATGAACAAGGAATATATTCTCATACTTTATTATATTGTTCCGGTCTAGGAAGCCAAGAATAACGGCCGAGAGGATTCGTCGTGCTGACCACACGACACCTCGTAATCTGCAGGCCTTCGGGCTGAGCAGCGGTCGCTTGGTAGGCCAAGGCCCTTCAAGGACTGTAATGCCAGGTTTTTTTATTATATTGTATTTACCTAAAATTCGTAACTCATATCCCTAGGATGTTTTCATCACTGAGTTGTTTGCCTGAAGGGTTAGAAAAGTGGATTAGTTTTACTCGGTTGCTCTTGACTTGAGCACGTGGTTTCATTCATACTAATTTATTATCCAATAAATATTCACGGACCGGCAACTGTATCCAGTAAATAGATTTTCATTGTACTTTACAGACTCCAGCGTCCGTCAGCAGCACATCGGTATTCATTGTAACACCGGAGCCTCCGACTACCACCAGCACTACGACTGAAGTATTCCGCTGGAAACCTACATCCGCTCCATCAACCGTAGAGGTAAGAAGCACTGAAGTATTATTTCAGAAGTAAGAAAGACTGCAGGCTGTATATGCACAGATCAAGTGGTCTAGGCTCCTTCCTTCCTGAATCTCCACCAATTAGTACAGCTCTAGAACACGTTGAATGTCCCATTATCTTCAACGTTCCGTCCCCAAATGTGGCAAGTGGCAGCGAAAGAGAAATATGATGTAATAGCAGGATCAAAACCATCAGGCAAGAATGAGGAGCCAGCTATACTAGTTATAAGCTGATTGAAGATAGATATCATACTTAAGTGAATAAATTGTATAATGTATCGTGACGAACTGCTAGGAATGGAAGTTAGTAATGCGTGTTCAGTCAGGTTAACAGTGGGAGAAAGGTGAACAACTTACATTGGTTTAGCTTCTTTCTCACAGCCTTGTAATATTTCCTTGGATGATGAAACTGTTGTTGAAGCCATTACCTTCACTTCAACTCGCGCTTATTGTAACTCATCACACCAGCAATTCAATTCTGCAAATGTAATTCCGTATGACTGCTGCTGGCGTGGTACAGAATGCAAATCTTCTGACGAGGGTGGGCAGCGTCTGCCGTGTATGGGGAACTACATGTTTGTGTAGGGAAGAATAGTGTTTCGTACGGTATTTGCAGTAGTTTTGGGGACAGCACAAACACCTAGTCCCATAGCCAAGGGAATTTACCGTTTAAGTTTAAATAACTCGACCCAGATGGAAATCGAAACTAGGGCTCCGAGAGTCGAAGGCCAAGACACTAACCACTCAGTCATGAAGCTGGAGGACGACTGAGTGACACACTTAGGGCCTGGAGGTTTAAGGAAGCTTTCTCTGTCGAGGATGTCGTCCAGCTGTCCATGTGTCACTGCAGTATCTGCAGGCCGTCTGGCTAAGTAGCAGTCATCTAAGCCGGCCAAGGACAGTAATGGGCTGTAGCACCATATTTCTCTTTAGGGAGATTTAAGTGACCGTTCGGCTTTCACAAATGTCCCCTAACACCAACGTCAACGGTCATGGAGCTCTGTTTAGGCTCACATAAATGTCCCTCAACCATAGGAGGAAGGGACGACATTTAGTGCGCCATGAGGCTGAAATTTGCGAATGGCGACGAACATTCGGCAAGAACTATGCTCATCTTTTTCAAATTAATATTCATGGCGAATGGAAACTTATTACGAGAAATTTCCTTTCTTGACAATGATGGAATTGTAGCGATAAGCTATGCAGAATGATAACATCTCCAGAGCAGTACAAATATTTCACATTAAATCGTATTTTAAACCTAACGAGGGATGAGATGATTGAGAAATTTCATAGCAATAGAAATAAATAAACGTGGATTGTAATTAGACAATTGTATCATTCTAGTAGTTGAAATGCAAATCAGCTGCATTACTTCACATCGTAATTTGTATCTGCCGTGAGAAAATTTACGACCTGTATGAGCTTCCCTAACAGCAAAGATTTCTTCTAATCTTCTCACATAATCACTTTCCTTTCTAATAAACAGCGCTCGATTCAGATTTTATCCGCGGGGTAATGGGGGTGGAACCGACAGCGTAAAAAAACAATTCAGATCTTACCAAGCAACAGAGACACTCTATGTAAAAGCGAACACAGAAAAATGCTGTAAATTAAAGAAATAATCATTTCATTCTGCAGTACTATTTTATCCTATACACTGTAAAACCTTAACATGGGCATTAGTTAAAAGAAACTTGCTTGCTTGTTCTTTAAAGGGGCCTAACATCGAAGGTCATTGGCCCAGTTAAAATAACTAGCATCGTATAATATATACAAAACATGGTGAATATGAATAGGAAAGTAACCTTCGGTTGCAATGCTTCTTACTTCCATACCTTTATATCGACTATCAGGAGACTATATCAACTCCGGCTCAGTAGTTTGTGCGGTGTAATATTAAAAGTAGAGGTGTGGTACGCAACCTTGTTGTTATCCATAGATGCACTTATATTATGACGATCACATAATGTTCAGGCTAGAAACGTTTGTACTGTTTTGAGTTTTCCTTCAATTCATCTGAAAGACTTGTCCAAAAGCAATTATTGCTCACTATATCAAGCAACCGTGGTCGATGACCTTAGATGTTAGGCCCTTTAAACAACAAGCATCATCATCATCATCATCACCATCCTCATCATCATATATCAAGCAACTATCGAGCAAATTCATCCAGTGGCTCGAATTCGATATGGTTCATTGTCAAACTTCTATAATGCAGAACGGTTTTCGGATAGAATTTACTCTTTCAGAGTACGGAGTGCATTATCTGAGAGGGTGTGTGCTGTCCACTGAGAAGCTAGAGCCAAACAGTACCTCATAAGTCTTTTCACTTTGGTTCACACGTTATGAACGGTGTTTGCAGTCAATCGTGGACCTCATTGACAGCGTGCCCGGGAAGGTTGCAAGTTCCTCATTGATGTAGATTGGCTATAAATCCAGTATAAATATAAACACACCATGTAGATATACAATGTTCCCTCACTTAAAGGATCAAAATATTCTCCACAACGTAGAAATACTTACCTGTAATTCAGTGTGGCATTCAGCACCATCATACCATATGCATAAAAGTTACCGTTGTGTGAGAAAGTGGATAGAATCAGGCTCGTCGGAGCCTGTATAGATGCAATGGTGATGCTTTCATAGAACCTAACTTGTCTAACCACCAGTCACTGTCTGCAATGGACACGAGAAGGTCATCGTAATGATTGTATGATATTGATCCTTTAAGATGAAACCTACGCGATGTCAACCAAGTATCTCTGGCTGAAACACGAATGCCACACATAGATCCACCTTTCTTGAGAATTTATTTCAAAAAGTGTGCATCGCCATTACTACAAACCAACAGACTCCCACATGAGGTCTAGACGTCGATAACATTGTAACCTGGGACATATGCTGTGAAAATGACCATCTTAGACTCAGCCCCATAGTTTGACTGAAATCTTTCATAACAGTTACTTGTTCGGTTACTTGATCTGTGATTTTATTTCTTACTACAAATATCTTCTGAGTAATATTAAATTATTTAACTGTTTACAGCTCATTCAGTGCCAGTAGTTCTTAACCTATGGAAAGTAAAATAATATACCAATTAAATCCTTCCTATAAACATACATACGATAGTTCTCTCATAGAACCAAGTTTCATACTTAATAAAGAACATAATGTATCATGAAACATGACCTTACAAGTCCAATCATATTTGATTTAATTACAAACCTGAATTTCTCTTCCTTTGAATATTAGGTTCAGAAAGGAACTGCTGATGTAACTACTACCACACAACCAACATTTGGGCTGCGAGGATTGATATCTCGAGTGTTGGTAAGTGCACTTGATATAAGTATTAATGTTATGGTATTAAATGTGTTCACTCTTTAAGATTAAAACAAGTATAGTAATTAGATGAATAGGTTAGAAAGCTAGAAACGTTTGCACTGTTTTGAGCTTTGCTTCAATTCATCTGAAAGACTTGTCCAAAAGCTATTATTGCTCGCTACTTCGAGCAGCCGTCGAGCAAATTAATCCAGTTATTAGAATTCGATATGTTTCATTGTAAAACTTCTATAATGCGAACTGCTTTCACATAGAATCGTCTCTTTCAGAGTACGGAGTTCATTATCTGAGATAGTTCGTGCTGTCCAGGGAGAATCCAGAGCTAGATAGTGCCTCATCAGTCTTTTCACTTTGGTTACACATAATGAATGGTGTTTGCAGTCAATCCCATTGACAGCATGCACGGAAAGTTTGCAACTTCCTCACTGGTGTATATTGGTTATAAATCCAGCTTAATTATAAACACACCATGCGTATACCGTTCCCTCACTTAAAGGATCACAATATTTTCCATAATGTATAAATACCTACCTGCAATTCAGTGTGGCATTCAGCTCCGTCAGACCATATACATAAAAGTTAATGTTGAGTGAGAAAGTGAATACGTTTTCTGGATCGAATCAGGCTCTTCGGAGCCTATATACCAGGTGTATGCATAAGTCGTTTCCGGTTTCATTAAGAGATGGCGCCAGAGAACAGTACGCAGTGTATGAATTTAACAATACGTCAGTTTGTTCGTCTGACATTACCTACCAACACACACAAGCTGAGTCCGCCAAACACTAGCGTCTGTGTTGTATCGTTCAGTGATCGTTTCGACGTTTGTGCCTAAAAAAGAACATTTGTGGCACCCATTGCTTTTCTTATTTAATCAAAAGTAAAAGGCTGTGGAAAGTCATTGCTTGCTGGTAGAAACACACGGCGAACACGCTCCATCGATTAGAACATGTGAGACATGGTTTCGACAATTTAAACGTGGTGATATCAATGTGAAAGACAGTGCGCGCTCTGGTAGATCACAAGAGCGGTATTGTGTATTATGAACTCTTGAAGCCCGGTGAAGCCGTTAATGCATAACGCTATCGCCAACAAATGATTCATTTAAATCACGCATTGATCGAAAGTCGACCGGAAAGGGCTAGAAGACATGGAAAAGTGATTTTGTTACACGACAATGCACCATTTCACACAGATGAACCAGTGAAAGACACCTTCAAATCGCTTCGATGGGACATCCTTCCTCACCCGCCGCAGCCGCCGTACTCCCCGACCTGGCGCCACCTCTTCGCATCAATAGGGCACGCGCTCGCAGAGCAGCACTTCAGCAATTTCGAGAAAGTTGGAAAATGGCTTGACGAATGGTTTGCCGAAAAAGACAAGCAGATTTTCTGTAATGGTATTCAAAACTTACCTGAAAGATGGGCGAAGTCTGTAGAAGCAGATGGCCAATATTTTGAATAAACAAAACTTAATTTCCCTTGAAAATTACGTGTTTTCTTAACCAGAAAAACTGGCAAAAACTAATGCATATACCTGGTAGATGCACTGGTGATTCCTTCATAGAACCTAACTTGACTAACTACAAGTCACTGTCTGCATTGGATACGACAAGGGCATCGCGATGGTCGTATGATATTGACTCTTTAAGTGGAATCCTACCCGATGTTAACCAAGTATCTCTGGCTGAAATACGAATGCCACACATAGACCCACATTTCTTGAGAATTCCTTTCAGAAAGGGTGCATCGCCGTTACTACAAACCAACAGAATCCCACATGAGGTCTAGACGTCGATAACATTGTAACATGGGACATATGCTGTGAAAATGACCATCTTAGACTCAGCCCCATAGTTGACTGAAATCTTACGTAATAGTTACTTGCTCGGTTAATTGATGTGTGATTTTATTTCTTACTACAAATATCTTCTGAGTAATATCAAATTATTTAACTGTTTACAGCTCATTCAGTGCCAGTAGTTCTTAACCTATGGAAAGTTAAATAATATACCAATTAAATCCTTCCTATAAACATACATACGATAGTTCTCTCATAGAACCAAGTTTCATACTTAATAAAGAATACAGTGTGTCATGAAACATGACCTTAGAAGTCCACTCATATTTGATTTACTTACAAACTTGAATTTCTCTTTCTTTGAATATTAGGTTCAGAATGTAACTGCTGATGTAACCACAGCCAAAAATACTGCAAGTACTCCTCTCATAAGTGTGACAACAGCTGCCCCTGCTACTTCTGTAACTCCTACAGTGAATGTGGCAACTAATGCAGTTACTAGGGCATCAACAACAACACCAACAACAGCATCGTCAACAACCACAACAAGGAAAGCAACAACAAAAGTAGAAACTACCACACAACCAACGCTTGGGCTGCGAGGATTTATATCTCGAGTGTTGGTAAGTGCACTTGATATAAGTATGGAATGAACTGCTCTCACTCTTATAGAGTAAAACCAGTATAGTAATCAGTTGAATGCCTTAAGCACAGAGTTCATAATTATGGATTACAGCGAACTACTAGGAAATGGTAATAATATGGTGAAGGTCTTAAATGTAAGAAAATAAGACGTGTCATTATGAGACTTTTAATTAATAATGTACATTAAATTTGATGTCGTACGTTTAAGAAATCCCCAGCAATATTCCTGCAGATTCTGAATTCTTGTTTGCAAGGAAGAATAAATGAATAACAGAAACTTAAGTAAGGCTTGAAACCAGATGTTCCTAATTTGTATTTTGAAATGGATATAAGAACTAGGCCTATAGCAATGAAACATAACAATGCATAAGATGAAGGAAAGAATATAAGACTGAAACCTTCAGTGTTGTATCTGTGGTTGGGTCTTTCATCGTTGATTGGAACCTAATATTGAGAATAGGCTTCACAGTTAAGTTGTGAGTACAACTGTGGGCTATTGACTTGTCAGAAAGCTATCTGATACAGTTGATATTTGATAACGAGTGCGAAGTATCAAAGGAAATAACAATTATAGGCGTCCCAGTCCCTTAAAGCAATGTCAGTGAAATGAAGTGAAAAGTTAGGCAAATTTAATGTTCCACCAGGCAAATGAATCTGAATACAACAACAATTTCAGATTTTCTTACAATTTCCTTGATATCTCTATTGATTCCTGCTAAATATTTAAAAAAATATATAATACATTCCTTCGAATGATATCAGTATTGATAGACGCTTGCTAATTCGTGATTATATATATCCCACAGTATTCCTGGTGTACAACAGCACTATTTGTATCTTACTATTACTGGAAGCTGTTAATATATACATTGTGTTTGTATTAATCGAGGTATTTTCTCCCGGGCATGACTTCTAACCGTTGTAAACCCAGAAACAGATACTAATAAGTGAAATACATTCCAAAATAGTGATATTTTTCTTGATATATATGCCATGAAGAGGAGTACCTACTACGACCCTAAGTGTGCATGGTGGGCCAGTGTTATGCAATGAAAACACGTTCAGGTACTTCCGTGTGCACATGTGGACACAGGTCAGCACAGGGTGTTCCCAAACAGAGCAGCAAACCTCTGCTTAATCCTGCGTGGTATGGAGCCAATACGGCCCCGAAATACCTCCTGCGGAATTTCGACCCATGCCTACTGTACCACGATGGACAGTTCTTTCACACTTCAGAGTGGCTGAAGGGAGTTGTACAGGCATCTACCCAGCCTGTCCCACATGCGTTCCGTAGTGATTGGGTCCAGGACCTGTTGGACCACTGTAAAAGCGTAATGTTTTGGAGAGGTTCCCTGGATATGCCTGCAGTGTGAGGTCGGACATTATCCTTCTGAAACGTCTCATTTTCAACGGTCGTCATCAGAGGGACAGCCACTGGATTGACAACCCTGTCCACATACTGTCGAGCAGTCTTTGTGCCTACAACAATCATTAGTGGTGATTTCTCATGAAAGCCAATAGCTCCTGAGACTGCAACGCCTGGATATGGCCCCGTGTGACTCTCGGCAATAAGATCAGCGCTGATCCTCTTCATGAAAAGCCATCGGACACGACTGCAACGGCCGGGCTGAGTGGCTCAGACGGTTAAGGCGCTGGCCTTCTAAACCCAACTTGGCAGGTTCGATCCTGGCTCAGTCCGGTGGTATTTGAAGGTGCTCAAATACGACAGCCCCGTGTCGGTAGACTTACTGGCACGTAAAAGAACTCCTGCGGGACTAAATTCCGGCACCTCGGCATCTCCGAAGACCTTAAAAAGTAGTTAGTGGGACGTAAAACAAATAACATTATTATTACGACTGCAACGATCACTGCAGCCAAGACAAAAGCGCGATTCATCACTAAAGAAAACACTATACCATTCTTCGGCCCAGCAATGCTATTCTGGACACTAGGATAGCCTCACGCGTCGGTGTTGTGGGGTCAGTGGAACATTTACCACAGGGATACAGGCTCATAACCCGGCTGCGTGCAAACGATTACCAATTGTTTGTCGAGTAGCATGTGGCCCCGTAATTGCTCCAATTTCCGCTGCTGTTCCTCGGGGGGTTTCCCGGAATATCCGAATGATTCGTCGAACCTTCCGCACTGTTGTCCATCGGGTTGGTCTTCACTCAGGTCTTCGAGCTTGTGACCTTGAGACATAATAGAATGACAGGTTCGTGGAGATTTCCACATTGATTGTAGCTGTGGTATCTGCTAGGTAGGCGAATTGAAGCTACTATTTTTTTCCAGACTCAAAGAACATGTTCGTCATACAAAGACCCAAGGCATTGAAATTTCAGCTGTAGCTAACCATTCGTGCAAAGCAAGTCACGAACTTTAATTCGATAAAACTAATATTTTTAGCATCCAGTCCCCGGAATCACGAAAAATAAATCCGAGAAACTTTTGAAATCAAGAAACATACGCACAAGATGAATTCACAGGAAGGTTACAGAATCAGCAATTATTCTTGGATACCTACTGTAAGCTAATTGCCAATAGGTCTGTGCTGGTGAGATCGTGAAAATACTGGACGAATCCCCAACCCTTCCCCAGCACCTGAAATCATGAGCTGACCATCGAGCGAGAGGTATGTTCCAAATGTTTCAAAGATGACCGCCGGGACTTGTGGCGACCGGGGGAGGGGGATGGAACAGGGTGGAGGGAGACGATATAAGGAGAAGCACAGTGATCATCTTCGTAGTTGATTGGCGTTGCCTGGATAGACTGATTACAGTTTATTCTTTGATATGAATATGTCAAGGGGCTGGGGGTCATCGGAAAATTTGCGTGACGTGACGTGACGTGACGTGACGTGACGTGACGTGACGTGACGTGACGTGACGGGACAAAATGTTTATCGGAAGTGACGTCACAAAATATTTTACCTAGCAACAGTGACCTTGAGAGGTGTATAAATAGAGTGTGATGAAATAGAAGGACCTATTTTAAGATACGGCCAACTAGATCCCGGCTGCATCAAGTCGGCCATGGTAGTACTAACATTGAGATCAATGGCCTCCCTCGTATGGTACACACTGTAGAATTAATATGTAAATCCACAGCCTGTTGTTTTCAAAGAGGAGCGTTAGTTACAGATGGTCGATGTGATCTTGCAGGCTGTGATGTGAAGTACTGACTGAGAGAAGCGCCATACTCTACAGAACTGATCCGCGGTAGTTTCATAGACCCTGAGTCCGTTGCTCCCTTTCGATGCACTGAATCCTACACTTGTCGACTCCACATTCCATAGAGGTCTCTGAAAAACTATTCGTTAGATACAAATAAATAATCCGTTTGAGTTCCAATTATTGAAAGACATATTTACGATCATTTGATTTTCCCAAAGGAAACTTGACACCATTTAATTAATTTCCACCGAGCTCGATAGCTGCAGTCGCTTAAGTGCGGCCAGTATCCAGTATTCGGGAGATAGTAGGTTCGAACCCCACTGTCGGCAGCCCTGAAAATGGTTTTTCGTGGTTTCCCATTTTCACACCAGGCAAATGCTGGGGCTGTACCTTAATTAAGGCCACTGCCGCTTCCTTCCCACTCCTAGCCCTTCCCTGTCCCATCGTCGCCATAAGACCTATCTGTGTCGGTGCGACGTAAAGCAACTAGCAAAAAAAAATTAATTTCCTTACAGTTGGCTTTACGTCGCACCGACACAGATAGTTTTTGTGGCGACGATCGGACAGGGAAGGGCTGTAGAGTAGAAAGGAACCGAATGTTGCCTTAATTAAGGTACAGTCCCAGCATTTTCCTGGTGTGAAATTGGTAAACCACGGAAAACCATCTTCAGGGCTGCCGAAAGTGGGGTTCGGAGACTGATTACCTCGGATCGAGTGGGGTATATCAATCACCTTGATATATATTCGAAACTTCAGCAACATGCAAAGAACATGCTACAACTCTGATAAAGAACATAACAGTATAACAATAATAATAATAATAATAATAATAATAATAATAATAATAATAATAATAATAATAATAATAATAATAATAGTAAGGGTGTGTGGCCTCTGGGGAGGCCTGATGCAGGTCTTTCATTTTGACGCCATATAGGCGACCTGCGCGTCCGTGAGAATGGGGCCCTACCTATGATGAATTCTAATGCTGAAGACGGCGCACACACCCAGCCCCCGAGCCATTGGAATTAACCAACTAAGGTTAAAATCCTCGACCCGGCCGGGAATCGAACCCAGGACCCTCTGGACCAAAGACCAGGACGCTAACCATTTAGCCATGGAGCCGGACAACATAACAGTAAAAGAAAGCTGTATTAATATAAATCATAACTCTTGGCTCAGTGATATTTAATCATTTCCACTGAACTTAACCTGGGTACTGAGTGGGATAAAGTGATCAGCTGAAAATGTGGCATCCATTGTACTTGGGAATTAAAATGTAATCGCTTCTTTTAAATCCTTGCTCGTACCCTAGGCTATAAGCCTTCCTGGAAGTGGTAATCTTGCTCTTAAATTAAATTAACTGGTGGGGAAATTGAACACACATCCTTCCAGGCGAACATAGCATTCCTTATGTTACTAGGCTAGATGTCTCATTACATATAGTACATTTATATTCAAACATTTTCCTTAAGTTAGTGATAATTGCTGTAGTTATAATGAATTTTAAAGTATAACTGAGATATTTGACCTGTTTGCCAGAGAGGAAATATAACTGTGTGTGGAAAAAAACCATTGTCATAGAAACATCACTTAATAATAAGAGAAAAGTAAACCCCACAGTTCTAATTGTTGCACTAGCTTGTTATTTCTGGTCGTCAGAGGTAAACTACAGTAACTGCCAAAAACGACGATTTTGAAGTTTTTTATCGTATATGACTTGTTTTGGTCGTGCCTTCTCATGGGCACACTATTATATGTTTCGGAGGAATTAAGTTAAGCCATTTGATACTGCCGTGTGTGCAAGGAGAAAACAGTGATAAACGATGGTAAATGATCATAGAACAGTTGTGCCGTCCGCCGCACTCCTTATCGTATTGGCTCTTACCATGGTCAGAACTGTCGATTCGACCTGCCTTAAAGGTGCGCCTCAGCAGCTTCTTTCTGCTCTCTTGTAAAGTTAGTGAAATGTCACTTACATTAGTTTACTTCTGACGTCGAAATTTATGTTAATGTGTAAGAACGCATTGATCAAGTCTCTAGAAAACTTGAAACAAGTCCTCAAGTAGAGAGTTCTGAGTTATACTTAAGTATACGCGGTAGTTAATAATCAGTTATCTAGGTAATACAGAAGAGGGAACAATAGAATTAATTGTGTTCGTGTAATATGCATTGGATTATTCTCCCAGTAAATAATGTTAATAATGTTATGTTAATCTCATTTATAAAAGAAATAATTTTCTTGCAGGGCAACATACCTACTTCACAAATTACAAGCTCAACTTCAGAAGCAACTCCAGTGACTACTGCTTCAGTTTCTACAGCCAAACCTACAACTATTGCTCCTCAACCTACACCAACATCAAATGCTGCAACCACTTCCAAGCGCGATATCGGTACATTAAGTAATCCTGGAGCTGGAATAAGTACTACAGTGAAGCCAGTAGTTACCACAATACAATCAACCACATCAAAACCTCCCAGTACTTCCATCAAGCCATCCTCTACTTCTTTGAAGCCATTAACTAGCACTACCACTACCACCACCACGAAACCTACTCACACTACAACAGTAAAACCAGCTCCTTCGCCTACTACAACTAAGACTCCAACCACTTCCACTACTACAACTAAGAAACCAACCACTCCCCCTACTACAACTAAGAAACCAACCACCCCTACGAAGAAACCAGTGACTACAACCAAAAAGCCTGTTGTTACTACCACTACTAAAAGACCTATTTCTACCGCTACTACATCAACTACCACAAAGAAACCTGCTTCTACTACTACAACCAAGAAACCTGTTCCTAATACTACCACTAAGAGCCCTACTACAACCATCACCACAACAACTAAAAAACTCCCCACTACCACTTCTACTACCACAAAGAGACCAACCACTACGATCACAACAACAACGACGACAACAACCAGGAAAACTCCCACGACTGTTACTACTACCACGAAAAGACCCTCCACTACCACTTCCCCGAAACCCCCCACTACTTCCATTACATCTCCCTCTCTTGTCTCAACTACTACAGCAAGAAGCACCACTCCTATAACTACTACTGTGATTCCTGCTGCTACATCACCGAAAACTGCATCCACCCTGAGCAAGGGATTCCCCGCTAACAGCTTCGGAGACTTTGCATTTTTAAATAGTCTTGTAAGTATCAGGTTTCATTATAGATTCAGACTTTCTCTTGAGTTCCAAATGAAATAGGTAAAAAAATAGTTTTGGGGGCAATTATGAAATTTAATTTCACTCAATATAAAATTATAATTGACTGTTACACTATACTATAATGTCACAACTATACCCATCTTAATTTTCTTATTTCGGCCACGTCTATTAAATATACAAATTAAGTGAAATTTCTCCATATTTTCCGTCATACTATTTTCTCATATATTCCACACTAGAACATTTATTTTCAGTATCAGCTCAAAAAACAAAGAATTGATTTATCACTCACTCATGTTGTATATATTACCGTAAAAGTTCAAATCTGAGCATGAACAAGAAATAATACAAATATTGTGTAGTATATTTCATACCGGGGAGGTGGCGAGTAGGGAATTGTTCGACTACCACATCCACCGACGTAAGTTATAATTTATAATAAGTAACAGTATCTTTCAATGCAGAAAATATAACATATGAGTTCCACCCAACACCATACTCATAATATTATTCTTGTACTAAACATAACAATGAGAACGTAATGCGTTATTATACGACTTATTTCCAAATATGTGATAAATTACCTCAAATAAATATTTAAAATGTATTTTCTCTCTCTCAAATCTGAGAGAAAGTAATGAAGTAATATATACGTAACGTCCTCCTCTTCTCTTTCTCCACTCCTCCAAACTTTAAATAACAGTGAAAATTTGTTCTTGCCGTTAAATATAAAGGTACTGTAGATAAAACTCATGCATACGAAATCATACGAATCAAAATCAGAAGAGTCAAAAGAAACATTGAACCAAATTATCCCCCAGAATTCTTTATCAGTTCTACTAATTCACGATTTTTACCAGTAAATATTTGCAAAATATTTATACATTTTTAATTTCATTTGCATAGTAGTGGTATAATAAGTGTTACAATCAGATAGGTATGGTATGGGATTTGAGTGAACAGACATCTTAAAAATACCGTAAAATATCCTACATTTTGACTGTGTGTGTCTGGAAAAAACCAAACCCCATGGTACTACATCCCTTGAAGGGCCTTGGCCTACAAAGTGACCGCTGCTCAGCCCGAAGGCCTGCAGATTACGAGGTATCGTGTGGTCAGCAAGACGAATCCTCTCGGCCGTTATTCTTGGCTTTCTAGACCGGGGCCGCTATCTCACTGTCAGATAGCTCCTCAATTCTAATCACGTAGGCTGAGTGAACCTCGAACCAGCCCTCAGGTCCAGGTAAAAATCCCTGACCTGGCCGGGAATCGAACCCGGGGCCTCGGTAAGAGGCAGGCCCCTACACCACGGGTGCCCTTTATTCCTTGTTTAGTCTTCTAACGCAGAAATTTCATCTATTTTATTATTTTATTCGTCTATATGTGGTACCAAGTATATTAAATAATAAGCACCTCGTCAAATTTCGATTATAATTCTAAGTATCAGAGAATTCGTCACTAAACGGTAAATCATTGGAAACTGTCTGGTTCATTTAGATTTTACAGAAATACCGTTTTAGCCGGAACAGTAACGGAATGTTCCCATTTTGCTCCGCGCACGGTGCAAATAGTAATCCGTACACCAAATGTTCAGATTTTTAAAATGACTGCATGATGACTATTATCTGTTATGAACTGATAAGTGCATCAATGAAAATGAAAATCCACAGCCTGTTTTCAGTAATTCCACCGGGTCAGGAATGGAATGAATTAAGCACCCATCTAGCGGCGAGGATAGGAATTGTGCTGGCTGCCGAAGTCGGTCGCACTCCTCTAGGGCAATGATTAATGACTGACAGTAGAAATGATATTGGAGAGTGTTGCTGGAATGAAAGATGAGGGGGAAAACCGCAGTACCCGTTCGCTTTGTCCAGCACAAATCTCACATGGAGTGACCGGGATTTGAACCACGGAACGCAGCTGTGAGTGGCCGGCGCGCTGCCGCCTGAGCCATGGAGGCTCACGTAAATGCATCACTAGTCTGCAATGTTTTGTTTGAAATTGTCGTAAGTACTGTATATTTCCATCAAATGCATTCACCGAGAGGGATTTCTCTATTATGACCTAGTTCAATTTTAAATTTTACTTTGTTTCATTTAGAATGGTAAAAATGACACTGCTCTTGATATACGTAGTACAGTCATTAAGTTCTGAGATTTGACGCCTGGAGGATAGGCACCCACACGGCTCTGTTTGTTGCGCACAATGCCGCATTACACGGCGTACACCTACATAGAACCACATCCACCCTCAAAATAGTCGCCGTTGGCCGTTATGCACGATTGCCAACGTTGGTATAGCTGCTGGAAGCACCGCTGAAAGGAAACGCCATGTTTCGCCTCCAGTTATTATCCGGTTGAGAAACGTCGGATCATCGTCAGCACTACTGATGAGGCCACCACAAATCGTCATGCGATCATCACGTTGGTCTTGCGACAGGATTCGTGGCATACTGTGCTGGGTAACAGGAGACATGTTGAGATCATCCGTCAACATTTTTTTTGGGCAAGTACCATGGCTGACATATATTGTTGTTGCGAGATCGTCTACCGATTGGGAGAGGTTAGCACGCACCAACGTTGCAGCTTCTTGGATCATGCGTTCTGTTTGAACTGTTTGAGGGCGATCAGTACGCACATCATCTTCCAAACTGTCCCGACCTTGCACAAAACGTCGGTGCCACCTAAACACAACACAGCGACTCAGTGCGTCCTCACCGTAAACCTGCTGCATGTTTTCAAACGTTTCGGCAGAGGTTTTGCCTAATTTCTGGCAGGACTGGATGGTTGCCCATTGCTCAAACGGTGATATGTCAAGTTCCGACTGGCGCATTCAAATCACCGTCACAACAATGACCGTACGTCTGTTTCCATTGCATGCACTCAATTGTCTCTTTGCAGGGACGAGAGATTAACTGACATGGTACCATACCACGGCACCACCTATGCGCTATAGTGCACCACAGCGCCATCATGGGGTCAGTCTCAGAACTCATTGACTGTACTACGTAGACTAAGTCAATTGTATTACAACCAGTGGTGTATATGGTCCGACAACGGTGTGTTTCGTGATTGTTTCTAAGGGTAAGTAGGAAACGAAGAAATACTGAATGCTCTTTGTGTTTCGTAAGTTTATAGCGAGCCCAACACACGCATTTGTCTACCACTATGAGATTGTGAATTTACGATCCAAGACATGTAGGCCTACAAACTGTTTACTTTCAGAATGTGAAGACAGTGAGCATATTTATTGCGTGTTCTTGGTACGAGAATCAGTTGCGAGTACTGCGTTGTAGCAGTCCATCATTATAATCTGGAGTGAACATACAGTACAATAGATTTTATATATACGTTCAATTTGATTTGTTTGTGTTATTTTCCATTTGATTCACATTTACAATATACATGTCTTCAAGGCAAGACATCAGTTGTTATTCCAGTTACAACTGAGAGTGAGATATATAAAATCCTGTTTCTTTTGTTGGTATAATTATAGTATACACAAAACAATAACAATAAAGATAGATTTGCATGTATAGGCCTAGGCTTATAAGTAAATTTTTAAATTCTCCTAAAGCCTATATAACTTTTTCAAAGCAATTTTGCCATGTTTATACATTTATTTGTGTGTCACAAACCCAAAGAGGAATAGTATAAATATTGTTTCAATTCTGCAATATGTTATTTAAATAAATCACAATTGTCATCCGAAACAAAAATTATCTACTCAAACATAAAGTTTTGTCTGTCATCCAGATCTCAGCGTGAGAATATTTGTATAATCCTGTGTAAGTTTGGAGAGGTTGCGAAATCTAGTATTTCTCAAACATGCTCATCTTGACTGTTTCCTTCATATGGGAAAGATTCGTCATCATCCTGAGCGGGAATTTCATGCACATTACTCACCAGTTCTGTTGGTCATGATGCCTCAAGTCTTATACGACGCAGCAACAAAAACAACGAAATGAGTGAAGAGATTTCTTCCAACTCTTAATAGCTCTAAACTCTTCGTGCTAATTTCCTCAATTTCTGTAAAATCCAGTTCGATATATTTGTCAGACTAATGCGACTTTTTAAAATATTCAAGTGATATTATTATAGTCCGTTCAATAACAATTAATTGTTCTTAATATATGTCGGAATTTCGTTCCGAAGAGCGTCTCCGTAACGTTTTATAAATCTCCCGACATGGTCTTTGGCATTTAAACACTCTTCAGTGCCAGCTGACGGCCCTGAAATCCCATAAGATTCTCGTTCTACTGTAGTACCCGAAACCAATGCAAACTCAAATATTTATACCGTAACTTAGAAGAAACATGGCGTCCGAAGTAGCCCAGCTGCTGGTATTGGCTAGAAAGAAATTAGTACGTACATATTGTACCAATGATGGTAATTTAAGGTGGTAAATGAAACAGAGAAAATCACTGTTGAATGTATTAAAAAATCTTCCCCAACAACACATATTTTCTACTAGAATAAATGGAGCATCCGGGAGATAGTAGGTTCGAATCCCACTATCGGCAGCCCTGAAGATGGTTTTCCGTGGTTTCCCATTTTCACACCAGGCAAATGCTGGGGCTGTACCTTAATTAAGGCCACGGCCGCTTCCTTCCAACTCCTAGGCCTTTCCTATCCCATCGTCGCCATAAGACCTATCTGTGTCGGTGCGACGTAAAGCCCCTAGCAAAAAAAGAATAAATGGACAGCCCCACAGTAAAAGATTTTTTTTTTGCTAGGGGCTTTATGTCGCACCGACACAGATAGGTCTTATGGCGACGATGGGATAGGAAAGGACAAGGAGTTGGAAGGAAGCGGCCGTGGCCTTAATTAAGGTACAGCCCCAGCATTTGCCTGGTGTGAAAATGGGAAACCACGGAAAACCATTTTCAGGGCTGCCGATAGTGGGATTCGAACCTACTATCTCCCGGATGCAAGCTCACAGCCGCGCGCCTCTACGCGCACGGCCAACTCGCCCGGTCACAGTAAAAGAGATCAACAAGCTGATTATTAAGAAATTTCACTTCGTCAAATAACAACGTTCCCTCTTAAATTCCACATCACTAGATAGATGACAATACGTGATGAAACTGTTAAACTGACATTCGTAACACCATTTTGAATGTTCAAAAATAAATTAAGGTGTGAATTTCCTCAATTTGTTCACTCTCGTGAGAACTATGAAACACAACTTGTTGTCTTAGTTCCCAAGTGGTGAACAATTTCCAATGTTCAGCACCCAATGGAAGGAGAGTACACCCGAGATGATGATGCTGACTCAATTAACGACCCTGGCGATGTTGAGCCTTCCTTTCTGGAAACTCTTAAAACATACTATGTTGATACATGGCATAGCTGCACCTCACACAACGATGGTACATTTAGTAACGACACTAAAGATACAGTATAATACTAGTTTTCCCATTGAGAAACATGAATGCACAAATTCTATTAACTCTGACTATTGACGTCTTAACCTACTGGACGAGCTTCATTTTGATGTAGTCTGATTGATGGCCGATAACTACAGCATGAATTGGAAGATGTAAAAAAAAGCAAAGCAAAGTCATCTCCGTACAGGCCATGAAGGCCCTTGGAGGGGTGGAAGGTAAAGGCCTCCACCATCCGTAACCTCGGCACTTGATGGGGTAGAGTGGTTAGCTCTACGCCCGGCCGCCTTTGCCCCCAGGAATTAACCTGGTACTCATTTCTGGTGTAGGATGAGTGAACCTCATGGCCATTTGCACCTCCCGAAGTGGAAATCTCGTTTCTTAAATTTTACGACTTCCTGACGGAGATTCGAACCCATGTCCTTCCGGGCGAGCCGAGCACGCCTTTACCGCCTCGACCAGGCAGCCCCTAATTGGAAGATGTAGGTGCTCTAAACACCTGCAGTACGGTACAACCCCAGCTAATCCCTCCAAAACACGATTTCTTCTGCGTAACAGTGTACATTATGAATGACTAGCTGTAGTACCCGTCGTTGGCGGGGTAATCATATCTTAACATCCCAGCTACTATCCGACAATATTCAGGCATGCTGCTTTACTCGGGACGCGACAGTAATTCCATTTATCAGAGATGAGTGGCAGAAGTAAATTAATGAATTCTATTATCATAGTCGGTGCGGTAAAACTGTATTAGACATAAATGATCGGAAATTTCATTCTCTATAACTTTCGTTCTGTAGTACTTCTTGATAGGACTAATAACATAGGTATTTAAAAATTAAATTTTCGGCACCTTCCCCTAGACTATGATTTCGTCCAGCGTGAATAACATTATTTAGAGCCTACACTGTAGTGCCCTATCCCTAAATTTACATGCCGATTTTCATTCAGTTCAGTTCACCCATTTTCTCGTGTTTCGGCGTTGATATGGACTTAGCAATAAAAATTGAAATTCATGGATATCTCTGTTATGATAGCCAGTACGGTAAAAAGGTATAAGGCATAAATGATCATAAATGTAATTATGTATAACTTTAGTTATGTAGTATTTATCTATAGGACCAATAATAACATAGATATTTGAGAATTAAATTTTAGGCCTTCCCCATAACTATCATTTAACTCAGCGCGAATAACATTATTTATAGCCTATATTGTAGAGCCTCATTACCCGACCTTACATACCGACTTTGATTGCAAGGTGATAGTTTTGTGACCTAAACCGCGCAGCCACTTGTTCAGTATTATTATTATTATTATTATTATTATTATTATTATTATTATTATTATTATTATTATTATTATTATTTGTCGTTTACCCTTTATAGGATAGTGGTTAATTAATTAACCACCTCGGATAAGGTCGAATGTATATTGTATTTAGCTACAAAACTCAATCTTATCATTATCAGTGTTCAGCTAGAACGCTTTGTCGTCCCAACATTAACCACAACCTTAGTTTTCAGTACGGCCATCAGAGAGAAGTGCCCGCGTTTGTTTGTGGTCAAAATTTTAACCACTATGCATTTCCGATAGCTAATAGCAGCACACGAAGTTTATTCAGCCGGTAAGTTAATATTTCTGTTATTTATTTGCATAATACTATGTTATATCAGTGAGTTATTAGTAAAAGTAATAGTTTTTGCTATGACTGTAATTGATTGTGAAACTTGTAGCCATATATGTGATTATACTTTAGGCTTTTTTACCAGCTGTCCAATATAACCTCACTTTTTCATTTTGCAGGTCTTGCTTTTATTGCTAAATTATTGGTTCTTCTCCAGTTTCCTGTGGTTTTACTGTGATATTAGGTGAGTACAAAGTGTGTTTTGTATACTAAGATTGAAATATTGATAAGAATGTATTGTGCTTAGATGATATGGAGACAATAATATGAAAGCAGTAATTTGAAAACTCTTGTAAACGTATTACAGCTTGTTCAGGTGCTCTTTGAAATAGTATTGAAAGTCCACAGTGCAAAATTAAGTCTTGGATGAAGAGAGAGATAATGCTGGTGCATGATTATTGTATCTTTTATTTTGATAAATCAGTTTTTCTTATATTTTTTCTTATATTTACTGTCGCAGAAGCATGCCACGTCTACGAACATCTGAAATTGAGGAACTGTGGGATACACTAGGAACAGATTCAGAAGCCGGTGGTGATTCTGATGCTGAGGATGCCTTAGTCATACCAGTAGCAGTTACTAGTACGAGCAGTGGCGAAGCACTGGCATGTACCATCAGTGCACAGTTGTTGGAAGAGGATTCGAATGGGAGCATGTATGATCCAGCTGACCCGGACCCCCAAGCAGATAAGAGCCAGCAATCTATAGTTTCAACATCCGATTCATATTCTGATACTGAACCAGACTCAGACTTCTTGAGTCTAACTCGGCAGCCTCCACAGTATAGCTTTACTAATAGAGCAAAAGAGCCCAATAGTTTTCAAAACTTTGTAATCTATCGCCTATTTGGACCCAATGTACTGTGAATTTAGCTTCTCCACTTGAGATATTTATGATTTTCTTCTCTGAATGTATATTCAAAACCATTGTTGATGAGTCCAATAAAACAAATTCAATAAATGAATATAATTTATGGATGTGGTTAATTTACTGACCACAAAATATACATGTCCCTAATAGGATTGTGGTTAAAATTTTGCCAAACAATTTTAGTAGTGATTACCATAAGAGGATTTAGCTGCTATTGATTAAAGGTTTGTTGGTTCTAGTATTTACTTTAGAAGGTGAGTATGTTACTTTTTGGCCATTATGAACAAAAAAATGTTTTGCCCTATAAAGGGTTAAGCCTACTGAGGGCCACGGGGCTCGTATCTACTCTTCGGTAAAGTTGATGATTTCTTCTTCTTCCAATACTCTTTCATTTGCTGACTATGAACCAGCTTTCTCTCTTCTGTCCCCTTAGTTCCTGTACTCTTCTTACTTGTAAGGGACATTGGGAAAACTCTCTGTCGGATGGCTTGACGGAACAGTAGTCGGTCATGAGTTTGTCCCAGTGGGATGTCTAGTTGTTCCATAGCCGACTTAACTGACGTGATTCATTTGTTCTTAGAAGTCTTGCCTCTTCCTGTTACTGTAAATATCCTGTTGATGAATCTTTCGGAATCCAAGTGTCTATAAAAGGTCAGGCGCCTTTTCCTTCTTCTTATTCTTCTTCTTATTATTATTATTATTATTATTATTATTATTATTATTATTATTATTATTATTATTATTGTAAGTTATAAAAAGATGTTACAGGAATGTGTAGGATCCGATAGATTCTTCATACAGAATATAATAGTTGTAATCATAATGAGAGCTTAAATGAATCCAAGTAACTCATGCAAGTGAACTGTAAAATAACAACGTTAAAGAAAATAGGAAGTATATTTGTTTTTTTGTTTTCGTTATTTTGCGTTTGTTAATTTTATGACAGAAATACTGTCACTCGTTACATTATTAAGCAGATCTTAAAAATGTGATTTCTATACTTTAATTCGTTCGATTTTAATTATAGCTTGGAGGCCAGCAGGAGAACAAGAAAAGACCAGGTAGAGAACGTGCAGGAGACTTGGCTAATAAGGTGTGTATTAATATTTAGATCATGAATTTATTTTTAATTTTAAGTTCAATGCTTCCTTGATCCAAGCCTGCCTTGAGAGACAAAGCTTACCAAAAATATGTACTTAGAAGTACATAGAATGATTGGTGAGATTATGGAGAAAGGAAAGGTAGAATTTATACCACATTCTAAAGAATGTAGAGGTGGTTCCGCAAAATGGTGATTAATCTTTAAGGACAGCCATGTAAAATAATGTTCTTTATCACAGTGATGAAAATCCCAAAAATAAGTTATTGATCAATCTTGATATTTCACGCTCTTCACTTTCTTACAGCTCATACCCGACTTTTCGTTATAATATGAGATTGTTGGTCCGTAAGTGATCTTTTTTTTTCTCTTGATCAGCATCATACGGGTAGTTTAAGCTTATTTCAAGCCACGTTGTCGGATCTAATATAGGCCTATAGCATATCTACAACAGAATAGGCGGTAATAGGTTAACATGGTTAACACAACCAACTCCCTGCACTGATTCGCTAACGTATATAACGGATTGTGCGGTGTCTTATTTTATGTAGGGTGCAGTAGCCAAGGTGATGGGGCAAGGTTTCAGCCTCACTGTGGCTACGCCGACGTGCATTCGGCATTGATAGTACAACTAACTGCAGGTCATTTCTATTCCGGCTCTTCTCTCGCAGCTGGATGATTCATTGAGGTGCAAGATCCATTTTTTCACAAGACACTCCTTTCCCCCTGAGTCATAACCGAAACTACGAATTGAAATATTCATCTCTTAGTGTTCCTGTTGCTAAATGAGAGGGCCCGTGTGGTAAAATGTTAAGTATTCTTAAACATGGCATACTTTCAATATCAATTTCCTATGTGTTTAAGATGTATGGGTTTTGCAATTTCGCTAAGTATCTCAAACCATTTAGTTGTAGTTGTAACACAGGTTCCTATTCAGCTTTGAACAACTCGAGGCATTTATATTTTCTGAGTGAACAAATAATTTAATCTACTAGTGATCTGGAACTTCAGAGTAAGTCAATAGATAAGAATCATTACAATCGGCGCAATACAGTTAACATAAGTGTTGTGAGGGAGAGAATATTCTTCTAGATATATATTTCCCGTTACCTACTCAGTGTACTCTTCTACACTTAAAGAGTAGGTTGTGAATAAAACTCTAATTATGGGTAACACGAAACTCATACCTGCACAACCGAAGACCTACCAGAGTTGAATATTCAAAACAGAGTTATGTGGTCATCGATGGAAATGGATTACTGCACTGATGAGATGCAATAATTTTATTTATTTATTTATTTATTTATTTATTTATTTATTTATTTATTTATTTATTTATTTATTTATTTATTTATTTAAGAACAAGCCTAATTGGTCCCAGAATAATCGAACTCATCCTATCTCCACATTTGTATATGTTTGTTACCTTAACAGGCATATGCTAGATAAACTATTAGAAAATTCTGTTTGATTAACCATATATTTGCTTCCTAAAATTTGTATAGGGTGATGTGATTATTTTCAGCGCCCCTATGTTCTAATTGAGATTAAACAGCTTGAATGATAGATTTCGAATTTAAAGATATTTTTCTCTATATGTTCACGAAATTTGATACAAACTTCTTCTCTTTTTAAAACCAAACATAAGAAGTACAGGAATCCTAATGATATTCGAGAGAAATACAGTATTCATTCAGCATTGTATTTGCAGTATATAAGGATTACAATAGAGGGATGGTAAATGTATAGTCCCCTACAATTCTATATGTGTAATATTTTTAATTTTTTCATAGAGAGTGTAAACACTAAAAACGTGTTTTCTCCCTCTAGGCTGGGATTCTTTTCCATGACAGATAATACAAGAGGATAATACCAACGCATTTGCCATCATTTTCACCTTTTCAAAGGAAATGCCTCTGAAAGGCACCGTTGTACACATGCATAAAAGTAAATGAAGATGGATAGCAGTATTAGGTTGTTACTAGTATGTGATTGCTTATTATACGATTCCCAATTGCTCATTGAATAGCTTTCTCCATATGTCCCTTACGTTTACTTTCTAAAGTAAATAGTTACAATGTGTTGATGCATCTACCTCCTTAAGTTTTTATAATGTCACAATTTATACTTTATTTCTGAAGTTCATTTCCTTCCTTCCCGTTATAATGACAATTCAGATGGCTACAAATAGAATTCCCCTATTCATCCACAGGTATTTTATCTAATAATTTACTATATTTACGTAAAAATTACTTAATTAATGATCTATACAGAAACAAATATTGCTGTATAGTAATAAGAAAGTAAGCTTGAGTTAATTTTTAAATCAATATTTCCTTGCAATTTATTTAATATATCAGAAAATTTTCTGTAACAAGCCTCTTATTATACAAGGATTTGACTTCACAATCTTGAACACAGAATTTCATTGTAAATGTATTCTCAAATTACTGAAAAGTCATACAGTTCACTTTTAATTAATGTTTACATTTGTGTATATAGTATTTATATTTGTTTCTCTGTAAATACTGTTTCATAATCCATATCCTTTGGTCACAGGTCATAGAAATAGCTATACAGAGAGCATCTACATCCACCACAACAAGCCACCCGACCCTGACAACGAAGGATTCTCAACTGAACTTTCCAGGAATTATGGTAAAAAGCTTTATCTATCTTTATTTCAAGTTTCTGATATGTAATGTTCACATAACTTACAGCAAAAATTAAATATTACACAGTATGTTTCACTAAAGTAATATCAAGCTCAATTATTCCTTTGAATCCGTCTCCACCGAGCGATTTGTCCGTGCGGTCAGGGGCGCGCAGCATTGAGCTTGCATTCGGGTGATAGTTGGTTCGAACTCCACTGTCAGCAACCCTGAAGATGGTTTCCGTGGTTTCCCATTTTCACACCAGGCAAATGTTGGGGCTGTAACTTATTAAGGCCTCGGCCGCTTCCTTCCCCCTCCTAATCCATTTCTATCTCATCGTCGCCATACGACCTAACTGAGTCGTTGCGACGTAAAGCAACTTGTAAAAAATAAGAATCCGTCTCCTATCCAGAGGCAAAGGAATCGACAAATGTTATTTAAGTGATCAAAACAAAACAGTGCATAATATCCATTTAACAGCGCAAATTATTTCCACTACTTTACCTCGTATATAGTTATCTACTACTGAGATCTTTTCTCTTTCTGAAGTGCAGATCATCATACCACACTCGCTATACTTTGTATGCATTATGCAATGTACCGTATAGATACGTGAGGAATGTTAATACTGTCCCCTTATATGTACCACATAGATAATGCCCCAAAGCTTCTCAGCGGATCCCAAGGCGTGCTCATTCTGCGGCATAAAAATACACCAAAATGTATTTACACTTTGGTTATAACTGATGAGGATCATATATTCTAACATTTATGGACAAGGCTAGGACATCAATACTACAAATGATGATAGGCAGACCACGACGTAAGACTGATGAAAAGTATTAATCTAAGAAATGTAATAAAAAATATGATCAGAACAAACAAATTTACACATAAAAAATGACTTTCAAAAATATTTAAATTGATAGAGTTCATCTTGTTCAACACACTCATTTAAACATTAATAAATTTGGCTTGAATTATAACACATCACTGTTACAGCTGGCAACAATTTGTTATTTAAAATGTTGAATGAATACTCGTGTTCCATGTCTGTGCATGACTCCGCAGTGGAATACTAGCCTTAAACCTACGTAATCTATTCGGAAAATTCCTAGTAGTAACTATACACAATAGCCTAAATAGGTTAGCGAGTACAATAATACACAACTCCCACTGGAGTAAACAAATATTAATCACTCGTGGATTGGCACCACGTACAACAAAATAATTTACTTATCAACGAATCATAACAAGAAATAATTACATACATGTCAAATTTTTCCAAATATTACAAAGCATACAAATTTCACATCAACAAAAATCACGATTTTCCATGAAAGGAAATATACTAAAATTCAGTCATTGTCAACGTTGTTTCCTGAAATAAATGGCATGACACTCAAAATTAAATGACACGCTGTTGACTTGTTTTTTGTTTTTTTTTTGCTAGGGGCTTTATGTCGCACCGACACAGGTAGGTCTTATAGCGACGATGGGAAGGAAGGCCTAGGAGTTGAAAGGAAGCGGTCATGGCCTTAATTAAAGTACAGACCCAGCATTTGCCTGGTGTGAAAATGGGAAACCACGGAAAACCATCTTCAGGGCTGCCGATAGTGGGATTCGAACCTACTATCTCCCGGATGTAAGCTCACAGCCGCGCGCCTCTACGCGCACGGCTAACTCGCCCGGCACTGTTGACTTAAATACACTTCTGATTTCAACGTCGTTTCCTGAAATAAATGACATAAAATTCTGCACTTGATTCCTAACTGAACTGGGACGAATAAAATCATAAATAACACACTAATGAATCATCAAACATACGATTCCTAAGAACGTGGGTGGAAATATAACATCACGCTGCAATAAAAACCACTCCTTGGTAGCCAAATATTACCCTCGCCGGCATATCCCTCGGCAGAATAAAACATCACGGAAATCAACGCTCCTCATGCATCTACATAAATCTGGATTTCCATTTCCTAGATTAAAAAATGATACACTGTCCTCCAACTGTGCCTGGCTCAATCGACGTTGCTGCAAATTAAATACTACCCAAGGCAAGTCTGTCAGAAATATCTACACGCGCATTACGCTGGCGTTTATCTGAAGAACAATCTTCCCCTCATTCACTGAATCAATTAACCCCCACGTCCTAAATTTCGTTTATATGATAACCAATTGACGACAACTCACAATATTCAATTCTCCCAATAGTATCTTTGAATATAACACGGAGATCATAACTGCGTGTACCAGAATTAATATAATCGTGTCAATTAAATCTTCATTGATTTAAATTAACTCCTGATGAATGAAACTTGGCCGTTGCTAACTCAACCGGACATAATACATCAAGAATATTACTGAACAACATTTCTAACATTACTGAGCATTTCCAAATAATAATAATAATAATAATAATAATAATAATAATAATAATAATAATAATAATAATAAATATTCAAATATGACTTGAAATCAAATTAACACAATAATTAGCTGCTTTGAAATAGAGATCCTGCTGATTCGTAAAATATCCCTTCACTGAAAATTATGACAACAAGAACAATTAAACACTACAAAACACATATTTCCACATTGGAAAGCAGGCGAAGACACTATCAGTCTGCGGAGCTTGCGTCTCCACGAAAATAAACACGCACATCCATACAAACTACTTACATAAATCTCGATGACCCTGTCCTGGCATTGAACGAGAGATCCGACCGGATCTACGACACTCATACGCATGCATTGTGAAATCTCACTGCATGTTTGCCCTTATAAATTCCCACCATTTCTTTAGTGGGTTTAATATAGTATATTTTGCTTAAAATTATTACCATGACATTTAATTTGTGTACATTTATGTACATAGCATCAACACAATAAAACAAGATAAAAAATAACAAAGTAAGCAAATCCAGTGTGTAAATATGTGTTTTTTAATGTTTAATTGTCGTTAAATTTCTCATGAAGGAATATTTTGTGAAGCTTACCTTGTAGTTATTAAATAAAAATCCTAAAAGTTGTCTCCAGGGTTTACCCATGCACCCGAATTAATTAGTTTCCTTGGCAATATCCCCTCATATATCCACTTCAGTTAGTTCTACTAGTCTACCATTTTCGCCTGATCAAAGGTACCGCATATAAACTGATTTATTCAATACCCCAAATTCTAAATTGGTCTTTATCTTAGCCATATGAGATTGTTCCCACCAATTATCGTCTGCAGTCTTTCTCCTAACTTCCAGATCTATTATTTTCCACATGAATAACACGGCCCATTTTTCTTTCACTTTTATACAATAGTATAGTATTTGTTTGATACTCTAATTGCATTCAAGGGGATGGTAGATATTCACTTGTCATCTAGGTTTTTCTACAAATAGTTTTATTGTGATTCTCTGCCCAGTACCCCACAAAGAATAAAAATAAGTTCGAGTACTGGTAACTGAATTAGCTTCCTGCTCCAATTTCGTGGGATATATCTGGAACTCATTCTTCTCGTATCTCCTTTCATCTTTACAGATTTCATTTTTCACATCATACTTCCTGTTCAACTTCATACATATTACAGTTAACATTTCGACGAAGTCTGTCATGATAACCAGGTCATCAAAATAAACAGAACTGGTGATATAAATGTGTACCTCGGAGGTAAAGGGCACTGTGTCATAAATGTGGAGTTTTACAGAGCTAAAAGAACGTTATGCAGTGTTTGTTTCGCTTTCCCGTACTTACATAAAAGAAGCTCCATTAAATTCTTTTACAAAATAATAAAAATTTTTGACGTTTTATCTACCGCTTATTTAATTTTGATTATTTCTTTTGTTTGTTTGTTTTGGAAGTATACTGGATTTAGTGATCTTTAACCAAACTAGCTACCTCACTAATTAGCGTAGGAGATAGCGTTTTGAACTCCAGAAAAAAGCGCAAGAAATAGAGTAAGCATATGTCAAAACCTCAATTTCATACAAAATGGACATAGTGCCATTTACTTCTGATGGACAGAAATGTTAAAAATCATATCGATATATGCCACTTTCTTTATTTCAGTAAATTGTTCATGAAAAAAGTAGGACAGTAAGAGTTAACAGTGAAGTATTTTTCTTACCTCACGTAACTGTCCTTCACTAAGATTGTTCTCATATCTCATACCTTCTGTCTTTTATACATTGTTCCATAGGTGAGAATTGGCATTGTCTGTTAAATTAATCATTTAATTGTACATTAAAAGACGGAATTAATATAGGACACACGATGAAGAGAAAAGTATCACTGCTAAATATTTACTTTAGAGGTGATGGTATTCGGATTATTAAGCAGACTTCACATCTGTAAACGTACGTTGTGTTAGTATAAGTTGTATCCCAAACCCGAGGACAAAAACAGGAGAAAAAGAATCCACAGCAGCCCATTTTAATAGAGTAAATATATGTAAATGTGCAAAAAGTTAAATAAGAGATGCAGTATGTTTTACAAGGAAAAAACAAGATATAAGATATATATTAGTTCAAAATGTGTTATTAATATTTCGTTATAGATTATTTTTCTTTAAATTTCAGGAGCAGGAGGAATATGAGGGTAAACCAAGGACCAGTCGCGACAAGGATAACAACATGGCAAATAAGGTGAACATTTTCTATTAAATAATACTTCGATTTATACTGTATTATACTGATTTGAAAAATCAATTTATTTATATATTGCATCTAAACGCACATCACTACAAAGGTTAGAATAATGTATACTTCTTCGTTTTTACTGCTTATGATGAATTCCTATGCAATTAATACACCAGTAACAAATTATCAAGAGCTAGTTCCAACAAGTTGAACATGCCAGGTTTATTCAAATTGTTAGAAAATAGCTTAATTTTATACTTGCTGTCTGAAATTAAAACTCAGTACTCTTCTCAAAATGGTGAGTATGGCTTCCCGGTAACCTTGTGAGACCTTCTTCAACCTTGTAAGACATAACCTGAGCGGGATCATCAAACCCTGAAATGTAATCCTTAAATTTCATGTACTCTGCTTGTAGCCAGTGATCACTCTTTCTCATCATTGGCCTTGCCACAGCTCCTAATGTCATTATAGATTAGTAATATTCCAAGTGCTTTATTTCTATGAACTTATTTTTGTATGTCCTTGTTATATAGGAGTTGCCAACCCTGTTATAGAAAACATATGTTATATTCTCCAGTAGTATTCCATGCCTAATCTTAAATTATCCTTTCATTCACTTTGGAAGTACCATCATTAATTCCTTGTGCTCCCCTTCACAATATCATCGATCACAATTATAGCTTCAGAAAAGTTCAATGATTTGTAGGCTATCAGTGCTATGATAAAGAGTTAAAATGAATTTATTTACGTGTACCATACTGTTCGTTCATAAAAGATTCAATTATGTTAATATGTGATCAGCGATGTCAAATACAGCTATACGGTACTTTATATTGTTTAACGAAAATAAAATTTCTCCACTTTATTCTGTATTTCCATGACGTTAGCAGTAATCTTCTGAAGAATACTATGCTGTTAGAATTCGTTAAGTGGACAACTTAACAGGTCTCATGAGTGACTACTCTTCCTATATAGGAAATTACGAAACTTTTCGATTTAAAATATATTCAATATTTGAGATTAAATTTCCAGTTCAAGATAGTTCAAGCCATATTCATTTTAAAGTACCTAATTTTACATAGGGGCTGATAGCCGAGTGACATTGTCACTGGCTTCTCATCAAGCTGCTCGCAATTTGAATCCCGGTCAACGTACATTGGATATTTGAAATGAAATATCGTGTGACTTTCGTTCGGATTTCGCGTATCGAATGTTGGATATTGCGATATCAACAACCACGTAAACTACGAGTTTGCTTGCTTGTTGTTACCTTACATTTGTAGCTTGGTACCGCATGCCGAACATAAAAGTCAAGTTTATCGTGGAGCTGCCATGGACGGTAATGGCTGTTTCTACACGGTGGGCCATAGGCGTTGGATGTATATCTGGTGTGCATCAGTCCATGCAGTTTCGACACTTTACCCAAGTGGTCTGACCTCGTCGGGTGGTCTGTCAAGTGTCAGCGACACTCTATTTGAAGAAGTTGACTTATAGTACTGTCACTTCTTAATTTCCAGTTAGGCACGAAAATAACTTCAACGTACTCCTGTACATGAGTGTATATGGGCCATAAATTGTAAACAAATCTTTAAAAACCGTTTCGATTAGTGACGTTTGACTTCATTTAGTCTAACAAAATAATGTTTTCAACATGATCTTGGATACTGAGTGATCACTGAATAAATTTTAACCTGGAAATTAGAAGACTTCTTTTTAAGACTTGCTTTAGGTCGCACCGACACAGATAGGTCTTATGGCGACGATGGTGTAGGAAAGGCCTAGGAGTGGGAATGAAGCGCCCGTGGCCTTAATTAAGGTACATCCCCAGCATTTGCCTTGTGTGAAGACGGGAAATCACGGAAAACCATCTTCAGGTCCGCCGAGCCACGAGGCCACTTGCTCGGTAGTCTGGAATTTATAAATGGGCTAAGTGCCAAAATGTTCAGCTTGAGATAATAACGAATATTTGCATAACTTCCACAGTTTGTGACAGTGTATTACAGGAAATAATGTGAGCGTGTGTAAGTGCACAGTATCACATCGTGAGTTCATTTGCACTAACACACTGAAAATATAAGAACAAAATATAATAGTTTATTGTCAAAAAATAGAAATGGGCCCAATGCCATACTATCTCTCTTTCATAAGAAAGTATCAATAAAGTCTATAAAGTTCTCTAAGTACACGAATCAGTATAGAAAGCCCTATTTCTTCGTCGATAAAATTGAATATAGAAAGTATTTATTTTTAGCTTCATTAAATTCATTTCATCAGCAAGCATTTCCAACTCATCACCTACTACTCTATGTCATGAACACTATAATTCTTGTACAAAATACAAAGCGACCATTCTTCCACTCACTAAATGTTTTCTTGTGATTCGTAGCACCAGGGCTTTCGCCCTACATGCATCTATACCACTTCTTTTTTTTCTTTGTGTTTTTGACTCTTGAATCTGCTTTATCAAAATCAAAAACTTCCCATATTGTCATTCCTTTGAAATAAAGATGAAATAAAGAGCAACCCGTATTCCATATTATTACACGCGAGTGATCTATAAATATTCAAAAACATAGTGAACTTCAGTGATTGTGATAGCATTCAAAATGCTTTGGAATGTGCTATGACTGGGGGACTGGATGGAAACTGAAAATTAATGCAGAAAATGGGTTAAAATTTAATCTGCCTGAACGAACGTGAATTTACCCACAGGTATGAAATAAACTGTTCTCCACTGGAGGCCGTTACTCAGATCAAGGATCTCGGAATATTTCATGACAGCAAACTAATTTTTTTCTTTCATAAAAAGCGTGTAAACTCGCTTGCCATTAGATCTCTTGGACTCTCGTTCAGATTTACCGAAATTCGTGATTTAAACACTCTTAAATTATACTTATGTAATCATTGATTTCTTCCTCCCCATCTAGTCATCAGCTGCCTCACCAAATGTCAATAAAATTAAACGCATATTCTCATTCTTTGAGTGCATTGTGGAAACCCGTAACCTGAGACAGTTTTTTTCTATTTGCTTTACGTCGCACCGACACAGATAGGTCTTATGGCGACGATGGGATAGGAAAGGCCTAGGAAATGGAAGGAAGCGGTCGTGGCCTTAATTAAGGTACAGCCCCGGCATTTGGCTGGTGTGAAAATGGGAAACCACGGAAAACCATCTTCAGGGCTGCCGACAGTGGGGCTCGAACCCACTATCTCCCGATTACTGGATACTAGCCGCACTTAAGCGACTGCAGCTATCGAGCTCGGTCTGAGACAGTTTAGTTCCAAACAAGTTCTATCTTATTTTAAAATCTTGGACTGAATAAACGTCTAAAGTATACAGATCTCTGCTTTATTCACAGAATTATAAACGGTACTTTCAAATGCATATCTTTTTTTACCTCATTTGCCGGTTTCATGCTCGCCCACGTAGGATCCGAAACAGACCACTATTTCATGTTCCTCGTGTGCGCCTAACACTCCAGCAACGCTCCATATTCTACCGCCTTCCCAAAATAGCAAATGACCTGCATGAAACTGACATCTTCACTCCCTATCACCTCTTCAAAACCAAATTGAAATGTACACTAAAGGAGTGATGATGATGATGATGGTGATGATGATGATGCTTGTTGTTTAAAGGGGCCTAACATCTAAGGTCATCGGCCCACACTAAAGGAGTAAGCTCTCGACTCCCTGTTGACAACCTAGCCAGAACACGGACATGATTATATCTGCATTTTCCCCTTGTTTCTCTCATGTCATTTAATTTCTAAGGAATTTCTTAATATTAATCCCCCTCTTTGTTAAATGTTATTGCTGGTTTCCTTAATTTTACTATCTTAAATGATTATACAGTCAGTGTAAAATGGAATATTTCGTACCTGTATCTCAATACTATTAAATAAATAAAAAATGCACTGAAAATATCAAAAGAGATAGTTCGCAGAGGGACAAAGATATAAAAGTAATGCCAAATGAACAATATTGATGAAGAATAATTTCAAAATCAAATATTTCATTTATATCATATCATCTCCAGAAGAGTGACTCGAAATAAATACCTGACATGTAGAAGTAATTCATTGGTCAATGCTCTGTTAGCCAAAATAAACAAAAAATTGTTATGGCCATCAAGGGGATGTATGTGACAAGGCCAGTATACCCCTAAAAGCGCTTAGTGCCATGGCGATTCGAAGTGATTACTATAGTTACTCACACATCGCGTTTGATCTTCGAAATGGGGTTATGTTATTTCCCCATCGCTCTGTAATCCTCAAAATGAAAATATAAGGTTGTAGTTTACTTACTGTTTAATATAATTATATACCGTATATGGTAAATCTGTTTGCTAACACTAATTATATACCGGTACATGTTTTGCAGGTAATAGAAGTTGCAGTACAGAGGGCATCCACTTCAACAGCTGCTCCAGTGGCCCCACCCTCCAGTGATGAAACTGTAAGAATACTGTACATTTGCACATTCATTTATATATTCAGTACAGCTATGAGCGATATTCATGCATAAAAGTTTCATGGGTTATGACCAAAGTAGTTTTCATTAAGATTACGATATGTATGAAAGACATGAAAAGAATTTAAAAGATAACAATAAGTGCTTTTCAAGATTTTTCACATGAGATTAGGCTTTACTTAAATGGTGTCTTATCACTCATTCTCATGACGATAGATCTATTTGGTGGTGAGTATTGTTTTATTAGTTAAACATGTCTTTATGGACTTCATTATATTTATTTTACCTCTCCTATATGTCATGAAGTGGAGGTAACTGGGCCCATTTTTAACAAGGGAAATTAAATTCTCCTTCACCAGTGAAATTCAATATGATGCTTATATGATGAGCATTGCGTACTGAATCAGATTACCATGCAGCTTAGTTGTCTATTTTATCAATATGGGCGGCACAAGCAAATGTTACTTCAACCACTTAATGAAATGTGTATGACGGCTAAGTTGAATTCTTTCAAGATATTAAGGACACTATTGCAAAGAGTAGCTTAAATTCATTCATTCGTCATTCGGTCGACAGCCTTTGGTGAGGCCTGGACTTCTTCAAAAGTTGTCACCATTCTTCTCTATTTAAAGCCACGACATTCGAAATCCAAGGGTTCCTATGTCTTGCTTGCCTCACACATTCTTCTCGCCTCAGCTTAGGTGTTCCAACATTCCTAGTTCCTTCTAGCATGCTATTGAAGATCTTCTTGACCGATCTGTTGTTATTCATATGCTGAATGTACCATTCCAGCCTTCTGCCTTTTATAGCTGTGCAGATGTCCAATTCATTAACCAATTCATAAAGTGCAAAGATATATCTTCTTTTTCTTTTTCTTCTTTTTTTCTTCTCCACATTCTATGTTCTTCAACTGGCCCATACTAATACCTTCAGCAACTTAGGTATTTGCGTATTTTCTCAGTACCACAAATATGTATTTAGTAATAATAACATTTTGATGGTTATGATCCTACTGATGGATGAAAATAGTCATTGTAGTTAAAAGATGCAGCATAAGATCTATGAAATCACCGTTAAAGTCAGCTTCAGTATTCGTGTTGATATGCCTATGCTATTAGTATTCCGTACGTGATTTTGGATCAGCCGTGGCCTTGAGTACATAGTATCTGTACCTGAGCCCTAAGCAGGCTTCGTGTTAATCTGCATTCTATATTCCTTGCTTTATATAAAAAGGCTGGATTAATGTCAAAAGTCTGCAAGGGAATTTGGTACACAGCATTAATGAGAAGTAATTACTGCATCATTTGAAAAATCTGTATTGATTTCCACATCAGCTGCCATTAATCGATGGCTAAACTCAGAGAATATCTCCATTTATTACCAACAGAATCATTTGGCTAGTTGATCCCCTTGCATAAAAATAGATTCCCAGTAATTTCAGATACCTGACTCTAAACATAACTAGCTTAAGACCAAAAATGTAGTCATTCTATTTTATGTCAGATAGTGGAAGTTAGTGGGGGTAAACTTTCTTTAGTTCTATATTTTATTCGCCCAAAGAGCTAAATACCCCAATAACGACTATGTTACGTTTCATATAGTTAATTATAATAAGCTCTAGCATTTACTGGTAGGCATACCTTTATCGATGAGAATTTCAGTTAAAGAACAGGTTGCACGATGACGCTTCTCTTTGTACTGATATAAGATCTGTGATAGAACTGAAGAACACCCTCCAAGGGTGGTCACTACACAGTATTCACAATGATACCTCTCAGAACAATCTTAGTCCTTACTCCAAGGGTGGTCACTACACAGTATTCACAATCACACCTCTCAGAACAATCTTATTCCTTACTCCAGGTTCTTCCTTCGATCTGACCCAAATTTTCTCTCATTCTTTTCGGTATACTTCCTGAAACACAAAGTGATCGACAAAAATATCTAGAACTCCAAGTACAAGCATGGCAGAAAGGAAGGAGCACATTATCATAAAAATGTCTTAGCTAGTTAATACATGGAGACATATACACGTTTTCAATTAAAGGATTCACTCCAATGTATCAAGAACGGTTTTAAATATAAACATCCGCTGTAAATTGCCCTTCGTGCTGCTTATTATTTGCTTAACGGTAAAGAACAGCACAAAATTACTGTAACAAATTATTTAAAAGATTAAAACAACAACTGTTTTGTTACGAAAGATTATAGCACGGGTCGAATTATGCAAAGTTTGATACAAGTTTCGTACAGGAATCCACTCATTCATTGTGTCAGGAAGCGTACAGACAGAGGAATACTATATATTACTATTATGTCTTTATAAATATATCTTATATATGAGAATTATATTTGCATTTCCAACTCTTCATTAACTTTCAAAGCTTGCTAATTCCTTGAGGGGCAATTTTGCATCTTGCCTTACATACCTCGTAATTCGTGACATATTAAGATGTTTGTCATTATTCATCCTGATAGTTGCATATTACAGATATATATTTATACACGTTGTAAGAGATATTAAGGCATAAAAGAATTAGTAAAGTTTTTATGTTTGCTTGACAGAACACATCACCAAGAAAGTTAAGTCCAGATGAACAATTGTTGGCTGCACTGTTGAATAGTCAGTCGAGGGGACCATCTACAACACCACCTCAACCAAAGGTATGAAAAATCATATAACATTAACGCAGCTTTTACTCTCTTATGTATAAACAAATACTCCAGCGTTATTTCTTAGATTATGTGACAGCCAAACGCCAACTTTCTAATTTCCATGACAAACTACCATGAAGATATGTCAATTTTTCAGGTATAAATGTGTACAGAAAAAAAACTTGTGTGCCAATGAAAGTACGTTTTACAGATCAGCAAGTCTAAACAATGACACCAAAATATACTCCTTATACTCAAAGAGAACTAATTTTAGACATGACGTAGTTGTACCTATATGTTCCATGTGTTCTACCTAAATGCATTTGTATAAAGAAAGAAGAAAGAAACAAGAACAAAATTATTCACAGAAGAAATTCAGATGTTGCGTTCAAAATAGTACAGCATACTGGCGGCCTGCACCAAGAATAAGGAAAGAATTAAAATAATAACAACGATGGTCGATCCTCGGTTAAGATTTTCATCTCAAAAAGTACGTGGTGCATTCGGCCTTAAAACCCCCAGCCAAAACGAAAATGAGTTTGGTTTGCTCCCGTGACCCCAGAAATAGCAGGAATAAGCTGGGGACATTAATATGATATAGATTTAAAATAATTCTTGAATAATAATAAAATTGTTATTTGTTATTTATTTATTTATTTATTTATTTATTTATTTATTTATTTATTTATTTATTTATTTATTTATTTATTCAATGTCTTGTTGTACATAGTGAGATTTCGACAATGAAGCCTGCTGTACTGTCCGACCATATATTTACCTGTATTAAACTGATAAATTATTTTACTTACAATTAAATCTTACAGCTAGGTACTTACAGTGATCTTATAAATATAAAGTAGGTTTAAAATAATGATTATATTATTATAATAATAAGAAGTGTTTGGTATTTTATACAAATAGCACCAGTAGAATTACAATTGTCATTGTACTTACATACTGGTGATCGCCTGTTGGCTCTCTTGTTAGTAAATTTACAGGACACTGCAAATCCTTCAGCGCAGATACGGCCTCCTTTAGATTCCAATCAGCCCCTAATTAGTCCTACGCTGGGATGCACTTCTGCTGGCAGTTCTTTCAGTTTTTTCTAAAGATAGTATTATTTACTTATTTTATAATTTACTGTACGTCGCACCGACAGACACAGGTCTTATAGCGACGATGGTGAAGGAAAGGCCTAGGAGTGGGAAGGGAGCAGCCGTTGTTTTAATTGAGACTCAGCCCCAGCATTTGCCTGGTGTGAAAATGGGAAACCACGGAAAACCATCTTCAGGGCTACCGGCAGTGGGGTTCGAACCCAGTCTCTCCCGAATGCAAGCTCACATCTGCCAAATAGTATTGAAATTAATAGGGTATACGAATGGGTGCATGGATTCTGGTGTGGATAAAACAATTTTAAGAAGTTGAGAAAATATAAAATAAAATATAATTTATTCCAACAATCAACCCTAATCTTAAATGTGGAATATAATGTGAATGATCATTAAGGTTTACAATATAAAGTTTGGACTCCAAATACAATTAATGATAGAAATTTAGTATTACAAGTTTTCATAACATAGATTTTCTACTACTCTGACGAAATGGAAATATTTATAGTCCAAACTAATTAATTTAAGTTCAATCAAGTTTATTTTAAATTTAGATTAATACCAAACGGTTTATCGTTAAGTCCACGTAATACAAATCAGCTTCTACCATCAACACATGCTGACTGCTGTTCCGTCCGACAATACATTCACCGTCCATGGTTCTCAAAATTAGCTTTAAGGGGAGGTGTTAGCCCCTATACTAACAATGTTAAATTGCCATATTTTGTGACCCGTTTTCTCTGGAACCGTTAGCCCCACGGATATAAAATTTGGTATGCCGTTATAGTGATATATTGTATGTACACTGAGTTTGTTTCAAGAAGTAGTTACTGAATATGAAATTTTAAGGATATTCATCCTAGTACGCAATTTTTAGTACAATTTTCGTCCGACTCGTTGGCTGAATGGTCAGCGTACTGGCCTTCGGTTCAGAGGTCCCGGGTTCGATTCCCGGCCGGGTCGGGGATTTTAACCTTCATTGGTTAATTCCAATGGCCCGAGGGCTGGGTGTTTGTGCTGTCCCCAACATCCCTGCAACTCACACACCACACATAATACTATCCTCCACCACAACAACACGCAGTTACATACACATGGCAGATGCCGCCCACCCTCATCGGAGGGTCTGCCTTACAAGAGCTGCACTCGGCTAGTAATAGCCACACGAAATAAATTAAAATTAGTACAATTTTCAACAAAATCAAAAATGTATCTATAACACCCATAAAACTGCAAGACGGGAGTTAGGAGTAACTTAGTAGATTTATCATTAGTATCATTATGTATTAGCAAAAATTCATTTTTCTATGATGAGAAGATTCTGAAAAAATGGGTCATTTATACAAAAAAATTAGTTTTCAGAAAAATGAACTTACAGTTTCAACATATATCAGTGCATCCCTGCAGCATACTCCGGGTTGTCATCATCATCACCCTCATCCTCAGTCTTTATAAATTTCCTTTTGTGCTTCCTAGCTTCCTTAATAAAGTCTTTGATATCCTCATCAGCTCTTTTAACTCTAAAACTATCAATTTCTTCAAGTGCTCTCACAGTGTTTTTATAGGGTTCAACGTTTAAATGTTTCAAAACACATATCCTTCCAATATTACCATCATTAAAGGTCAATACAGCAACAGATGCACCTGTGAACAGAGTTTCCAAGCCAGCAAACACATTCTTAGGGATTCGAGTCTACACAACATTGTTGAAAGACTCGTTGGGGTTTTACGTCTTGCCGTGCAAACATTTTTTCAGCAAATTTGGATCAGCAAGAGCTGATTGCATTATTCAACAAATCCAATGATACAACAATATATACATCGTGTAAATCATCTTCATCTTCATACGAGTTTTAAAATGATAATAGTTTATGTCTATAAGCACTTCCAATGGATTTGGGAGTTGTGTTTCTAATATCATGATCAGATGTATGCTCTGACCTCACATTTTCAAGTGGACCTCTATTATTGCACAAGACAACTTTTATTTTCCTTCCAACACCTTTCCTCTTCTTGAAAATACCCTTTGCTTTTGTCATTTGAAGAAAACACGAAACAGACGATATGACAAAATAAGAATGTGAAACAACGATACCGCCAAAAAAATTGTCACAGTTAAACCAAGGAACAAAAAAATTGCGATGTCCGCATGATTACTAGATAACTTACAGAGTATCCAAAGTGTATTACACCGAAAATAAAATGTCTCTCAACTCGAAAACATGAATAATTTCAGAATTATAAAAGACAACTCAGGAACGAAAGAAAAAGGGGGTGTGGCACCTAACGCAGCATGCTTATTAAACGTCTATTTAAGGAACTAGGAGGGTCGTTAGACGTAAAATTTTGCTTTGAACACGTAAGTGTGTTTATAATGTACCTGAGCCCTAAGCAGGCTTCGTGTTAATCTGCATTCTATATTCCATGCTATATATAAAAAGGCTGGATTAATGTCGAAAGTCTGCAAGGGAATTTGGTACACAGCATTAATGAGAAGTAATTACTGCATCATTTGTAAAATCTGTATTGATTTCCACATCAGCTGCCATTAATCGATGGCTAAACTCAGAGAATATCTCCATTTATTACCAACAGAATCATTTGGCTAGTTGATCCCCCTGCATAAAAATAGATTCACAGTAATTTCAGATACCTGACTCCAGACATAACTAGCTTAAGACCAAAAATGTAGTCATTCTATTTTATGTTAGATAGTGGAAGTTAGTGGGGGTCCATTATCGTTCCTCGGCATTGTACTAAGAGACTATCTGAAAATTCCTAAAGAGAAAAAGCTCACCCAAAAATTGATTTTCATTTACCCCAGAAATTCTCTGTAAACCATATTTGTGGTATTATCTTTTTGGCTAAGACGATCATGCGACATAAAACTGTACATGCGAGAAACAGTCCTCTCTCAAGTCAAAAAATAAATACATGTTTCTATATTTTTAAAGAACATTCCAAATACCTATTCCCACATCTGTAACATATTCAATTTTTGAGATATACATAAGTATACCCATAAAAATAATTCAACCCCTTGATCAGTCCTTCCCCTACCCTCATTTAAGTGTATTTTCGAAAACAAAAATAAATGCTTCCTTATTTTTAAAGGAGATTCCAAATATCAATTTTCACGACTGTAACATTTTCAGTTTTTAAGATATGAGTATCCTCATAAAAAATAATTCAACAATTTTTCACTACTTTCCACCTCCTGTTAAGTGCCCTCTCCGAAAACAAAAAGGTACAGCTTCCTGTATTTTTAAAGGACGTTCCAAATACCAAGTTTCTTGTCTCCAGCACGTTAAGTTTTTACATATAATGTTAAATGAAATGGCGTACGGCTTTTAGTGCCGGGAGATCCCAGGACAAGTTCGGCTCGCCAGGTGCAGGTCTCTTGATTTGGCGCCCGTAGCCGACCTGCGCGTCGTGATGAGGATGAAATGATGATGAAAACAACGCATACGCCCATCTCCCGTGCCAGGGAAATTAACTAGTGATGGTTAAAATTCCCGACCCTGCCGGGAATCGAACCCGGGGCCCTGAGACCAAAGCGCAGCACGCTAACCATTTAGCCACGGAGCCAGACAAACTTATTTAATTTTTTTGAGTTATAAGTATCTTCACACAAGGAATTTAAACTAATTTTCAATTCATTTACCCCCTTAAGTGGACTTTCCAAAGACAAAATAATACGTGTTTCTTTACTTTGAAAGAAGATTCCAAATACAAATGTTCATGCCTCTAACATCTTCAGTTTTTGAGATATACGTTTCTCCATAAAAATAATTAAATTTTTTCACTTCCTTTCACCCATCCCCCTTAAGCGAATTTTCCGATAACAAAAAACCTGTTTCTTTGTTTATAAAGGCGCTTCCAAATGCCAATTATCACGACTGTAACATCTTCAGTTTTGAGATATGTATTCTCATTAAAAGGAATTAAACTACCTTTTCACCTCCCCCGCCCCCAAGATGATCACCCCAAATGCGTGTTTCTTTATTTTTAGAGGAGATTCCAAATACTAACTTTCACGTCTGTAATATCTTTAGTTTTTGAGATATAAGTATCCTCATACAAAGTATTCAACTAATTTTTCAATTAATTCAACCCCCTTAAGTGGCTTTTCCAAAGACAAAAGATTACGTGTTTCTTTAGTTTGAAAGAAAATTCCAAATGCAAATTTTCATGTCCTCAACATCTTTAGTTTTTGAGATATAAATATCCTCATGAAAATAATTCAACTCCTTTATCACTCCACCCCCGCCCGTTAAGTTGGTTTCCCCGACCCAAAAAAATGCGTGTTTCTTTATTTTTAAAGGAGATTCCAAATACCTATTTCCACGTCTGTAACCTTCAGTTTTGAGATATAAGTTTCTCCAGATATAGTATTCCTTTTTTTTTTACTTCTTTTCAAACTCCCCACTCAAGTGAATTTTCCAAAAACAAACAGTACCCGTTTCTTTAAAAGAGCTTTCAAATACCAATTATCACTTCTGTAACATCTTCAGTTTTTGATATATATGTATCCTCGTTAAAGGAATTTATATCCGTTTTCATCCCCCTCTACCAAGTTGTTCCAACCCCCCCCCACACACACACACCCCACCCCGCAAATGCGTGTTTCCTTATTTTTAAAGCAGATTCCAAATACCAGTTTTCACGTGGTTAATATCTTTAGATTCTTTGGTATGTGTATATACACTCTCGTACAAATAATTCAACAATTTTTCTATCCTTTCACCCCCCCCCCCGGTAAGTGTCTTTCCCGAAAACCAAAGAATAAGTGATTCCTTTTCTTTAAAAGGTGATTCCAAATACCACTCTTCAAGTCTGCAACATGTTACGTTTTTGAGATATACTGTAAATACGCGAATTTATAAAAATTCGCCCCCTTTTTCAGTTCCCCTTAAGTGGATTTTCCGAAAAAAAATATTTATGTTTCTATAATTTTACAGGAAATTCCAAATACCATTTTTCAAATATGTAATATGTTAAGTGTCTGAGATAATTTGCAGTTACAGTCTTCTTAAGAATTCACCCCGTTTGTCACTCCTGTCCACCCCCTATTCATCGAATTATCCAAAAACACAAAAATATGTGTTTCTTTATTTTCAAACGAGATTCCAAATTTAAATTTTCATGTCTGTACCTTCTTCAGTTTTTGGGATTTAAGTCCCCTCATAAAAAGTGTTCAACCCATTTTCCTCCATTTTTCACCCCCCTTAATGGGATTTTCTGAAAACCAAAAAATACATGTTTCTTAATTTTTAAAGGAGATTCCAAATACCAATATTCACATCTGTAAACTTGTATAAAATAACTTGTCCTGACTGACTGACTGACTGACTGACTGACTGACTGACTGACTGACTGACTGACTGACTGACTGACTGACTGACTGACTGACTGACTGACTGACTGACTGATTCATCATCGCCGAGCCGAAACTACTGGACATAGAGAAATTAAATTTTGGGGATACATTTATATTAACACGTAGGTGCTCTCTAAGGGAGGATTTTTCGATATTTCGTCGCTAAGGGGGTGAAAAGGGGGGTTAATTTATACAATGAGGATATCTATATCTCAAAAACTTGAAGGTATAGAGTAATAAAAATTGGTACTTGGAATCTCCTTTAAAAATAAACAAACACGTATTTCTACGTTTTCGGAAAATCCCATAAGGGGGTAAAAAGGGGGGAAAGGGGTTGAACACCTTTTATGAGGAGACTTATATCTCAAAAACTGAAGATGTTACAGTCATGAAAATTTAAATTTGGAACCTCCTTTAAAAGTAAAGAAACACGTATTTTTTTGTTTTTGGAAAATCCAAATAATGGGGGTGAAAAGGGGGGTGAATTTTAAAATGAGTGTATCTATATCTCGAAACTGTAAAAGTTTACAGACGTAGAAATTGGTATTTAGAATCTCCCTTCAAAATAAAGAAACACGTATTTTTTGGTTTCGAAAAATCCCAATAGGAGGGGTGAAAAGGAGTGAAAAATGGGTTGAATGCCTTTAATGAGGATACTTATATCTCAGAAACTGAAGATATTACAGTCTTGAAAAAAGGTATTTGGGATCTCCTTTAAAAATAAAGAAACATGTACTTTTTGTTTTTGGAAAATCCAAACAGTGGAGGGTTGAAAGGGGGGTTAATTTTTAAAATGAATGTATCCATTTCTCAAAACTTTAAAAGTTTACAAATGTAAAAATTGTACTTAGAATCTCCTTTCGAAATAAAGAAACACGTATTGTTTATTTTCGGAAAATCCCAATAGGAGGGGTGAAAAAGGGTGAAAAAGGGTTGAATGCCTTTAATAAGGATCTTTATATCTCAGAAACTGAAGATGTTACAGACTTGAAAATCGGTATTTGGGATCTCCTTTAAAAATAAAGAAACATGTATTTTTTGTTTTTAGAAAATCCAAATAGTGGGGGGTGAAAGGGGGTGTGTATTATAAAAATGAGTGTATCTATAGCTCAAAACTTTAAAAGTTTGCAGGTGTAAAAACTGATATTTAGAATCTGCTCTAAAAATAAAAGAACACGTATTTTTTGTTTTCTGTAAATCCCAGCAGGAGGGGTGAAAATGTGAATAAGGGGTTGAATGTCTTTAATGAGAATACTTATATCTCAGAAACTGAAGATATTACAGACCTAACAATTAGTATATGGAATCTCCTTTAAAAATACAGAAACATTTTTTTTGTTTTGGAAAATCTAATTAATTGGGGTTAAACAAGAGTGACAAGTTGGGGTGAATTTTTAGAAAGACTATATCTACAGTATATCTCAGAAACGTAAAATGTTACAGACGTAAAAACTGGATTTGGAATCTCCTGTTAAAGTAAAGAAACAGGTATTCTCGGAAAATCCAATGAAGGGAGGGGGGAGGTGAAAATATTGAAAAATTAATTGAATTAATTGAATGAGGATACTTAAATCTAATAAAATCTAAAGTTGTTACGGACGTGAAAATTGGTATTTAGATCTTTCTTTAAAATAAAACGACGCGTTTTGGGGGAAATCATCTTTGGGGGCGGGTGTGAAAAGGAGTTGAATTCGTTTCATGGGGACACATATCTCGAAAACTGAAGACGTTTTGCCGGAAAATTCACTTAAGGGGGAGTGTGAAAGTAAGTGAAAAAAAGTGAATTATTTTTTATGGGAATACTTGTGTCTCAAAACTGAAGGTAACACACGTGAACATTGGTATTTGGAATCTCATTTGAACATAAAGAAACATGCCCTCTTTTTTGGGAGGGGGGGGTAAAAAATTAACGGTGGTAGGGTGAAAAAGGGGTGAGACCAATTGATCATACTGTTCATAAAGTACTTATAAGGAGCCTCCCTGGCTCAGGCGGCAGCGCGCCGGCCTCTCACCGCTGGGTTTCGTGGTTCAAATACCGGTCACTCCATGTGTGACAATGCGGAGGAGGGACTGGTTTTTCTCCGGGTACTACGGTATTCCCCGTCATCATTTATTCCAGCAACACTCTCCAATATCATTTCATTTCATTTCATTTGTCATTCATTAATCATTGCCCCAGAGGAGTGCGACAGGCTTCGGCAGCCGGCACAATTCGTATCCTCACCGCTAGCTGGGGGCTTATTCATTCCATTCCTGACCCGGTTGAATGATTGGAAACAGGCTGTGGATTTTCAATGTACTTATTCTGATCATAAAACGATCATTTTTAATCTTTCCTGGGTTCGTTTTCAAGAGCCAGCTTTTCCTTTGGAGAACCTTCTTAGATTACAGTAGATTCTCCTGGCATATAAATAAAAATTTAAACACATTTGAAATAAAAGATAGGAATGAGATAGTCCGTGCAATTGTTCACCTCCATAAAAAGGTCAATAATGCACGGAAGTATGTCATTCGTATCGCCAGAAATCCTGCGCACTTGCCTACGGGCGACAATGGTGCTGGTCATACTGTCATCAATGACAATGGCAGCAGATGTAATTTACCGCCAAGTAGAGGTCTTGCATCTTGCTGTGGGGTCCGGAACATCAATTATAATAATAATAATAATAATAATGATAATAATAATAATAATAATAATAATAATAATAATAATAATAATAATAATAATAATAATAATAATGTTCTGGACCATCCTCAAAATGTGAGGACCGCGCTTGAAACGGGTCCTGGACGTGTAATGACTACGAATACAGTCTGGCCGCGGGTTCAGTACCGCCAAGGCATCCAAGACGACACCACGCCGGATCTCCTCAAGGATTAGATCCATATTACAAATGCTTATAGGAAAAGATGGCAAAGATTTAGGGACCCAACTGACCGGGTGGAATACCTGGACCTAGCCCGAGAAGTACTAAATCGATTGCTGGAAAAAAGATTGAAGAATGGGAGGAACATCGCCGTAATCTCTCAGAAAACGAGTCAGATCGCAAATTTTGACGGAATCTCTCAAAAAACGAGTCAGATCGCGTATATCGGCGGGTTATATATAAAACGATAAGCATTCAATTATAAATTTCAGTATAATACCGTAGCGAAGCACGGGTATCTTGCTAGTATATATATAGATTTAAGATTAAGGATGATTGTTGGAATAAATTGTATTTTATTTTATATATTCTCAACTTTTGAAATTGATTTTATCCTCACCAGAATCCATGCACCCATTCGTATACCCAGTTAGTTTCAATACTATTTGGCAGCTGTGAGCTTGCATCTGGGAGAGAGTGGGTTCGAACCCAACTGTCGGCAGCCCTGAAGATGGTTTTCCGTGGTTTCCCCTTTTCACATCAGGCAAATGCTGGGGCTGTGCCTCAATTAAAACCACGGCCGCTTCCTTCTCACTCCTAGGCCTTTCCTTTACCATCGTCGCTATAAGACCTATCTGTCTCGGTGTGACGTATAGTAAATTGTGAAGTAAGTAAATAATACTATCTTTAGAAAAGACTGAAAGAACTGCCAGCAGAAGTGCATCCCAGCGTATGACTAATTAGGAGATATTAAGGCATAAAAGCAATAGTAACGTTTTTATGTTTGCTTGACAGAACACATCACCAAGAAAGTTAAGTCCAGATGAACAGTTACTGGCTGCACTGTTGAATAGTCAGTCGAAGGGACCATCTACAACACCACCTCATCCAAAGGTATGAAAAATCATATAAAATTAACACAGCTTTTACTCTTTTATGTATGAACAAATACTCCAGCGTTATTTCTTAGATTATGTGACAGCTAAACGCCAACTTTCTAATTTCCATGACAAACTACCATGAAGATATGTCAATTTTTCAGGTATAAATGTGTACAGAAAAAAAATGAACTTGTGTGCCAATAAAATTACCTTTTACAGATCAGAAAGTCTAAACAATGACACCAAAATATACACCTTATACTCGAAAAGAACTAATTTTAGACATGTCGTATTTGTACCTATATGTTCCATGTGTTCTACCTAAATGCATTTGTATAAAGAAAAAAGAAGGAAACACGAACAAAATCATTCACAGAGGAAATTCAGATGTTGCGTTCAAAATAGTACAGCATACTGGCGGCCTGCACCAAGAATAAGCAAAGAATTAAAATAATAACAATGATGGTCGATCCTCGGTTACGATTTTCATCTCAAAATGTACGTGGTGCATTCGGCCTTAAAAACCCCAGCCAAAACGAAAATGAGTTTGGTTGGCTCCAGTGACCCCAGAAATAGCAGGGATAAGCTGGGGAAAACATTAATATGATATAGATTTAAAATAATTCTTGAATAATGATAAAATTGTTATTTTTTTTTATTTATTTTTTTATTTATTTATTTATTTATTTATTTATTTATTTATTTATTTATTTATTTATTTATTTATTTATTTATATATTTATTTATTTATTTATTTATTTATTTATTTATTTATTTATTCAATGTCTTGTTGTACATAGTGAGATTTAGACTATGAAGCCTGCTGTACTGTCCGACCTTATAACTACCTGTATTAAATTGATAAATTATTTTACTTATAATTAAATCTTACACCTAGGTACTTACAATTTACAGTGATCTTATAAATATAAAGTAGGTTTAAAATAATGCTTATATATTAAGAAGGAGAAGAACTGTTTAGTATTTTATACAAATAGTACCAGTAGAGTTGCAATTGTCATTGTACTTACATACTGGTGATCGCCTGTTGGCTCTCTTGTTAGTAAATTTACAGGACACTGCAAATCCTTCAGCGCAGATACGGCCTCCTTTAGATTTCAATCAGCCCCTAATTAGTCATACGCTGGGATGCAGTTCTGCTGGCAGTTCTTTCAGTCTTTTCTAAAGATAGTATTATTTACTTATTTTACAATTTACTGTACGTCACACCGAGAGAGATAGTTCTTATAGAGACGATGGTAAAGGAAAGGCCTAGGAGTGGGAAGGGAGCGGCCTTGCTTTTAATTGAGACACAGCCCCAGCATTTTCCTGGTGTGAAAATGGGAAACCACGGAAAACCATCTTCAGGGCTGCGGACAGTGGGGTTCGAACCCACTCTCTCCCGGACGCAAGCTCACAGCTGCCAAATAGTATTGAAACTAACTTGGTATACGAATGGGTGTATGGATTCTGGTGAGGATAAAATCAATTTAAAAAGTTGAGAAAATATAAAATAAAATATAATTACAAGTTTTCATAACACAAATTTTCTATTACTCTGACGAAATAGAAATGTTTATAGTCCAAACTAATCAATTTAAGTTCAATCAAGTTTATTTTAAATTTATATTAATACCAAACGGTTTATCGTTAAGTCCACGTAATACAAATCAGCTTCTACCATCAACACATGCTGACTGCTGTTCCGTCCGACAATACATTCAACGTCCATGGTTCTCAAAAGTAGCTTTAATGAATTAGTAAAATACAAAACACTTCTGTACACGACCGTGATTCTAAACACGTGGCACTGTTCCAAGAGATTGGGCTGAAAATGATCTATCACGAAGTAACTCAGGGCAAGAATAATATGGAGTAGAATACTGAAATCCTAAATGCAATCTTGAAAATTGTCTTCGATAACAAATTACAACAATCGGTGCTAAATTCTATTACTCTCACTCATTACACCACAAATACACCAAATCTCAGAATGCTGTCCTCTTCCATACAACATCAAATAACCAAGAGCAACTACCGGCTAACTCACTGAAGGGATTCTGCGATATTCCGCACAGCCTCTTCATATTCGTTGCTTACACTACGATATAAACTAAGCACCATTTACTTAAATAATTTACGAAGAAGACCGTACTATCAAGCTACTTAGATAATATTCAACACAGTGATCATCCATGAAATAATTAAATATCAGCTGCGGAACGAACCAATGACCATTTCGATTGTGGAAACTTAGCTACCATTATTGCACTCAAATCTAATGCGTTATGGACACATATGATGGCAAACTTCTATCATACAACCATTGGATGAATTACAAGACTCAAATAACCTTATAAAAATCAACTCATACAAAAGAGTGAACTCGAACCCAATGAAAATGTTTTTTATGCTTGCTTCCAGGCTGATCATTTTCCGTTGCCACTTGACTTATTTCAACTCTTCCCCGAATTCCTTCACTTTAGCCTTCAGTAATTCAACTTCACTAGAATTCTCCAACAACCTTTTCTGTTATGATAATTAGCTCTTCTTTCAGTCACTCCTTTAATTCCTTGATTTCATTGCTCTGCTCGCGGATTATTTCGCTCGTTTGTTCAGCCTGACGAGCACCTCTGACTATTTCCATGATATTTTCCATTTCTTCCCAGCCAATTTCTCCACTGGACTAGGACTTATTTCTACACCTCCTATCACAAGCAGTACTGCCACTACTGCTGCCGCCATCAGAGTTACCTGTAGCTCAGTTTGTTGCAGGGAAGTTTTCCACTTCCATCAAAAACCTACTGAACAAGTCTTGGGTGTCTCAAAATGTGTCCTATCATTCTACCTCTTCTTCGATTCTCTTCAATTCGATTCAGAATTTCTTCATTCGTGATTCGATCTATCCGTCTCACCTTCAGCATTCTTCTGTAACACCACATTTCAAGAGGATCTCTTCTCTTTCTTTCTGACCTAGTTATCGTATATGTTTCACTTCCATACAATGACACGCTCCAGATAAAAGTCTTCAAAAGCATCTTTCTAATTCCTATATCAATGATTGAAGTTAGCAAATTTCTTTTCTTAAAAAGGCCTTCCTTGCTTGTGCTAGTCTGCTTTTAATGTCCTCCTTACTTCTGCCATTGTTAGTGATTTTACTGTACAAGTAACAATATTCATATACTTCCTTTAAGACTTCATTTCCTGATCTAATATTACCTACATCACTTAACTTCATTCGACTGCACTCCCTTAGTTTTGTTTTGGACTTATTTATTGTCTTCTTGTACTTCTTATCAAAGACTCTGTCCATACTATTCAACACTTTCTCTAGATCTTCTGCAGTCTCAGAGAAAATAACGAATTCCTGAATTAATTATGCTATTCGCTCATGAAATCATTACACTTGAATATTGAAGTCGATGGTTTTTCAATCGCCCTAAACTAAATGTATAAATTGCTCCACAAATTAAATCTTGTTTATTATTATTCGTTGTATAATTATAAATAGCATAAAATCTAGTGGATGTCAATCAAATCGTAACGTGAAGTATTCCTGATTGGAATATATTGCATGGAATAAATTGCACATACTAAGAGACAGGAAATATTTAAGAGTTATTCTGGATCTCTTGGAAGCCAGAACAATGGAGCAGACTTCTACAACACCACAGGTGATCCACATGGTTTGATTAAGGACTTTATCGATGTTATTTGTGTGCCTACTTTTCAGCCAGACTGATGAACAACATTCACTCGTCGAATGCACCACCCCAAAAACTATTGTGCATAAAGTGGACTCATAGAGTTCCAGCAAGTTTCTGAAGAATAACGTTATTTGGAGTAATTTTGCAAGTAGAGTCGGTTAAATGTTTGTTGAAGGAGAGTAAGTAGCAAGTAAGATACTAACAGTGATGACTGAATTTGCTAATGTAGTCAATAGTCAAGGAAAATGTTGAATATCTGGCTTTAATACTTGTGTACCCATTTCAGGCTACTGTAGCTTCAAAGCTAAGTCCTGATGAGCAGTTTTTGGCTGCTTTGTTGGAGAGTCAATTGAAGGCAGCGATTACAACAAAGCCTAAAACTCAGGTAAGTAAAAGACGAAAATAAGAAGAGCAAAAATGTGTAGTAAATCTAGGACTGGATTATTTCCAAAGAAATGCTTAGCAGTTTAATTGTCACTTGAGTTCTAATGTCACAAGGAATATCCACTGTCACCATAAATGCCTTTGATTGATTTTTAAGAATCTATCCTTAATCCTATAGTCCCCCTGTACGGCAAATATATTTTCCCTCGGTACTCCGTCATATGCCTTCTCTCGATCTATGAAACGAACATAACTGTCTAGTCCCTTTGTAGCATTTTTAAATTATCTGGCGCATATTGAAAATCTCATCCTGACAACCCCTCTGTGGTCTGAACCCATACTTGTTTTCATCCAACTTCCTCTCAACCACTGATCGCACCCTCCCTTTCAGAAACCCAGTGAACACCTTAACTGGTATAGTGATCAATGCGATACCTCGATAGTTGTTGTAATCCTTCCTGTTCCCTTGCTTGTAGAAAGGTGAAATTACTGCTTTTGTCCAATCAGAAGGTACTTTACTAACACTCCATGCTAATATTATTACTCTATGAAGCCATTTCATCCCTGCCTTCCCACTAAATTTTACCATTTTAGGTCTATCCCAGCACCCGCTTGTAGCGATTGTATAGAAAAATTGATGGAAGAGAACCAGATAGGGTAGTGTGATTAGCGCAGTGATGTAGTTGCTGGCTTCGCACCTTGACGGCTGAGGTTCGAATTTCGGTCGATCCCGAGATGGAATTTTCACCTGAAATACCATGTGCCGTTAGGAAGGACATCCGGCCTTAAGTCCCCAGACAAAATCAAAATGAGGCAGGGTGGCTCCAATATACCTGAGACAAGCAAAATGATGTTTTCTTTAGAACCGTCCTCAGGATAGCCACTATCGGCACCGAAATTTGATACTCCCCACGATTCTCTCCCTAGTAACTTAACGAAACCTAGGCCGCTGTACGACAGAACTCGGTAAGGACACAAGGTGAGAAATTTTAGGGAATTCTATGAACTCCGAAACCCGGTGTCAGTTCTTTGAGAGAGCTGGTGATGAAGAAGAAGAAGCAAAAACGAAGATATATCTATTCCATCTTTAACCTCTGACTGATAATATTGTTGTTTTGTTCAATGAAACAACACTAGTCACAACATTTTAGGATATTATTTTTATTTGTGAGATGACAGGGCATGTATATTACACAGCAGTCAAGATGTTGGAGGGTAATACGCGATATAAAAGTTCTTTTTCTGCTGCCAAATGTTAAATTTCTTGCAATTATTTTGTAGGATCATCTTTTCCAGTAGATGTGTTCGGAAATTTGTCTACAATGACTCAACAATAAGAGGCGTCATCCATCACTACTATGCTTTCCTATTCTAAAGAATTTAGAAACTTGTAGACATTAAGAAACTTGTTTAGAAATCAGTCCTCAAACTATCATTTTCCCATGATGATCAAATATTTTAAAACAAAGCAACCGAGCTCGATAGCTGCAGTCGCTTATGTACGGCCAGTATCCAGTATTCGGGAGATAGTAGGTTCGAATCCCACTGTCAGCAGCCCTGAAAATGGTTTTCCGTGGTTTCCCATTTTCACACCAGGCAAATGCTGGGGCTGTACCTTAATTAAAGCCACGGCCGCTTCCTTCCCACTCCTAGCCCTCTCCTGTCCCATCGTCGCCATAAGGCCTATCTGTGTCGGTGCGACGTAAAACAACTAGCAAAGAAAAGAAGCGAAATATCAACATTTTCTCAAGGACAAAACGTGTCATCACAAAACATCCGTGATATACGGGCACTTCAGCCCACTATTTCTTGAAAATTTCCTCCGACTGATTTCAGTTAGTCTCATCTATAGTCTATGATAAATCGGACCTACATCACCAGAAATGTGAAATGGTCCTCAATAGTTCAGAATATTTACCTTTCTACATTTTCATCCACCACTCGTGTGTTTTCACATGGAGCACAAAGTTATCGGTATTCAATAAGTCAGGCCATTTAAACACAGCGTTTGAGGGCTATGGAGCCCCGACGCAGCTCCATGCTTGTCCAGGGCTTACCTTCACTGCTCTCTCGCTGTCTGTGAAGATGTAAGATAATTGATGTTATTGTTTTTACGTCCCACTAACTACTTTTGACGGTTTTCGGAGACGCCGGGGTGCCGGAATGTCATCCCGGGAGTTCTTTTGTGTGTCAGTAAAACTACCGACACGAGGCTGACGCATTTGAGCACCTTCAGATACCGCCGGACTGAGCCAGGATCGAACCTGCGAAGTTGAGTTCAACTGTCCGAGCCACTCAGCCCGGCTGGCGATGTAAGAATACGGGCGCTGGGTCACTGACCTTGCCTTTTTAGCCGACATTAAAAGTCCTTTAAGTGATTTAAATGTTGCTTTGCAAGTCTAAAATATGTTGGTTGGTGCTATGTGGGACAGAAATCGTGCTTTTAATATGGAGTCTTCACTGTTTATAAAACAATCAAAGGAGAGAGATTCTGAATAATTCCCACCTTTAAAATATGTGACTTGTCCGATTACTGAGTGAGTTGGCCGTGCGGTTAGGGGCAGGCAGCTCCGGGCTTGCATTCGAGAGCTAGTGGGTTCGAAACTACACGTTAATTAAGGCCACGGCCACTTCCTTTCCTCTCCTAGCCCTTTCCTATCCCTTCGTCGCCGTAAGACCTATCTGTGTCGGTGCGTCGTAAAGGCAAATTGTAAAGAAAGACCTATCCGTGTCGGTGCGTCGTGAAGCAAATTGTAAAGAAAGACCTATCCGTGTCGGTGCGACGTAAAGCAAATTGTAAAGAAAGACCTATCCGTGTCGGTGCGTCGTAAAGGCAAATTGTAAAGAAATACCTATCCGTGTCGGTGCGACGTGAAGCAAATTGTAAAGAAAGACCTATCCGTGTCGGTGCGACGTGAAGCAAATTGTAAAGAAAGACCTATCCGTGTCGGTGCGACGTGAAGCAAATTGTAAAGAAAGACCAATCTGTGTCGGTGCGACGTAAAGGCAAATTGTAAAGAATCCGTGTCGGTGCGACGTGAAGCATAATGTAAAGAATCCGTGTCGGTGCGACGTGAAGCAAATTGTAAAGAAAGACCTATCCGTGTCGGTGCGACGTGAAGCAAATTGTAAAGAAAGACCTATCCGTGTCGGTGCGACGTGAAGCAAATTGTAAAGAAAGTCCTATCCGTGTCGGTGCGAAGTAAAGGCAAATGTAAAAAAATGAAAATACTTGCCCGATTGTAACCTCTCATACTAATTGTGAACCCATAAACAATTCGACAATGGTTTCGAAATATCGAAGAATTATCGCCTGAATTAAACATTTTTGACGCCCTATTCTGTAAATTTTCAACGGGCACTAGTCAAACTTCTAAGAGAAATGAGAGCATGTTACGTTGGAAGCAATGTTACGCATTCACTAATATGGTTAAATCAATGAAATATCAAATCGTCCTAAGTGCAAAAAAACAGGACAGTTTTACTTTGTCGTATTATTTTTTTCAAAGCTAATTTTTGTAATTCCTGAATATTATTTATATGTCTTATAAAATGTGCCATCCATACACCTCCTTCCCCTCCATCTGTTTCCCATTCACACACTCTCTCTCTCTCCTTGGGAGTTTGCTGTCAGCACTAAATGCTCGAGGCTGCCCCCTTGGAATAGCTTGCTGTAGGTGAATGTTTTATTCTTTGTATGGAGTCATTCTATGTCGAGAAGCGGATGCGATACTATCTCAAACACTATCCTATTTACAACGTTCTTGTCTAAGTCCTTTTTTGGAATTCCAAAGTACTTCCGAGAGGGAAGGAATACTAAAACACTTATAAAAGGAGGAAAGTTTATTTTGAACCTGAAAGAAGATTATATGGAATTGTAGAAAATGAAATGAAAAGTCGAGCTGTAAGAAAGGCTAGCGCTTCATACAAATAGCATAATATACGTATTTAATCAAGGTACATCCAATTGGATTCCGCTGCAGGGCAGATAATCATGTTGTTTCTGCCTTTAAAATAACACCAGCATAAGAGTCGGTAGTGACGTATTAGAAATTATGAAGCGCCTTCAGAATGTAAGTTACACATGAATATGAGATGTCAATGAATGTTTATTGAGTTGCGCAGTTCGACTCAAAGTGTCACATATATTACACACTACTTTTCGACAGTAAGCACCTGTCGATAAATTCAGTTGATCATAGACATCCACTCCTTGGTCCTGGAACCATCGGAGAACCGCTGTTTGAACTTGTTCATCGTTGGAAAATCTTGTTCCACCCAGATGTTCTTTCAGCTTGCCGAACACATCCGGTCTGTATGACGGATTCTTACTATACTTCCATTGAAATCTTTGAAGTAAATATTGCGTTGTGCGCGCCTTGTATTGTGTTGCATTTTCGTGAATGATTGCTTAATTTTCTCCGCTTCTTTTTCCTTACGGCCTTGCGCAACGACCTCAATATTTGGCAGTAAGAGTCAGCATTAATGGTTGCACCGCTTTGAGTAAACTATATACAAACAGCTCCTCCATAGTCTAAAAAAACAGCGGACATGACGTTCTCTGCTGATCCGCAACTATGATTTTTTTCCACACCGGTGAGAATGTGTATCTCCATTCCATAGACGTCCTCTTTGGAATGATGCACCCATGTCTCATCGCCCGTAATGATGTGGCTTAGAGGCACATTGCTCACCATAGAGCGTCCATGTTTAGAACGCACCATCCGCCATTAGTAATAGTTGGATATGATACAATTTAGCATTTTAAAACTAAGAATTCAACTTTTAAAAGTTAAATTTAGTTATTAATGTTATGTTTTAGTATTGTGTAGCTTTCTACGACAGAAGTATTTTTGAGGGGAGAATTGGATGTTAAATTATCAACATATCAACGACTAGATTTTCCAGATTTTCCACATTAAATTGAAGAAATTAACTGAATGAGCATATAAAACTGAATTGAAATTCTGAACACTAAAAAGCATTAAAATAGATATAGACCTTCTTACTCACGAAATATATCTGCATTTAGAAATCAGTATTCGAGTGAATAAAAGAATATCATTTGAACACACCCATTAAAAGAACACAAATTATATCAATTGTACTTTCATTTACATTTTTATCCTGACATAGGGTGAAAACATCACTATTCAAGGTAGTATGTGAACGCACTCACAAAAAACTAATTTAAAAATTGACAGCTTTCTGTTTTAAATCCAATTGAAAGTATAATACAGACATCGCATACGTTCATCGTACTGTGGTATTTTCGTGTTACACAGGAGAATGCCTCATAAAAATGTAATTTCGCTTGTATTTTGTGCATTTTATCGTGAATTAAAAATTGTATTTTTAAGTCAACGGTACTGCTTACAGCATTGGACCATTTTTCGCACTTATAGCGATAGTGAAAATCTACCATCTCTAATAATTTTAGGTCCCCTGAACACGTAACCCATATAAATTTGATGCATACGCAGACAGCTGTGTCAGTGACAGGTGGGAACCACGAGTGTTCGTTGATGAGAAAGGTTGCCGAGGATAAGTTCGGACTTTTATGTACTACTAAGGCACATTTAAGGCTCTAGGGATAACTCATAACAAGTGATATATCTGGAAGTAACAAAACAGACGGTATATCCATAATTTGTAGAGAGACGATGACCTTAGATGTCAGACCCCTTTAAACAACAAGCATCACCATCATCATAATTTGAAGTCTCTGTATTTCATTTATATTACTTTATACCTTCAATTTAACCTTGTTTTAGTGTTTATATGTTGTTTTTCAACGGTACCTAATTACACACGCTATTTCAGACTCCTGCGCCCAAGAAATTGAGTCCAGACGAACAGTTCCTGGCTGCACTGTTGAAGAGCCAACTTGGTGGATCGTCTACGTCTAAGCCAAAACCACAAGTGAGTATGATTACCCATTGATAATTATATTTCATGTCATTGAGAATACAGATATCGTCGGTATGCTGCGTGCTGGAGTCTCATATTATAATCTATGGTCTCCGTTGCTCGTCATAGTAACGTGGGTTAAGCTCTGCAATAATGGCAGCTACACTCACAAGTTCAAATATAAGTTTCCTTCTGCAAAAGCATTGCGATCAAAACGGCTAATCCGGCCAGACCTCTTTTCTTCTTGATAATATTCCACCATAAATTAACTTCAATAAAGAGGTTACTGTACAGTACAGCGTATTGAATAGTATAGTTTGTAATAAGTTTGATAGAACAGAAGTAGATGGGATATTATAAAGCCTCTCTAGATCATTATGTGTTAATACATCTCAGGTAACAAAAAATAAAAGTGTACAGAACTCTTGATATAGTCTATCTACATGTATTTGATTGTTGATTATTGTTTAAACAGGGCCCAACTTCTACGTCATCGGTCCCATACATATTTGAATTGTTGGCATTTGACAAAAGCTAATTTCGAGCATTTTCATCAAAATACAGGTATTCATAAATATGCTAACTGAAACAAGAGCAAGATGCACTAGTACGATTTATTGGCCTTGATTCCTACTAGGGAGAAGCGTATTATATTTTGTAAGATTAGAGATAGCTATTTACCTGTAAATAATCACAATTGTTTACAAATATTTCTTCAAATATTGTCTGACATGTTGACTACCTAACCATTATTTTTATTTGGAAGACGGTTTTCAAATTACTACAGTTCATAAACACCACAGTCATCGTCAACATCATCATCATCATCATCATCATCATCATCATCATTTTCTACATCTCCTAGCTACTGTCCAGGTCTGTTTAAAACATTAGCCTCTCCATTGTCTTCTTTCTTCATCTCTCCGTCGTCACATTTTTCAAGTCCTCCTACATTTCCTTCGTCCGCTCATCCACGCCTTTCAGCCATCTGCCCCTTGCTCTCCATCTTGATCACCTGTCTTCCACTCTCACCTCATGCGTCTTCATGGGAATCCTCTTCTTCTCCATTTTTTTCACGTTTCCATACCTTTGAAGCTTTGATTCCTCTATTTTATTGTTTACTATTTTTTACAATTTACTTTACGTCGCGCCGACACAGATAGGTCTTGTGGGAAGGAAACGACCGTGTATATAATTAATATACAGCCCCAGCATTTGCCTGGTGTGAAAATGGGAAACCATGAAATACTATTCTCAGGACAGCCGACGGTGGGGTTCGACTCACCGCCTCCCGAATTCAGGTTCGCCTCCAGAACCGCACTGCTCGGTGTACTGCAATGCTGGAAGTTTGCTTTAGATAGTTTTTTTGTATATTTCAATGTATTTACCCTCATCTAAGCACTCCTAAATGTCAATCAACTGTACCAAGTTTCGATCCTATACTCCTGCGCATAGAAGGAGAACGCCTGAACAAATATGCAATGCAGCCATTTAATATGAAAATGTGACTATTAAATAATAAAGGATGACTTTTCCAACAAAATAATTATAAATCTTACATATATGTGTATGGTTTCCTGAGGTAACCTAATATTCTATTCAGTTAACGGAAATCTTCAGTACCAGCATTATAAGCAAATAATGTTAACATTAATATTTCATTGCCATCTACAATATGTAAGAAGAAATTAGGTCTTCTCTGTTCATTAAGGCTAGGAAAATACATAAAGACTAAACTATATTCTATACATGGTACTTTAACTCATTAAGACTGAGAGAACACTTAAAATAAGCATTTCTTGCCACTAAGAACTTTCAATATTGATTCAGTTTGATAACGAATGATGTCAGTAATGACTTCCTCTAATAGTAAAACTAAGCTTCAGAAATTCTAAACTGACATGAACACTCTTACTTTTGCCTTAGGGAACCAGTACCAAGCTCACGGATGACCAGTTGTTAGCTGCCTTGCTGGGTAGTGCACAAGCTGGGGTAAGCCTTACATTCAATATTACTGTAAATAGTATTAGTGGAAGTGACTGCGTTGTTCATCGAATGACATAGTAATTATCATATTACTGTACATTCTATTGATTCTTAATATCTATATGAATGCTTTTTCATAAAGGTCCTTAAGTTCTAGTTACGAATCTAAGATGAATCTAAAAGGAATTGTTAGCCAAAACCAGATCCCACTCATCAGTTCTAACAACATGTACTTATATCATGGTAATTTTTTCCCTAAGCGAGAGGAAGATGATTTATTGTGGAACCATCAACTTCCTGAATTTACAGGTTGTGCTATTGTGACAAAGGGAACTAATACAATATAGAATATAGACCTATATCACTGTAAGTTTATAGTCTGTGCAAATACTTTGTATAGTGCTGGGTATTTCGAGCTGTAGAGGTGGGATTTTACGATTCCCAAAGAACTATGGATTACATTAAGCACAATGTCGTGTATTCCAGTTTTTGGCAAGCCAAACTTCTTCCAGAACCGCATTAAGAATTCTGGTACCGTACTACGTGCTCCAAGTATCACCCAATCACTTCAATGTCTTGTAGATGTATTTATTTTTCGTAGAAAGGGACTGTCGGAATGTAAGTATTATTTTTCTCAGTGTCTACTTCTTGACCTTTATGGTGCTCTAAACTGGTGTCCGGGCCTATTATACAGCATTTTTATCTTGCTATTTTGCTGGGTTCTTTATGATAGGTCATAAGACTAAAGACAGCATCCAAAGATTAAGACTATCATAAGAAAAAATGTACAACCAACGTATGAAACCAACATCTTTTCTTTATTAGCTAATGATTTTTATGGAAGTTCAGTAAACTAGTTAAGCTCACAAATACAAAAAAAGTCCACAGTTCTTTTTGCCAGCGCCAACTACTGATTGGATTATCTAGGTTTGATTATGCTGTGTCTGAAGACTGAAAGCGTGTCTGGAATGTGATATGCTCAGTTCTGAAAGGACTATAATGAAACACAGTACCACCACCCTAAATATTTTAGCCTAAGGTTTATCAAATAATAGAAGCCGTGTGCGACCATGTTCCTCTCCAATATATAGGCCATATGATACGCTGGAAAGTCCTGGGAATTAATACTCATAACGGCTGCAATTGTGCACTATTTCTTCTTCATTTGCTTATATATCATATTATATTTTCATTCTTGTTTATAATACACTCCAAGTAGTTCTGGGTATACATGAAAGTAAAGGGAAAATTTCACCATGAGAAATGTCATATTGATTTCTTGAAAAATACTACACAGCTCAAAAAACTTAGGGGAACATGTTTTTGTAACGTCTGGTATGTGAACGTTAATTTGGTAGATGGGGTTCCAATGGTCGTACAACATACCTTGAAACCTTAGCTACTCAGGGTATGTCAAATCGAAGTTATACTCCATCTGTGGGCGTAGCCATGCATTAAACTGTCAGGTGACCCCTCAAAACAAAGTGAATAGCGGTGCGTCCGTGTGTCGTTGTGAGGTACACAGACTACTGCGGTCATTTGAGCACGATGTACGTAAACCAGCACATCCCATGAGACATCTTAACGAGGTACAAATCGCAAGGGCCGTCACTTTGATCCAGGAAGGGTGGACTTTCCGTCGTGCTGCTGAGGATCTCAATGTCTCTCCGTCAGTTATTCAACGCTTGTGAAATCGCTACAGTGAGACAGGGCAGTTCACAAGGAGGTTTGGACAAGGTCGTGGACGCATGACAACCCCACAGGATGACCGATATCTGACCATCTGTGCGTTGCGGCGTCGTTCAGCAACTGCCAGAGAAATGCAACAAGATCTCAGGAGGATCACTGGAGTCACAGTGTCTGACCAGACAGTAAGGAACGGGTTAAGAGAAGTGTCCTTACGACCCAGGCTTCCTGTTTGAGTGTTCCGTTTAACGCAGCAACATCGGGCAGCTCGCCTTCTGTTTATCCATACCCACGTCAACTGGCAACTACGCCAATGGAGACCTGTGTTGTTCACAAACGAGCCCAGATGTGCCCTGACACAGCGCGATGGACGTCAACGTGTATGGAGACGCCGTGGTGAGCAGTACATGCCAAATTTTGTCCATGAAAACGACCGATTCTGACATGGTTCTGTGAGGATGTGGGGTGGCATCAGTATTGATGGCCGTACAGATCTTGTCGTCGACCGCGATAATCTTACCGCTGCGGGGTACATCGAGCATATACTGCTACAGCATGTGTTGGTAGCATGCATACGGTGTTGGCCCTGAATTCGTACTCATGCACGACAGTGCCAGGACTCATTTAGCGCGCATCACCAGAGCTGTCTAGCGAGAACTGGACATTCGAGAGATGGAATGGCCAGCTGTGAGTCTCGACCTTAATCCCATCGAGCAGGTATGGGATAGGCTTGACAGAAGTGTTCGTAGGCGTCCTGTTCCACCACAGACTCTACAAGACCTCGAACAGGCTGTCATTGAAGAATGGGACCTGATACCGCAACGTGACCTCCGTCGACTTATACGGATTATGCCACGTAGGTGCCAAGCTGTGATAAATGCTCGCGGAGGACATACACCATACTGAAGCTCTCCATCTGTGATAAAAATCCACCCTGGAGGACTGTTATCACTTTCTTTTCTCCCCTATTTGGACATTTTCGTCTGTGTTCTGAAAATGAACCCGAATCCATCGATGTTCTTTTGTATAATTCAGTGGTAAAGAATAAAGGTTTAGTTGGTAATATACCTGGGTGTGAGGTATTGTTTTGTGGAGGATGGCATACATTCAAAACATGTTCCCCTAATTTTTTGAAGTGTGTATATTTACCTAATCCTTGGACATAAATAATAGAAAAGAACAAACCTGTGAAATCAAGTAAACTATAGAAAGTTAGGAACATATAATAGGATAAACACAATAACAAGTCGGCACAGCAACTCTTGGTTACCTATATGTTTTATTTTTCATTTTAAGATAACAGAGATATTTTCAAATCATTTTAAGTACATTCAAAATTTACAAAGAAATGCATGGGGAACACATTTTGCACAGTTACGAGAACAAATATTTGCATAACATCAATTAATCCTGCATCTTAGGTCAATGTTGTACAAGTTTCTCTTCAAGTAAAAGGAAACGACTGTACAACTGAAATGTTTTCATTCTTTCCCTAAAAGGGGAGGCGGGCCTCTTAGACGGTGACGTCGGGAGATTTGTTACGGTGAAGTTGATACACGGAGAAGGTGAGGAGGTTGGCTGCTGTGGCCTACACTAGGAACTGTCCCGGCATTCGCCTTAGTGCAGGAGAATGGAAAACCACGGAAAACCATTCTCAGGACAGCCGACGTTTGGGGCCAGCCGTGAGGCCCAGCCCTGTACCGTTTCCCGAATTCAGAGGCGTAGAGCCACGGTAGAGCTGTGGCCACCCCTCCTCTGCTCGGTTGGCCGGTCAGAGTGCAGAGCTGTTGGACCACGGACCAGCCGTGGCCACTTATGGGCCGAGACCCACTCTGCATCTACCGACCGCTAATAAAAGTAAATAAAACAGCCAGTCGAATACGTTTAGGAAGTGAGTTATACACAGGTGCAGAGTAGTGCCATACGGATTTCCTGCGATATTTACTTGCATTAATTGGATTAATGTGAAATGTATTAGCACCTCTAATATTGTACGAGTCAACGTCTGAATTTCCCTGTTCTTTCATTATTGTTATTTCGTTTCGGTGTTTTCTAAATTCATACTCTCATCACGAGATTTTTCATTCTACGTCCGGTGAGCCATCTAGCTAGGAATGAGAGTATCACTTACTATAGACCAACGGTAAAGCATTCTTTAATTCAAAACTTCATTATTTGAGAAATTTTTCTCGTGAACAGACGAGATTTTCATCTGAAGACGCGGAGCAAAATTTTCTGCGGAACGTAAAGAATTTCGCCTTGTTTTCTGACGTGGCATAAACCCAAAAGTTTATTATCATGTCTATAATTACGGGCCGTGAAAGCCTCAATCTTAATATTGAAATTGACAACGATTGATCGAGGAAGAGTCTTGTAGGCAGACGCAATCATGTGCTTAATATAACGTCATTCCTCTTGATCTCACATTCCACGGCAGCAACAATGTTTTTCACAAATATATTCTCCGTGCATTTCTGGTGTACCATATACAGTACTTATACGGTATTTCTTCTTAGGTACAGGTTCAGTTGTTCTGCATCTTCATTACCTCGTCCGGCTCCATGGCTAAATTGTTAGCGTGCCGGCCTTTGGTCACAGGGGTCCCGGGTTCGATTCCCGGCATGGTCGGGAATTTTAACCATTATTGGTTGATTTCGCTGGCACGGGGCCTGGGTATATGTGTCGTCTTCATCATCATTTCATCCTCATCACGATGCGCAGGTCACCAGTCAAATCAAAAGACCTGCACTTGGCGAGCCGAACATGTCCTCGGACACTCCCGGCACTAAAAGCCATACGCCATTGCCTCGTCACTGAGTTTGCCACTTGCTCCCGAAGTTCCTTGAACTTTCTATCACGTTTGCCAAGTTCTACTTTCAAGTCGTCGATGACTCTTGCGTTGAAGTCGATGCTTTCTTGCAATTTGGTAACGACTTTCTCTATCAGTTTATTTATTAGTCGAGAAACACATTATATTCCTAACAATATCTGTAAAATCTCTCAGACACTGCCAGTGCCAGTTGTAACAGGTGGCACAAGAGCGCAGGAAATGCAAGCTTTACTAAAGAAATGCTGCTTATGGCCACCGAATGAGAGGTTTTTCCTCACAGCTGACATGGGTGTACAACTTGGCCGTGGATTTTAACTGCGTATGGTTAATTCGTATGGCTCTGGAGCTGTGCCTTTGTGTTTGCCTTGATTCGCATCTTCATTTACAAACATCACAGTACAAACCACCACAGAAACACGTAATAGTGAGCACATCCCTCACATAGGGTAGGCCTCAGGAAGGGCAACCGATAGAAGCTAATTTTGTGTGTACTTTTTTTTGCTATTTGCTTTACATCGCACCGAGACAGATAGGTCTTCTGGCGACGATAGTCTGTACTTTTGTCAGAACGTTTACACAATGTGTGTGTATATTAATTGTAATTAAGTATCTTAATTCTGAAGATTGAGGCTAAAGGTTTTTTTTCAGTGGTCACTGAGCAAACTCAAAACGTAAATTAACCCACAGTACAAGTGAAATGCATGATAAACGTACCAGCAGTTACACTACTTTCGTTCTATGGAATTTTCCGTGTAACGCTTTCATATTAGTATTTCATCCAAGATTAGTAAACATATAACTGACGACTGCACAGATGCCTTCTAGATAAAATATTCACATCAAGGATTATTTGTATTTTATAAAGATATACCTGTGTACATCTATAAATCGGTTTCATTCTCAGAATCATACAACCTATTTCCTGTCTTCTACATTTTATTCTAGTATAATTTAGTTAAAGAACATGTACCTTCTAAATGTTTTTTATTCCTCACATTTTATGTCTTCGATTCACCTTTTATTTGTAATACCGTATTTAACCGGTACTCGTGAAACAATGCTTGTGCACCTGGAAACATTTAGAACTAACAATAAGTGATTTGTTCTCATATCATAGAAATATATCAATATTCTTTATGATACACAGTTTTTGGTCAAGTGTACAGTCCAACACAATGCTTCTACATCATTTTTCACTGTATGTAATAGAATTCAATTATAAATTTCACATTAGAAATCAAGATCCTGGTGTTGCTTCGTGCCCTTTAGAGCCCATGTGCCTCTAATGTAGGCAGGTAATGTCAGATCATAACACAACTAGGATATGTACATTTCAAGACTATTTTGCATAGTTGCGGGCTGGTCAGACGATAGAGCGCTGATCTTCTGAGCTCAAGGTGGCAGGTTTGATCCCGGGTCAGTCCGGTGGTATTTGAAGGTGCTCAAGTATGTCAGTCTCGTGTCGGTGGATTTACTGGCATGTTAAAGCACTCCTGCGTAAAAAAAAAAAAGATCAGGCACCCGGGCGTCTCCGAAAACCGTAAGAGTAGTAAGTGGGATATAAAACCAATATTATTGTTATTATTATTATCATTATTATTGTTATTATTATTATTGTCATTACTATTAATGCCCATTTTTAGTATTTCCAAGAGATTAAAGGGTTTGAGAATTTATGGTTAGTAAACATTTTGAAATAGGAGTGTTTACCCACTTATCTTATGTGTTTTATCACTTGTTTTACTTCGATTGGGGGGAGAGGTTGCAATGAGAGAGACACTTATTCCGTAGTTGGTGGTGGAGCAGTTCTAGTATAGTAACACTGTACTCAATAATCCACTTTTTACCCCAGGGACCATCTCCTTCTAAAACACAGACTAGACCAACAGCATCAGCATCAGCAGCACCAGCAGCAGCCCAATCTCCAGCGCTGCTTGGAGGACTCCTAGGTCAACTTGGTGGAAGAAATACATTACCTGATCCGGCAACGGTAGGACTGGTAAGCTATGATGTTTGGTTTTAATAGATGATATCATACAGTACATATAAAGATACGGAATGTTCCCAAACACGTGGGAAGTTATTGTGGGATGGGGGATAGTATACCGCAAAACAGTCCCAGGTTTACGAGATAAGCCTGTTTTAGTCATTAGGTATAATGGGTGAAGATTTCGTATTAGGATTAAATCTGGTGTCAGGCATACCGTTACTTACTTAACCAGCGTGTGGAGCAAAGTTGCTATCGAATACGCGCAATGCCTGGAATGTGTCCCACGACCAATGAGGTGGCGTGTTCGGACATATATTCAGCGCATTGAGGACACTTTGAGAACTTCTTACAGTATCCCTGCTGGTACATCAACATGGCTACATGTAGTCGTGGGATGTGCCATTGTATTGTTGAAAACACTTCTTAACAAAGTAGAGGTCCTCACATTAAGAAAAACGCAAAATTAAGCATTTCCTTAATTGTGCCGAAAGTTAAAGGGATAAAGGGCCCAAAAAGGTTTCAAATTGTGATTCTTGGATAGCTCTATCAAAAAAAGCAAAGTCACCTCCGTACAGGCCATTAAGGCCCTTGGAGGAGTGGAAGGTCAAGGGTTCCACCATTGTTAACATCGGCACGTGATGGGGTAGAGTGGTTAGCTCTACGCCCGGCCGCCTTTGCCCCCAGGAATTAACCTGGTACTCATTTTTGGTGAAGGCTGAGTGAACCTCAGGGCCATATGCACCTCCGGAAGTGGAAATCTCGTTTCTTAAATTTTACGACTTCCTGACGGGGATTCAAACCCACGTCCTTCCAGGCGAACTGCGCACGCCTTTACCGCCTCGGCCAGGCAGCCCCTATAGCTCTATCAAACTAAAAAATATAATTGAAAATCACTTCCGGCCCAAATGCAGTTCCGGAAAAAATAGACAAAAATCGCTTGTTTCTTTACTCGTTTTCTTCTTGATTAAAATCCTAGCCAAATTAACTTATTTACGTATTTCTTCCTGTAATGTGTTCCTTGATTCAATTCCCTCAAGTGATTTTGGATTTTTTGAGAATGGTCCACACCGAATGTAGTTATAAGGACTTTAGTGAAACTCTGCATTGACTCACATTAACGCTCGTAGTGGTGCTTAAGTGAAACAATGCATTGAGCCACATTAGCGCTCGTAGTGGTGCTTAAGTGAAACAAAGCATTGACTCACATTAGCGCTCGTAGTGGTGCTTAAGTAAAACAAAGCATTGACTCACATTAGCGCTCGTAGTGGTGCTTAAGTGAAACAATGCATTGACTCACATTAGCGCTCGTAGTGGTGCTTAAGTGAAACAAAGCATTGACTCACATTAGCGCTCGTAGTGGTGCTTAAGTGAAACAATGCATTGACTCACATTAGCGCTCGTAGTGGTGCTTAAGTGAAACAAAGCATTGACTCACATTAGCGCTCGTAGTGGTGCTTAAGTGAAACAATGCATTGAGCCACATTAGCGCTCGTGGTGGTGCTTAAGTGAAACAATGCATTGACTCATATTAGCGCTCATAGTGGTGCTTAAGTGAAACAATGCATTAAGCCACATTAGCGCTCGTGGTGGTGCTTAAGTGAAACAATGCATTGACTCACATTAGCGCTCGTAGTGGTGCTTAAGTGAAACAATGCATTGAGCCACATTAGCGCTCGTGGTGGTGCTTAAGTGAAACAATGCATTGACCCACATTAGCGCTCGTAGTGGTGCTTAAGTGAAACAATGCATTGACCCACATTAGCGCTCGTAGTGGTGCTTAAGTGAAACAATGCATTGAGCCACATTAGCGCTCGTGGTAGGGCTTAAGTGAAACAATGCATTGATCCATATTAGCGCTCGCAGTGGTGCTTAAGTGAAACAATGCATTGAGCCACATTAGCGCTCGTAATGGTGCTTAAGTGAAACAATGCATTGAGCCACATTAGCGCTCGTGGTGGTGCTTAAGTGAAACAATGCATTGACTCACATTAGCGCTCGTAATGGTGCTTAAGTGAAACAATGCATTGACTCACATTAGCGCTCGTAGTGGTGCTTAAGTGAAAACAATGCATTGACTCACATTAGCGCTCGTAATGGTGCTTAAGTGAAACAATGCATTGACTCACATTAGCACTCGTAGTGGTGCTTAAGTGAAACAATGCATTGACTCATATTAGCGCTCGTAATTGTGCTTAAGTGAAACAATGCATTGACTCATATTAGCGCTCGCAGTGGTGCTTAAGTGAAACAATGCATTGACTCACATTAGCACTCGTAGTGGTGCTTAAGTGAAACAATGCATTGACTCACATTAGTACTCGTAGTGGTGCTTAAGTGAAACAATGCATTGAGCCACATTAGCACTCGTAGTGGTGCTTAAGTGAAACAATGCATTGACACACATTAGCGCTCGTAGTGGTGCTTAAGTGAAACAATGCATTGACTCACATTAGCGCTCGTAGTGGTGCTTAAGTGAAACAATGCATTGACTCACATTAGCGCTCGTAGTGGTGCTTAAGTGAAACAATGCATTGACTCACATTAGCACTCGTAGTGGTAGAAAAAGGCAAACTACTAATCTAATCGACCGTATATCGATGATTAAGAAAAGGGTTGTAATTTTTAGGAATAAACAAAGAATATATTCTCATATTTTATTATATTTTATTTACCTAAAATTCGTAGCTCATACCCTAGGATATTTTCAACATTGAGTTGCTTGCCTGAACTGTGGATTTTTGTGAGTACTGCCCACCCCACCTTCAACCCGATTACTTCCCACATGTACTGTATATTGTCCGGGCTTAGAGGCTCAGGCGGTGAAGCGCTGGTCTTCTGAAACCACGCTGGCAGAATCGATTGCGGCTCAGTCCGATGATATTTGAAAATATGGTAGCCTCGTGTCGGTAGATTTACCGGCACGTAAAATAACTCATGTGGAACAAACTTCCGGCACATCAGCGTCTTCGAAAACCATAAAACTAGTTAGAGGGAGAGAAAAACAAGAACATTATTATTATTATTATTATTACTATTATTATTATTATTATTATTATTATTATTATTATTATTATTATTCACAAAGCACAATGACTTTCAATAACGAAAACTATTACAAAACTTTTAAAATTTGCAAGTTGTAAGTTGTTCGGCTCATTAGTCTAATCGATTTGTTAGATGCAGCCCTCCATGCCACCTTTTCATATGCTAACCTTGTTATTTATACGTAACAAGTGCAGACAACACACGTGTGCTATATGCTGTTATTTGGCTTCTTCTGATAGTTCCTCTGGTGTTTTAACGACGCACTAACACATCGAAGGTTTTCGGCGACGCAAGGGTGGGAAAGTGATAAGACTGTGACTGTAGCGGCCGTGGCTTCAAGTAAAGTACATCTCCAGCATTTATCTAGTGTGAAAATGGGAAACCGCGGAAAAACATATTCAAAGCTGTCGACGGTGGGATTCGAACCCACCATCTTCCGAATGCAAGCTCACAGCAACGCGACCCAAACCACACGGTTCTTTTTATCGTCCTTAACTCCACACTTCCTTTTTAGTCGGACGAGTCTTAGATGTTCCTAGATCTTGACTATTTTGGTCTTATTAAGGATCATAAACTATTGTTCCTAGAAGTGTATAGTATTATCAATAATAATAATAATAATAATAATAATAATAATAATAATAATAATAATAATAATAATAATAATAATAATAGTAATAATGGTTTAAGTCTCATTAAATATTTTTACGGTTTTTTTTTTTTTTTGCTAGTTGCTTTACGTCGCACCGACACAGATAGGTCTTATGGCGACGATGGGACAGGGAAGGGCTAGGAGTGGGAAGGAAGCGGCCGTGGCCTTAATTAAGGTACAGCCCCAGCATTTGCCTGGTGTGAAAATGGGAAACCACAGAAAACCATTTTCAGGGCTGCCGACAGTGGGGTTCGAACCTACTATCTCCCGAATTCTGGATACTGGCCGCACATAAGCGACTGCAGCTATCGAGCTCGGTTTTTACGGTTTTCAAAGACACCGAAGTGCCAGAATTTTGTCCCACAAGAATTCTTTTATTTCAGCACCTTCAGATATAACTGACATAGCCGGGATCGAACCCGGCAACACAGGATGAAAGGCCAGTGATCCACCGTCTGAGCCACTCAGCCCGTTCAAGGAATGTTTGGTACTCTGCGTAAAGACGGGAAGGAAATGGTACAGTTGTGACTCTGATCCCATTTCTCTTCTTCCAATGTGGCTGCGCCAGAGATTGCCCTGATTCATTTCAAGCAGCACTGTATATTTCTCCACGGAGTGTTTTCCAGAATAATGAAGTCAACCTACCTTCATGAAATGTGGTCACCTTGAGAAATGCATGGACCATACTTTGATTGTTGAGTCGCGTACTTCCTGTCTGTAACGTTCTGGATAGGTGAGAACATTGCTATAACTTTTTAATTTACAGGCTAGGATGTGATATTATATGGATTACCTTCTCCGAGCAATGCATTGGTTTCATAAAATACATTTTACATTTGAAGTCCTGTATACCGAATACCGGAAACCGTCTTAATCCGATTGTGTCTGCAGCTTTCACAGCCGTCAGCTCGACTATTTTACTGCGGCTTCTCAAAAACTGCAGTCTAGTAGAAATTAATATAACGTTGTGAACTTAATCTACAAGAACCTAATCACACCGCGCTATTCTCCTGGTATGACCATTATAGTAATAATAAGAGTATAATTACGCACGAAAGTTCTAAGTCTAGGCTCTTATTCAACCTAACGCAACTCAGAATTCTAGCGACTCATCTTACCATCATACGTCGACACAGGTGATGGTACGTATAAATGAATTATAGGCCTAGTTGTGCTAGTTCATTGGCCACAAAGATGCTTTGTCTACTTTCTCTTGACTCAGCTATATACAAAGGGCCCTGAAATCAAGTGGCATCTCCGTCGGTTTCTAGTTCAACTTAGAAAGTCATATTCAAAAGAGGATGTGATGAATCAATCAATCAATCAATCAATCAATCAATCAATCAATCAATCAATCAACCATTGACCTGCATTTAGTGCAGTCGCCCAGGTGGCAGACTCTGTATCTGTTGTTTACCTAGTCTTTTCTTAAATAATTTCTGATAATTTGGAAATTTATCGAACATCGCCCTTAATAAATTATTCCTACAAACGAGTATTCGCCACAGTTTGTCCTCTTGAATTCCAACTTTATCTTCACGCTGTGATCTTTCCTACTTTCAAAAACACCACTCAAACTTACTCGTCTACTAGTGTTATTCCACGCCATCTCTCTACTGACAGCTCGGAACAAACCACTTAGTCGAGCACCTCATCTCCTTTCTCCCAAGTCTTCCCAGCCCAAACTTTGCAACGCTACTCTTCTGTTGGAAATCACCCAGAACAAATCGAGCTCCTTTTCATTGGATTCTTCCAGTTCTCGTATCAAGTAATCCTGGTGAGGTTCCCATAAACTGGAACGACACTCTAATAATTATTGTGGTCTTACTAGAGATTTATATGCCTTCTTCTTTACATCCTTACTACAACCCCCCCATACCGATATGAAGAGGTCAGTAATTTTTATTTACAATCTCATTTATTTGATTACTAAGCCGAAGACTTTTCCAAATACATATGGGGAATACTGTGAGCACCAAAAGATCACTAAATAACGGACTTCCACAGGGTCCTGTTCTTGCTCCAATCTTATTTAGCCTATACATCTCAGACATGCCTGCCACATTTTCAAGAAAATTTGGATATGCCGATGATTGGGCTATTGCTACCAGAGATAGAACATTCGAGAAATACGAGATGACCTTAACGGACGACATAAAAGTGTTGGTACAGTACTTTAAATTGTGGAGACTTACACTTAATGCCAATAAAACAGAAGTATGCTGCTTCCATCTAAACACCAAGATGGCTAACAAACAATTGCAGGTGTACATTGGAAATCAGTTATTGAGACATAATAGATTCCCTAAATACCTAGGAGTTAGCTTAGATAGAACACTCTCCTTTAGACAACACCTTCGTAACGTCCAGTCCAAAGTAAGAACTCGCAACAACATAATCCAAAAATTATGTGGTACAACTTGGGGTTCGACAGCAACTTTGCTCCGATGCACCGCTTTGGGACTTGTGTTCTCAGCTGCTGAGTACTGGGCTCCTGTTTGGCTGAATAGCCCTCACACCAACCTCATAGATACGCAGCTCACCACCACAATGCGTCTCGTCAATGGCACAATAAGGTCTGCACCCACATACTGTCTACCTATTCTCAGCCACATTTCCCCACCAGATCTTCGACGTAAAAACGCTCTCCTCAGGGAATTTAAGAAATTAATAAATAATCCCCAATTACCAATACATGACGACATCGCCGATGTTCATCTGAATCGTCTAAGGTCCCGAAATCCACCAATAAGAACCGCAATAGAACTGAAGAATACCAACTTCAATATTACTAAGGAATGGCAGGGAAGACAAGATACTAGGCCTGAGTCAACTTTGCCACACATAGGACCGTCACTGCCACCTGGATTTGAGCTTCCTCGGAAAACCTGGTCTACTCTTAATAGGATACGATCGGGCCATGGTAACTGCGCAGATTTCCACTACAAGTGGAAAAGAATTCCTGCGCCTAACTGCGATTGTGGTGCCTCCAAGCAGACCAACCTGCACATTATCAACGAATGTCCAAAAAGAAAGTACAGTGGTGATATCAGTGGCTTTGCTCATGGGCTTCCAGAGACAGTTAGCTATATAAATAACCTGGATATAAATATATAGTTTGTTCTTCAAAATCATTGTGTGTTGTATCTGTAAAGCCATACGCTGAAAAAATAAATAAACCCAACGAAGACCTTTTTTATATTAACACCTAGGTAATTACAGTGATTACAGTGATCCCCAACGCAGTAATTGGAACGGAGAGAACATTTCCTCTTTGTGAAACTCACAACCAGACTTTTCACCCCGTTTATCATCATACCATTGCCTGCTGTCCATCTCGTAACGATATCGAGGTCCGTTTGCAACCGTTCACAAGTTTATGTCTTGCTCTATGTAGTATAACATCATCCGCAAAAATCCTAATCTCTGATTCCAGTTCTTTACTTATATCATTTATATCTACATAAGGACACATCAAGGTCCAATAATACTGCCCTGAGGAATTCTCCTCTTAATGATTACAGCAGATAATGCTTGGGCTAGTATAATTTTCTGAGTTCTATTTTCTAGAAATATAGTAGCCCATTCAGTCATTCATTTGTATAGTCCAAGTGCACTTATTTTTGCTAGTAGTCTCCCATGGCCTACCCTATCAATCGCCTTAGACAGGTCAATAGAGATACAGTCCATTTGACATACAGAATCTGAAATATCTGCTATACCTTGCTGAAATCCTACAAGTTCAGATTCAGTGCAATAGCTTTACCTAAACCCGAACGGTCTTCAATCAAAACAGCTAGTAATTTCGCAAACATGTTTAATATAATCAGAAACAATTATTTTCCAAAGCTTACAGGCAACACGTGCCACACCGACTGGCTTGTAATAATCGGCTTTATGTTTATCACCCTTTCCATTACACACAAGTACTACTAAAGCAACTCACTATTCATATGGTACAGCTCCTTCATGCAAACAGTAATCATATGGTTTTATATACCAACCCACTACCTTTAGTATATCCGCACCGAGCTCGATAGCTGTAGTCGCTTAAGTGCGGCCAGTATCCAGTATTCGGGAGATAGTGGGGTCGAACCCCACTGTCGGCAGTCCTGAAGATGGTTTTCCGTGGTTTCCCTTTTTCACACCAGGCAAATGCTGGGGCTGTGTCTTAATTAAGGCCACGGACGCTTCCATCCCACTCCTAGCCCTTTCCTCTCCTATCGTCGCCATAAGACCTATCTGTGTCGATGCGACGTAAAGCAGCTTGCAAACAAAAATTGAAATCTTATCAATTCCACCTTCTTTAGTGATTTTCAATGTTTTTGTCTTATTATAAATAATGTCTTTGTTATCATAGGCAAATTTCAATACTCCGTTAGTATTACTCTCCTCCTCTATCTGGGCATTATCTTTGTAACAAACAATATTTACATACTGCTGACTGAATATTTCTGTCTTCTGTACTTACATACATATACTCTTCTTCTTCATTAATAATTTCCAGGAAGACTCTCTTGGAACCTGTTTCTGCCTTAACCTATCTATACATACCCTTCCACTTTTCACTAAAATCCGTATGACTGCCAATTATGCTTGCCATCATGTTATCCTTAGTTGACTTTTTTGCTAGATTCAATTTCTTGGTAAGGTCCTTCAATTTCTTCTTAGATTGAAGGAGTCTAATTTCATTATATCTGTAAGTTTCACTTTACTTGAGGATAATACTCTAGCTTGCCTTTTTTCCTCCAGACTGATGAAGATGATGTTGACCCACCACGAGGACAGAGGCTTGTGAAGGCAGCCATCGATGTGACTAAGGCGGTCTCTCAGTTCATGAATGTTGTTATTCAGGTCTGTATTAATATCATTGAATATTTCCATCTTAGCGAATATTTATAACACCAGTGTTCAGTTTCAGAAAGAAGAAATACAACACACTCACTATTTGGTGACTCATATTTTACAGGGAGCCAGCGAGCGATTTCAGACTTTCTTCAGATCTGGTACTAGTCTTCTAAGCAATTACTTCAGCTGGGGTTCATCACAAGCTGGAAATTTCTCGTAAGGTAAATTGAAAACTGGCAATACTTCTGTTAAACGTTACCAATATGACAAATGTGTATTTTAGATTTAAACAGAAAATTGTTCACCGTAAATTGTGTCAGATTGGAACAGGGAAGTTATTCAAAACACAGTAGCTTTCACTGGGTAATTGGTGAATTAGAGGTAACTATTTACGTCAATTCAGCTAATTTGGCAATAAAACGAAGTACTGGTAGTAAATATTTACGTAAGGTTATGATCATTTGGCTGCATTTTTTTGAGGTTAATATTAGTTTCCAAGTATTGTAACAGTTGATTATGTTGTCAGATGTCCGACTCGTTAGCTGAATGGTCAGCGTATTGGCCTTCGGTTCAGAGGGTCCCGGGTTCGATTCCCGGCCGGGTCGGGGATTTTAACTTTCATTGGTTAATTCCAATGGCCCGGGGGCTGGGTGTTTGTGCTGTCCCCAACATCCCTGCAACTCACACACCACACATAACACTATCCTCCACTACAATAACACGCAGTTACCTACACATGGCAGATGCCGCCCACCCTCATCGGAGGGTCTGCCTTACAAGGGCTGCACTCGGCTAGAAATAGCCATACGAAATTATTATTATTATTATTATTATTATTATTATTATTATTATTATTATTATTATTATGTTGTCAGATGAAGATTTCAGAGGACGTTGATTACTATCCCCCTAAATACCTCGCAGTCGTATACGAGGAGAATAACATTAGCAGTGTGGGTGTTTTTGGAAGGTATATCCTCCAAAAACAACGGACATTGCCAGAACGCTAGGGCGATGCCTTGTGGGGAACCAGATGTCAAAAGAAGCTATGAAGATGGTGGCACTAAAATGATGACACTCTGCCAATGGTTATAAATATCAATAAATAAACACATCTTCATTATAGACTGTTATGCCTTTCAGCGTTCAGTCTGCAAATCTAAGGGGTTTTACTAAACGCATACATAATCCTCTTTGGCCTGGTTTACTTACATACCGATTACCTTTAAATCATTAAAAACTGAATCTTATAATCGTCGTCTTGGTCTGTCTCTACTTCTCTTACCCGCCATGACCGAGTCCAGTATGCTCCTAGTTGACCTATCCTCATCTATTCACGTCATATGATATCACCACCAAGCTGGCTTACGCCTATCGCTTCATCCATCGAGTTCATTCCTAACAGTCTTTATCTCATCATTCCGAGTACCTTCCTGCCATTTTTTTCCACCTGTAGACAGATATGAGCCTAAAGAAAACGTCGGAGATTTTATGAGACTTGAAATATTCTGAGCATAATGCGGTCGTTCAACAAATTAGCGTAGAATATAAATAAAAGCTTATAAGAGTTTCTGTTTTGAAGAGAAGGTAGGTACAAGCAATGTCAATGAGATATCGTGCCCTTAGCCTAGAATGAACTCTTTATGTACTGTACATGTGTACTTGGTTTGCTATTGAAAACATTAATTTAAGTAAAATACCGTAGGCCCTATCATTTTAATGTTTTAATATTATTATTTAGATTGATGATTTCACGGCCCGTATTAATAGACATGATAATATTTTGGGTTTTTTGCTCTGTGAAAGAAAGTGAAAATTTCTTTCACACGGCAAAAACCCAAAAGATTATCACGTCTATTATTATTATTATTATTATTATTATTATTATTATTATTATTATTATTATTATTATTATTATTATTTAATGCTATGTGTTCGGGGCGTCGACCTATAGAAATCTTTTGCCTCTACCTCCACCATGTGATATGAACCTGCGTGTAATTGGAGTGGAGGAAGTGTAGAATGTTGAATGTGAGGAAAGGAACGTTAAGGACGACACAAACACCAGTCCCCAGGCCAGGGATATTAATCATTTACAATTAAAAACCCCTGACCCGGCCGGGAATGAAACCCGGGGTCACCGGGTGACCGGCGGACGCGTTGCCCCCTACACCGCGGGGCTGGTCATTATTATTATTATTATTATTATTATTATTATTATTATTATTATTATTATTATTATTATTATTATTATTATTGCTGTCATGTGGGGCTAAACATCGAGATATTGGTACTAATTGTAAACAAGTGCTTGTGAGATTAACTGTATACTTTATGCTTTTCAATTCAAATTAAAGTGAACTGCTAAATTGTTACTTATTGCTTTCAAGTTTTCCGGATAGTAATTTTTTTTTTTTTTTGCTAGTTGGTTTACGTCGCACCGACACAGATAGGTCTTATGGCGACGATGGGACAGGAAAGGGCTAGGAGTGGGAAGGAAGCGGCCGTGGTCTTAATTAAGGTACAGCCCCAGCATTTGCCTGGTGTGAAAATGGGAAACCACGGAAAACCATTTTCAGGGCTGCCGACAGTGGGGTTCGAACCTACTATCTCCCGAATACTGGATACTGGCCGCACTTAAGCGACTGCAGCTATCGAGCTCGGTAGTAAATTTATAGCATAATAATGTTGGTTATAGAAATGGTGAAAATTAATTTTCAAAGTATTTGATGTAAAAGTTTAGTCATTTTGTTGTGATAATCACCTATTATTTTATTTTCAGAATTGCAGAAAATGCACGTGATGTACGGCATCATTTACCACATAAATGAAACCCGAAAGAACAAGAACAAGAAATGAAACTGCAGTTTGAAATTTTATATTGAAGCTGTGAGGAATATTATTCAAATAAATATTCCTTCTTCGCGTTAATGAAATTAATTGTCACAGTTAATTTGTTAGCTTTATAACTTTGCCAGATGGTAATATATGTTATTGATACAGTATATATCAAATATTATATATTAAATTGAGAAATAGCATTTGATTACTATTATTGTTCTGAACTTATAGTGCAAATATTTTACAAGAAGATCTGAGTGAATATTATACTGTATGCATGGTGCTATTTAACGTATAGATCATACGTGGTCGTTTTGGTAATGAACTGTGTCAGTGTGGTTAATGATGCATCATACTGACTTGTCTTCACGAATAAAATATTATACTGTTGATTCTCAATTTTCGCATCAACAGCACATTTCTTGAAAGCTGTTAACCTGAATGGTACATCAATCTGTAAGGTTAAACACTTGTCTGTGATAGTTCATCCACAGGAAATCCTGCTAAGCTTCAGTTGAAGGTAGTGGGTAACAGCCATAAATGCTTGCTCTTCAAATAGTGACGACTGATCTCCCTTGGAACCACTTGTCTGTTGGAGTGCAAGATATTCTTGCAGTACTTAAACCAAGAGGTTTATTGCAATCTTAGAATATCCCTGTTACAAGGAGATCCATTTCCTGAACACAATGATATTTCTCCATTTTCGTGTTTCTACGCTGGAGGAATATTACATCACTCAGTACTGGAGATAATTCTACCCCTAAACCTTCATGTACCGTATTTTAAGGATAATACAATGAAGTTTTAGTAGATAAATACAGTGTATTGTTCTTTATTACTGTATTGATATTTAATTAAAAAGTCCGCCATTGGTTTGAGTACTGCCACATTACTGACATTTAAGCTCTGTAATTTCAAGATACTGATACTTTCTAGTTCTGTTAAAGTTTGTAATCTCTCTTCTAAGCACAAGGTATATTTCTACTTTTATACAGTATTTGTTGTTTTAAGTCATTATGAAAATTGACTAATATCTTGCTACATATTCTAGAATGAACTACAATCGCATTGGTGGTTATTTGTAAAAACTTGTAAAATAAATACAATTTTTAAGAATATTGTTCAAACTCCATTATTTCCTTCCACAGCTGAAACCATTATCCACAGAAAAATAATTCCAATATGATAAAAATATCTTGATTAGTAGAGTCATATTTTAAATTTGTTTCATAATTGCCAAGAAGAGTTACATATATACTCAAATTAACTTAACACAAATTATCTTCCTAACTCATAAGCACTTATTTGATAAACCACTCACGAAATCTTTATTTTATCCCATGTAATGTGTTAATAGTTTTAAATATTCGGAATATAAATGGTGAATTAAATATTCGTTCGTTAACAAGTGATTTCAAAATTTAAAACTTTTGTATTTTACTAAATTATGCATTTAAATAGCAACTTCAGTAGCTTCTGTATACAAACGGGAGTACAAGAATATCCGTACCTTTGCAGTGGAACTGTTAGCAAGTGTCTCAACACAGTCTTATGAAGTTGTTAACATTTTTCTTGGCCTTCCGACCTCTAGAACTACTGGTCCTGATGAATTAAGTCCATTATTTGTCAAAAATACTGAATCTTCTGTATCTTCTCTCTCTCTCTCTCTCTCTCTCTCCCTCTCTCTCTCTCTCTCTCTCAATCGGTGCTTTAATTCTGGAGCATTTCCTGACGATTGGACACAGGCTAACGTAACATCCATTCATACATCCGGTGACAGGCATAACCCCTCCTCATACAGGCCCATTTCGACCACATCCTTCCTCTCAGCAGTCATAGGAAATGTTTGCACTCCGGCCTCATTTATTTCACAGCTCTTTTCTTGTCAGACGAACAGCACGGTTTTATGGAGAGTAAGTCATGCCTAACACACGTATCTGTCTTCGTTATTAAATAACTAAAACTATTACCAGTCACAATTTTTATTCATTTCTATACCACAACGTAGTCCGCCTCTGTGGTGTAGTGGTTAGTGTGATTAGCTGCCACCCCCGGAGGCCCGTGTTCGATTCCCGGCTCTGCCACGAAATTCGAAAAGTGGTACGAGGGCTGGAACGGGGTCCACTCAGCCTCTGGAGGTCAACTGAGTAGAGAGGGTTCGATTCGCACCTCAGCCATCCTGGAAGTGATTTTCCGTGGTTTCCCACTTCTCCTTCAGGCAAATGCCGGGATGGTACCTAACTTAAGGCCACGGCCGCTTCCTTCCCTCTTCCTTGTCTATCCTTTCCAAACTTCCCATCCCCTCGCAAGGCTCCTGTTCAGCATAGCAGGCGAGGCCGCCTGGGCGAAGTACTGGACATCCTCCCCAGTTTCATCCCCCGACACAGTGTCTGAAACTCCAAGACACTTCCCTTGAGGCACTTGTACTTTTGGAACCTTCTCTAAATGAAATCATCATCTGATTCTAAAGACTCTTGGTCACTTTTCGAAAGGGATGTTCCTTCTGCTGCGTCTACACCACTGGTCGACGCCTTTCCTCCAGTTTCTTATGGTGAGACTGTTGATAGTTTATGGAAATAGGCCCCTTTTTCTCATTAGCAGCTTGACTGTTTTCGAAACTCAACCTCTTCTAGTCGTTGTTAATAGTAGGTTTCTACGAAGACCTAGACGAAGCTAGAGCACAATTTCAGAAATGTTATTCAATACTGCTTAATTCTATTTAGTTAATAATAATTACTGAGTTTATCTTAACTGTGCCAGGTGTGTGATGTAACCTTCAAAAGAGCACTTATATAAACTGATACATCTACATGGAAGGAAATAAACATATCTACAAAATATTCATTATTGTGAAACAATCGAAATCACACGTTAGTTACACTACGTCTGAACTACTTGGTCGCTAACGACCAACGGCTCCACTGTACCTTCTTGTTTCAGAGTAACAATATAACGTTATGCTCACCAAGCTACAACACCCATCAAAACAGTGGCGTCCCTTAGTCCATATTTAGACCCTAGCGATTATTTGGATCTCCTCCTCTATTATTATGATTATTATTATTATTATTATTATTATTATTATTATTATTATTATTATTATTAAAATAAAATTTAACCGCCACACTGAAACCTGTAGCTCTTAATCTGTCAGAATACACGAAAAAGAAATAGTGAACCGTCATCAAATCCGACCTATAACTCTGGACATGTCTCCGAAATAGCTGGAACATGTACTTGAACGTCCAAAGTTACTGTTCTATTCGTTCATAGGAAATGCTCATAATGTCGTCCGTTAGCTCGACGACAATCTTCCATGCTTCCATACGGTGATTCCACGAAGCCCGCACCCGCCTCCACACCTCCACGTCAGCCCTCACAGTTGCGACGGTATCCCAGGTACGTTGTCGTAGAATTGCTTTATCGGCAATTACCACTCGGTACACCAAGTCTTTGAGGTACCTCCAGAAATAAAAGTCTAGTGGGTTTAAATTGCGGGACCTCGAGGGCTAGCTGACGAGACCATACCGACCAACCCACCGATTCGGGAAACGGCGGTCTCCATGCTGGCGTGAGGAGGTGTCCCATCGTGCATGAACCACATCCGCTGAGGTAGCTGCAGTGAAACGTCGTCCAGAAGTTCTGGCAGTGAATACTGAAGAAAAGTGAGACATTTAGAGCCAGTTATGCGTGCAGGCAGCTCCAATGGTCCGATCCAAGAAGCTGATCTTCCAAGATCCTGGCCCAAAGAAAACCTGTGCTGGAAATGACTTGGTGAATGGCGTGGTGATTTTCGTCTCCTCATGTATGGGAATTATGAGAATTAATGGCACCCTGTCGTGCGGAAAGTCAGCATTACGTTCACATTATTGCAAGTACCAGGTACAGAATTCAGCTCAGGGTAGGTAATCCACCTCTTAGAATGCTGAACTCTCTAGTAGTGATATGGGTACAGTAGTTGTTCACGCAATGTACGGTGAACAGTCCAGTTAGATGTAGAGTATGGCGCACGAAATGTTATACATTGGAAAATGTTTATAGAATAATGAATATACAACATATTTAATAAAAACTGACATTACAATACTCACTGAAATGTGCATGAGTAGTCAGTATGCAAGTCAGTATGTTCAATATGCCCAATTTCTCAACGTACAACGAACCTGCATGTTTATGAGCACTCCATGACACGTCCTCACCCAAACCTCGGGAAGATGTCAGAATTTTCTGGTTTGTGTCGGTAGATTATCTCCTTAAAATATCTCTACAGGGAGAAGTGTTTTTATATCTTGACACATTTCTTTATTATACACTCACACATTAAATTACAATAAACACATAAGCACTTAACAAGGGACATGATGTATTGAAAAAGAAACGTGATATCGTTATCTATCATTTTTAGCAATTTTCTTGCACCTCAGTGTCCTGTGCTTATCCTCTTATGCCTCTGCACTTACATCAAAATACATTACTCAACATAATAATGCAATTCACTGAGGAACACGGTTTATGCAATGCTACTTGTCGGCAGAATCGATCTTCACTGTAACACTGCGCGTCGCTAACACTCGCACCACTTTCCAGCACCTTTGTGACAGGGATTAAAGAAAGAAACTATAACACACACGAGATATCGATGGAAGGTATAGACACGGCTGAGACAACAAACCTGAAAATATCACAGTATACTTTGGAGTTCTTTTATGAGTAGACTGACGGCGGGACTGCCACATCTTGCTATTTTCCGTTTACATTCTTGTAAGTAGGTTCTGAAGGACGTCAGGAATACCTTGTCGTTGGTTTGAGTGTAAAACAGATACCCCATACTAATCCAAGTCAGAGCATGTCTATCATGACGTCTGCTAATGTCCAAAGTTAATACTGCACGATACACGTCGTTCGGGTTTCTAGATCCTGTCAACCTGTTGAACGCTACTCTGAGCCACTGTCAAATGTCCTTGACGGCTCCACAACTAGTCAGTCTATGAAACTGAGTGTCATTTACCGAGCATTTCTTACATAGTGGCGATTGGGTCATCATGTGGCGGAATTTCTTTTCTTCTGTAGGAAGTAACTCGTTTATAACCTTATAGCTAGCTACTTTCTATTCTAAGGGGATGCAAGACATTTGGAAAGTTGTCCAAATATTAGTCCAATTATAATTGGCCATAATGTGTGGAATATGATCATGCTTCTGTAGCAATTTATTATAAATTTGTTTAACAGTGAGGGTATTGTGGTCAGGAAGTTGCAAGCTGTGCAAAGCCTGCAGAAACGATTTCAAATATGACGAGCGAAGATATTGATTATTTTTCACAAGGGGGGAAAACTAGAGTGCGCTATCTTGGTCGGAAAACGAATACTGCACCATTTCTCTGATCAGGAGAGCTTTGCATTTTTCGGAGACTGCTTTGAGGTCTAATCCCTCTTGGTCAATTGGTTTCCCCAGTTGTGGCCTGGCTATACGAAAAGGATATCCTCTCCATAAGCAATATCCGACACAAAGTTCTATCCGTTTGGCAATTCTTTCTGGCATTGGTAAAATTTGTGTAGTGTACCATAGTTTTGACAGTGCAAACAAGTTGAGATGCCATACTTTTTGTATTATGTTGAGGTTCCTGCTGAGGTGCATCGATTGGGTCGAGCGCACCTTTTGAGTAATATTGTTCCAGTTTAAATCGACTATTTCTTCAATGTTTGCGGTGAAGATGATTCCTAGGATTTTAACACGCTCTTTGGTTGGTACGTCGGCTAACGTTGCTGCCTTCGGCCATCTACCAAGAACAAGAAGTTCCGATTTCTGATATCTTATACGGGCGTTGGAGGCCATTTCGTATGTAGATATTATACCCGTTAGCTGTTGAGCGACTTCAGAATCCGAAGATGAATAATGACGTCAGATGCGTAAACTCCAATGGCAAACAGATTATTTGGATTAGGTGTTGAGTTAAGGACATGATGAACAGCACGTACGAATGGTTCTATGCTCGAGGAATATAAGATCATAGACAAGGGGCATCCTTGTCGTACTGACGTTTGAATAGGAATCGCATGAGAAAAGAAACCATTAAGTAGAAGTCTAGAGTGGGCGGATTGATAAACATTATATATAATGTTACAGAGAACGTCGGGGAAACCCATATATCTCAGGACTCCCAGCAAGTATCCGTGATGAACTCGATTGAAGGCTTTCTGAAAGTCCAGACTTAAAATGGCACCAGCCATACCTGTATTCCTTGCATAAAATAGCACTGTGTTCCTAATGTCTTTAAGATTGTATGTTATTCCTCGAGTTGGAATACCACACGTTTGACCTTGTTTGATGACTCTTCCCATGAAAGGCAATATACGACGTGCAGGAATTTTCATAAATATCTTATAATCGGTGTTGAGAAATGTTATTGGACGGAAGTCTGTTATTGTTTTGGGCATTTTAACCTTGGGTATATGATTATACCATCACAGAACCCGGTACAATCAGGCAGTTCTTCGATAAGTTACATTCATTAGCTCCACAAAAGTGTTTTTGATGATAGGCTAGTATGTCTTGTAAAAAAGATAGCTAAGGTCATCGGGACCTGGTGCAGACTTGTGACTAGCTGCGTGTATTGCCTCAAATACTTCCTCTTCAGTGATGGGACGGGTCATATGCTGTTTGTCTTCTTCACCCAAGTGCTGCTCGACAAATGATAGAATTTTTGGTTGCTCGGCTACGGAGTTCCCGTTATCTGTAAATGTTTCTTTGAAGTATTCCTCTGCTTCCTCGAGGCATTCTTGTGTACCGTTGAACTGTCTACCATCTTCGGAGTGTAAGGTTTGTACAAATTTCCTCTGAGCCTTTCTTTTCTCCATGGCTATATGGTAGAGTTGAGCTTTCTCTTCCGCCAGGAGTGATGAAGGGCAGGATCGCACAAGGAAACCTTGAAGGATGTGGTCCTTGATAGATGTTATTCGACGTTTGAGGGCTGCTATACGGTTGGAGGTACCAAAGCCTGCTTGTTGTCGAATCAATAGATCATTGAGGATTATATAGTAGGAATGTAATGGTTGTCTTCTGTTATTTGCCATTTCCACCCCATGTCTTTAAAAAAAAGATTGAATAGCAGGTTTCAATCTGTACAACCATGTGGATATGTTGAGGGGTCTCTGCCTTTGTAGTCGGTTAAGCAAGTCTGCCCACATCTGATTAAATTCTGCTTTTATTTCCTCCTTATTTAACAGGGAGTCGTTTAATTTCCAGTATCCCCTTCCTATCGTTTGTAACGAATCATCAAATCGCATTTTAGTACAATTGCATGGTGGTTACTGAATGGTACGATGTTAACGGATTGTAAACTGAACAAGCGCGCCATATTTGGATTCCCACACATCACGAAGTTGGAGAGCTGTATAAAGTCGTTCAATCGCTGGCGAGGAATTGAAGTGACCTTTTTGATCTTTGGAATGCAAGGCGCAATCACCTCCAATGACTAGTATGTGACAGTTGTGTCGCAAATAGTATGGTAGCTGTGTGGTAACAAATTCCTCCCCTTCATGTCTTCTGTGTGTCCCTGAGTGCAAGTAAATGCTCACGTAAAGTGTGTTGTCGACTGTTAGTACAGATGTAATCCTTCCACTGGGATGGCAGTCGGTTAACTTGATGGGTATATTTGCTCTAAACAGTATAGCGGTACCTCTGAACTCCTCTCCGGGGTTGGCAATGTAATCATATAATAGGCCAAGAAAAGATAGATTACTGATGTTAATCTCTTGTAGGAAAATGATGTCAATGTCGTGATCTCGAAAAAATTCTCGGAGAAGAACTTGTTTACTTCTACTTCGCAGACAGTTAATATTAAGGGTAGTGTAAGTGCGAAGGAGTATTATAAACAAAAGGAAAAATACTTTAGAAACCCACATTTTACTGACCATTTTTGATCTGGTCTCGAATTTCGTCTTGCAAAATTTTTTTTAGAATTTTCGATCCTCGCTTATTACTAAGGTCGTCAACCGGGCGTTTTAATCTGGGGTCTCTCGAACTGGTGCCCGGAGATCTGATTATTCGGACATCCTTTTCCGTTTTATCATGTGAGTTGGTTGGTAATGAAAGTGTTTGTAGTTCACCTGGACCATTATCCAAGACCTGTTCCTGTACTAGAACATCTGGAGTAGAAGGGTGTTCCGCTGGATCAGCTATCATTGGTTCGTCTTCCCCTGTATGTTGTTGGTCGCTTATGGATTCCAAGGCCGTGAGGTGTTGTTGTTGTTTTTGTTGTTGTTGTTGTTGTTGTTGTTGTTGTTGTTGTTGTTGTTCTGGGACCTCTTGTTCCGTAGACTCATCAACTGATGTTGAGGAGAGGTTCGGTACAACAGTCATCTTGTCTGCACTTGTCATAACTAATTTACGTGTCTCAATGTTTGTATCAACATCCATGAGGGGTTGTAGTGGAACTTGTTTGGAGTTCTGTGGATCCTCATTCTCTGGTGGTGTGCACTCAGTTACTGAGTCAACTATGTGTGAGTTGTTGATATTGTCCTCTAGTATGAGTTGGGCAGCTGATAACGGAACTCGTTTGGTCGGGAGTTTGCCACTCGCTAGTGTTGCCCAGGTCGGGGCATCGACCTCGGCCGGCGTTTGAACTGGATGTTTTCTTGTGGGGCATTGTCCTCGCAGATAACCTGTTTCACTGCATATCAAGCATGTTATAGGCTGGCTTTCGTACCTGATTAAAGCTCGGAAACTACCGATATCAATATAGGAAGGGATATGCTGTTTTAACATAATTTTAACTGCACGGACACCATTATTTACTTGATATCGAAAGCTTGAACCCCAGGTCTCATCATTAATGGAAAGCACTGAACCGAAAGTACCTATCCCATCGGAAATTAGTCTGTGTGGCACTTCTATCGGTAAGTTGAAAATCCTAACCAATTTGGTGCCTAGGCCGGCAGAGTCTACAGTCACTTTACTTCGGAAACCATTACTATGAATAAAGGTGTGCTCACCTGAATAATCTTGGAGTAATCGGTCCGATGTTTCAGAATTCTTGCATTTAACGAAGATTTGTCTTGATACGCCGTTGAGCTGTAGCATTTCGATGTCATTTTCCTCCAGTTTCAGGTTGTCGAATATCCAGTCGTGAAATTCATACGGTGCAGGTCGGGGAATATTGCGATCAATGAAACTAATCACAATTGTGTTTTTGCCTTCGATTGCTGTCATGTTGATTTGTCTACTTATCGTTGCCAAGATGTAGAAGCACCTTGTTTGGAATTGGTAACAAAATAACTGTTTGCAATTCCGAACACGACCAATACAACAGGACTCGTAACTGCCTCACCACACTACTATTAGCACGTCCGACGCGCTCAATAGCACAGCGAAAACTGTCAATGCACGAAATGTCATACATTCGAAAATGTTTATAGAATAATGAATATACAATATATTTAATAAAAACCGGCATTACAACACTCACTGAAATTTGCATGAGTAGTCAGTATATGCCCAGTTTCTCAGCGTACAACGAACCTGCATGTTTATGACCATGTCATTGAAAATGATTGGCCCAATAATTCCATGTCTCAAACCTACATTCTTGCATTTAACGAAGATCAGTTCTGGCCGCCATTTTGTTTAACCTGTATATCCATGACATGCCTCACACAGATTGCATGAAAATCCAGTATGCAGATGACCTAGCATTAATTACCCAGAGTAAAGATTTCATGAACTGTGAGAATGTTCTAACTAGTGATCTGGCGAAACTAAATGATTACTTCCACAAATGGAGACTTCAACCCAACCCAAACAAGACTGGGGTTACTGCATTCCACGTAAATAATAAAGAAGCCCAAAGGAAGCTACATGTGACTTTTGGCGGAATCTAAGTACCCCATAACTAAAATCCAATATATCTTGGAATCACTCTGGATCGGTCCTTTGACATTCAAACAACAGTGCATCAAGTTGTCGAAGAAACTTGGCTCAAGAGTGAATCTACGCCGCAAGATTGCCGGAAGCAGCTGGGGTGCAGACGCTAATACTCTACGTTCTGCTGCACTCGCTCTTGTGTGTATTCTGCTAGTGAATATTGTGCCCCTGTATGGGAAAACAGCGCTCATACCACTAAGATTGATGTGCAACTCAATGAGACCATGAGAGTTATCACTGGTACTGTTAGATCTACTCCCACACAGTGGCTACCAGTCCTAGCTAATATCGCTCCGCAAGATATAAGGAGGAAAGCAGCTAAGGTAAGCTTGCTCAAGAAGATCACCTCTCATAAGAACTTTCCGTTGTATGATGCCCTGCAAGATCCACCAACAACACGTTTGATATCACGCAAGCCACCCTGGGTTGATTTAGAAGGTATCAATTCTTTCGACATGACCTCCAAATGGCAGCGACGTTGGAACGAACATCCACCCAACAATGCTCACCTGGTTGAAGATCCTACAAAGAAGGTAGAGGGATTCCAACTACCACGCCAAACCTGGTCGAAGCTGAACCGCATTAGAACGGGTCAAGGGAGGTGTGGTCACACCTTAATGAAATGGGGTTTCCGTACATCTGCTGCTTGTGACTATGAAGTGGAGGACCAAACCGTACAACGCATTGTTCAGGAGTGCCCACTTCGTGCATTTGACGGTGGTCTGAAGACTCTACACCAAGTGATACCATGTTCTTTGGAATGGTTGTCAAATTTGGATATTTCCATTTGAATATTTGTAAACTTTCGTGTACTTGTACAACCATACGGTATATATATAATAATTCCATGACTAGAAACTTCAGCCCACACACACACACACACACACACACTTTCACGCCATGACTTTCAACATCGTGAACAATATCAAGCCGTTCTTTCGCCCAATATCGGACACTGCTTTTTCACTGTACCGTTGGGATAAACGCACTTGTCATCACTGAACCATGTGTTGTGCTGTACGGGATCACCTTCTGCAATAGCCCAGGCAGCATACAGTACTCGCCGTTGCTTGGCATGCGCCGTTAGTTCACGAGCTGTTGTCATTTTCTACGGGAAAAGATCAAGCTCAGACTGTAGTTTTCTCTGAACTTACCAACGAGAGATGCCCAGCTGAACACAGGCAGTTCTGATGGATTTGGTGGGGCACCTAGGAACAGTCGCTCTCACAGCGGCGATATTCTCCGGTGAGCAACCGGTTTCAGATGGTACCGTTTTTCTCCATGATATTGCCTTTGGATTCAATTTGGCTGTTCAGTCTATACACCAATTGCCGGCAGGGAACCCATCGGGTACCGAAATGAACATGAAAACTTTCCTGAGTCCGAGCTACACTTCTTGTTTCTGCACAAAACACTTCCCTTTGTTCGCCATGCCGCATAAATGGATGACGGATGACATGTGCTGCCATTTGTCGAGTCACGCATGAAATAAGGCTTCTGTCACAAAAAGACATGGTTCTGAGCACAGATCTACACATGTTACAAACTATTTTTGGTGTATGGCATTTCGTGCGCCATCCTGTACCTATTTGCCTTGCCAAGCTCCTTGTGCTTACAGTCGGTCTCTGTTCGACAAGTCATAAAATGTCTTCTTTCCGTTGAAGCTCCGCAGCATCACAGTGCTGTCCACGGCCCTCGATCCGAGGATAAAGCGAGCCTGTGTTCCGTTGCCTTTGGTGAACAGCGACGGCAGTTTGCGTAATGGGAATACGGTGGATTGGAAATCTTTGTCTATACAGCTCTCTGTTCGTGTGTGCAGATCCTCCAGTTGCTCTGCAAACGAGGTGAATATCGGCTAAATCGGCACAAATAAATTTCTCTATTATGTAATCAATTGGCTGCAGTGATGTTGTTGGCTCTACAACTATCCCGCGAGTGCGTAACAGGCAGCAACAACATGTTAAGAATGACAGTGGGGCAGGTTTTGAAGCCTACATCCAGTGTCGCATTCACTTGTTCAAGCGCCACCAGTGAGTGTAACGTCACACGGATTGTTTGCATAACAACTGCGTCAGTTCGTTTCCTCACCTGACTGGCATACATAGAGTTAAGAGTGTTGCCTTTAAAAAGAGAAAATGAAAATCAACAGCCTGTTTCCAGTCATTCGACCGGGTCAGGAATGGAATGAATAAAGCCCCATCTAGCGGCGAGGATAGGAATTGTGCCGGCTGCCGAAGCCTCTCGCACTCCTCTTGGACAATGATTAATGAATGACATGTGATACGAAATTATATTGGAGAGTGTTGCTGGCATGAAATGTGACAGGGAAAACCGGAGTACCCGGAGAAAAACCTGTCCCGCCTCCACTTTGTCCAGCACAAATCTCACATGGAGTGACCACTATTTGAACCGTGGAACCCAGCGGTGAGAGGCCGGCGCGTTGCCCCCTGAGCCACGGAAGGTCGTTTTAAAAAGAGAGTACATTTCAAGTTAAAAGAAGAATACATTCTTGAATGAATCTATGGAGCGAATTATTCATATTATTATTATTATTATTATTATTATTATTATTATTATTATTGACTGCTCGTCAATAATGTTTTCTTTTCTTTTTTATTTAATCCGGGGTGGGCTTTTCTCCGGGCTCAGAGAGGGATCCCTCCTCAACCGCCTCAAAGGCAATGTCCTGGAAGGTGGAGACATTTGGTCGGGGATGAAACTGGAAAGGTGGATCTGACTGGTATACGTAGAGTTAAGACTGTTGACTTCAAAAAGGGAGTACATTTAAAGTACCTCACCTAGGCGGCCTCACCTGCTCTGCTGAACAGAGGCCTTGTGAGGATGGGAAGATTGGAGGGGATAGGCAAGGAAGAGGGAGGGAAGCGGCCGTGGCCTTAAGTTAGGTAGGCATACCATCGCGGCATTTGCCTAGAGAAGAAGTGGGAAACCACGGAAAACCGCATCGAGGATGGCTGAAGTGGGAATCGAACTCGCTGTATTCAGTTGACCTCCCGAGGCTGAATGGACCCCGTTCCAGTCCCGGTACCAGTTTTCATATTTCCTGGTGGAGCCGGGAATCGAACCTGACCCTCCGAGGGAGGCCGCTAATCATACTTCTCAGCATTTGTGACTATAGATCTCAACAGTTTTACAATGTCCTGAATATGATGAAACGGAAGATCCAATGCCTGGCTGAGTAGCAGTTCGTGCGCAACCTCGGCCGAGGTAACACAGCAAGCGGCCAAGCGGTGACCGCTAGTGAGAAAGTCAGTGCAACTTGTTAAGTGTTATAGTTAAATACGAGGAACTAGTATAAGTACTAATATGGAAAGTATACACAAAATACTATTAAGGGCGTGTTTGAGGATAGAAACACTAGGCCTACTGCGCTGGAAATTCGTCGTTGGATAGGAACAGGACTCAAACTTAACAAGGACCAAATTATAGCAATTCAATTTCATAATGCGGAAAATTCAGTGTATATAAAATTATTCTCTGTTGTACTATTTGAAAAGTTATTATCCCGGCATGACGGTGTGAAGCCGGCCCCGTGGTGTAGAGGTAGCGTGCCTGCCTCTTACCCGGAGGCCCCGGGTTCGATTCCCGGCCAGGTCAGAGATTTTTACTGAGACCTGAGAGCTGGTTCGAGGTCCACTCAGCCTACGTGATTAGAATTGAGGAGCTATCTGACGGTGAGATGGCGGCCCCGGTCTAGAAAGCCAAGAATAACGGCCGAGAGGATTCGCGTGCTGACCACACGACACCTCGTAATCTGCAGGCCTTCGGGCTGAGCAGCGGTCGCTTGGTAGGCCAAGGCCCTTCGAGGGCTGTAGTGCGATGGGGTTTGGTTTGGTTTTTTATGACGGTGTGAAAGTTTTCCGTCTTTCTAATGATCATTCAACGAATGCGACAATTATTGTTGCGGACACCTCGACTAAGCGAGTGCGTGTATTCATCTTACCACCTGAAGTATACACAACGAGCGGCTTGCCTGCGTGATATCAACTTACAGGCTGGTCAAGGACATTCGAGGCGAGAAGTGGAGTGACCCTTATGAATTTTCTGATGTGATTAAGGGCATTCGTGTTGTCAATATTGAACTTAAATACCCACTCAACTAACTGTTAATGACTGTAGAATTCTCCTAAATTCTGAGGTCCAAATGACACCATGAACTACGCATTTAAAAGTAGATTGTCCGCATCGTAGAAGCCGACCGGCTTTGAAACTCAGACAGCAAACATAGAGCACTGTGTTGACTGCTTCTGACGGAACTGGTAACACAAATAGCATAACTGAGGCTTGTAGAGACGTCAGTTCACCAACACTTCCTAGCTTAGAAGAACTTAGTACTTTAAATGCAGATCTCACAGACAAAGAAAACACCATGGAACTAGCTGTAGAGCACATTAACACAGCTGAACCATCCTCACATACACAAAATATCGAGGAAGAAGTATAGAACCTTACTCTGTGGGACACAAACATAACACAATGCCAGGCCATAATGTTGAACAGGGACACGAGGATAGCAAACTTAATGTTAATGAGCCCACCATAGCGAAACCCCCTCATGAGCGGAACACATAGACGCTCTAGAAGAAAATGGGCTCCAGTTGCATCAACTCCTTACAGTGGACATTCATCCTGAGCCTGCCAATCATATTATGCCGTCACACCAACACCACTTAGCGCCTGTAGATGTCACTACGGGCACTGAAGTTGAACCTACTGATATTGAAATGGTACAGTAATTTGAGTCTACACTAACACCTAAACTGAGGATGGAATTCGTAGCCGAAGAAAAACGGACATAACCTACTGGAAACCTGGACAACAAAACACCCGCGCCTATAGTTCCTAAAGATTCGTACACTCTCCCACCAAAAGCTGCTAGTAAAAATAGTGCACGAGAGATAGCTAAACCACATCGTACTGAAACCTTTTGGTCCACTATGAAGGATGCCTACCTTCCTTACCTATCAGCAAAATTTCATGAGATCTGTCTCTTGGGTCGTATCGGGTTCTTCGTCACTTGCTGAGGTAAAGGTAGGGTTCAGTAATTCTAATCTATCTACTCAAATGAAAGGTCTGTTTAAAAATATTCCTATTTATTCAAGTAATCTCTGAAGAGTAATCATTTATCATCGGTATCATTGGGATCCAATCGTGTCCACTGGACACCACAATAATTTTACACAGAAGGTCAGAACACTGGTGTGAGCCTTTGACGTAATTGCCTGATGGGCATCCTTATTAGAAACCATTGTCTCAATTATTAATTAAAGAAAAGAAAGTCTGGAAATCCTTAGATTCGGCTTCCACGTGAGACTACATATACCATCATAGTGATTCTTTATGGTCCAGACCTCGTAACACGAACTCCGGACTCTGGGTATAATTAAGGCAGTCCAATCGGTGTGTGCCACACAGTGGTTATACGGCATGGACCCTTAATTGAATCGATGTGACCTGCGACTATGTCATGGACCGACATCTAAACTTTTAAGTTACTTTAAAGTCATTGTGGATGATGACCGCAAGGAAAATGATGCTACGGTGGCATATGGCCCTACTCTGAGTCACTCAGGTTGATGACTCCATGACCATCCAAGTTTCTAAGCCGAAGGCTAAACACAATTAAGTTACATCGGTTGATGATCAAAGTTTCCACTTTTACTAACCCCAGCACATTTACTGCTCCATCAATCAAAGTCAAATAATGGAACAACAACAATGCTCACAATACTTTGTGGCAGTAAAATCCATTACCTTCGGATATGTCCCCTTAATCGTTACGTTAACATTTACATATTCCCCTGAAAAATAAACTAAGATTTCCAGAATGCATTTTCAAGTCATTCGCTTGCTTTAAAGTGATTTCAAAATACGTTTCCACTGAATTTAATAATTAAATAAATTTAAATGATTTAATCAAATCTTAATGAACAACAAATTCTATCTCATTTCATTTTTAATCATGTTGGATGGATATCGTCGGTAGCTGGAAAAAATTTACATCACTTATTTCCAGTATTCATCTTGTTTCGTGATATCACACTTTAATTTAATCTAATACTAACCATTGTTACTACTTGGATAACCCTGATAATTAAGTGCAAAACCATAAGTAACTCGCCGTACAATGTAAACTGATTACGATGGCATATCTTGTCATAAAACTTCCGTGAAGCTTTGTGCGCCCCTCACAAACAAAACAATCATCATTACCATCGCTCTATATTTTGGACAACCCTGAAATTGACTAACCCTGCTCTAAGTTCGTGGTCTCAAATGTACATTACAATCACAATTAAACAAATTTACAGTATCTAATAACCCACACGTAATTCCCGGATGAAAATTTCAACTAGATCCAACATTTAACGTTGTCCCCTGCCAAGAAATGCAATCTCGTTTCAATGCATAACACACTCTGCACATTCCGTCATTCGAGCTGCGAACTCCTATCAGCTGACGGCATTGAGCCACGACCCCCGCTCTGCTGTGATATGAAACATCTGTTCGTCTTGCTTAACTGACCTCTCAGAATGAAACCTTTAACTTCGCTGACATAATTAAACAAATACGATATTTCTGACCAACAAAATGCACATAGATTATACTTCAAAATGCCCTACACTAATTGTACACGTCGCAAATTAATACCGGCAAGGATTCTCTAGTTCTACATTCCATCCCAAACATTACACAAAATCTCCCTCGGGCTTATACATATCCCGGCACGTTTACAGGCTTCCAATCACCTGATTCACAAATCCTATCTCAACTCATACGACAACTCTGAACTCTGCCTGAACTCGACAGCTCTCACTAACAAAGACATGGAATAAAATATTCAGAATCCACGACGCATAACAAGCACAAATACATTAATAATGAACACTTTGCATAATGATCTCGTATTTTCCAAAACCGGATTTCACAAAATGACGGTCAAAATTCTACTATTTATCGTCAGTCAGACACAGTTTAAATGGACATAGAATAACGTTTCCCTTCGTGACCAAATTCACCACTCTAAATTTCTCAACCCGACAGCGCTCTTCCACTCGATTGAAAATGGGTAACCATGGACTTCTTACATTAATTCCATCAAATGTCAAACAGAAAATTTTTACGTCAGATAAAATATCTGAATTTGACATCACAAAGGTATAGGCAATAAATTCACGGAAATGACGATCTACTCTGGACGTGATATCACTTCGAAGCCCTCACTAATAACTTTTACATGTCACACGACACTCGCAATATTTTAAATTTATCCAAGCAGAAAATAAATAAATAAATGACCTTTCGTCATATTTTGACATTCGCCAAAAACATAGGGGTGACCAACTGCGTCATAAAACCCTATTTCAAATCCACATAAGTTTGACATCACAAAACAAGATATAGTAGGTGGTAAGATGGCAAGGCACCTACCTCAGATTGACGTCGAATTCTATCCTTCGTCTCACCTGTGACATTCCGCCGCTTATCTAGCCATTTTAAATTTCTGGCTGTACATCATAATATTTATTTATTTTTCCTGGAAATAAAAACATTAAAAAAATACCCTTCACTTGTTGATTTTGTTGATCGCACTCGACTGATAGTATTTATTTCCCGCACACAAATTACTTCCCTTACCACACACAAATATGTATAAAAACTTCTTCCTCTATCTTGGCCGTCTTTCTTATACAGTTACTTCTCCACATGGAGTCAAGACACCAGCCACATCGGTTGGACTTAGTCTACTTTTGTCGATCGATTTACAGATTACTTCAACCCTCTGTCTTCAGCCTCACGATACAAAATGCAGGGGTTTCAACATGGCGTCCCTTCTATATTTATAGACAGAACCCCCTCTCTCCAGGCATTATCCCTTTGCCGCCAAGAAAATTTGCGTAACTTTTCTGACTTAAATGAACCGTATTTAAAAGAGTTTTGGATGTAACGACATACTTGCTACATGGCTATCGGTAGTGCACCTTAGATTAACTGGTTAGATGACCTCATTTGATAGGCACTACCTTTCTGTCGACTTCGCGTGGGGACGCTAGACACACGCGCCCTTCTGAAATATTCCCCAGAAATGGCTTAGCAGTCTCAAATCCGTCTTACTACAGACCAATTGTCTTAAAGATAAATACAAGACCATCATTATATTGCATTCACCACTAATTCTTTCATTAATTATATTTATTCGACATAAACTTCCCTCTGTATCCTTCCACTGCCGACACGTGCGGATGACGTGACGTATCCCAGCGTGGGACGGAAAGTAGCTACCTCGTTGCCACGTGTCACTCCCGTGATATCAAGAAATGTTCAGAAATGTAGTAACTTTTCCTACTTAAAGTTCTTAGGACACAAAAAGTCATGGGTTCAGTACACAACCCCGCAGTAATTATTGAAGCCGCTGCAAATCTCACGAGGTTCGTAAATAGATGGATCATGGGACAAAATTTTGATAGAATATTGTGTACAGAGGAGTTGGTTCTATTGCTGATGGTACAGATACTGACTGTAGCTACTGTGAACATCAATGTTATACAAAGCCATCTTTAATTTCAATTGCTGGAACGATTTCTCCATGCTAATGATATTGACATCGCTTTTAATTTTACAAGAAGTCGACCTCCCTGTGTTACCAATATCCTCATACTACAACCAATATACAAACATCAGCAATGCTAGTAGGGGAACAAGATTCATAACACAACACGATCTGGAAATCGAAGATGTGCAGAGTCACAATTCAGGAAGGATCATATCTGGACACATTAATGACACTACCCTAATAAATATTTTTGCACCATCAGGGAACCAAAACCGTGTTCAACGCAAGACATCTTTCAGAACGATATACTCCCACACCTGCATAATACAAAAGAGAAAACAATTCTCGCCGGGGATTTTAATTGTGTTCAACGAATAGAAAATTCGACGGGGCAAACTTACAGTATGCGGCCAACCCTATCTTAAATGATCTCATAACCTCCTTGAACCCGACCGATGTTGTGGATATGCTGAATGTACCCCTTCCTCACTATGCCTATATCCAATATAACCCCTCCTCACGCCTTGACCGTATGCATGTATCACGAACGCTAATTCAACCTAGAACTGACGAGGTGATCCCTGTTAGCTTCAACATTCACCACGCAGTTGTATGTACAATAAACTTCCCACACAAATTCTAATATATAGGGAGAGGATACTTAAAAATGAACTGCTCACTACTACAAGATGATCAATGCAAGTAAGCTTTTCTAAGACAATGGAATAAATAGGAAACTTCAGAAATGTAAATATATCGATAGTGCAGAATAGTGGGACCAGTTAATCAAACCAGGGATATGAAGAATCTTAAAAAATATTGCATATACAAAGGCCCAAGAGAGACGCGATACAACTGACTTCTATTACAGTGTTCTCCGACATCTCCAGGAGAGGAATAAGCAGGTGTACAAAATTACAATGAGATTAAAGGTGTTAAAGGTAAACTGTTGACGGTACAGCAGAGGACGCTCACACAATTAAACGTAACACTGAAGGATCACACGGCACTACCTGATGAAGTTGCAAGATTCTATTATACAAGGTGAACAAAAATGCCACACGTGGAGGTCGGCATGCAATTCCTCGTCGAAATTCACGACAAAAGTTTATCTTGCAAAACCTAGTCTCACCAATAGATTTAATAGAAATGCGAGTTAAGAATCGAGGCGCTGGCAACTCTGTAACGGCGTGCAGCGTAGCCAAGCACAGGTCTCATGAACTCGGCGCTCTTCCGAGGCTGTCTCATTAGCTCAATTAGACGAGGTAATGCCATAAATGCCGGTTGTGCGGACGCGCCGATGTTCGAGTTGCGTTCGCGCCCATTGTTTTTTGAATTAATGTATCAAATTGTATCCAGTGTACACCTCCACTAAGCAATACACTATGTTCTGTCTTACCATTACAGTTAACTTTATTTAAACATTCAAACATAATATGAACATATTACAGACGTAAACGACTACTTTGTTCCGTCCATGGCACAAATAAACCCAATACGTAGAACATAATAGTGGATACAGTAACATCTTCTCTATCCAATGCGGTACAAGGAAACACAATAGAGTACACTAGGTAGGCTACACTGGATTGCCCATTATGCGACGCACAATAATTCCATAGTGTACGTGTGACGTCCAGTCTTATCTTCACAGAGCCGGTACGTACACTTACGAGCAACGTTCACTTCACCGCAGATGTTCAAGGCGACCACCTTGCATTTGCAAACACTTCGCCACCCGCCGAACCCTACGCAACACACCTGCATCCACCATTGGCGATGCAGCATGCACGCGAGCTATTAGGTCTTGTACGTCCATGGGTGGAGTACTATAAACATGTTCCTTGAAGTGCCCTCACAAATAAAAATCTAGTGGATTAAGTTCCGAGGAACGTGGAAGCCAGAACATTGGACCTCCACGACCAATCCATTTCCCTGGAAACGTTTTATTTAACCAGTTACGGACAGTCATTCCAAAGTGTGGCGGTGCACCATCATGCTGAAACCATACTTGTCGCCGAACACCAAGGGGAATGTTTTCTAAAGCTTCAGGCAAAATATTCCCCAGAAACGTACGATAGTGGGGCACATTCAACTTGTCCGGCAAAAGGTAAGGGCCTAAAAGCACTCCTACCACGATTCCAGCCCACAGGTTTATGTCAAAGCGTGCCTGAAAGCCACGTTCACGGGTGACATGTGGGTTGTGGTCAGACCAATAATGACTGTTGTGATGGTTGAAAATACCTTCCTGAGTGAAGCTACATTCGTCACTCCACATCACGTTCTTTATAAAATGGTCGTTATCTTCAAGCAATTCACAGAACTGTGCTCTTGAATGCGGTCTTCTGGCCGCTGGTGTTGAGTTAACATGTAATGATATGGATGCAGTTTTTCGTCGTGCAACACGTCAACAGCCAATGTTTGAGATACCTAGAACTGCCTTGCTATATCAGGGGTACTTCGCCGAGGTGATTAGTGAGCGGCTTCAAGAAAATCGTCCTCTGTTTGTGGAGTACGTCTAGTCCTTGGACGACCTCTGTCCACTACTTGTGGACGAAGATTACCGAATTCCCTCAGGCGTTGATCAAGGCGACGAAGAACATTCTTATCGGGATGGCGGCTTTGAGGGTACCGTGCTGCATACTCGCGAGCAGCAGCAGCAGAAGCTTGGTTATCGGATGCACCCAACACTAAAAGCATATCGACGTATTCGCCGTTTGTGTACTCCATCAGGTAGCCGCCCTACATGCACTTGACAGGACCAGTTATGGTTGTGCACTGCGTGGTTAGTCGACTCATGCATTCAGTTGAATGGATCACACTGTCGTGTGTTCGACTATTGTCATATAGCAGCAGGATGTCATGCTTCCAAACGCAGTTACATGACGCGGACTAGGGACCTGACGTCACACACACAAAAGAACAAAAGCAACCTGACGTAAATTAGAGCCGTAGCTCCATGGTGCATGTGGGTTTCATAACCCAGTAATCTACTCAGTGAGCTGCGAACGGCGGGTACGGTAGAGCGGGATGATGCACGTTTCTTTATTACATTCCGATGCGCTGCAGGATGCAACAGTGTTGCCAGCTTCTCGTTTTCGACTTGTTTTCCAACAGCACCAGATCCGATTTGGCTATAGAAACTTTTGTCTTGCAATGGGATGAGGAATCGCATGCCGACCTCCAAGTGCGGCATTTTTGTTCACCCTGTATAGCACGTACACAGTGAGAGCAACAACGCTGGTACATTCATAAAATAAGATCGCCCGATGGACGAGAGATGACGTCACAGGAAGAGATAAGAAGAGAAATTTCCTCATTTTACCAACAGTTATATGCCAGGGAATCTATCGATATAATCAAAGTCAATACCTTGCTTCAGTCCTGCGATTCCCAACTTACACCAGGGAGTAATGAACTGCTTAGCATGGAAGTTACTGATGTTGAAATTCAAGCCATCATAAAATATCTTCCGTCCAATCGCTCCCCAGGAATCGACGTGGTCCCATACGAATTTTTTAAACAATACTGGTTTATTATCGGCAAGGAATTCTGTGACGTTATCCACAGTATATATCTTGAAACGCCGTGTCCCTATGTAAAACCCACCATGAAGGCATCTAGGTCTCATCCCAAAAAAGAAAGGAACTCTTCATGTGGAGGACTTCAGGCCAGTTACTCTACTATGCAGTGATTAAAATATTAACCAGAGTGTTATCCCGTCGTCTGAAGACGGTCCTAATAGATGTAATTGAAACCGAACAGTGTTGCAGTGTTCCCGGACGTACCATTTTGACAAATTTACGAACACTACTTGATATCCATCTGAAAATAGACTCCCACCCGAATGACCAGCTCAGCTTATTGAATATAGATCTTGATAAAGCATTTGATCCTGTTAGCCATTAGTACCTATACATCGTTTTAAAGCACTTCTAATTCCCTGATACAGTGATCGATTACATTCGAATGATAAATGCCCACTCTATACCTTTAATCCTTGTTAACGGATTGCTTTCGACGCCAATACCGATAGAAAGATCAGTAAGACAGGGATGTCCCCTCTCCATGTTACTCTTTGTCATAGGCCTGGAACCATTTATTAGGGCACTTCAACCACAGCTTCAAGGATACAGAATGTATACACATACATTTTCAATGTGTGTTTACGCAGATGACATATCGATATTAGTAAGAGGTGAGCAGGACATTCAACATAGTATCTCTCAAGCTCTCAGCACATACGCCGCCGGTTCAGGGGCGAGAGCCAATCCCAGGAAATCTACTTTACATAACTTAAACGAAGGGACAGACATCGTTCAGAAAGACTGGTTTCACATTGTTGATGAGGTGAAGATCTTTGGTATTAAAAGAAAAAAGACCGTGATCGGTACTTCAGAAACCAACTGGGCTAACGTTATTGCTAATGTTAGGGGTGTGATGATGAACTTTCGTCAAAGAAATTTGAATATAACTCAGAGGATTGTGGTGACAGACATCTATGTTCTCTCAAAGGTTTGGTATTTATCTCACGTGTTCCTGATACCTAAAAACTTTGAAAGCCAGCTCTCAAAATATATTGGCTGGTTCATATGGCAAGGCCATCTATTTAGAGTACATCGGGAGCAACTTTATCTGCCATGTAAACTTAGTGGATTCGGACTCATCGCACTCGGAACGAAATGCTAAGCTCTCCTTCTTAAAAATGATATTTCTATATTATTACAGTAACATAATTTCTCCGAAGGAATTGTACAAAGACATTTGGAGCACACGTAACGGTAACAACAGTTCATTGACGAAAATATTTAGAGATCATCAACTGAACCTCCAAAAGTTCGTCAATGAGCTACCGTCAGGAACGAATGCCACTACCAAGACCATCTACAATATGTTACGAGCTGTGAACTTCACCCGCGGATTGAGTCAACGGCACTCTACACTCACTGGCCTACGGTGTGGGTAAACTTTAACCATATCAAACTCTCGTCACACGCACGTTCCCAAATACTCCTTTTCCTAAACAATCTGGAACCAACAGCACAACGTCGTCACAAAATACAACTGGAACAATCGCCTTGGTGTACGGTGTGTGGTCAGATGGACACAGTGGTACACCGCATAACATCATGCACAAATGCGGTACGCACATGGAGCTGGTGTAAACGACAAGTGCGTCGCCTCATAAACCTTCCTCTTGGAGACATCGATGACAGGAAGCTGATTCGACAGTCTGTAACGGCCTTTCCCCAAATCAAACAGCAAGCGATTGCATGGCTACTAGGGCAATACATTACATACATGTTGGACATTGTTGATGGTGTTATACTACCGGCTCTCCTGTACCACATAAGGAAAGAGAGATGAAAACGGAGTCATAGTGGACAGCTAGAAGATAGGTATGGCCAATATTTGAACTGTATTGATATATAATGTGCATTTGTGTTTTTACGTTTTTAGATTGAATTAACACCTTCAAGGTATAAGTTGAGAAGCCTCCGTGGCTCAAGCGGCAGCACGCCGATCTCTCACCGCTGGATGCCATGGTTCAAATCCCGGTCACTCCATGTGAGATTTGTGCTGGATAAAGCGGAGGCGGGACAGGTTTTTCTCCGGGTACTCCGGTTTTCCCTCCCATCTTTCATTCCAGCAACACACTCCACTATCATTTCATTTCATCTGTCAGCCATTAATCATTGTCCCAGAGGAGTGCGACAGGCCTCGGCAGCCGGCACAATCCCTATCCTCTCCGCAAGTTGGGGGCTTCATTCATCCCATCCCTGACCCGGCCATTGACTGGAAAACAGGTTGCAGGTTTTCATTCAGCGTATAAGTCGGTTTTCTTTACCTGACGGTGAATGAACTACGGAACGGTTTCAAAACTATTTCACTAATACATGTCAAGTAGAGATGTATTTAATGTGTAAATGTAAATACTGAGGCATAGAATAAGCCTTTTTGTTTAAAAGAGGAACTCGGACGTTAGAGCCCTGGTGTTCTGAGCCCAACTTGGCAGGTTCGATCCTGACACAGTCCGGTGGTGTTTAAAGGCGCTCAAATACCTCAGCCTCGTGTCGGTAGCTTTACTGGAACGTAAAATAACACCTGCGGGATAAACTTCCAGCACCTCGGCGTCTCCGAAAACCAATAAAAATATATTATTATTATTATTATTATTATTATTATTATTATTATTATTATTATTATTATTATTATTATTATTATTATTATTATTATTATTATTATTATTATTATTATTATTATTATTATTATTGTACCAGGACACTGCCCTTGAGGCGGTAGAGGTGTAATCCCTCGTTGAGTCCAAGGGAAAATCCGACCCTGGAGGGTAAACAGATTAAGAAGAAGAAGAAGGTTATTATTATTGAACGGGTCAATTATAATCACCATTTTACCTACCGGAACTTACTGTACGACAATAAACCTTCTATTATAAATACCCGGCAGCACGTTTATAGAAGCTGTTTTCCTTCAGGCAATGTTCAAAAGCATTGATGCAACTAAGATAGTCTATTTCTTTCGGTGTCCACCGTTCTTTCATTGACCTGAAAATCGTATGCACAATAGCACAGACAACTCGCATAGTCTATTGTCAGAAATCCAGTGTCAACTGACGCAATAACAGCACTGAAATGGTGCACTCGCCGTTCATTAACTCTTTCCTTTCAATTTTGCCGCCTTGGTTCATTGAGAAGTGTCGACGTATTATAAACCGCTCATAAGTGCGCAACACTTTATTCGCATCTATGTGTTGGTGCGGATATTGGACGTCATATACCGTATGTCGCCGTCGTCGTCGGCTGCAACCCTCTAGGTGGCCCGCCTCACCCCCTCAGGGTGGGGAATGAAAGCATTGATAGATAGATAGATAGATAGATAGATAGATAGATAGATAGATAGATAGATAGATAGATAGATAGATAGATAAACGTGTTTACTTAGATCACAAAACCAAGAACGCGGGAAATTACTCGTAAGCTGTAGTAAAAATGTTCATCTGCCCGCTATCTACCGGGAAACTGATATACTGCGTCATCTTACGTACTTTTGAATGAAAATTTGGCGTGAATTCAAATCCGACCATGGTCGGATACGGGAGCGTATGAGTTAAGTTAGGTACCTTCCCGGCAATTGCCTGAAGGAGAAGTGGGAAACCACGGAAAACCACTTCGAGGAAGGCTGAGGAGAGAATCGGAACTCCCTCTACTCAATTGACCTCCCGAGGCTGAGTGGACCCCGTTCCAGCCCTCGTACCACTTTTCAAATTCCGAGGCATAGCCGGGAATCGAACCTGAGCCTCCGGGGGTGGCAGATAATCACGCTAACCACTACACCACAGAGGCGGACGAGTTACTTACTTAATTATTTAATTGTTATCGTATTTACTTGACCATGGATATACGAATATGATACTCTAGAAGTTCTGCTTAAGTAATAACTAGGAGATATTTATTTATTTAGCTGGTATGGTGCAAATTCTTTAGTTTTTCTTTCCTAATAGTTCGCAAGTCTATTCCTAATAATGTTATATGCTTTACGTCCCATTAACTACTTTCACGATTTTCGGAGATGCCGAGATGCCGGAATTTAGTCCCGCAGGAGTTATTTTACGTGCCAGCAAATCTACCAACACAAGACTGACGTATTTAAGCACCTTCAAATACCACCGGACTGAGCCAGGATCGAACCTGCCAAGTTGGGGTCAGAAGGCCAGCGCCTCAAACTTCTGAGCCGCTCAGCCCGGCCAGTTTAGCCCTAGGTAAAAGTTCGCAGTGCATCCGCTACGTTCAGATTCTAATCCTCTTATTTATTTTTATGATATTTGTCTGCCTTCTTTTACGTTCAACAGTAGATCACAATACCGGGATATAGATATAGTTGGGGACAAATCATGACGACCTCGCCTCACACCACTACTTTACAGCGGCAGCTCTGTGTCTATTAGCGACTTATAGGATTTACTACCTCTACTGCAGCCAGAGTTGCCAAATCGGCTACTGCACTCTACATGAAGAAAGGGTAAATACTACAGAGAATGAGGAAGAAAGTGGTTTGGCGGCCTCTCCAAAACAAAGAAGGATCACTTAGAACTCGTTAACTCAGCAGGGTGCAGGGTGTGATTGACTACTGGCTTTCAGCTCGCTTCCAGGAACTGATGTCGTAATGTTTTGTCCCCAACTATAGCAAGATGCCACTGTCATGACGGTTTATTTGTTATGTACACTATATATTTGCTCAGGAAAATTAGGGCCGCGGTACATCAAAGCAGAAATAAGTATATATATTAGAAAAATTGTCTTCTTTAAAGCGTGTATTCATTTTAGTTCATCCCGGAGTACGTAAGTACAGAAAGAGAGAGGATGGATGTTATATCACAACTGAAGGGTAGAACAGGCCACAAAGAGTGTTTTACTCACACTGGTATTGATGGGACACACACAGCCAAAAACATAAGGAAAATATGATTATTATCTTAAATTTCGACTCTAATAAAGAAGAAACACAAATACCTAAAAAGGAACTCGGCAGACTTTACAACAATAATGGAAAACACGGAACTGTGAAATGAGATGGCAAAGTTGACCTGTCAGAAAAACATTTTTAATTTAATTTAAACCGAATAAAACTAGCACATGGATATGTGAAAATAAATATGCCAGGCTTGAACACGGATATCTGGAATGAAATTCCAAGGTAAAAGAACAATTTTCCTTTTAACACATAGAGTACAAAGTGAACTTGAATGCGATGAGGAATGACGGGATTTTGGGGTAACAAATACAGCATATTATTCTTGAATGTGTACTCTAGACGATCAATGATGAAAGAGAGGATCCCTGTGTGTATTACACTATGAACACCAGAATGGTCCGCCTCTTGGGTGTAGTGGTTACTCTGATTAGCTGCCAACCCCGGAGGCTCGGGTTCGATTCCCGGCTGTGCTAGAAATTTGAAAAGTGGTACGAGGGCTGGAGCGGGGTCCACCCAACCTCGGGAGGTCAACTGAGTCAACTCAGCCGTCCTCGATGTGGTTTTCCGTGGTTTTTCACTTCTCCTTCAGGCAAATGCCAGGATTGTACCTAACTTAAAGCCTCGACCGCTTCCTTCCCTCTTCCTTGTCTAACCCTTCCGATTTTCCTATCCCCCACAAGGCCCCTGTTCAGCATAGCAAGTGAGGCCACTTGGGCGAGGTACTGGTCGTCCTCCCCAGTTGTATCACCCCGACCCAAAGCCTCACGCTTCAGGACACTGCCCTTGAGGTGGTAGAGGTGGGATCCCTCGCTGAGTCGGAAGGAGAAACCAACCCTGGAGCGTAAACGGATTAAGAAAGACAGAAAGAAGAATACCGGAATGAAGTGGCACCTCAGGGATGAAAGAGGTGAACAGAAATGTAGAGGTGAATGTAAGATGTACAAGAGGCAACCCGTCACTCTTCTCTCTGGCGACCAGTCAGTGAATCGAGTGGAGATTTCAAGAATTGAGCGGTTGGGGAGGATATATAATATAATAATTGTATTAATTCATAGTGAATAATACAGAAATACCTCCCCAATAATCCGGAAGCGTGATAATTTAACGTCTACCAGTCAGAAGCCATAATCAGATCTTAGTGTTCTGGTATGGGGATAAAATGTGTAGAGGAGCATGTTGCGGTTGAGAATACGCCAAATCCTGCAGATCACCTCATCCACTACCTACAGCTAACCCTTGATTCTTTGGAAGTTAACTACTGACCACTCCCTCACATGTACATCAATAGATGTTAGCCAATCATTTAAGGACGTGTTTTACCTCATTACATCCAGAAAACTCCATACTTGGTATAGACTTCCGTGATGCTTACACTTATCATAGGGGTATACTATCGTTTGCGTAAGATGTCAACCCTCCGAAATCATTGCGCGCAGTTATTGAATATTTTAACACACACACATACACTTGATCAGATAATGGGATCTGATAATGGAAGTCGTTTAGACATTACTAAGTAGTGTCGTCACCACGGAAAATTACGTGATGAATAACATAAAACATACAGGAACTCAAACAAGAAATATAATAAATAGTCTACGAGGGAAAAAATGCATACGCGTTGGTATCAGTGATGACTCTAAAGAACAACAGCAAGTCCCAATATACTCTACTGCGCATGCGTGAGCATGTGATCGCTTACAACCAGTCAGTAACCAGAACCAAATCGTGGATTTGGGTCTGTTGATAAATGTAAGACGAAGGGCGGGGTAGTAGTTGGGAACACGTCGAAGGCAGCGATCAGCCGACCCCAGAGGGAAAACCGGAAGCATTACCTCAGCTGTCAAAAATACAGGGAGGGTCTCTATGTCGGTTTGTTTAGAAGAAGGTTGTTGAACCCTGCGTGTGGGTTGCCTACCTCACAGGCGCTAACCCCCATTTTCAATAATTCAAACCTTCAACACTTTACCTTACTCATATCGTATTTCTTCTCAACCATTTCCCGGACATTGTAGTTTTCCAGAATTCCTTACATCATATTTTCACATCCGCCATATTTCAGACATTTGCTTCTAAGTTTCTGAAGCCGTCCATGTGTCCACCATGACACCTTCTACGCAGGTGTTGTATCCAACTGGTTCCTATTGGCTGCTCTGTACCCACCTCCCCCATTTCATTGGTACTCTTTTATTCAAACTTCTTGTCCGGCTCCATGGCAAAATGGTTAGCGTGCTGGCCTTTGGTCACAGGCGTTCCAGGTTCAATTCCCGGCACCTTCGGGAATTTTAACCATCATTGGTTAATTTCGCTACTACGGGGGCTGGGTGTATATGTTGTTTTCATCATCATTTCATCCTCATCATGACGCGCAGGTCACCTACGGGGGTCAAATCGAAAGACCTGCATCTGGCAATCCAAACATGTCCTCGGACACTCCCGGCACTAAAAGCCATCCGCCATTTCATTCAAAGTTCTATTAATTCACTACTCAGTAAAAAATTGTTAGTCCGACTGGTAATTGAACTCCAAGTGTTCCGCATTCGCACACCAATGCCTTATTCCGAGACCACATTGCATTGTCTAGCGCTAGTGCTGAAATAATGGGTAATGATGTGCGATATATAAAAGGCTCAATGAAACTCGTTTCTAGAAGTAAAATAAATCGTGTTGAAACATGGTACGAGGACTGGGACCGGGTCCACTCAGCCTCAGGAGGTCAACTGATTACAGGGGGTTCGATTCCCACCTCAGCCGTCCTCGAAGTGGTTTTCCCGTGATTTCCCACTTCTCCTCCAGACAAATGCCGGGATGGTACCTAACTTAAGGCCACGGCCGCTTCCCTCCCTTTTCTATGTCTATCCCTTCCAATCTTCCCATCCCCCACAAGACCTCGATTCAGCATAGCAGATGTGGCCACCCGGGCGAGGTACTGGTCCTCCCCAGTTTATCCCCCGATCCAAAGTCTCACGCTCCAGAACACTGACCTTGAGGCGGCAGAGGTGGGATCCCTCGCTGAGTCCGAGGAGAAAACCAACCCTGGAGGGTAAACAAATTAAGAAGAAAGGAAGAAAGAAAGAAAATTATCGTGAATTTCGTTTAGCATGTGCCCTACTATAACAAACATTCTGTAAGGACCTAAATGATGTAGAATTGTTTTAAATATAGTAGTAAAATCGGTAAAAGCCAAGCCAAGCAAAGTCATCTCCGCACAGGCCATGAAGGCCCTTGGGGGGGAGGGGGGTGGAAGGTAAAGGCTTCCACTATTCGTAACCTTCGGCACGTGATGCGGTAGAGTGGTTAGGTCTACGCCTTCTCCCCCAGGAATTAACCTGGTACTCATTTTTGGTGTAGGCTGAGTGAACCTCAGGGCCATATGCACCTCCGGAAGTGGAAATCTCATTTCATATATTTTGCGATTTTCTGACGGGGACTAGAACCGTCGTCATTCCGGGCGAACCGAGCGCGCCTTTTCCATCTCGGCCAGGCAGCCACTAATAAAATCGGTAGTAGACCTAACTTCTTTCTTTTCTTTCATAATCCATTTGCCATCTAGGGTCGGTTATTCCCTCGGTCTCAGCGAGGGTCCCCACCTCTAACGACACAAAGGCAGTGTCCTGGAGCGTAAGAATTCGGGTCGGGGAGATACAACAGGAGAGGAAGACCAGTACCCTACCCAGGCGGCCTCACCTGCCATGCTCAACAGGGGCTCAGTGGCGGGATGGGAAGTTTGGAAGGTATAGACAAGGAAGAGGGAAGGAAGCGGTCGTGGCCTTATGTTAGGAGAAGTGTGAAATCACAGAAAACCACTTCAGAGATGGCTGAGGAGGTAATCGAATCCCCCTCTACTAAGTTGATGTCCCGAGGCTGAGTGTACCCCATTTTAGCCTTAGTAACACTTTTCAAAAAATCGTGGCAGAGTTGGAAATCTAACCCGGGCCTCCGGGGGTGGCAACTAATCACACTAACCACTACACCACAAGAGGCGGACCGATACATTAATTAAGGTATCTTTTTTCTATATTTTGCCTACAAAATCATGGTACTTACACTTGAGGAATGGACTTCCTTAGCTCCCTTCGCTTTATAACTTCATTGCCCAATATTGAACCTTGTTGAAATTTCAACTACAAGATGGAGTGCATCCATATTTTTATTGCAAGCTTAGCTTGCGTTCTGTGGCATGACAACTCACAGCGGGAAGTGGCCCACCAAACATCGAACGAGGTCGGAACATTTCAGAATTAATAATGAAATTCTGGTTAATAAACCTCACTGCGAGAAATGCAGGCACTGTCATTAACAAAGGAATAAGTAATTAAGAATTTCGGGAAATATTTGATGAAGCTAAAGTCCACAGGGTGAAAATATATGTAATTAGGCCTGGAGAGAAGGTAGTACCTATCTTGGCCGAGAGGAACACACGTGTCAACGACATACAGTCAAACTGCGCGGGAACACTCGTGCACGAAATAATAACACTTTACAATAAATTTTATTCAGTACACATATACAACAGTTAAATCGCCGCGCTTCGTGTCGAGAACTCAACTAATACAGTTTACGGAGGCCTCCATCTCCTTCCTCTCCAGGTGTTTCACAGGTGTGACTGAAGTAATTACGCCCGTTAAAGAAGCAGGAAAAATAAGCAAACAACGCCATCATGACTGGAAAAACAGGTGGAATCTCTGGGGTGAGTCTCGAATAATACGGTCCAGTGGTCATCAAATGGAATGATTGCACAACAGTAGATAACACCAAGCAGAGCGTCCCTAGAAAATGTATAAATACCCCCTCCTCAATCAAGAGCATCATTCATCATTCAGTTGTCCGAGAGGGTGAATCTGCGTCAGGCGACATGAAGAAGAAGGCTTAAAGTGTGCAAAATAGACTTGTAGAATCTCTAAAGCCAGTTGGCTGGAGAGATGAATATTACAAAGTAGAAAATGGTGAACAGAGACAAATGAGATAATGAAACGTATTCAAGATATCCATCCCGATCGGGGAAGAAAATCGTAAGCTGAACTTCTGCGTAGGGAGACAGCAGATTCATAGATAGCTCTTGTGAATTATTGCGAACGATGTTATTTTGGTAATCGGTAAGGGAGGACTGTGGTAATCTGGCGGAGATAAGCTTTTGTCTCACGGTCAGTCACACCTGTGAAACACCTGGAGAGGAAGGATATGGAGGCCTCCGTAAACTGTATTAGTTGAGTTCTCGACACGAAGCGCGGCGATTTAACTGTTGTATATGTGTACTGAATAAAATTTATTGTAAAGTGTTATATAAAAACATTTTTATGTGTGTTGCATCGAGCCGAGTGCAGAATCAATGTATTTATAAGATAGTATTTAAGCGAAGAATATCTCCTGCAGTTATGAGAGGCTGAGTCCCGAGGTGGCTGGCGTAAAATGAAGCCAACATAACGCCACGCCAACGACGAAATTACAGGTCTGCCTAATTTAAATATCATTATTTATAGCTAGAAATACAAATGCTTGTCCCTTTAAATTAATTAAATAATTAATCCTAACATCGCGTTATATATGTGGCGTGTGTAAAATTTAAGTGTTGTGACGACGAGGACATGTCTTGTCGTTATTCTAGAATGGAGGCGAATTGTCTATTATTTATGTCAGCGCGCGAGATTTTAAAATGTGTTTACATTTCTTTAAAACAGTTAAATATTGCAATGAAAATCAATTAAAGAATGTTCGGACCGGTGAAAGTTACAATAATGATAACGATAAAATAACCGTTATGAGTATGATAAAGTCAAATATCCGCGTATCCAATAATAATAATAATAATAATAATAATAATAATAATAATAATAATAATAATAATAATAATAATAATAATAGTAAGTATGCGTTCAGCAGTTAGGTAAGCGAGATTTGCGGTTTATATCTAAATAACAAAATGACAAACTGTACTCTCCAAGTGTCTTTTAACGGTAAGGTCCTCAGACACAATAACTACCCAAAGTACTTAGGTATAACATTAGATCGGACACTCTCCTTCAGGCAACATCTAGTAAATACAGCAAAGATTAGGAGTCGTAACAACATTCTGCAGAAGTTGTGCGGTACTACCTGGGGTGCATCTGCAACTACCTTGAGATGTTCTGCCCTTGGTTTAGTTTTCTGAAAATGAAAACCGAAACCTGTTTTCCAGTCATTGACCGGGTCAGGGATGGAATGAATGAATCAGATATAGGCTATCAGTACGATGGGGTCGCCACTCCCAAAGTGATTTAGTAATGAGTGATAGATGCTATGAAATGAGAATGGAGAGTGTTGCTGGAATGAAAGATGACAGGGACAACCGGAGTACCCGGAGAAAAACCTGTCCCGCCTCCGCTTTGTCCAGCACAAATCTCACATGGAGTGACCGGAATTTGAACCACAGTATCCAGCGGTGAGAGGCCGACGCGCTGCCGTCTGAGCCACGGAAGCTCCTGTTCAGAGAATACGCCAAGATGAATGAGAACCCTGACTTGCCCATCCACTCCAATATTCCTGACCTTCAGAGGAACCGGTTGAAATCTAGACATCCGCCAGTTGAGTTCGCTCAGAAGCTCACGGAAGACAATTTCAACACCTATACCCAATGGAAGGAAGAATGGATCTCAAAAAGAGGTGAACATCTCTGGCATTTCTTCCCCACTAATTCGAGGTCTGATCTCCCAAGAAGAACTTGGACCATCCTTAATTGGATTCGATGTGGTCATGGAGTCTGTGCTGCATCCCTGTATCAATGGAGAAAGATACAATCCCCCGAGTGTGACTGTGGTGCTCCTTTTCAAACCATCGAATACATTGTAAAGGAGTGTAGCAGAAGAGCCTACCCTGGAGATTGGTTTGAGTTTCTAGAGGCCAATACAGAGGCTCTAGAATAGATAACAACTTTGGACATTAAAATATAATGTACTTGCTTCCTGTTTCTGTATATATATATATATATATATATATATATATATATGCCGTACGATAAATAATAATAATAATAATAATAATAATAATAATAATAATAATAATAATAATTTGGAAAACTTAAATTTTGTTACACCGTGTATTTGTGATACAGAAAATCACGGTATGCTATTTTGCTCCCGAGGTCGGGAAAAATGTCGAGAAGTTAATTGTGAGATCATTATAAAATTGTTTGATCATAGGATCGCTTGTATTTAAAAAAGTTTCAAGCAAGAAGGAAATGGATTGTAATAGAAATAAAATGTTATGAGAATAGTTAGGAAGATGTTAAAGGCAGAGTAAGCCTGTATTTTATGAATAATGTAGAATAAGCAGGATGCCGAGGATAACAGGCCCTATATTTCGATGGAGAGGAATTTTTGTGACATGGTGTATAGGTTGAGGTGTACTTTTTCTGAGACAGGCTGTATGAGAAGAGCGATGTCCTGTAGCAATCCAGATCGATTGATGAATGTAAAGGTTGTCAAATCCAAGTGAGCGCGTTGTAACGCCTATTTTAAGTACAAGTTGATGTTCTCCCATGATTACTATTTTATGTAAGACCATAGATAACGGCAATTGAGTTTAGGTGACGGTTCTATTTGATACCAGCGAAGTGCATTTTGTGATAGCTAACCTCACGAACAAAATACATTCTGACACACCAAACCAAACGAAACCAAACCCCATGGCGCAACAGCCCCAAGGGTCATGGCTTACCAAGCGATCGGTGCTCAGCCCGAAGGCCTACAGATTACGAGGTGTCGTGTGGTCAGCACGACGAATCCTCTCGGCCGTTATTCTTGGCTTTCTAGACCGGGGCCGCCATCTCACCGTCAGATAGCTCCTCAATTGTAATCACGTAGGCTGAGTGGACTTCGAACCAGCCCTCAGATGCACGTAAAAACTCTGACTTGGCCGGGAATCGAACCCGGGGTCTCCGGGTAAGAGGCGGGCACGCCACCCCTACACCGCGGGACGGGCGTATTCTGACACACGGTCAAAAAAATACTTCATTATTGTAAATTGAATTCTATTGTGTATCTTTACGAGATGAAAATATCCCTGTCTGGAAACATTGCGGGTGTGAAAAATGAATTGTATTAGAATGAGAGTTTAGCTTGCGTAGATCGATGGGAAGTTACTTCACTGGACAGTTCACGGTGATACATGTTTGGAGTGTTGATATTGTAGGTCAGTTGGTGCCTAACACTCGTGTTATGCCATCAATATCGTTATGGTAGTGATTACTGTTTCCAGTGATTAAACGTAATATTAAACGAGATTTGAGTTTATTTTTATTTAGCGAACTTCACTGCATGTGTTGAGATTGTATTGAGGAATAGATTAAACTATTTGGACATGCTGTTTAATTTCGATTTCGCGATTTATTGTAGGAAATATACACAGTAATATTTCCAGGCTCGAGTTCATTTCTGTAGTGAATTTCACTTCAGATTTAAATATCCGGACATTGTGTTTAAAGTTTTTATTTCGCCTGGGAGTATGAATGATGTGTAGATACCATGACATTGGCTCAACGATAGCTTTACGATGCCACGTGCACTATATAACTTAAGGATGAGTAGACACTGAAACATGTAAGGAGTCATAACGTAGGCATTTTTGTGAATCGACTTGAACGATGTTAGTGTTTGCAATAGTGAATACGAATGTGAAAGATATTATAATAATTTCGTATGGCTATTTCTAGCCGAGTGCAGCCCTTGTAAGGTAGACCCTGCGATGAGGGTGAGCGGCATCTGCCATGTTTAGGTAACTGCGTGTTACTGTAGTGGAGGATAGTGTTATGTGTGGTGTGTGAGTTGCAGGGATGTTTGGGACAGCACAAACGCCCAGCCCCAGGGCCATTGGAATTAACTAATGAAGGTTAAAATCCCCGACCCGGCCGGGAATCGAACCCGGGACACTCTGAACCGAAGGCCAATACGCTGACCATTCAGCCAACGAGTCGGATTGTGAAAAATTCTTACTAGCCAGAAGGTGCTCCCATAATAGCGTTGCATCAATAGCGGCATGAATGTAAGGGTTATCCCACGTGGAAACCTGGCTAATGGATACTGATCCCTACTGCTTAGCCGCGCGTTTTCAATTTCGATTAACTTTTGTTTTATCTTTGCTTGTATTTACTTTAAGACTTATTGTTCGAGTGTCCGATATTATTATAGTGCCGTGTGTTGACACTTGGTTCATTTATGCAGGATGTATACTACGAATTCGGTTTCGATTCGTCAGCTGTTAATATACTCTATTTTCATTTTTCGTTATTCACATTATTTACGTGAAACGTTGATCTACCGATCACTTGTAGTTTGGTGTTATGGGACAAGTGTAGGTAGACAGATTTGTAATTGTAGTCGTAGTTATAGAAAATTGGAAAGATTTCCTTTTGTTTGTTTTATATTTTGGACTTATAGTTTGACGAATTTAACGATGTAACTGTTTTATAACCTGAAAGTTGGTTTAGTAAGAACATTTTCGAGTGATTTATCATTCTTAAACTTTAGTGTTTGGCATTTCTTCTAAATGCATAATGAATTAATGTTTTCCTGCATTTCGTAGTTTTGTTCCTTCAGAACGATGTAACGTAAGATCTCATCGGATCAAGTGTTATTGTTTCCTTCTGAACATCTGTTTGGGGTGATTCATATTGAGCATCGGGATTCCTCTGTAATTTAAGGGTGTCACGAGTTGACAACACAAGGTGGAATTTTATTTTTGATGGTGACAATTGCTGTTAACTTGTAATGAACACCATGCTTTCAAGCGGTGATGGGCAACGCTCTCGCTCGAGACTCTCGATACTGACGTCGCAGATCTCGAGACTCTCGCGAGAATTTCGAGACCGATCCTCCTGTAGTGCAAGCTGTGCGATGTACCAGTAACTACGACTGTAAACTTGATAGTATATCATTGGCAGCTATTGCGTGAAATAACGTTCTCATATGAAAATATGTAAGCTAATACATTTTGTCAAAAGCCTGGAAAAGTAGGCCTACTGCATGCTCAACTATGAACCCCTTAAAACCATTAACAAAAGTGAAAACCGAATGTCAGTATCTTAAGCTGTTCACGGCTCATTTGAGGTGGACATCTTAGCAGAATTACCCTGCATAATTTGTGAATAACCGTAGATAGGATGTACGCCTACTTGGATACCAGAGGCGTGCATTATTCGAATCTGAGACGGGGAAGATGTGCTTTGCTACATATGCAACCCCCATTACACATGAGTGGAACGTGTAATCTAAAATGCCCGACTTTGCACCAATTCTTTCAGCAGGGGTGATGGGCAGCGCTCTCGAGACCAATTCTCGTGTGCTGCGAGCTCTGCGACGTCCCAGTAACTACGAGTGTAAGCTTGATAGTTATCATCAGCAGTTCTCATATGGAAACGTGCGTGTATGAGCTCCTTAATACCATTAACGAAAGTGAAGACCGAATGCCACTATCTTAAACTGTTCACGAGTTATTTCAGGTGGACTTCTTAGCTGAATAACCCGTATAATTTGTTAACTGTTATTAGGATGTAAATCTACCTGGATGCCTCACATTAGTTGTCGGCAGGGTAGCTTCTTGTGATTCAGACCGGACCGGAGATGTTTTGTGATTATTCCTCTTCATTTATATTGTGTTTTTAAGTGTCGGAACATCCCAGAAGTATTTCTGCCGACGTATTTTACTTCTTTTGAACAAGCAACACAGCGGGCTGTGCTATGTGACATCTCTTCAAAATGGCCGACATCCACGACTTACGTTGCATTTCGGACATCGTCTTCAAGTTGTCGCGAACAACTAGACACAATTACACATTGCACTGTCATATACCGAAGTACCTAATTATTATTATTATTATTATTATTATTATTATTATTATTATTATTATTATTATTATTATTATTATTATTATTATTATTATTATTATTATTATTATTAACAAATACATCGCAAATGGGAAATATCCCGGTGGCAACGGTCACTTACAGCATACTGATGTGGGCAAATTTTCCTCCGTAAACAGGACCATAAGGTATTGGAATAAATTACCTGCAACAGTCTTTTGCAAGATTTTTTTCCGGTATCAAGTCGTTTAAGATGATGATTAGTGCTAGTGCAAAGTAAAAGCTGTAAACGACGGACACTGAATTTGTGATTTTCTGCTGGATTTAGAATGTTAAACTAGTAAGGTAGTATTTCTTCTAATATTTTCTCTCCGTGGAATTGCTTGTTGTACTCTTGTTGTTGTAGTTGTTGGGTAGTTATGTTTTAACTTTAATATCACTCGTAGTGTTAAGCTAGTAGTAAGTTCAACCTATAGTATTGTAAGCCATTGTGTTAGGTAATGGAAATAATTAATTTGTGTATAATGATGCCGGATTTAGAAAATTAAACTAGTAGTATTTCTTTCCATATATTCTTTCCTTGTTGTTATAGTGTAATGATGGTTTAACTTCACTTTATTATCACTTGTAATGTTAAGCTAGTAGAAAGCTCAACCTATAGTATTCTAAGCGGTAGTGTTAAGCACTGGAAATACTGAATTTGTTTATGATAATGCCGAATTTTGGAATGTTAAATTAGTAGTACTTCTTGTAATATTTCTTTCCATGGAATTGCTTGTTGTTGTTGGGTAATTGTGTTAACTTTACAAATGACGCGAATACTCTGTAACATTGTAAGGAATTGTTATAGTGACCAAAATATCGGTTATCACCAGCAGTGATCATAATATGATACTGAAAGTGGAGTCTGATCACGATGTACACCTACTTATCGAAATAATTGGAGCAAACTCAAGCATTTTAGATTACACATTCCACCCATGCGTAATGGTGGTTGCATATGCAGCAGGGCGCAGCTTGCCTCGTCTCGAGTTTGAATAAGGCACGCCTCTAGTAGTGTATCCAGGTAGGTGTACCTACAGTAGCCGCCAGTTTCTGTACTTAGCCTATTCATTCGTGTAGTTACCACTGCATACAATGCCAGGATGCGTATCCTTTATAAGTATGTCTTACTGCGTCAAAATAGACCTCGCTAGTCGCTTGTTGACACCTATTTACGGAATGGAGAAGATGCGTGGTTTGGTATTCGTATACTCGGCGAAAACAACGCTCTCGAAATCTCTCGAAATTTCTCGCGAGAAATAGTGTCTGCGCTAGTCTCGGGAATTCTCGAGATCTCGTCTCAGACTGCCCATCACTAGTCGACAGGGTAGCTTCTTGTGATGCAGACCGGACCGGAGGTGTTCCGTGACGATTCCTCTTCATTGATATTATGCGTTTGTAAGTGCCGGATCATCCCTGAAGTATTTCTGCCGACGTATTTTACTTCTTATGAACAAGCAACACAGCAGGCTGTGCTATGTGACATCTCTTCAAAATAACCGACATCCACGACTTACGTTGCGTTTCGGACATCGTCTTCAAGTTATCGCGTACAACTAGTACAATTTCACATTGTTCCGTCATATATCGAAGTACCAAATGATGACGGGAATACTCTATAACATTGTAAGGAATTATTTCCTTCGTCACCAAAATATCGGTAAACACAAGCAGTGGTCATATGTTATTGAATGTGGGGTCTGATAACGATGTGCACCTATCTGTCAAAAGAATTGGACCGAGCGAGTTGGCCGTGCGGTTAGGAGCGCGCGGCTGTGAGCTTCTATCCGGGAGATAGTGGGTTCGAATCCCACAGTCGGCAGCCCTGTAGATGGTTGTCCGTGGTTTCTCATTTTCATACCAGGCAAATGCTGGGGCTGTACCTTAATTAAGGCCACGACCGCTTCCTTCCAACTCCTAGGCCTTTCCTATCCCATCGTCGCCACAAGACCTATCTGTGTCGGTGCGACGTAAAGCAACTAGCAAAAAGAATTGTAGCAAACTGAAGCATTTTAGATTACACATTCCACTCATGCGTAATAGTGGTTGCATACACAGCAAGGCGCACCTTGCCTCGTCTCGAGTTCGAATAATGCTCGCCTCTAGTATCCAAGAACGTGTACCTACAGTAGCCGTCAGGTTCTGTACTGTACTGTACCTACCAGTGCATAAAATGCCAGAATGTGTATCCTTTACAGTTATGTTATACTACGTCAAAATTGACCACGGTAGAAATGAACGCCCTAGTTGCTTGTTGACATGTATTTACGAAATGGAGAAGGCCCGTGGTTGGCTATTCGCATACTCGGTACAAACAACATTCAGCTCCGACTACATGTAGGACTACGACACTCTCCTCGCCGCACAATGCGGGGTCAACGCTCTCCAGATCTCTCGAAATTTCTCGCGAGAAATAGGTCCTGCGCTAGTCTCGAGAAATCCCGAGAAATCTCGAGACCTAGTCTCAGACTGCCCATCACTACTTTCGCAACCTATCCAAAGCAACTGATAGCCGATTTGGTTCGATTTAGGATCCATTCGAGGGGGAGGGGTGTTAAATATCCGATAGGGTAGTCGACTGGTGGATAACCTTAATTAAATAGTAGATCTGGAATTCTACTTGTTGAAGGTTAGATTCTCCACGGATCATGTGGATTAACTCTCAGTTATCGTTTGGATCCGTGTTGCCAGATTTTCAGTTTTTTTTCTTTTCTGATTTTTGCTGTCCACGAATGTTACACTACACATCCATTCTTCGAAAGACAATAATAAACAATTTCAGTAATAAGTTACTTTACCACTCACGTTATGTATTGTGACTGCGTTGAATGAATGTTGTGAAAATTTTAATTGACTTTTCTTGCCTATTTAATAAATAAATTATCGGGATTTATATTGAAAAAAAATATTTTTAGTAAGCATATTTTTGCTCCGCATTTGAAGTAGTATGGTTCATGCTTGTGGGTTACTGTAGTCACGTCCTAGTTCGTGAACCATGGGCAACGGCTGAGTGGCCTAGTAAGTGGTCCTGAGAGTCGGGATACCAGTTGCTATGGAATGGGAGTGGGCATCTCGGACATATTCTGAGTCGTGGCCCTCCTTGTGCTCAGGCGGCTAGGACTATACAATTCACCGGTGGTCCATAACCCGTTAGAGCAGAGATCCTCACTTGCACTATGTGCAAGTAGGGCAGCATCCTGCTTCATGAATTTACCGAGCTCAGAACACTTTAAGCAAGCCTCGGACCTATGGGAGTAATGGAGTGCCACTCCCATTTGACAGGCGAGGGACTCCTTGGAAACAACTTGGCGAACGAAATGGAATTCGATGGGGAGCTATCAATATTAATGGGGCTTATGGAAGAAAGAAGGTAGAACTGGCTGAGTCAGCAAAGAGGATGCATCTGGATGTGCTAGGAGTAAGTGATATTCGGGTAAGGGGAGATAATGAGGAAGAGATAGGAGATTATAAAGTGTACTTGACGGGTGTTAGAAAGGGAAGGGCAGAGTCTGGGGTAGGACTCTTTATCAGCAATACCATTGCACGCAACATAGTTTCGGTTAGGCACGTAAACGATCGAATCATGTGGGTAGATTTGTCAGTGGGAGGAATTAGGACAAGAATTGTGTCCGTGTATTCACCATGTGAGGGTGCAGATGAGGATGAAGTTGACAAGTTTTATGAAGCATTGAGTGATATCGTGGTCAGGATCAACAGAAAGGATAGAATAGTGCTAATGGGCGATTTCAATGCGAGAGTTGGGAATAGAACTGAAGGATACGAAAGGGTGATTGGTAAATGTGGGGAAGATATGGAAGCTAATGGGAATGGGAAGCGTTTGCTGGACTTCTGTGCTAGTATGGGTTTAGCTGTTACGAATACATTCTCCAAGCATAAGGCTATTCACCGCTACACATGGGAGGCTAGGGGTACCAGATCCATAATAGACTATATCTTAACAGACTTTGAATTCAGGAAATCTGTTAGGAATGTACGAGTTTTTCGGGGATTTTTCGATGATACAGACCACTATCTTATCTGTAGTGAACTAAGTATCTCTAGGCCTAGGGTAGAGAAAGTGAAATCTGTCTGCAAACGAATAAGGGTAGAAAATTTCCAGGACGAGGAAATTAGACAGAAGTACATGGATATGATTAATGAGAAGTTTCGAACAGTAGACAGTAAGCAGGTTCAGGATATAGAAAGTGAATGGGTGGCATACAGGGATGCTGTAGTAGAAACAGCAAGGGAATGCCTAGGAACAACTGTGTGTACAGATGGGAAAAGGCGAACATCTTGGTGGAATGATGAAGTGAGAGCAGCCTGTAAACGGAAAAAGAAGGCTTATCAGAAATGGCTCCAAACAAGGGCCGATGCAGACAGGGATTGGTACGTAGATGAAAGAAACAGAGCGAAACAAATAGTTGTTGAATCCAAAAAGAAGTCATGGGAAGATTTTGGTAATAACCTGGAAAGGCTAGGTCAAGCAGCAGGGAAACCTTTCTGGACAGTAATAAAGAATCTTAGGAAGGGAGGGAAAAAGGAAATGAACAGTGTTTTGAGTAATTCAGGTGAACTCATAATAGATCCCAGGGAATCACTGGAGAGGTGGAGGGAATATTTTGAACATCTTCTCAATGTAAAAGGAAATCATCATGGTGGTGTTGCAAACAGCCAAGCTCATGGGGAGGAGGAAAATGATGTTGGTGAAATTATGCTTGAGGAAGTGGAAAGGATAGTAAATAAACTCCATTGACATAAGGCAGCAGGAATAGATGAAATTAGACCTGAAATGGTGAAGTATAGTGGGAAGGCAGGGATGAAATAGCTTCATAGGGTAGTAAAATTAGCGTGGAGTGTTGGTAAGGTACCTTCAGATTGGACAAAAGCAGTAATTGCACCTATCTATAAGCAAGGGAACAGGAAGGATTGCAATAACTATCGAGGTATCTCATTGATTAGTATATCAGCCAAAGTATTCACTGGCATCTTGGAAAGGAGGGTGCGATCAGTCGTTGAGAGGAAGTTGGATGAAAATCAGTGTGGTTTCAGACCACAGAGAGGCTGTCAGGATCAGATTTTCAGTATGCGCCAGGTAATTGAAAAATGCTACGAGAGGAATAGGCAGTTGTGTTTATGTTTCGTAGATCTAGAGAAAGCATATGACAGGGTACCGAGGGAAAAGATGTTCGCTATACTGGGGGACTATGGAATTAAAGGTAGATTATTAAAATCAATCAAAGGCATTTATGTTGACAATTGGGCTTCAGTGAGAATTGATGGTAGAATGAGTTCTTGGTTCAGGGCACTTACAGGAGTTAGACAAGGCTGTAATCTTTCACCTTTGTTGTTTGTAGTTTACATGGATCATATGTTGAAAGGTATAAAATTGCAGGGAGGGATTCAGTTAGGTGGAAATGTAGTAAGCAGTTTGGCCTATGCTGACGACTTGGTCTTAATGGCAGACTGTGCTGAAAGCCTGCAGTCTAACATCTTAGAACTTGAAAATAGGTGCAATGAGTATGGTATGAAAATTAGCCTCTCGAAGACTAAATTGATGTCAGTAGGTAAGAAATTCAACAGAATTGAATGTCAGATTGGTGATACAAAGGTAGAACAGGTCGATAATTTCAAGTATTTAGGTTGTGTGTTTTCCCAGGATGGTAATATAGTAAGAGAGGTTGAATCAAGGTGCCGTAAAGCTAATGCAGTGAGCTCGCAGTTGCGATCAGCAGTATTCTGTAAGAAGGAAGTCAGCTCCCAGACGAAACTATCTTTACATCGGTCTGTTTTCAGACCAACTTTGATTTACGGGAGCGAAAGCTGGGTGGACTCAGGATATCTTATTCATAAGTTAGAAGAAACAGACATGAACGTAGCAAGAATGATTGCTCGTACAAACAGGTGGGAACAATGGCAGGAGGGAACTCGGAATGAGGAGATAAAGGCTAATTTAGGAATGAACTCGATGGATGAAGCTGTACGCATAAACCGGCTTCGGTGGTGGGGTCATGTGAGGCGAATGGAGGAGGATAGGTTACCTAGGAGAATAATGGACTCTGTTATGGAGGATAAGAGAAGTAGAGGGAGACCGAGACGACGATGGTTAGACTCTGTTTCTAACGATTTAAAGATAAGAGGTATAGAACTAAATGAGGCCACAACACTAGTTGCAAATCGAGGATTGTGGCGACGTTTAGTAAATTCTCAGAGGCTTGCAGACTGAACGCTGAAAGGCATAACAGTCTATTATGATAATGTATGTATGTATGTATGTATGTATGTATGTTTGAAGTAGTTATGCTCTCCTCTGAACCCTATCGTTTGGTCGGTGAAGTGACAGAAAAAACTCGCAACGACCCCAAGATCCAGGAGTACGATATTGCTCTACCGAAGCAGCCGAGGCATACGTCCAACGATGGAATGGTAAGATCAAGGATTCACTGTCTCTATGACAACGTCGTAGAGTGATGTATGGTCTCGGGGCAAGGCCTGAACACTGGAGTTTGAATCCCAATAGGGCGGATAATTTTTACTGAATAGTAAACGAATACGTACGCCTCTGTCGAGTAGTGGTTAGTGTGATTAGCTGCCACCCCCGGAGGCCCTGGTTCGATTCGTGGCTCTGCCACGATATTTGAAAAAGTCGTACGAGGGCTGGAACGGGTTAATTCAGCCTCGGGAGGTCAACTGAGTAGAGGTAGGATCGATTCCCATTTCAGCGATCCTCGAAGTGGTTTTCCGTGGTTTCCCAATTCTCCTCCAGGCAAATGCCGGGATGATACATAACTCAAGGCCACGGCCTCTTTCCGAACTTCCCATCCGCCATGACACCTCCTACCCAGCTGTTCCTACTGACTGCTTTGCACCCTTCGCTTCCTTGGTACTCTATAAGTCAAATTTAAGTACATTTGCTTTCTTTCTTTCTTTCTTTCTTTCTTTCTTTCTTAAGCCGTTTACCCTCCAGGGTTGGTTTTTCCCTCGGACTCAACGAGGGATCCCACCTCTACCGCCTCAAGTGCAGTGTCCAGGAGCGTGAAATATTGGGTCGGGGGACACAACTGGGGAGGAGGACCAGCACCTCGCCCAGGCGGTCTCACCTGCTATGCTGAACAGGGGCCTTATAGAAGATGGGGATATTGAAAGGAGCAGCTAATCACACTAACCACTACACCACAGAAGCGGACATAGTTCTTTAATAAAGTTACAATTTGCGCCCGGCAGCGGGGCATGTTTTGTGTTAAGTTACATAAACACAGGACAACAGAGACGTTGTTCTAAGGGTAGAAGGTATACGTCTCCACACTTGATAAGTGGACTGTATGACTTCTAGGACGCACATTGTTTCTGAGTACTGGTTATCATTTTGATTATCATATTTGTCAGTTATCTGCAGCAACAACGAAACTTCGCATCCGACTCTTATTAAAAATAGGTACAGTATTTAAGGTTATGCTTACCTGCTTCTTTGTAAAAGAAATTGCTTCACTGTAAGCATGAATATCAGGAGCAAGGCGACAATGAATTTTGTTGTGTTCAGTATTTCGGTGAGAAGCATTTGTGCGGCATTCCTACGAAGTATGAGCTCATCGCATTTGGTTTAGTAGTCCACTGCCTTTGAACAGCAGATATGCACTGGAAAAGATGCAGCCCACATTACTGACGTACAGTCGATCAAAATAACGAGATTGAGCGTATGGTACTGCATGTTCCTCACATTTAATAATGTAAAAGACTTAATTTTAATTATTACAAAACAAAATTTACATCGCAAGTGGATGCAAACCCTGTAGATGCCCCAATAAACATTATATCTACGGGTTCAACTTTTCTGAAAAAAGTGTACCTGCGAGGAATTCGTACAATGCCACGAGCTCTTTCTTCCTTTTTTTGTTTTTCCTTTCTGACTTTCTTTGAGCTACTGTACATTTGAGGGTTTGAAAGCAACAGGGGCATAAGTCAGTGTTTCCAAATGATTTACTCTTCTGATGTCATACATGAACCTGTATCATGCCCAGCACCGGCATATGCGCCGTATATCTAAAAGAAACCGCTAGATGGTAGCAGTATGCAGGGGCAAGTGACCCTGTATGGACAGTGTGGCCAACGAGTGCTTCTTTTTGATTGGCCCCGCCATCTTTTAGCCAAATGTTCCGTCAGCTGATTTAAAAGTACTCGCCTTAACTAGCGTAGCTTCCAAATCTCAGTAAATAAGGAGCTATCAGCGGCCCGCCCCATCGCAGCTAGAGTACCGCAAGGTGGGATAGACATACCGACACTATTTAAAATTGACACCTCTGATATAGCAAAACGACCGAGCGCAAAACTATATGTACACGCTGACGACACAGCTCTGTCTGCAGTCTCTTGGCAGATTGCCCTGACCACTCTCGACCCTGGTTAGAGAAGTGGCGTGTCAAAATTAATGTCGGCAAATGCCAGGCTACGCACTTCATGAAGAGACGTGGCAGACTGTTGGACGGTCTGAACTTCTTTGGAAAAGTAATCACATGGTCCATCACGCCAGTACTGGGGGTCACCCTAGACCGAGGACTGACCTACCGTCGGCATATAAGTAATACTAGCAAGATACCCGTGCTTCGCTACGGTATTATACTGAAATTTATAATTGAATGAATATCGATTTATATATAATCCGTCAAAATTCGAGATCTGACTCGTTTTCTGAGAGTTCCCTCCCATTTTCCAATCTTTCTTTCCAGCAATCGATTTCGTACTTCCCGGGCTAGGACCACGTATTCCACCCGGTCAGTTCGGTCCCTAAATGTTTGCCATCTTTTCCTATGAGCATTTTTAATATGGATCAAATTCATGAGGAGATTCGGCGTGGTGTCTTCTTGGGTGCCTTGGCAGTACTGAACCCGCGGCCGGACTGCATTTGTAGTCATTACCCGTCCAGACCCGATTCCAGCGCGGTCCGCACATTTGACGACGGTCCAGAATATTATTATTATTATTATTATTATTATTATTATTATTATTATTATTATTATTATTATTATTATTATTATTATTATTATTATTATTATTATTATTATTATTATTATTATTATAGATGTTCTGGACCCCACAGCAAGATGCAAGACCGCTAATTGGCGGTAAATTCCATCTGCTGCCATTGTAATTTTTGACACTGTGACCAGCACCATTGTCGCGCGTAGGCAAGTACGCGGAATTTCTGGCGATACGAATGACATACTTCCGTGCATTATTGACCTTATTATAGAGGTGAACAATTGGACAGTCAATCTCATTCCTATCGTTTATTTCAAATGTTTTTAATTTTTATTTATATGCCGGGAGAATCTACTGTAATCTAAGAACGTTCTCCCAAGGAAAAGATGGCTCTTGAAAACGAACCCAGGAAAGATTAAAAATGATCGGTTTATGATCAGAATAAGTACATCGAAAATCCACAGCCTGTATCCAGTCATTCTACAGGGTCAGGAATGGAATGAATAAACAGTAAAATCAATTGGTCTAACCTCCTTTTACACCCCACCGTCGTTAGTTTCATTCCCCCCCCCCCCCCGAAAAAAGAAAAGAAGGCGTGTTTCTTTATGTTTCAAAGAGATTCCAAACTCCAATGTTCACGTCTATAACCTTCAGTTTTGAGATATAAGTATCCCCATAAAAATAATTCACTTTTTCACATCTTTCACACTCCGCCCCCCCCCCCCCCCCATGTGAATTTTCCTGCAACAAACTCGTTTCTTTAATAGTAAAGGATCTTCTAAATACCAATTATCACGACTCTAACTTCTTCAGTTTTTTATTTATGTGTCCTCATGAAAGGAATTCAACTCCTTTTCACTCCCGCTCCCCCAAGATTATTCCCCCCAAAACGCGTTTTTCTTTGATTTTAAAGGAGATCCAAATACCAATTTTCACGCCTGTAACAAATATAGTTTTTATTAGATGTAAGTATTCTCATACAATTAAGTCAATTAATTTTTCAATAATTTCACCCCCCCCCCTCATTGGATTTTCCGAGAATACGCGTTTCTTCACTGTTTAAAGCAGATTCCAAATATCAAATTTCACGTCTGTAACATCTTCATTTTTGAGATATCAGTAGCCTAATTAAAAGAAATCAACACTATCTTCAGTCAATTTTACCCCCTCCACCCAAGTGGTATTTCCGAAAACTAAAAATACACGTTTCTTTATTTTTAATAAGATAAAAAATACAATTTTTCACTTCTGTAACATGTTAACTTTTTTGAGATATACTGTAGATATTCTCATTTTAAAATTTCACCACTTTTAGTTCCCCTTAAGGGGAGTTGCCAAAAACAAATCACCTATGTTTCTTTACATTTACAGGAGATTCCAAATACACACTTTTTACGTCTGCAACATTTTACGTTTCGTAGGTATTCTGTAGATATAGTCTTTCAAAAATTTCACCCCAATTTGTCACTCCTGTTTAACCGCCATTAATTGGATTTTCCAAAAGCAAAAAAATACGTGTTTCTTTTATTTTTAAAGGAGATCCCATATACAAATTTTCAGTTCTGTAATACCTTCAGTTTCTGAGATATATGTATCCTCATTAAAGGCATTCAACCAATTATTCACCCTTTTAAACCCCTCCTATTGGGATTTAAAGAAAACAAAAAATATACGTTTTCCTTCATTTTTAAGGAAAATTCTAAATACCAATTTTTACATCTGTAAACTTTTAAAGTTTTAAGATGTAGACACACTTATTTTAAAAATTCACCCCCTTTTCACCCCCCATTATTTGGATTTTCCAAAAACGAAAAATACCTGCTTCTTTAGTTTTAAAGTAGATCTCAAATACCAATTTTCAGGTCTGTAATATCTCCAGGTTCTGAAATATAAGTAGCCTGATTAAAGGCATTCAACATTTTTTTAACCTTTTTCCACCCTTCCTATTGGAATTTTCCGAAAACAAAAAAATACGTGTTTCTTTATTTTTAAAGGAGATTCTAAATACCAATTTTTACATCTATAAACTTTAAAAGTTTTGAGATTTACACTCATTTTAAAAATTCGCCCCCTTTTCACCCCCCCCCCCATTAATTGAATTTTTCGAAACCAAAAATACGTGTTTCTTTATTTTTAAAGAAGATCCCAAACACCAGTTTGCAGGTCTGTAATATCTTCAGGTTCTGAAATATAAGTAGCTACATTGAAGGCATTCAACCAGTTTTTCACCCTTTTCCACCCTTCCTATTGGGATTTTCCGAAAACAAAAATACGTGTTTCTTTATTTTTAAAGGAGATTCTAAATACCAATTTTTGCATCTATAAGCTTTAAAAGTTTTGAGATATAGATACACTCATTTTAAAATTTCACCCCCTCTTCAGCCCCACCATGAATTGTATTTTCCAAAAACAAAAAATACATGTTTCTTCATTTTTAAAGGAGATCCCAAACACCAATTTTCCGGTCTGTAATATCTTCAGTTTCTGAGATACAAGTATTCTCTTTAAAGGCATTCAACCCCTTTTTCACCTCTTTTCACCCCTCCTATTGGGATTTTCCGAAAACAAAGAAATACGTGCTTCTTTATTTTTAATGAACATTCTAAATACCAATTTTTACACCTGTAAACTTTAAAAGTATTGAGATATAGATGCACTCATTTCAAAAATTCACCCCCCTTTTCACCCTCCCATTAATTGGATTTTCCAAAAACCAAAAAATACGTGCTTCTTTATTTTTAAAAACGAACAAAAGTTCCAGTTTTCAGGTCTGTAATGTCTGCGGTTTCTGAGATATATAAGTACCGGTATCCTGATTAAAAGGCATTCAACCCCTTTTTCACCCTCTTTCACCGATCCTATTGGGATTTTCTGAAAATAAAAGAATATGGGTTTCCTTATTTTTAAAGAAGATTCTAAATACCAATTTTCACATCTGTAAACTTTTAAAGTTTTGAGATATAGATACACTCATTTTAAAATTTCACACCCCCTTTTCATCCCCTTAGCGATGGAATATCCAAAAATCCTCTTTTAGCGAGCACCTACATCTTAATACGAATATATCCTCAAAATTTCATTCCTTTATGTCCAGTAGTTTTGGCTCGGCGATGATGAGTCAGTCAGTCAGTCAGTCAGTCAGTTAGGACAAGTTACTTTATATATATACTAGCAAGATACACGTGCTTCGCTACGGTATTCTACTGAAATTTACAATTGAATACTTACAGTTTTAGATATATAATCCGCCGAAATTCGCGATTCGACTCGTTTTCTGCGAGAATCCGCCAAAATTCGCGATCTGACTCGTTTTCTAATAGATTACGGCAAGCATAAGCATTTTAATATGGATCAAATCCTTCAGGAGATCCGGCGTGGTCTTGGGTGCCTTGGCGGTACTGAACCCGCCGCCGGACTGCATTCTTAGTCATTACCCGTCCAAGACCCGTTTCCAGCGCGGTCCGCACATTTGACGACGGTCCAGAACATTATTATTATTATTATTATTATTATTATTATTATTATTATTATTATTATTATTATTAGATGTTCTGGACCCCACAGCAAGATGCAAGACCGCTACTTGGCGGTAAATTACATATGCTGCCATTGTCATTTTAAAGAATGTGACCAACACCATTGTCGCGCGTAGCCAAGTGTGCCTGATTTCTGGCGATACGAATGACATACTTCCGTGCATTATTGAACTTATTATAGAGGTGAACAATCTGACGGTCAATCGCATTCCTATCGTTTATTTCAAATGTGTTTAAATTTTTAATTATATGCCAGGAGAATCTACTGTAATCTAAGAACGTTCTCCGAAGAAAAAGATGGCTGTTGAAAACGAACCCAGGAAAGATTAAAAATGATCGATTTATGATCAGAAGAAGTACATCGAAAATCTACAGCCTGTTTCCAGTCATTCGACAGGATCAGGAATGGAATGAATAAAGCCCCATCTAGCGGTGACAATAGGAATTGTGCCGGCTGCCGAAGCACTCCTCTGGGGCAATGATCGATGAATGACAAATTAAATGAAATATTGGACAGTGTTGCTGGAATGAATGATGACAGGAAAAATCGGAGTAAACGGAGAAAAACCTGTCCCGACTCCGCTTTGTCCAGCACGAATGTCACATGGAGTGACCGGGGTTTGAACCACGGAACCCAGCTGTGAGAGGCCGGGGCGCTGCCGCCTGAGCAACGGAGGCTCCTCATAAGTACATTATGAACAGTAAAATCAATTGGTCTCACCTCATTTTACACCCCACCGCCGTTAAGTTTATTAACAATCCCCCCAAAGAAAATTAAAAGAAGGCGTGTTTCTTTATGTTTAAAGGAGATTCCAAACACCAATGTTCACGTCTATTACCTTCAGTTTTGAGATATAAGTATCCCCATAAAAATAATTCACTTTCTTTCACTTCCTTTCACACTCCTCGCCCCCCCCCCCCCACACACACACACAAACTGAATTATCCGGCAAAAAATACTGTTTCTTTAATAGTAAAGGATATTCTAAATGCCAATTATCACGACTCTAACTTCTTCAGTTTTTTATTTATGTGTCCTCATGAAAGGAATTCAACTTTTTTTACTCCCGCCCCCCAAGATGGGTTCCCCCCAAGACGCGTTTTTCTTTGTTTTTAAAGGAGATCCAAATACCAATGGTCACGTCTGTAACAACTTTAGTTTTTTTAGATGTATGTATTCTCATACAATTAAGTCAATTAATTTTTCAATTCTTTCACCCCCCATCTCTTCATTGGATTTTCCGAGAATACGTGTTTCTTTACTTTTAAAACAGATTCCAAATATCAAATTTCACGTCTGTAACATCTTCATTTTTGAGATATCAGTAGCCTAATTAAAAGAATTCAACACCATTTTCAGTCACTTTTACCCCCCCCCCTTCCGCCCAAGTGGTATTTCCGAAAACTAAAAATACACGTTTCTTTATTTTTAATAGAGATAAAAATACCATTTTTTACTTCTGTAACGTGTTGAGTTTTTTGAGATACTGTACAAATTCTCATTTTAAAATTTCACCCCTTTTTAGTTCCCCTTAAATGGAGTTTCCAAAAACAAATCACCTATGTTTCTTTACATTTACAGGAGATACACACTTTTTACGTCTGTAACATTTTACGTTTCTCAGATATTCTGTAGATATAGTCTTTCAAAAAATTCACCCCAATTTGTCACTCCTGTTTAACCGCCATTAATTGGATTTTCCAAAAACAAAAAATACGTGTTCCTTTATTTTTAAAGGAGATTCTAAATACCAATTTTTTACATCTGTAAACTTTTAAAGTTTTAAGATGTAGACACTCATTTTCACCTCGAATTATTAGGATTTTCCAAAAACGAAAGAATACCTGTTTCTTTATTTTTAAAGTAGATCCCAAATACCAATGTTCAGGTCTGTAATATCTTCAGGTTCTGAAGCATAAGTAGAGTCATTGAAAGCATTCAATCTATTTTTCACCCTTTTCCACCCTTCCTATTGGGATTTTCTGAAAACAAAAGAATACGTGTTTCTTTATTTTTAAAGGAGATTCTAAATACCAATATTTACATCTATAATCTTTCAAAGTTTTGAGATATAGATACACTCATTTTAAAAATTCACGCCCCTTTTCACCCCCCATTAATTGGATTTTCCAAAAACAAAAAGATACGTGTTTCTTTATTTTTAAAGGAGATCCCAAACACCAATTGTCAGGTCTGTAATATTTTCAGTTTCTGAGATATAAGTATCCTCATTAAAGGCAATCAACCCCTTTTTCACGCCTTTTCACCCCTCCTATTGGGATTTTCCGAAAACAAAAAAATACGTGTTTCTTAATTTCTAATGAAGATTCTAAATACCAATTTTTACATCTGTAAACTTTAAAAGTTTTGAGATATAGATGCACTCACTTTAAAAATTCCACCCTCCTTTTTACCCTCCCATTAATTGTTTTTCCAAAAACAAATAAATACTTGTTTCTTTATTTTTAAAAGAGATCAAAAGTACCAATTTTCAGGTCTGTAATATCTTCATTTTCTGAGATATAAGAACCGGAATCCTGATTAAATGCATTCGACCAATTTTTCACCCCTCCTATTGGGATTTTCTGAATACAAAAAATACGTGTATCCTTATTTTTAATGAAGATTCTAAATACCAATTTTTACATCTGTAAACTTTTAAAGTTTTGAGATATAGATACAATCATTTTAAAATTTCACCCCCTTAGCGACGGAATATCCAAAAACCCTCTCTTAGCGAGCACCTATATCTTAATATGAATATATCCTCAAAATTTCATTTATTTATGTCCAGTAGTTTTGGCTCGGTGATGATGAATCAGTCAGTCAGTCAGTCAGTCAGTCAGGACAAGCTATTTTATATATATAGACTAGCAAGATACCCGTGCTTCGCTACGGCATTATACTGAAATTTATAACTGAATGCTTAACGTTTTATATGTAATCCTCCAAAATTCGCGAACTGACTCGTCTTCTGAGAGAATCCGCCAAAATTCGCGACCTGACTCGTTTTCTGAGAGATTACAGCATAGTTCCTCACATTTTTCAATCTTTCTTTCCAGCAATCGATTTCGTACTGTCTTACTTCCCGGGCTAGGTCCAGGTATTCCACCCGGTCAGTTGGGTCCATAATTTTTGCCATCTTTTCCTATGAGCATTTTTAATATGTGTTAAATCCTTCAGGAGATCCAGCGTGGTATCGTCTTGGGTGCCTTGGCGATACTGAACCCCGCGGCCGGACTGCATTCTTAGTCATTACCCGTCCAGGAACCTTTTTCAGCGCGGTCCGCACATTTGACGACGGTCCAGAACATTTTTATTATTATTATTATTATTATTATTATTATTATTATTATTATTATTATTATTATTATTATTATTATTATTATTATTATTATTATTATGATTATAGATGTTCTGGACCCCACAGCAAGATGCAAGACCGCTACTTGGTGGTAAATTACATCTGCTGCCATTGTCATTGTTGAAAATATGACCAACACCATTGTCGCGCGTAGGCAAGTGTGCTGGATTTCTGGTCATACGAATGACATACTTCCGTGCGTTATTGACCTTATTATGGTGGTGAAAAATTGGACGGTAAATCTTATTCCTATCGTTTATTTCAAATGTGTTTAAATTTTTATTTATATGCCAGGAGAATCTACTGTAATCTAAGAACGTTCTCCGAAGGAAAAGATGGCTCTTGAAAACGAACCCAGGAAAGATTAAAAATGATAGGTTCATGATCAGAATAAGTACATCGAAAATCTACAGCCTGTTTCCAGTCATTCGACAGGGTCAGGAATGGAATGAATAAAGCCCCCATATAGCGGCGAAAATAGGAATTGTGCCGGCAGCCGAAACCTGTCGCACTCCTCAAGGGCAATGATTAATGGATGACAAATGAAATGAAATTATATTGGACAGTGTTGTTGGAGTGAATGATGACAGGGAAAACCGGAGTATCCGGAGAAAAACCTGTCCCACCTTTGTTTTGTCCAGCACGAATATCACATGGAGAGACCGGGATTTGAACCACGGAACCCAGCTGTGAGAGGCCGGCGCGCTGCCGCCTGAGCAACGAAGGCTCCTTATAAATACATTATGAACAGTAAAATCAATTGGTCCCACCTCCTTTTACACCCCACTGCCGTTACGATTATTTAGCCAAACCCCTCCCCCCCCCCCCGCAAAAAAACACTAAAAGATGGCGTGTTTCTTTATGTTAAAGGGGATTACAAACACGAATGTTCACGTCTATTACCGTCAGTTTTGAGATTAAAATAATTCACTTTTTTCACTTTCACACTACTCCCCCACCCCCCTAAGTAAATTTCCGGCAAAAAGTACTTGTTTATTTAATAGTAAAGGATCTTCTAAATACCAATTATCACGACTGTAACTCTGTAACTTCTTCAGTTTTTGATTTATGTGTCCTCATGAAAAGAATTCATCTCCTTTTCACTCCCGCCCCCAAGATGATTTTCCCCCCAAAACGCGCCTTTATTTTTTAAAGGAGATCCAAATACCAATTTTCACGTCTGTAGGCCCTAACAACTTTAGTTTTTAATGGATGTAAATATTCTCATACAATTAAGTCAATTAATTTTTCAATTCTTTCACCTCCCCCTCCCCCCCCCCTTTCATTGGATTTTCCGAGAATACGTGTTTCTTTACTTTTAAAGCAGATTCCAAATATCAAATTTCACGTCCGTAACATCTTCATTTTTGAGATAACAGTAGCCTAATTAAAAGAATTCAACACCCTTTTCAGTCACTTTACCCCCCCCCCCCCAAGGGGTATTTCTGAAAACTAAAAATACACGTTCCTTTATTTTTAATAGAGATAAAAAATACCATTTTTCACTTCTGTAACATGTTCAGGTTTTTTTGAGATATACTGTATAAATTCTCATTTTAAAATTTCACCCCCTTTTTAGTTCCCCTTAAGAGGAGTTTCCAAAAACAAATCACCTATGTTTCTTACATTTACAGGAGATTCCAAATACCACTTTTTACGTCTGCATCATTCTATGTTTCTCAGATATTCTGTAGATATAGTCTTTCAAAAAATTCACCCCAATTTGTCACTCCTGTTTAACCGCCATTAATTGGAATTTCAAAAAGAATACGTGTTTCTTTATTTTCAAAGGAGATCCCATTTACAAATTTTCAGTTCTGTAATATCTTCAGTTTCTGAGATATATGAATCCTCATTAAAGGCATTCAACCCATTATTATCCCTTTTACACCCCTCCTATTCGGATTTACAGAAAACAAAAAATACGTGTTCCTTTATTTTTAAAGGAGATTCTAAATATCAATTTTTACATGTGCAAACTTTTAAAGTTTTGAAATAGAGATACACTCATTTCAAAAATTCACCCCCCTTTTCCCCCTCCGATTAATTGGACTTTCCAAAAAAATACGTGTTTCTTTATTTTTAAAAGAGAACAAAAGTACCAATTTTCAGGTCTGTAGTATCTACAGTTTCTGAGATATAAGTACCGGTATCCTGATTAAAGGCATTCAACCCATTTTTCACCCTTTTAAACCCGTCCTATTGGGATTTTCTGAAAACAAAAAAATACGTGTTTCTTTATTTTTTATGATGATTCTAAATACCAAATTTTACATCTGTAAACCTTCAAAGTTCTGAGATATAGATACACTCATTTGAAAAATTAACCCCCCTTTCACCCCCCGATTAATTGGATTTTCCAAAAACAAAAAATACGTGTTTCTTTATTTTTAAAGGAGATCTAAAACACCAATTTTCAGGTTTATAATATCTTCAGTTTCTGAGATATAAGTATCCTCATTAAATGCATTCAAACCCTTTTTCACCCCTTTCCACCCCTCCTATGGGGATTTTCCGAAAACAAAAAAATACGTGTTTGTTTATTCTTAATGAAGATTCTAAATACCAAGTTTTACATCTCTAAACTTTCAAAGTTTTGAGATATAGGAACACTCATTTTAAAAATTCACCCCCCTTTCCCCCCCCCATTAATTGGATTTTCCAAAAACAAAACAATACGTGTTTCTTTATTTTTAAAGGAGATCATAAGTACCAATTTTCAGGTCTGTAATATCTACAGTTTCTGAGATATAAGTACCGGTATCCTGATTAAAGGCATTCAACCCCTTTTCACCCTTTTTCACCCGTCCTATTGGGATTTTCTGAAAACCAGAAAATACGTGTTTCCTTATTTTCAAAGAAGGCTCTAAATACCAATTTTTACATTTGTAAACTTCTAAAGTTTTGAGATATAGATACACTCATTTTAAAATTTCACCCCCCTTTTCACCCCCTTAGCAACGGAATATCCGAATATCCTCTCTTAGCGAGCACCTACATCTTAATATGAATGTATTTCCAAAATTTCATTTCATTATGTCCAGTAGTTTTGGCTCGGCGATGATGAATCAGTCAGTCAGTCAGTCAGGATTTCAGGCGCCGCCCACTTAAGGGCAACAAAATCATTCCCCATGGTCTATGCTAATAACAGCCTCACACTAGAAATCAGGCTCCTCCTGTATACGATGATGATTAGGCCGCCATGCCTGTGTGCCGGGTTGAGTGGCTGACGGTTGAGGCGCTGGCCGTCTGACCCCAACTTGGCCGGTTCGATGTCAATAACATTATTATTCGAGTATGCCTGTCCTATTTGGGGCATTGCCGCAGATTCACACCTGTGTAAGCTGGTGTCCATACATAACCGGGCCCTGCATATTATAACAGGTTGTGATCGAATCACATGTATCACACACCTCCATGACCTGTGTCAAATTGACACTGTTAGGGCGAGAATTATCAATCTCTCCAAAACACCCCACTGTGCAGTAACTCCCTGATTAACTCACTTGGCTCCTATGAGACTCACGGCCTTAAATACTAAAGGCCGCGAATACTCATAGATTAACTCCACAAACGCCTCGCGCAATAAAATTACACACCTACACACTACTCAGCGCGTAGCACAACCTATTGACACACTCACACATTACTCAGTGCCTGGCGCCCGGCCTCACACTGACCACCGTTCGACATAATGTAAAATTCTCACCGTAACCCTCATCAGCAAAATTACAGTCATGAGATAAAATCACTAAGACAACAATATTCTTAGCAATGCTGCGAACGAAGAGCATGGTTGGCTGTAGAGCAGGGCCTCTCAGGGTGCATGCGCGTGGTGCATGCACTGTGCACGGTGCAAAAGACGACTTCGCTTGGTTGACCAGAGTGCAGACCCCCCCACTCCTCTCTCTCTACACCTGTCTCCCCGTTCGGCCTGTCTCCGCGTTCCTCACCTTCACTGCTGTTTCTCCCCCACTGCGAAATGTTTACGTGTGGTGAGCGGAGACGCACAGTTGTATGGGACAAGGTTACCAGTGTTATTAAAAAAATTAAAAAAGTGAATTAGAAATACACATACATGTTTAAGAGGAATGTAAACATAATTTTAAAAAATGCAGAACCTGTAACCAAAATGAAAATGCTACAGTACTGGAACAAAACTCATTTGTGGATATAGAATGCTCTTCTTCAAGCTGTTTCAACTTCCTTAATTCTTTCTCTCTGACGTCTCCTATGATTTCACAATAATTTTCCGAATGTAGTCTGTTGTAGTGACTTTCAATAGACGATTTTCTTACGCACGTAATTATCGTCCCACAGATTAAGCATTTGGCGTTATCGTCACGACAAACAAACAAAAAAAAATACGAAAGTTCCCAGTTCGATTGAAATGGACTTTCGGAAGTCGTTGCTTTCTTCGAAACAGGTTGCTCCATTATTATGTTGTAGTCGTGCGCTTATCTATTTCACTGATAAACACGTCGTCTACCATCAAACGCTTCGTCGCTCTCAGCACACTACACCATCCGAGTCAAGCCGAGTTGAGGCGAAGCGTACCGATGCACAGTGCACAGAGCCTATGCACCTCGCTCTGCACGCGTGAGAGTTTGGGCGTTTGAGAGGCCCTGCTGTAGAGGCACCAACGGCTATCTCACTTCGCATCAAAGCAACACTGACATACAGTAGTGGAAATCGGGAAATAGAAGTGCGAGGGGGTGGGGGGAATTAAGACAAGAAAAAGCACCCGGGTTTGTTAATAATTAAAGAAAATGAAGAAACGAATTAGCTGATAAGACAATAGGGCTTGTATAAATCGTTTTTTAATAATTCCTATAATTCCAATTAATGGAATAAAAATATAATGTTTTCTCCACAAAGTGGGAAAGGAGTGACCGCCCCCCCCCCCCCCCCACTAGTCACTGCCACTGCTAGCGTACGTCAGTAGTCGCAAATGTATATCAACACTGTTGGTTCAACAGCGGGCCCGTCACTGCTCAGAATAATGGATATGTTGGCTCTCTTGAAGTTCATACCACCCATTCACCGTGCGGGACGCAGTGGTCCACTCTGGTGAAAATAGTGAGTAAGATTTCCATGCACTTAGCTTATAATTTAAGGTAGTTCTAATGCTTTCTCTTACTTGTTACGTTCCCAACTAAATATATTTGGGATTGCCAGTGTAACTACAGTAACGGTGTTTAAAAGAGACATGTTTCTACCATTATTATTTTCACTGATTCGCATTGTATTAAACTACATTTTTATTAATTTATTATTTATAATGTACCGCTATTAGTCTTCCACGTTTAGCGATACTTTTCCTTGTTCCTATTATAATAATGATTTTCATATTATTATTATTAGTAGTAGTAGTAGTAGTATTAGTAGTAGTATTAGCCGGCCCCGTGGTGTAGCGGTAGCGTGCCTGCCTCTCACCCGGAGGTCCCGGGTTCGATTCTTACCTGGACCTGAGGGCTGGTTCGAGGTCCACTCAGCCTACGTGATTAGAATTGAGAAGCTATCTGACGGTGAGTTAGCGGCCCCGGTCTAGAAAGCCAAGAATAACGGCCGAGAGGATTCGTCGTGCTGACCATACGACACCTCGTAATCTGCAGGCCTTCGGGCTGAGCAGCGGTCGCTTGGTAGGCCAAGGTCCCTCAAGGGCTGTAGTGCCATGGGGTTTGGTTTGGTTTTATTATTAGTAGTAGTAGTAGTAGTAGTAGTAGTAGTAGTAGTAAAGTAGTATATTAACTACTGCTTACTAGCCCCCAAAATAAAAGAGTATTATCTTGAAATACACAGTTCGAAAAAATTAGGGGAACATGTTTCGTAACGTCTAGTATGTGAACGTTAATTTGGTAGATGGGGTTCCAATACCTTGAGATCTTAGCTACTCAAGGTATGTCAAATCGAAGTTATACTTCGTCTGTAGGCGTAGCCATGTATTTAACTGTCAGGTGACTTCTCAAAACAAAGTGAATAGCGGTGCGCCCGTGTTTCATTGTGAGATACACAGAATACTGCGGTCATTTGTGCACGTTGTACGTAAACCAGCACATCCCATGAGACATCTTAACGGGGTACAAATCGCAAGGGCCGTCACTTTGATCCAGGAAGGATGGAATTTTCGTCGTGTTGCTGTGGATCTCAATGTCTCTCCGTCAGTTATTCAACGCTTGTGGAATCGCTACAGTGAGACAGGCCAGTTCACAAGGAGGGTTGGACAAGGTCGTGGACGCACGACAACGCCACAGGATGACCGATATCTGACCATCTGTGCGTTGCGGTGTCGTTCAGCAACTGCCAGAGAACTGCAACAACACCTCAGGAGGGTCACTGGAGTCACGGTGTCTCGCCACACAGTAAGGAACAGGTTAACAGAAGTGTCCTCACGACCCAGAAGTCCTGTTCCAGTGCCCCGTTTAACACAGCAACATCCCGCAGTTCGCCTTCTGTTTGCCCGTAAATGGAGATTTGTGTTGCTCACAGACGAGTCCAGATTTCCCCCGACACAGCGTGATGGGCGTCAGTGTGTATGGAGACGACGTGGTGAGCAGTACATGCCAAATGTTGTCCAGGAAGGCGACCGATTCGGACAAGGTTCTGTGATGATGTGGGGTGGCATCAGTTTTGATGGCCGTACGGATCCTGTCGTCGTCCGTGGTAATCTTACCGCTGCGGGGTACATCGAGCAGATACTGCTACAGCATGTATTGGTTGCTGCATACGGTGTTGGCCCTGAATTCGTACTCATGCACGACAATGCCAGGCTCATGTAGCGCGCATCACCAGAGCTGTCTTGCGAGAACTGGACATTCAAGAGACGGAATGGCCAGCAGTGAGCCCCAGCCTTAATCCCATCGAGCATGTATGGGATAGGCTTGACAGAAGTGTTCGTGGGCGTTCTGTTCCACCACAGACTCTCCAGGGCCTCGAACAGGCTGTCATTGAAGAATGGGACCTGATACCGCAACGTGACCTCCGTCGACTTATATGGATTACCCACGTAGGTGCCAAGCTGTGAGAAATGCTCGTGGAGAACATACATCATACTGAAGCTCTCCAACTGTGATAAAATCCACCCTGGAGGACTGTTATCACTTTGTTTTCGTCCATATTTTGACATTTCGTTTGTGTTCTGAAAATGAACGCGAATCCATCGATGTTCTTTTGTATATTTCAACGGCAAAGAATAAAGGTTTAGTTGGTAATATACCTGGGTGTGATGTATTGTTTTGTGGAGCATGGCGTACGTTCAAAACATGTTCCCCTAATTTTTTGAACTGTGTATTTCTGACATGAGTTATGTAATTCAGTATTAATTTAATTTACCACTGAAAGTTTTGAGTTCACAGTTCAATTATTGCCATATCAAATTTTTTTCCTTTCTTAACGTAATAACACGGTAATTTATTTTTTAGCGTTTCATCAGATGACACTGTTATTTTCAACCCCTTAACCCTCAATTATTGAGAATGGCAATAAATGAAACCTTTATAAGGGATGAGCATACAGAAAAATTAGCCCGTAAAAACAGCATGGGGATCTTAAGATTCAGAAGTCTCGTTAAATATTGCTCAATCAGTGCCGAAAGGATGATCTTTCTCTCATTTACTCACACACAGAATATGATATAATGCTAAAGCTATAGGGTAATACTTCTAAGCGGAATATTCTAAAATATTTTACAGAAAAGAGGCATCAGGTATTTAGCAAACTTGAAGTGCAAAGGACCATGTAAGCAGGTATTCAGACATTAGTTATAATGAACCTGCCTAGCATTTACATCTTCAGAAAAGTTCTTTATATCGTTAAATGTAGATTTCCAATGAAGTGATACTCGCATATACAGTAAGTTGATGCGATGCAAAAGGGAAGGAATTGCTTGCACTCATCAACAACAAGCTTAGATATTTCGAAAGAATCCTTGCTATGTGGGTATAAAAATGTTTAATGCCTTACCAGAAAATATTAAAACTCGTACAAAATATGGGCAATTTAGGAATAGCTTAGCCAGATTCTTTACTGATAAGGCGTATTTAGTTCAGGAACATTCCGAAAAGTACAGTATGACTACTGCTCCACCCAGCCAGGAATACATTTGTTATGTTGTCCAAATTGTTACACTTATATCAGATAGCTGTTTGTTTATGTTAAAGTGATGTCATTATGATCTTCGGAAAGTATTTCATGTAGATACTGAAGGTTGAAAATAAAAATATTTGACGTTATTGTGTATGAAAATACTGTACTGAACAATAAAGTTTAATTGACTTCGTTCCGGCCCAACTTCAGTACTGCACTCATTAGAGAAATGCAGTGAAGATACTCACCGTACACTCTTTCTTCGAGGATATGTGTGTTATTTGCAGAAGGCGTGACAGCCGAGTGGTAATCCTTTTTAACATGTTGCTTTACGTCGCACCGACACAGATAGATCTTTAGGAGACGATGGTATAGAAAAGGGCTAGGAGTGGGAAGGAAGCGCCCGTGGCCTTAATTAAGGTACATTCCCAGCATTTGCCTGGTGTGAAAATGGGGAAACCACGGAAAAACCTTCTTCATGGCTGCAACAGTGGGGTTCGAACCCACTATCTTCCGAATTTTGGATACTGGCCGCACTTAAGCGACTGCAGCTATCGAGCTCGGTCGAGTGGTAATGTCACTGACTTAACATTAAGGCCGTCACAGTTCAAATCCCGGCCAATGCAAGAAAGGTTTATCCAATGAATTATCGCGTCTTCGAGGTTCAGAATACGCATACCGGGCGAGTTGGCCGTGCGGTTAGGAGCGCACAGCTGTGAGCTTGCATCCGGGAGATAGTGGGTTCAAATCCCACTGTCGGCAGCCCTGAAGATGGTTTCCCCTTGGCTTCCCATTTTCACACCAGACAGATGCTGGGGCTGTACCTTAATTAAGGCCACGACCGCCTCCTTCCCACTCCTAGCTCTTTCCTATCCCATCGTCGTCACAAGACCTATCTGTGTCGGTGCGACGTACCCTAAAGCAGCTTGCAAAAAAAAAAGAATACGCATAAAACTGAAGGAGTGGATAATGATTGTCATATAAAACTACAAGCTACCGGGCGAGTTGGCCGTGCGGTTAGGGGCGCGCCGCTGTGAGCTTGCATCCGGGAGATAGTGGGTTCGAATCCCACTGTCGGCAGCCCTATTATATTATAATATATATATTATATTATATTATATTATATTATATTATATTATATTATATTATATTATATCAAAAACTCCCTCATTTTGCCAGAAGTTGGAATTCAAACACTCATTTCTTCTCGTAACCTAGTTCACACTTTCGTTCGCATTTCACCGAAGGACAATGCCTCCTAATCTCTCCCGTTTGGGCCGAGATTATGTACCTGGCATCAAACTAGCCTGCCATTTAAATAGATCGGCATGATATCATCGATCAAATATATACGAAAAGAAATAATAATAATAGTAATAATAAAATAATCATAAAAATTAATTTAAATTATTAAAATCCTGCTAAACACGAAACAGAGCTTCTACACGTAACTTCACTAGTGTAGTGGGGGGGGGGGGCAAGCGTTCAAACCTCAGCACAGCAATTCTCACACATCTTCAGTTACAGCCAATACTTACACTAACATGCAACAAAATACTGATTCTAACCTTTACGATTATAGTGCTGACTCTATTCCCAATCTTTCTTTTATACGGGCAATTTTTAATGACTCTGTCACCTGCTAATCCCTGCTTGACTTAAGCAATCGCTCAGGTGAGATCTACAACAGTAATCTACACGATTTTCTATTCCTTTTTCCCCCTCAATTCCTTCTCAGCACTAAATAAACAAAACTATGATAACATGCAAATATAGCCACTAAAAGGGGTCCCAAATTCTATACACAGACATTGGATCACTCCCTTCCCATATCTAATTAATTGAAACAAATTGAATAAAGGGTCTCTCGACCATTCTATGCGGAACTAGCCTATCAAATCATATTATTAATAACCCTATCCTTGCATTACTGTTATTTACAAAGGGAAATACTAGCATTGGAGTAGAAACATAACTTGGTACTCAACAGTTTGATGTCTTCGGGCCCATCCGGCGTTCCGGGGGCCTACCCATGCTGACTTATTCCATGGCGCTGGCTCTTGGAGTCCTGGGATCTAGAAGTTCCATATGGTATCTTGCGTAATCCATTTGAATAGCACAGGGATCACTGAAAATATATTGTAGTTAACATAAATTTACAGACTTCTTATTCACACGTCACCATTCACTTCCACTACCTCGTTCCTTAACCACCGACGGTTCCGTGTTGATAATGGCTAATTTCCGCTAGTCTACTTCAATTATGACACAGCTAAGACGGACATTCTCAGCATTCGCATGGTTCAGATTTTTTCGCCACATAAAGTCGTGACGCTAGTCAACTGTATTTATCCCTATCTTCTATGTAGTTTATTAGTTCGGGAACACTTCTCTCCGCCTGATAACCAGTGCAATAATCTCACCCTAAGCTTTGTTCATAAATTCGCGTAGATTTACACAGTTCTTCGTCAGACGTCTACCTTTCCTTTTTGGAATAAGTCTTCGAATACCATGATTCTATCCCTATCAATTGTTCTCTTTTACAGCTACTGATTATTAGTTTACAAGAGCGTTCTTCGACAGAAGTTCTGCATACTATCGTGTTATCACTTTCTATACAAAACCTACTTCATATTTCATGAACTTACAGTCTACCTCGCGGCCGATATATCAGGTACGTCTCATTATCATAATCTTCCGTTGTCTATCACCAAAATAGAAGAGAAAAACACTGAAAATTCACTCCCGCTTTGTTCACTTCATATACAAAGGAGCGGCAAATTCGATAGCGAACCGGCCGTCTTTTCCCGTCGATAGCTCCTTCACGACTGCTGCTGTCCCCTGGGAAGTGTAAAAACTTATAGGCAAGCCAGGGATAGCGGTGGCCGGCGGACCTCGCCCCCTCCCTTATTTTCACATCTCCTAGATCAACCAGTCTGTGGAAATCAGCAATACGCTAGATTGTGTGACTCGGTTATTCACAAGTGCGGTATGCCGTGCGGAATTGAAAATGATCGGCGGATTTGCAGCAATTAATTAATAAGCTCGGAGGGGAAATGGGGAATTCCCGAAGGCATCTGGCTTCACCAGTAGCGTCAGTACGCCAAGCCTGTTACGTTAGCTGTTTTAAGCGCATTTACCTTGGAGAATCTCTTCTACCATAACTCCTGATTTCAAAATTTAGCCAATATTCTTTCTACTGCTCTGACAGATGCATTTTAGTTAACCAAGCCTTATTTAAGCCGAAAATAAATTAAAATTCGCCCGATCGCTTTGGCATCGCTGTACGCTGGCATTTGTTTTCAATATGGAGTCACTAAAATAGTGTCCTTCTGCTGCTTCTTCTCTGACGTGTGCCTAGTTCGGGGTTTTCTAAGCCACCCACTGGGTGTGTAAGGCGCCGCTCTGGCGGGCGTTCTATTGCGCAATCTGATGCTGCTCCCAACATCCACACAAAGAAAGCTTACTGCCTGCTTCCTTCCCAAGCATATAACTTAAAATAATTATTAATTGTGATGATACGGTCACATCTGCCCCTCTGTTGGTTTCAAGAAATTTGAAACGGAGTTGCGAATTTCTTGAACAATTACTACCCAATCTGTCTTAAGAACAATCTCCTCTAGCCGCTCTAAGCGTCTGTGATTCTAACCTCAACTGGGCATTTTCTCTTTGAAGTAAGAAACATATTCGTGCCAAATTGTCACGTCTTTGGTATAGCTCTATGCACTCCTCACAACTCTGATCATTTAAGTCGTCTTGTTTTTCCACCGTCATCGCGTGGACTGCTGGATCTTCTTGACCATCTTCTTCATCGTCCACTGGATCCTCATCGTCGTCTCTCTCCAGATCATCTTCTTCTTCTTCGGCGTTCTCGTCCAACAGGTCGGCGTCTATCCTGCTGCTCCCTGGAGGATGGTATAATTTCAAATTTGCGGCGTTGTACACTGTCTCAGTTGTGCCGTCCATACTCTGGACCTTGTACGAATTATTATCCAGATTTCCAATGATCCTATACGGCCCAATGTATAGCTCCGCAAACTTGTGATAGATTTTATTTGTGGAATCGGAGATCGCTAGTCGTTTAACAAGAACGAGTTCTCCAACTCGTAGCGGACGATGGTACCTTTTTCCACGCAGGCGCCGTAATCTCTTTTCCGCCTGTTCTTTCATGTATTCCGCCGTCGTTTGGATGCAGAGTTCCGCGGATAAGCGGGGATCTTGGGGGCATTGGATCGCATTACTCCAAGGTCTCGTGGGGACTTCGTCGAAATGAACGACGCTTGGAATCATCCCAGTTGACTCGTGGACTGTCCCATTAACACATTCCTCAATAATAGGTAGGACATCCACCCATCGCCAATGTTGACGGGAACAGTAAATTCGGCAGAATTTGCATATTTGCCGCATGATCCGCTCAGCTGGATTGGATTCGGGGTGACGAATCGAACTCAAGTGATGCTTCACCCCTAGCCGTTCAATATCCCTTTTAAATGCTCCGGAACTAAATTGGGAACCGTGGTCTGTTAATATACATTCCGGTTTGCCCATCCACGGAATGATTTTATTCTTTATATGGTTGATGACAGCTCTGGTATTTGCTTTTTGGACCGGGCAAAGTTGGATGAATTTCGAAAAGACATCGACGCAAACCAAAATATGCTGCATTCTGCGTCGTGTCTTGGGCAAAGGACCATAAAAGTCTAGCGCGAAGAGCACTTTGGGCTTCTTCGGCAACAAAGGTCGCGGCAATTGTTTAAGTAAAAAGGTGTTATGTTTCACTCTTTGGCAGATATCACATGTCATCAAAACACGGCGGACCGTCTTCCTCAAATTCGGCCAAATGAAGGCTTCCTTTAAAGTAGACACAACCTTGTCGATCCCGGCGTGACCAATGGCTCGGTGTGCCAATCAGATTAGGTCTTCGTGCAAGACGGGCGGTACTACAATCCTGTATCGAGTGTTGTTATCATCGACAAGTTTATGCAAAATTCCATTGAAATAATTATAACGTTCTGCCTTTTTCTCTGTTTCTGAATATTCGGCGGTATCCGTTTGCATTTCCCGCTTGAAAAACTTGATCAGTTTGCCTGTTTCCGGACATCGTTCTTGTTCCTCCCCAATGTTTTTCAACTTTTCTAAAGTAGCACGGTCTTCATCCTCTAGTTGGATGTGGTGAATTGAAGTTTCACTGGGGTCCGGGCTTCGACTCAGTGCATCTGCGATAATGTTGGTCTTCCCAGCACAATGCTCTACTGTTAAGTCAAACTGTTGGACGAAAAGACACCAACGGTTGACTCTTTCACTCGTCATTGTCGATTTGAGCATGAACGTTAATGCCTTATGGTCTGTCCGTAGGACAATGTGAAAGCCGTAAATATACTTCCACCAGTGACTTAGGGCTGTTACAATAGCCAACATCTCGAGTTCAGTCACTGTGTACTTGAGCTCGTGAGCTCTCAATTTGCGGCTCATAAATGCCAGATATGTAACTTTTGGTTTTACCATGTAGTAGATGGGTATTGGTTCGACAGGAAACAATGTCGAGTTATGACCTTGTGTCCCCGCTATCTGATCCTGACTCATGTTCATTTTCTGAAAAAGAGCTGATCCCTCGGATTCGAGCTTTATTTCGAACGGATTGAATGATCTTGGTTTCATTGGGCTAAATTCTTTTCCATTTTCCGGAAAATCCTTCCCAACTCTCATTTTTCCAAACTCTTCCTTCAACTCCTAAATAATGGCGTCGTGGGTATCTACTTTAATTTTGACTTACTGGATTTTATGTGACCAGTCTTCGACCCTGTCTGAAATTTTATCGTCCCCCTTATCGATTTCTTCCCGGATCGCGGTAATCTTCTCGGACGTTTCCTCCCTTTCTTCGGCCACGCGCTGGTCTATGGTGTCGGCAAATTCCTGTCGTAACGTTGCAGTTTCATGTCGTACTTCATTCAGCTTTATCTGTGTCTGGGATATTTCCCTAGTTATTGCCTCCGTTTCCCTACGGTGGTTTTCCTGGTATTCGACTGTCGCCTTCATATGTTGGTCTAACTGCTCAGCGATACTTGTACTTTGAGCCTCAACACAATCAATGCGTTCAATTGCCGTGTTCATGGTCTTATTGAACTCCTCCTGCTTTTCCTCCACGCTCCCTACTCGTTCTTCTAAACGTTCGGTGATCTTAATGCAGCGTTCGCGATCGACTCTCAATTGTTCAACCAATTCGTCCTGCCGCTCATCGATTCGCTCTAACCGCTTATTAATTTCCTCCCTTCCTTCCTTGCACTCTACCTGTACCTGATCTATCATTTCTTTAATGTTTTCTTGAACGTTTCCAATAGCCTGACTCAGTTTTTCCGTCATCTTTTCCTGAATGTTTTCACTCGTTTGATTCAATTTAGCTTGTATATCTTCGCTATTCTTATTCAATTTTGCCTGCACGTCCTCGCTCAACTCCCGCAATATTTCTTTCAACTGTTCGATGTCCATTGTGACAAAACCTTTTTTCATTAAAATGAGACCCCCTTACTTCGGACTTAGGACCTGGGTTGATAGACACAAAAAAACAATGTTCATTCGAGGATGTCCTCCCCAAATCAACTTCGAAAATTTTCCAAAATCAAAAACATGAATTCCAAACATCGCCTCAAATACGGCTGGCTCGAAGTTGCCTAACCTGTACACCCCTATTTCACCGAGCATAATCAAGTTTTAAAACATAGCCTTTTTCATCAAAAATCAATTTTGAATAAATTAATCACGCGCGCATAAAATACCAACACTGGTGGTATATGCCAATAAAGCAGGTCATCCGTCCAGCATCAAGGCAGATACACCGGATACAATGGGTAATACCGTCCCAATACTTTACGCCTGAAACCTAGTTTATTGCCATTTTATCATAAGCTCAAGGGCCTGAGGTTACCCTTGCTAAAACACGAGTAATCTACCTTAATACATGAATAAACATTCACTACTAGCCTGAGGCATATATCAAACAGTACCTTCCGACTCATACCCGCGAATACGATTACCTGAAGAGTATCGAAATTTATTTTTACCCAGATTCTGGAAAAACATTTTATTGTTTCCTGGACTCAGTTGAATCCATATTTACCTTCCGGGTACGTCCATTGCTTTGAATGACCGTCATGGTTATTGCCATAATGATAACAATAATAATAACCACGACATACCGAAAACTTCACAAATTAAAATTTATTATTTACTTGTCATTCATATTTACCTATTGGTCCAATTACGTGCATCCAAAATATGAACTAAATCAGTTCCTTATCATAATTGGCCATTCCTATACACTTTAACTCTGGCATATGTGCCATGCGCCCAATCAAAAAAATTAAAAATCCGAAAATACCTATCGAGAAAAGAAAAAACCGCAAAAACCTACTGGAAATGCAGAAAATGACAACACGAAGGGCGCCATATGGGACCTTTCCCACCGTCCCCCATGACTCAAGGGACCATGTGACAACAAACCAACCATTTCGGGTCACGAACACATGGGACCATGCTCCACGGAAGTCGATAGTCAAGGGACCTTTTCGGCCTGTGCCGATTTCCCCTCATTGGGATTGTATCATAAATCCACTCACATGAGAAGTCATCGGCCATGCAGCACAGCAAGGTCAATGCTACTCTCCCGTTCCTGAGGTCTGAACACCGGCTACTCAGGGTCGAAGACCGTCCGCGGCGAGTAAAGGCTATAAAACTTAAACTATCTTACAGGCTTACAATGAACGGAAGAGGTTTTCGGATGCTTTTTTTTGTATAGATAGGCACGAAATAGTTTCAAACAATTTACTAATCACTCGGGGAAATATTTACAACAATTACTGACATCATGGATAACTATAATACAAGTGACATTACAAAACATATATTTTAGCAGCGGAAAAGTCCGTGCTACCAATGACATTAGTAGTTGCCTCCACATTCCACAGAAAATCTATGTGGATGACAACGATCGCTGGTAATGTCTCTCATACCACAAATTTTCCTTTCTGACACATACGTTAATGGTTACCTTCCTCTCTATGAAACGAAGAATGTCCGAGAGGATGACACTACTTCTCTATACTTTCACATTTTATCCCATTGGATTACCTGTGTCCTACATTGATTACGGAAATGCCACATTGGTTTAGATGTGTGCTATATTATTTTATTTGTGTGCTATCCACCGGTCAAACATAAACTGTCGAGTATGACAACATAATAAAATAACCCTTCAATATTTACAAAAGCAAGCCATGTCCCTCCCAATGCGAGTATTCCTTGGGACTAAATCCCGTATTACACAATAAAAATCTATTCATACTGAAAAATTTTTCCGCATTAGAATGGTCGGCTAACTTAACTCTACCGCAGAAAATATCTAGAAATTAATAAAAATATCAAAATTGGAAATAATTAATCCAAATGCTCCGACCATATCAAAAATCCATCACTTAAACGCGGAACAGAAATAGATGGTCTCAAGTCTCCCATATGAAATCAAGCACCGACTTGAAACAAACTTATCACTTGCGATTACTAATAATGGACTCTCACGAAGTCTAAATTCAAATTGACATTGAGTAACAATAAACAAGAACACACCCTGAAAGAAAAACATATCAAACACATGTACAAATAAATACAAGGGCTGAGGTCATTCCGTTGTGACCCGCTGTATGAGCGAGCGGTCGATCCCTTCTGTGCTGACGTGAGGTTTGAACCTGAGACTCTGGCCGTCTCCATCCAGGGCGCTGAAATAAAAACCCTAACTTAGCTAATCGTGTCACGGACAGTGAACCATGCTCCTTTAGCATGTTTCTCATATGTTATGTTTAACTACTCATACAAGTTTTGTTGACCTCAGTTCGAGGAAAAACCTGTGTATATCCCTTGATAGGCCACAGAGCGCAGCACTCTGCGTGATGTGTATTGACGATCTTTTGCCGTACTAGACTACTGTTTTCATCTTTTGACGCATATCTTTGCCTTCCTCACTCGTGATTTTTTTTAACAATGGAGGCTAGACGATGTGAAATCGCCTTCCTTTGCTTTAGGTGGATTTTTACCTTATTTAAATGAGCGTTTACCACCATTCATGCCGTAAGTAATGTATTGATTTAACAGGTATGTGCTTTCAGTTGTCACTTTATTATTACTACGTTTGCATAACTTTTTTTTTACGATCCTTGATGGTGGGTCGAGGTGCATCTTCTACTTCGGTTCGTGTAAATGGCGTGTGTGACTGTGAGAGGTTAATATTATGATTACTGCTGATTTGGAAATTTGGTCTCGAACCCATCACATTTTTGGTGCACTTGTTCGCGTGCATTTGTTTTGGTTGTACCTGGCCGTCTTCGAAGCAACGACTTTCGTGTCGACAAAGTTTTATTTGAAGTCGTACGAAACTCAAGCTTAATGTGATTTGGTGCACGATCCTGCCTGGTTGCCCGATTATATAAAATGCATATACCCTTATATTGTGCTCCCATAGTGCACGTTATTAGTTGGATATACGAGATCTGGAGCTGTGTTAAGGTGAGTCATGTGATGTGTATTTGTACCTCGTGTGAATGTTACGAGTGAATGCTGGTGTCTGATGCAAGTAAAAGATGGGCTATCGATTGGTTTATTCATGTTTTATTTCAGTTTCATTTCGATTTTGTTTTGATACCCCATTTTCTTTTCTTGGTACAGATTTGTTATTTACTTGGCCATGTGTTTGTTTGGGCTCGGCCTAACCGCCGGTCGGCCATGTTGGTATTCTTATTTTTCGTATCTCTGCGCATGCCTGTTTTATATTGCTGGACCAAAGATGCTGTACTCAGCGCTTTTGGCTGATTCCTTCCTTTATTCCTTGCGTCTTATGTTGATCTCTCTGGTCACGTGGGTTAAAATGTTTTTGTAGTAGGAGGCTTCTATTGTTGTCGCGCGAATTGAGAATGGAAAGATATGCGCTGTGAATTATGTAATCTGAAGTGAAAAAAGGATATTGCCTGTACTACCGTGCGCACAGCAAATTTAATCGAAATACTAATGGTAATGAGGTCACTACTGTATCAGTGAGCTGATAATGAAATATTTGGTGTGTGTTATGATAATTTATGTTGAGCTCACTCCACGATCTCGGCAGGGACGCTTGTGAAGGTATGTTTATGTCTTAAGATTTGTTCTCTGTTATTCGATTGGCTTCTTTTTCCATGTTTTGATTCTATTATTAATTTATTAATAAACCCTGTCCTTATGTTTATTCAGCGTTTCATTTATAGTAGTCTTCTATAATCGTCCTCGTTGGTTAATAACGAGGGCCATCTTGAGCTCAGGGCCGTTTACTGCCTTCCCTAATCGCGGTCCGCACCTCATTCTCCCGTTACGTTTGTTTCATTTACATCTTATGCTATCTGTAAGGGAGGGGTTCGGCACAACAGTCGTCAATTTCTACATTGTTCTTCGGATCAAGGCTAATGGACTGTGTGTGCTGGTTACATATAATTTCTGCCTTATTTCTCACAGTAGAATGCAACATTTTAACAGAAAACACTTCCTTGGCAAGGCGAGTTCCTTTGGCTGTGTCCCTCACGGACCTCCCTTCTGGGAGCAATAAATCACGACTCAAGTATACTCCCCTCACACCACGGCGAGAGACTATTTAACACGCTCAATAGCGGCAGTCACTGGGTCAATAAAATCATTCAATTGAGCTAATGCAGTGTCCACCTGCTTGAACCAACTCATACAATCATTGTGACCAATAATTATTTCTCACATTAAACAGCCATATTATATCAAAAACTCCCTCATTTTGCCAGAAGTTGGAATTCAAACACTCATTTCTTCTCGCAACCTAGTTCACACTTTCGTTCGCATTTCACCGAAGGACAATGCCTCCTAATCTCTCCCGTTTGGGCCGAGATTGTGTACCTGGCATCAAACTAGCCTGCCATTTAAATAGATCGGCATGAAATCATCGATCAAACATATACGAAAAGAAATAATAATAATAATAATAATAATAATAATAATAATAATAATAATAATAATAATAATAAAATAACCATAAAACGTATTTTAAATTATTAAAATCCTGTTAAACACTAAACAGAGCTTCTACACGTAACCTCACTAGTGTAGTGGGGGGGGGGCAAGCGTTCAAACCTCAGCACAACAATTCTCACACATCTTCAGTTACAGCCAATACTTACACTAACATGCAACAAACTGCTGATTCTACCTTTACGACTATAGTGCTGACTCTATTCCCAATCTTTCTTTTATACGGGCACTTTTTAATGACTCTGTCACCTGCTAATCCCTGCTTGACTTAAGCAATCGCTCAGGTGAGATCTACAACATTAATCTACACGATTTTCTATTCCTTTTTCCCCCCTCAATTCCTTCTCAGCACTAAATAAACAAAACTATGATAACATGCAAATATAGCCACTAAAAGGGGTCCCAAATTCTATACACTGACATTGGATCACTCCCTTCCCATATCTAATTAATTGAAACAAATTGAATAAAGGGTCTCTCGACCATTCTATGCGGAACTAGCCTATCAAATCATATTATTAATAACCCTATCCTTACATTACTGTTATTTACAAAGGGAAATACTAGCATTGGAGTAGAAATATAACTTGGTACTCAACAGTTTGATGTCTTCGGGCCCATCCGGCGTTCCGGGGGCCTACCCATGCTGACTTATTCCATGGCGCTGGCTCTTGGAGTCCTGGGATCTAGAAGTTCCATATGGTTTCTTGCGTATTCCATTTGAATAGCACAGGGATCACAGAAAATATATTGTAGTTAACACAAATTTACTGACTTCTTATTCACACGTCACCATTCACTTCCACTACCCCTTTCCTTAACCACCGACGGTTCCGTGTTGATAATGGCTAATTTCAGCTAGTCTACTTCAAGTATGACACAGCTAAGACGGACATTCTCAGCATTCGCATGGTTCAGATTTTTCGCCACATAAAGTCGTGACGCTAGTCAACTGTATTTATCCCTATCTTCTATGTAGTTTATTAGTTCGGGAACACTTCTCTCCGCCTGATAACCAGTGCAATAATCTCACCCTAAGCTTTGTTCATAAATTCGCGTAGATTTACACAGTTCTTCGTCAGACGTCTACCTTTCCTTTTTGGAATAAGTCTTCGAATACCATGATTCTATCCCTATCAATTGTTCACTTTTACGGCTACTGATTATTAGTTTACAAGAGCGTTCTTCGACAGAAGTTCTGCATACTATCGTGTAATCACTTTCTATACAAAACCTACTTCATATTTCATGAACTTACAGTCTACCTCGCGGCCGATATATCAGGTACGTCTCATTATCATAATCTTCCGTTGTCTATCACCAAAATAGAAGAGAAAAACACTGAAAAATCACTTCCGCTTTGTTCACTTCATATACAAAGGAACGGCAAATTCGATAGCGAACCGGCCGTCTTTTCCCGTCGATAGCTCCTTCACGACTGCTGCTGTCCCCTGGGAAGTGTAAAAACTTATAGGCAAGCCAGGGATAGGGGTGGCCGGCGAACCTCGCCCGCTCCCTTATTTTCACATCTCCTAGATCAACCAGTCTGTGGAAATCAGCAATACGCTAGATTGTGTGACTCGGTTATTCACAAGTGCGGTATGCCGTGCGGAATTGAAAATGATCGGCGGATTTGCAGCAATTAATTAATAAGCTCGGAGGGGAAATGGGGAATTCCCGAAGGCATCTGGTATCACCAGTAGCGTCAGTACGCCGAACCTGTTACGTAAGCTGTTTTTAAGCGCATTTACCTTGGAGAATCTCTTCTACCATAACTCCTGATTTCAAAATTTAGCCAATATTCTTTCTACTGCTCTGACAGATGCATTTTGGTTAACCAAGCCTTATTTAAGCCGAAAATAAATTAAAATTCGCCCGATCGCTTTGGCATCGCTGTACGCTGGCATTTGTTTTCAATATGGAGTCACTAAAATACTGTTCTTCTGCTGCTTCTTCTCTGACGTGTGCCTAGTTCGGGGTTTTCTAAGCCACCCACTGGGTGTGTAAGGCGCCGCTCTGACGGGCGTTCTATTGCGCAATCTGATGCTGCTCCCAACATCCACACAAAGAAAGCTTGCTGCCTGCTTCCTTCCCAAGCATATAACTTAAAATAATTATTAATTGTGATGATACGGTCACATATATAAGGCATGTGCTCCCATATCGCTTGTTGGCTGTGTGAAACTTTCAGGACTTCCGATACATCACTCCCGCAGTCGGCATCGTCTAGATCTCCGTCTCCATCATCAACAATCAAATTCCGTACGATGTACTATATATTGCGCTCTTTCATGTCCGTCACCAAAATCGTCTTTATCGATGTCTAACCACTCAGTTATGAAACTTCCTTCTGTATCTTGGCATTCATCCAGGTTTTTCAGTAATTATGAGATTACCGTCAAAATATCTTCTCTGAAGCCGGCATTTGCTTGTGCTTCATCTAGAATTGGTTTACATGATCATGTGAGCGCAGTAGACTTAATTTTGTCCCATGACTGCACGAAGGGCACCCATCAAGCTAAATTCCTTCCCTAAATTCCTTAACCAATTGCTGTAACGGAGATGAGCAGTAGTTCCTCTTTAAAGCAGTGATAACTGCTTGGTCCACAAGTTTCAGAACAGAAGTTACGTAAGGGGGAAGGAATTTAACGAAAATATCAACTTGGTTCGTATGATTGAGAGAGCGCGTTTTCAATTTACAGTGTCCATCCACGCTGTCTTTTGATTATAGTAATGGGACGGACATTTTCTCGTTTAAAACAACGAGATTTTTCTTGTTACATCGCCAGGGACCTAACTGGATGGGGTTGGGGCACTAAACTGGACAAGTACTTTTTCCTATAGGCCTAGACATTTACGCATGATAAAGAATGAAAAACTGATTAGCAGTGACGCAGTAGTGACTAATATAACTTGGAAACAATATTCTTTAACCCATGAGTAAATAATGCAAATATCGAACTCGAATTATCATTACTATTATTACTTTATTATTATTATTATTATTATTATTATTATTATTACTTGTGAAGTATGGCTATGGAGTGTTTACATCTATTAGTTTTTAATTGTAATGCTATTTGTTCGGGGCGTCGAACCATGTGGATATTTTGCCCCTACTGGCACCATATTGTATGAACCTGCGTGAGATTGGAATGGCGGTAGTGTGGAATGTTGTGTGTGATGAAAGGAAGATTAAGGAAGTCACAAACACCCAGTTCCCAGCCCAGGGATATTAATAATTACAATTAAAATGCCCTGACACGGCCGTGAATCGAACCCGGGGCCGCCGGGTGACAGGCGGACGTGTTTCCCCCTACACCGCGAGGCCGGACTCTGTTAGTAGCATTATTATTTACGTAGTTGTGTACGAACATTATTTGCTATAATCACAATCGTGATGTTATGTCATGAAACATCTGCTGTATGTATATCAATGTGAGTTTATTTAATGTAAGAACACGCAATTAATAGTATATAATTTTTTATTACCTGTATATATGATGTACTAGCAAGATACCCGTGCTTCGCTACGGTATTATATTGAAATTTATAATTGAATTCTTATTGTTTTAGATATATAATCTGCCGAAATTCGCGATCTGAATCGTTTTTTGCGAGAATCCACCAAAATTCCCGATCTGACTCGTTTTCTATTAGATTACGGCACGTTTCCTCCCATTTTTCAATCTTCCTTTCCAGCAATCGATTTCATACTTCCCGGGCTAAGCTCAGGTATTCCTCCTGGTCAGTTGGGTCCGTAAATCTTTGCCATCTCTTCCTATAATCATTTTTAATATGGATAAAATCCTTCAGAAGATACGGCGTGGTGTCATATTGGGTGCCTTGGCGGCACTGAACCCGCGACTGGACTTCATTCTTAGTCATTACCCATCCAGGAGCCGTTTCTAGCGCGGTCCGCACATTTGACGACGGTTCGGTACATTCTTCTTCTTCTACTTCTTCTCCTTATTATTATTATTATTATTATTATTATTATTATTATTATTATTATGTGTTGCTGGAATGAATGATGACAGGGAAAACGGGAGTATCCGGAGAAAAACCTGTCCCGCTTCCGTTTTGTCCAGCACGAATGTCACATGGAGTGAACGGGATTTGAACCACGAAACCCAGCTGTGAGAGGCCGGCGCGCTGCCGCCTGAGCAACGGAGGATCCTTGTAAGTACATTAAGGACAGTAAAATCAATTGGTCTCACCTCCTTTTACACCCCACCGCCGTTAAGTTTATTTACAGCCAATCCCCCCCCCCAACAAAAAAACTTAAAAGAAGTCGTGTTTCTTTAAGTTTAAAGGAGATTCCAAACACCAATGTTCACGTCTATTACCTCCAGTTTTGAGATATATGTATCCCCATAAAAATAATTCACTTTTTTCACTTCATTTCACACTGCTCCCCCCTCCCCCTAAGTGAATTTTCCCGCAAAAAATACTTGTTTGTTTAATAGTATAGGATCTTCTAAATACCAATTATCGCGACTTTAACTTCTTCAGCTTTTGATTTATGTGTCCACATGAAAGGAATTCAACTCCTTTACACTCCCGCCCCCAAAAATGGTTTCCCACCAAAACACGTTTTTCTTTGTTTTTAAAGGAGATCTAAATACGAATTTTCACGTCTGTAACAACTTTAGTTTTTATTAGATGTATGTATTCTCATACAATAAAGTCAATTCATTTTTCAATTCTTTCAGCCCCCCCCCCCCCCACTTCATTGGATTTTCCGAGAACACGTGTTTCTTTACTTTTAAAGCAGATTGCAAATATCAAATTTCACGTCTGTAACATCTTCATTTTTGAGATATCAGTAGCCTAATTAAAAGAAACCAACACCATTTTCAGTCACTTTTACCCCCCCCCCCCTCAAGTGGTATTTCCGAAAACTAAAAATACACGTTTCTTTATGTTTAATAGAGATAAAAAATACCATTTTTCACTTCTGTATCATGTTAAGTTTTTTTTAGATTTACCGTAAAAGTTCTCATTTAAAAATTTCACCCCTTTTGAGTTCCCCTTAAGTGGAGTTTCCAAAAACAAATCACCTATGTTTCTTTACATTTACAGGAGATTCCAAACACCCACTTTTTACGTCTGTAACATTTTAAGTTTCCAAGATATTCTGTAGATATAGTCTTTCAAAAAATTCACCCCAATTTATCACTCCTACTTAACCGCCATTAATTGGATTTTCCAAAAACTAAAAAAATACGTGTTTCTTTATTTTTAAAGGAGATCCCTTATACACATTTTCAGTTCTGTAATATCTTCCGTTTCTGAGATATATGTATCAACACTAAAAGCATTCAACCCATTTTTCACCCTTTTACACCCCGCCTATTGGGATTTACAGGAAACAAAAAAAATACGCGTTTCTTTATTTTTAGAGGAGATTCTAACTACCAATTGTTACACCTGTAAATTTTAAAGTTTTAAGATGTAGACACACTCATTTCAGAAAATCAACCCCCTTTTCACCCCCCAATATTTGGATTTTCCAAAAACGAAAAAATATGTGTTGCTTTACTTTTAAAGTAGATCCCAAATACCAATTTTCAGGTCTGTAATATCTTCAGGTTCTGAAATATAAGTAGCCTCATTAAAGGCATTCAACCCATTATTCACCCTTTTACAGCCTTCCTATTGGAATTTTCCGAAAACAAAAAAATATGTGTTTCTTTATTTTTAAAGGAGGTTATAAATACCAATTTTCACATCTGTAAAATTTAAAATTTTCATATGTAGATACACTCATTTTAAAAATTCACACCCCTTTTCACCCCCCCCCCAATTACTTGGATTTTCCAAAAACGAAAAATACCTGTTTCTTTATTATTTTTAAGTAGATCTCAAATACCATTTTTCAGGTCTGTAATATCTTCAGGTTCTGAAATATAATTAGCCTCATTAAAGGTATTTAACATATTTTCACCCTTTTCCACCCTTCCTATTGGGATTTTCCGAAAAGAAAAATATACGTGTTTCTTTATTTTTAAAGGAGGTTCTAAGTACTAATTTTTACATTTATAAACTTTAAAAGTTTCGTGATATGTATAGATACTCTAATTTTAGAAATCACCCTCTTCTCACCCCCCATTAATTGGATTTTCCAAAAAACAAAAAAATACGTGGTTCTTTATTATTAAAGGAGATACAAAATACCAATTTTCAGGTCTGTGATATCTTCAGTTTCTGAGATATAAGTATCCTCATTAAATGCATTCAACCCCTTTTCACCCCTTTCCTCCTTTCCTATTAGGATTTTCCGAAAACAAAAAATACGTGTTTCTTTATTTTTAATGAAGATTCTAAATACCAATTTTTACATCTGTAAACTTTCAACGTTTTGAGATATAGATACACTGATTTTAAAAATTCACCCCCCTTTTCACCCTCCCATTTACTGGATTTACCAAAAACAAAAAATACGTGTTTCTTTATTTTTAAAAGAGATCAAAAGTACCAATTTTCAGGTCTGTAAAACCTTTAGTTTCTGAGACATAAGTACCGGTATCCTGATTAAAGGCATTCAACCCCTTTTCACCCTTTTTCGCCCCTCCTATTGGGATTTTCTGAAAACAAAAAAATACATGTTTCCTTATTTTTAATGAAGAGTCTAAATACCAATTTTTACATTTGTAAACTTTAAAAGTTTTGAGATATAGATACACTCATTTTAAAATTTCACCCCCCTTTTCACCCCCTTAGCGACGGAATATCCAAAAATCCTCTCTTAGCGAGCACCTACATCTTAATATGAATGTATATCCAAAATTTAATTTCATTATGTCCAGTAGTTTTGGCTCGGCGATGATGAATCAGTCAGTCAGTCAGTCAGTCAGGACAAGCTATTTTATATATATAGATAATCCACTGCAATATTGTGCAACACACTGTAATAAGTTCTGAACAACGCTATGTGTGACTATAATTATGTAGAAATTTCCTTACATTGTAAGTAGGCTATTGCAGACTCTCGAAAGTACGAGAAAACATATTGTGTCATATTCTTCTAGAAGTCTGGCCAGGTAACGTACATAAAGGGGCAGTCTTGAGGGTAGAGTAGATTTGTTTTAATGAGACTTGTTTGGAAGTCGTGTTACCCGAGTTTTTGAAGTCAAGTATGTGAATTTGTTACGTTGGTAGTTGGTTGACATGCAAGTGCTGCAGTCTCCAGTCTTCTCCTTATTCTTCGTAGTAGTGTTTTGTTCGTGATGGCAGTTTATCAGTGCGCATGTATAAAATATGTAAATAACTTGTAAATAAAACAGCGTACACAATTGACAGCATTTTGTATGCGTCCATGTGGCTGCATCATTGGCGACCGTGGCGACAGGACTGAAGAATACGATTGTAAGTGTATCAGAACAAAAATGCAAGTGAAACTGGAAAATATGTCCATACAACAACGTAAAGACGAACTCGCAAAGAGAAATCTTCCGACGGACGGCAATAGGATATCATTGATGACGCGGTTACGAGTTCATCTCCTCAAAAACGGCGAAGATCCCCAAACGTTTTTTATCTTGTGGACGAACATCTGGACTCGTCATCGGAAGAGGAGATAAATGTGACTATAATGTGTTCAAATTTAATGAGCTTGATGCAGGCACCCAATGACAAAATCTCAGATTTTAATTCACAACTCAATTCCAACTTAACAGACCAAATTTCGAAAGTAAATGACAAACATTCAAACAAAATTTCAGACGTCAATTGCGGCCTGACAGAACAGTTTTCAGAACAAATTTCTACGGTAGATGACAAGACTGATGAAGCTAATACAGTTTTAGCTAGACAAATGTCACAAATGTACACGCAGGTTTACAAAGTAGAACAGTGTCTAGAATCGAAAATTTGAACCGTAGGTGATAAAATTTCACAGATGAATTCCCAAATTAGTGACGTCACCCGTCGATTAACACAGCAGATATCGGACATCAGGTCAAAACTTGGACAGGTGGAGCAGATTGATTGTAGGGTAAACCAGCTGGAAGGGGACATCTCGAACCTTAAGGAGGAAGTGGAAACCCAGGTTTCCGCCATAAAACAACAGGTTGAGGGGAGAATTTCGATCATCAACGGAGATGTGCAGAAAATGAGAGAAAGCATTCTTCACGCGATAGAAGATAAATAAACTCGAAGAGAACCTATCGCCACACCTCCAAACCCCTCAAACCTAACCGGCAATACAGGACACCTAGACCCGAAGGTGATTATAGAGAGCTTTCCGGAATTCCACGGGCGACTGGAAGAGAACCCGACTAGCTTCATTGAGGAATCGGTCAGCCTAATAGGAAGGACTAATCTACCGGTGGACATCTTCGTTCAGTTCATCACACCGTGGTTAAAAGGGCAAGCCGCTACTTCTTGGAATAACTTGAAGGGCTTAAACTTAAACTGGAAGACTTCAAGTGGGAATACCTTGCTAGGTTTAATTCCGAAGGGGTGAAGAGCTCTGTGGAAAGGAAGCTACTGACCGACGCACAACCCATCAGCATGAGAGCTAGTGCGTTCGTCCTTCAGAAGTACCATGTCTTCAAGTGGCTGCACCCGGAAGGAAGCGAGAACGAGATCTTGCCAGACATTGTAAAGCTACTGCACGATAAGATTAGACCCCTAATGAAGGTATCTCAACCGAGATCCTTTGATGATCTGCGTAGAATCATCGCCCAGTTGGAAGAATAACACAAGAGCAAAACCACGGAAGAGATCAGCTCGGTTAGGAAATGCTACCAGTGTGGAAGAACGGGACACCGGCAATACAAATGCCCAACCTTGGCGTCGGAAAACTAGGCCCGGCCCATTCTGGATTGAGGGGGATGTGACCGGGAACAGGAATGCGGCTCAAGACCCGACAGACAAGCAACTCTGGTCATGTTGGAGAGGGATTGGTCAGATCGTGAACAGAACAGGCCAACCTCGTCCAGCTATCATCTTAAGGATAGGCAACGAGAATTTTTCAGCCATATTCGACAGCCAAACAAGCCATTCATTTGTAAACGGGACTGTTGCCAGATTACTACCGCCTATGAAGTCTCACCATTTCGGAAGGGTAGTGGGAGCAGCAGCCGGGGTAACCTAATCCATCCAAGGACACTCTAACCTAACAGCTAAATGCATGGATCTACCTATTATAATTAACGTTGCAGTGATTCAGAACCTAATACCTGACATCATACTAGGTCAAGACTTTCTGGCAGAATACAAGGTGATCCTAGACTATGCAGCTCATGAAGTCTTTTTGGGAAAAGACAGACGTCTGAGGGTCGCCTGGAACGATGTACATTTCCGGACTCGCAAGGGTGTGGAAGTCGATATAGACCTGGGAGCTATCCACATAACGCATCTTCAACCAAGTGAAGAAGAGAAGCCGAGACGCGCCTTAAAGAACTTTGCAGAAGTCATCATCAACATAATGGAACCTACTACCACCGTTACGGAGACCATTGTACGCAGCACTTCCTCGCCCACCAATCAACGTCCACGTCCAATCAACCCGAATATGCGCAACTTCGTCACTCAGATGATTCAAGAGGTGGAAGGGCAAGATCTCATCGAACTCTCCACATACTGTTGGGCTTCACCTGTCGTCCCACCGAAAAAGAAGAATGGGGAGTATCGACTGTGTGTGGACCTCCGCAAGTTGAACGAGAAGACCGTTAGTGACGCCTACCCCATGCCTGACCTGAAAGACTCGCTGAAACAAGTCAGTGGGTCTAGGAGTTTCAGCACGCTGGACTTCAACTCCAGATACAGGCAAGTGGAGGTCGAGGAAGTTTCTAGACCACTGACCACCTTCATGACACCGAGAGGATTATGAAAGTTTACAGTAATGCCTTTTGGACTGAAGAATGCTCCTGCAACCTTCATGCGACTGATGGATAAGGCATTGTCAGGATATGTTGTAGAATTCTGCTAAGTGTATCTCGACGACATCTTAATACACAGCAAGAATTTTCAGGAACACAATATGCATCTGAAGAAAGTGCTGGAATGACTGAAAATTCATGGACTGACCTGCCAACAGGAGAAGTGCCACTTCGCCCAGACCCGTGTAGAATATCTTGGCCATGTCCTAACATCTGAAGGCTTAGAAAGGCAACCGGAGAAGAATAGAGCTCTCGAGGTAGCTGAACGCCCGCGGACCTAACGACAAGTACGTCATTTCCTTGGCTTGTGTGGATGGTATAGCAGCTTCGTGCCACACTTTGAGGAGAAGGCAATACCACTCACCGATCTACTCCATAACAACCGCCCGTTCCGATGGACCAGCAAGGAAGAGGCAGCATTCCAAGGCATTAAAGCTGCGATATGCAACGCTCCCAGTCTAGGCCATCCCGACCCTCAACGAGAGATGTGCCTACAGACGGACGCCAGCGATTCCGGACTAGGGGCAGTGTTATTGCAGGAGAGGAGTGACGGCGAAAGGGACATCGTCGAGTATGCCAGCAGAAAGCAATCTCCCATCGAACAACGCTATTGCACTGCCAAGAAGGAAGCCTTAGCCGTGGCGTGGGCCATGGGCAAATTGAGAGGCTACTTGGGGGAAGGAAATTCCAGCTCTACACCGATAACGCAGCTCTCAAATGCTTGAAATCGGTCTCTGACACAAAATCTAAATTTATGCGATGGGCTCTGTTAATCGCAGAATTTGATTACGATGTGTTTCACGTCCCAGAATCGACTAACATAGGAGCAGACAGTTTATCTAGACACCCGGCGATGGAACTTGAAGGAGCACCATTGTCGAGAGGGAGTTGCCACAAAATCACCAGAGCGAAACCAGTGAACATGTCTTTATGATCATCAAGAAGGGACTAGATCTGGAAGTAATTAAGCTATGGAATGAACAAGACAAGCCCTGTAGGACCATGACGCAGTGGATTAGGAGACAGGACACCGATAGTCGACTCGTCCCGATGGAATTCAAGATGTTCTACAAGAACGTCCGGGATGACGGAGGACTCTTAATGTACAGATCGCACCTCTCCGACACGCCGGCAGTAGTGGTGATCCCTGGACAGCACACGACAGATATCCTCGAGAAGTTCCACGACAGCACTGAACCCGGACATCTAGGAGGTGAAGAGACATATCAGTCTATCCGACGAAGGTTCTTCTTGGTAAACATGCGGAAAGACATCCTTGATTATGTGAAAGGGTGCTCCATCTGCGCCTGTACCATGGCGAGCAACAGGAAGGCAGATTCCAGTCAGCGAGGAAGACGGCTACAACGCCCTTGGGTGGTCATAGCCCTGGACTTGATGGGTCCTTACCCTAGAACACCAAGGCGTAAAACAGGACTGCTAGTAATCACCGAATTTGTCGCAAGATGAATTGAAGCCTTTCTGATGTCAGAAGCCACGACGGGACGCATCACCTGTCTTGTACAAGATGAGGTATGCAGCCAGTACGGTTATCACGATGCATTCTGTCAGACAACGGGAGTCAGTTCACGTCAAGGAAGTGGCAGCAAATGATGACTGAATGGGGGTGTGGAGCACTGGACCACCCCTATCTACAACTCATGGGCCAATCCAACGGAACGACGGAACCAGGAGCTGACAAGGATACTACTGGTCCACCTAATAGACAAAGAACATCTACTGTGGGACCGTCAGATAACCGCAGTCACTCTTTGCCCTGCGACGATGCATCAATCTTGTCACTGGCTATTCCCCCAGCGGAGGTGTTCCTTGGTCGACAGCTATACGGCACCGGAGAGTAGAAGATTCGTCCACCACCAACTTCTGGTCAAGATGATGCAGCTGTTTCCCTAGCAGAATGGCACCATAAGGAGCAGCAGGACATCAAGTAAAAGCAAGCTTTGGCCGAGAAGAGATCCCGTACCCAGGCCAAGGCTCAAGATGTCGAAGAGACCCAGATCTTCCTACCTGGCCAACAAGCACTGCGACGTAATCTCCCAGTCAGTAATAAGATGGGAGGGTTTCACGCAGGTCTCGCACCTAAGTGGGTTGGTCCCGTCGAGGTGGATAAGCAGCTGGGCCATGGGGTCTACTTACTAAAGAGCAACCCTCTTGTCAAGGTCCACGCATCCGAGTTGCGGCGAGTCACCCAACCGATGCGCATACAGAGTAAGCCAGGTACTGCCACGGGTCCACCTGGAGGAGAGACTACTAATGACACAGCACAATCTGGGCATGAGGAGAACTCATCGACTATCATCGAGGAAGAGTCTGGCAGCGAGGCAACACCGACCCCTGACACGACATGATCCGGTCAAGTGGCGGAGAGCACATCCAGTGACGTCGAGGAAGAGAGAAGATACAATCTACGACCAAGGCAAAGTCGACGAGTGTGAAAGACTGTTGAAATTGTTTCAAGTTATAGGGGGGATATTAACGCAAGTGTAATGGACTAATATAACTTGCAAACAATATTCTTTAACCCATGGGTAAATAATGCAAATATCGAACTCGAATTATCATTACTGTTATTATTATGACTTGTGAGGTATGGCTATGGAGTGTTTACATCTATTAGCATTAGTATTATTATTATTTACGTAGTTGTGTACGAACTTTATTTGGTATAATCACGATTGTATTATTTGTGAGGTTATGTCATTTTTTTGCTGTGGCTTTACGTCGCACTGACACAGATAGGTCTTATGACGACGATTGTTATGTCATGAAACATCTGCTGTATATATATGAATATGAGTTTATTTAATGTGAGAACACGTAAATAATAGTACATAATTTATTATTACCTGTAGTATATATATATATGATGTATAATCCACTGCAACATTGTGCGACGCGCTGTAATAAGTCAAGAACAACGCTATGTGCGACTAGAATTATGTAGAAAGTTCCTTACATTTTAAACAGGCTATTTCAGACTCTCGAAATTACGAGAAAACATATTGTGTCATATTCTTCTATAAGCCTGGCCAGGGAACGTATACAAAGAGGCACTCTTGAGGGTGGAGTAGAGCTTTTTTAACGAGACTTGTGTGGAAGTCGTGTAACTCAAGTGTTTGAAGTCAAGTATGTGAATTTGTTACGTTGGTAGTTGGTTGACATGGAAGTGCTTCAGTCTCCAGTCTTCTTATTATACTTCCTAGTATTGTTTTGTTTATGATGGTAGTTTATTAGTGCGCGTTTGTAAATTATGCAAATAACTTGTAAATGAAACAGTGTACACAACTGACAGCATTTTGTATGCATCCTTGTGGCTGTATCAATAGATTACAAAAACCAAAAACTCTAAAAGGAGCTAAATGCAAAATGTGTGATGTGTTGCATGAGCATGCGTTTGATATGAATAAAGAAGAGGATGGATAGAGCAGTAAACTGTGCGTGAATATACAGTATTTTACAATGACTAATGCTATTGCGCAGCAAATCCATCTCTAGCCCCGGTAAATACGCGAACTGAAGCAATGGTTTCAAGCCATTCAAAACATGAATAGTTAATTCGTTTCATCAATGGAGGTCAGTTTGAAACAATGAATGGAGTAGAACTGAAGAGCCAGGCACTTGAGTTAGCTACCACATATAAAAGAAGACTTAGATAGGGACGAGCTGGCGAATAAATGGAAAGTTTTCAGTATCACACCTTGGATTTAAGCCCTAATATGAAAACTGCTGCACCATCAGGTTTTCTCACATTAATATACAAGAACAGACCTGAAGATGGGTACCCGAACATATCGACATCGTTGAGAATTTTCCACATAATACCAGTCTCGGTCGCCTCATGTAAAAGGAGTTTCAGCAAACTAAAAATAGTAAAAAATTACTACAGAAACTTAACAAGGACAAGGACTAACCAACCTAATATCATATCCACAGAGCACAAGTTAGCTTCAAAGTTACCTTTTTAGGACACTGTATAAACGTTTGCAGCCAAGAAAAGCCAACCGAGCTCGATAGCTGTAGTCACTTAAGTGCGGCCAGTATCCAGTATTCGGGAGATAGTTGGTTCGAACCCCACTGTCGGTAGCCCTGAAGATGGTTTTCCGTGGTTTCCCATTTTCACACCAGGCAAATTCTGGGGCTGTACCTTAATCAAGGCAACGGCCGCTTCCTTCCCACTCCTAGCCCTTTCCTGTCCCACCGTCGCCATGAGACCTATCTGTGTCGGTGCGACATAAAGCAACTTGTAAAAAAAAAAAAAAAGCCAATAAAGTTAAGTTTTGGTTCAAGCTTTCTCTGTTTTTTTTCTTACTCTTGTCAATAAATTAATAGATTGTGTAAAATGTCTAAGTGTAATCCTGGTGCGTTAAGGCGAGTCCTTGCCCCGGATGGAAACTAACCTAGTTACGTCCCTGTGCATCACTAGTGTACGGGACGGTAAACATTTCCAATACAATCCTGTCGCGTCCGTGTTGTAGTTGTGTCAGGTCAGGCTGTTTTTTTATCAATGAACGATTGAAATTATTAAGCGAATTATTCAGCAGCTTCGTGTCTACACTAAGACGTTCCCCGTAAATCGCAATTTCTAGTAGGCCTATTCGGTAGCGTTTCTTGCACCGCGTAAATTAACAGCAGAGTGAAAACGTTTTGCTTGCCTAGCCCACAATAATACCTTCCGCTCGTTTTTTATTAAACAACCATATCATGGCTTCATCTAAATTGTCTAAGTCCGATGTTCTTGTTGATTTTCGGGACGATAAACAATCACACCTAGCGGCAGCACTGTAGTCCGAAAATTCACTCAGGGTATACCGTACTCTAAGACAGGGCATGACAAATCCCTGAAGCAAGACCACCCTGACGTTTGAAACTAGTGGGTTACAGCTAGTTACAACAAACTTCCCTCAATATGGCATAAACTAGGCATGTAGAAGACATTTTATCATGAAAAAGAAGACATCCATATTTGAATGCACTGGTTTGAAAAACTTAATTTGCTTACACAATAGTTTTCTACTGGAACTACGTATACTTCCAGCTATTTATTAAAAAACACTCTAAAGTGCCTCTTTTCATTTGCGATCGCAATTTCACTGGAACAAATATTCTTGAATTGGTATATGTTGCAGTACTGTGGTTTTGCAACCACATCTTATGTATAAGTATTTCTCAGACTTATATCGATCAACTGGTGAGGCATTCGAATGTACGAACATACGGCTGGAGACATAAGCAACGAACAGTGCCGTCCTTAAATAAGTAAGGTAAGGTTGTACTCTGCCCGAAGGCAGGTCCGAACCTCCACAGAGGTGTGCCTGAGCCGGAGTTTACGTACGGTAGGGTGGCCAGTTCCTTTCCGCTCCTCCATTCCCTTACCCCCCCCCCCTCCACCAACAGCGCGTGGCAACCTATCCACTTCTTGACCAAGCCCAATGTTGCTTAACTTCGGAGATCTCACGGGATCCGGTGTTTCAACATGGCTACGGCTGTTGGCTAAACAAGTGATGGAAGTTCATGCATTTGCATGTTTTCTTTTAGGGGTTAAAATGAATGCTTATACATTATATGCACGAATTATAGAATTTTCAGTCATTTGAACATGCTTTTATGGTGCATATAACTGTATATTTTCGTGATTTTGTTAAATGCATCATATTTTAATATTTTAGCGCCTATGTGGCATTATTTAATCAGTTTAATGGTTTTTACAGTACTTTTAATCAGGTTTTTTCATCTGGTTGATGTTGGCAGTAATGTTGCGCATGATGACGCAACTTGCCATGTGGTGAGTTGTTACGATGTCACGCAGTGAATCCCCTGTTTCATCATCTACCCTCACGTTTTGTGCTTAGCTGTCGACTGGCTGTCCATTGAGTCGTGTAACGGTGTTGAGAACTGGTTGTGACCAAACTATGTTTCGCGTATAAAGTGTCTGTTAAAAAGTTCTTTAAATGCCAAAAATAACAGCAACTTCGAGTTGTAGATTAACAAATTTACAGGAGTTTTCAGGTGACTTAATATCTACAGATAATAGGGTCCTGTTGTATGGAGCGTGTGAGAAAACTATAGGGAGTGAGGGAAGATTTAAAATAGTTCAACACATAAACACAGCAAAACATAATGAGAATTTAACTAGCAAACTCGCAAATAATGAGCCTGTTCAAAAACAACTATTACAAAGTTTAGGAAGTATGATTAGTGAATTTTCTTACGGCTTTTGCCAAGCATTTTTAACTGCTGGTATTCCCTTTGATAAAATTAATAACCCCACATTAAAACATTTTCTTGCCAAATACACTCGACAACATGTGCCTGAAGCAAGTACATTGCGTAAGACTTATGTAGGACGTTGTTACAATAACGTATTATGAAATTTACAAATTTCATTAGCGGATCAGTTTGTGTGGATGTCTATTGATGAAACCACTGATTTTGAGGGCCGATTTATTGCTAATGTAATTGTGGGCGCCTTAAATAAGGAACAAAAGACGATGCCATATCTTAATGTGTGTGAATTGCCGGCCACTAACAATATAACTGTAATGCAGTGTGTGATGGACTCATTGAAATTATTATGGCCATCTGGAATCAAATGCGACCGGCTACTTTTGTTTGTTACCGATGCAGGTACTTATATGGTAAAATCAGGACAAACACTACAAGGCATTTTTCCTAACTTAATTCATATAACTTGTTTGGCACGTGCTCTTAATCGCATTGCTGAGACCTTCGATCATATATCCAATAGATGGCTGATGACGTCACATTCTTGAAGCAAAGATCTCAATCAGCTGACTGGTGGGTAGTGCGAGAGTTTTGAACATTGTGTTATAGGCGAGCATAGTGATCAGCGTACTTAAAAGTGACTTTCAGCTACTGTTAATGAAGCGATGGTGCACTATTGCGTAGCGTATGGATGCAAGGAGACCTTCAAAAAAGGATCTGGCATTTCCTTTCACGGGTAAGTAAATATTTACGTAAATATGATGATGTAAGGGGTTTCATACAGTTGTTGTCAGGTGTCTGTAGAATACGTACGTTTATTGTATTGGTTACAGTTCCAGTTTCCCGGTTACAGCAATTTTGAATACTGTGCTTTTATTGATTTCAGTTTTCCTGCTGATGAGACAAGGAAAAAGCAATGGGTAGTTGCATTAAGAAGAGAGAATTTCATACCTGGAAAGCATTCAAGATTATGCTCTAAGCATTTTTCACCGGAATGTTTTGATAATGAAGCATTTGGTGTGGGAGTTAAACTGAAGCCAAATGCAGTACCAACAATTTTTAATTTTCCACCCCACCTTTTACCAGCTGAGAAGAGGAGAAAACCTCCTGTGAAGAGGAAACTTCAAGTGGATCCTGTTGCATCAACAAGTTGTGTGTGAGCAGATTTTTTTAAATTTATTATTTTCCATAGATTTATGCAGGAATGTGGCCTGTCATCCTTATGTGAAATATTTGTGTTTAAGATATTTAACATACTGTTCAACTGCAACATCTATTGCAGCATATTAGGTTACTATATTACACATAGGTAATACATTTTTGTTGTTGACCCTTATAATTTTCATATTTTTTCAGTGTTCCTCAGGAAGAGGAGAATGAGTCTCTTCCTAAAACAAAGGTGTTCAGAAAATCTTATGTTGGTGATTACACTGAGGAAATGGTAAAGTCACCAAGGAAAGCCCAGACCTTCATGCAGGTTGCCAGGGAAGTTATTCATAAATCCCATAAGAAGCTGAAATTGGAAAGGCAGAAGTATCGGCGAGCTATTAATCAGTTGCAGAATGGGAAAGCCTTAGTAAATCATCTGAAGGAGAAAATGATGATAACTGAAGATGCTGCTTGCACGCTTGAGGTGAAAACAACAGCTTAAATATTTTTTCGGTTTCCCTATATCCGCTAGCCTTTGGTGGTGCTATTTGAGGATCCAAACAGTCTCTGGGTTGATGACCTAACAGACAGACATACATACATAAAATTTGGAGCCTTTAGAAGTCTGTAATTTGTTTTTATTGTATCACAATCTCTGTTAAACAAATATTTCAAAAATAATGTAATACCATAAATTAACTTGTGAAAAAGCATAATGCACCTTTTAACTTCCATTGTTCCAGAAATGTCTTTCTCCTGCTGCTGCCCAACTTCTGATGCGAACAAAGGATGGTGATACAAGAGCAGAGTATCCTCCTGAACTACGCTGCTTTGCACTTACATTGAATTTCTATTCAAGTCGTGCATACAGCTACTTGAGGGATGTATTTCCTCATGGTTTGCCCCATCCAAATACACTGCGGAAGTGGTATCAGTCGGTGGATGGTAAGCCAGGATTCAGTTCAGAGGCTGCAACTGCTCTCATTTCAAAAGGGAAGGAGATGGCTATCAGTGGAAAGCCCCTAGTGTGTGCACTGATGATGGATGAAATGTGCATCCGGAAGCACATTGAATTTGATGGAAAACAATTTCTTGGTTATCTGAATTGTGGTACTGAAATCGAGGATCAGGATTTACCAGAAGCCAAGGAGGCTTTAGTGTTTATGGTGGTCTCACTAAATGGACACTGGAAAATTCCAGTGGGTTATTTTTTGATTAACGGTTTAAGTGGCTCGGAGAGAGCAAATCTAGTGATTGAGTGCCTTAAATTTTTAAATGACCTAAATGTAATTGTAGTGTCACTTACTTTTGATGGTACTGCTTCTAATTTATCCATGGCCCGTTGTTTGGGAGCTTCTTTTGATGAAAATAATATGGTGAACTGGTTTGAAAATCCCTCAAATGATTCTAAAGTGTTTATTCTTCTAGATGCTTGCCATGCTATAAAATTAGTGAGGAATACTTTAGGAGCTAAGAGAACTTTTGCCAGGGGTGATAATGTCATAGATTGGAGGTACTTAGAAGAGTTAGAGAAACTTCAGAGTATCGAGGGCCTTCATCTAGGAACAAAACTTTCCAAAAGGCACATTCACTGGGAGAAGGAACCCATGAAAGTAAAGCTCGCCACACAAACATTCAGTGAAAGTGTTGCAAGTGCAATGACATATTGTGACAGAGACTTAAATCTTCCTCAGTTTCAAGGGTGTGAGGAGACTGTAAAATTTGTTAGGCTCATGAACAATATATTTGATATCTTGAACAGCCGTAATCTTTGTTCAAAGGGATGGCAGAAACCATTGAAAGCAGAGAATATCCACAGTACGAGGGCCTACATTCAGGAGGCTATTGAATATATACAATCACTGCAAGAGATGGATGGTGGTGTTTGTCTAGTGAAGTGCTCTAGGAAAACTGGTTTCATAGGTTTGATTGTGTGTCTAAAGTCTGTCTTAGGAGTGTATGACTCAATTTTGAACATGCCACAGCTGAAGATGCATTTTCTGCTCACCTACAAACTTAGTCAGGATCATCTGGAAGTATTTTTTAGTGCCATTAGGAGTCATGGTGGTCATAACAACAACCCCACAGCTAGGCAGTTTGAAGCAGCATATAAAAGACTTTTGCTCCATATACAGATAGGTACTACAACCAGTGCCAATTGCTCTGCAGTTGACCCTACTGTTATTATGAATTGTAGAGACAGCAGTCAAATAACTGGTGATCCTATTCATCTGCCTGCCAACAGTACTGATGTACTTTTTGTTAGTCATGATCATGACTACATTCCACACCCAGCCAACCTGACACTGTATGTTGAGGATGTAGTGGAATATATAGCAGGTTTTGTTGTGAAAAGATTACAGAAAGCAGTTAAATGTGATGTTTGTAAGGCGGTTCTCCAAACAGCAGTTTCACATTCAGCACTCCTGAAGAGGAAAAACAGAGGTGGCCTTTCAATCCCATCATTAGATGTGATATACCTCTGCAGGGAAGGTGAAAAGATGATGCGACAATTCCAGCACAAAATGACAAGGATGAAGGACCCTTTAAATGTACTTGTAATGGCAGTACTGAACCATGCTAAGAGAGAAGTGTTTGATGAACTTCAGGAGCATACATTTGCTTCTCCGCCCCTTGACAACCACATTCATCAGCTGAAGCGAGCAGTTTTGATGGAATACTTTAAAGTGAGGTTACACCATAAAGCACGGCTTGAAACAGAAAAACTTCACAGTGTGAGGGTACGAAGCTTTCACACAAAGACTGTTCTATTCAGGAACCAGTAATATAAGGTAGGCTGCTTTATAATATAATTATTGCATTTGTTATATAAACGTGTTAGAGTGTGTAGGCCTATATGAGGATTTCTATGCTTCCTATGACTGGAATATTTATATAGACTCAAGTTGCTAATGTAAGAGGATGCTGGTGTGGTATGCTAGTTTCACTGATTTGTATTAGTGTTCTACTTTTAGGCATATTCCCTCTAATCATTCTGTCTATGAGTCAGGTTGATTTTTATAGAAATTCATTCTTAAATTACTTTTATATTGGCATGTCTTGTTTCTGTATTTTTGGAACAACATTACTGAATGCTGCAGGATGTTTTCTTTTCTTCAGATGTGACCTCCTATTTATAGGCCTACTTCAAATGTGGCATGTGCATTAGTTTATGTTGGGCTTTAAACTAAGCTTAATTTAGTAGGTGGCAGTGGAGTGAAATTTTACCTGTGTAGCATTTTATGTATCCCTTTATTATTATTATTATTATTTATTATTATTATGATGATGATGATTATTAATATTATTATTATTATGTTGTTGTTGAAGCAGCATATTACAACAGATCCCTGCTTCATAGGCATAAATAGGTACTACAACCAGTGCCAATTGATATGCAGTTGACCCTACTGTATTGTGAATTTTTATAACTTATGATAAGTGAATATTTCTTGTTATGGTACCTGTTTATCGTTTACCCTGGAGAGTTCATTTTTGTTGCCATCTGTTGGTGGTGTATGGTTCACTTAAGTGTGATACTTGTGTTATTTTCTTTCCATAATGGTCCTGTAGGCTATGTGTCACTCTTTGCATCTTGTGTTGTTGGGCATTGGTTTGAAGTAGGCCTAGTTCAGTCAAAAGTATACCGAGCACGGTAAATAAAGTATTTTAAAGTTGTTTTTGGAAGTTATGAAGTGTTTATTGTAGATGTCAGTCGCATTAATATTTCAAATTAGGCTACACTTCCTTACGGACAACTTTCAGAGGTTAGCTTTCAGCTATTAATCCCAATATGATGCGGTAATTGGAAAAAAATACTTGTCTCTTACATTATAATAAAAAATTAACATTAAACAATTAGTGTTACTCACGGGGATGTAATACTTGCAAAAAAAACGATCATAATGAGGGTGTATCCTATCGTAGCTCTCTTTTGGTTTTAAACATTTTCGTCATAATTATGCATTTATGTCCACGGTTTTTATTGTAATTAACGCTTAACCACAACAGCTAAGCAGGGTACATATCATATTCCGATTTCGCCGCCTTTTCGAATGTCACTGTTCGACAATTTCCTTATATCCTCTCGGACTCTGCTTCGAACTACACCCCAGTCAGCTGATCGAGATGTTGGCTTCAAGCCGCAACATGGACGAGGTGGCGCTAAGCGCACTCTATAGTATTAATGCTCTAAGGCTGAGACAATACGCAATTCTTTCCCATTGGCAGATCGATTTGTGGCCTGTTCACAGAAAGTTTTTGTTAAATCTCCTTCAAGAGTCAAGTGGTTTAGATCAACATCACCCAGTATCCCACTTCCTCCTGCGCCAGTGTTAACACGATGGGGAACATGGCTGGATGCAGCTTTGTATTATGCTCAGCACATAGAAGTAATCAAAGAGGTTGTTAATTCATTGGACTCAAATGAAGCTGCATCAATACAAACAGTGCAAAATATTCTGTCAGGCATTGAGTTAGAAGAACATCTTATTTTTATAAATGCTCATTTTACTTTCTTTGCCAACCGCCATAACGTCACTGGAAGCTGTAGGATCTCCCTTAAAGGAAATACTTACTGTTTTCGAAAAAAAAAAAACGATATCCAATCTAAATTTTGTTCCTGGTAGTATAGGACAAAAGTGAAAGAAAAAATAAATTATGTAACTTCAAAAAATCCTGGTTATAAACAGTTGTGCGATATTCGAGACATTGTCGATGGAAAACCGTCTGCCACACCAAGAGACTGCTTCTTTCTGTGCAGTATCCAGTAATCGGGAGATAGTGGGTTCGAGCCCCACTGTCAGCAGCCCTGAAGATGGTTTTCCTTGGTTTCCCATTTTCACACCAAGCAAATGCTGGCTGGGGCTGTACTTTAATTAAGGCCACGGCCGCTTCCTTCCCACTCCTAGGCCTTTCCAATCCCATCGTCGCCATAAGACCTATCTGTGTCGGCGCGACGTAAAGCAAATAGCACTAGCAGTAGCTTCTTTCTGTGGAGGAAATATCATCATTTAAATGTGCCCCAATAACATCTTGCGATGTGGAAAGAAGCTTTTCACCTTACAAAAGTGTTTTGCGAGACAACAGACAAGGTTTTTCAGTTGAAAATTTGTGCAAAGTGATGGTTGTGAACTGCAATTCATCACTCAGCATTGACAGCGGGGCCATTTCTGTCTCAACCTCCAAAAAAATGAAATGGCGTATGGCTTTTAGTGCCGGGGGTGTCCGAGGACACGTTCGGCTCGCCAGGTGCAGGTCTTTTGATTTGTCTCCCGTAGACGACCTGTGCGTCATGATGGGGATGAAATGATGATGAAGACGACACATACGCCCAGCCCCCGTGCCAGCGAAATTAACCAATTATGGTTAAAATTCCCGACCCTGCCGGGAATCGAACCCGAGACCCCTGTGACCAAAGGCCAGCACGCTAACCACTTAGCCATGGAGCCGGACTTCAACCTCCAAGAAATAAATGTAAGTTTATATTATCAATACGAACCTGACTTGTTTACTGCCATTTTTTTCATTTTAATAGTGCATATTTATTGGCATATTTTCAAGTTTTTAAGAGCATATTAGCATGCATATTTCTTAGTTTTTTAGGGCATGAACTTCCGAGCCTTACTGATAATGTTATTCATCAAGCTGAACCTTCGATACTCACGATTACGAGCTTACCGGTACCGTAGCTGAAGAGTTAAAACTCACTGACATAATGGCGAAATTAAAAAGAAAAGAACCAACGTAGAAGGTATACGCATGAAATCGGTATACTCTAATGAGTAGAGTTAACCAGAGGATATACGGCGTATACACGCGTAATACCCTCGACTACAGACCTGCTTAACGGAAAATTTCATCAGATTTTCCTTTTGTTTCATCATGTCTCTCACTGTCGTTTCACCCACGCCAAACTCACCATTATCGAGTCTTACTATAATTTTCAGATTTTCGCTGACCGTTAACCTTCTATATTTCATTTTACGACTACTCATATTGAAATCTGACGGACTCGAAAATGACAATTGAAAACTCTCACAGATGACATCGATTCAAAATTTACCGAGCGAGTTGGCCGTGCGGTTAGGGTCGCGTAACTGTGAGCTTGCCTTCAGGAGATAGTGGGTTCGAATCTCACCGTCGGCAGCCCTGAAGATGGTTTTCCGCGGTTTCCCATTTTCACTTCAGGCAAATTCTGCGGTTGTACCTTAATTAATGCCACGGCCGATACCTTCCTAATCCTTCATTGTGTCAGTGCTACGTTAAACAAGCAGAAAAAACAGATTCAAAACTTCGAAAAAATTCTGCACGTATTTTCATACCACTTTTCAACTGTCCCATTAACAATGTCCACGGATCTGTGACGCACCTACCCCTCACAACATGATTCGGTTTAGCAATAGGTCAGCGACCTTGGAGTGTGGCAAATTGGGAATGGAAGGGTAGATTTTGGGTGAAAGTGCATTCCTCTTGTATTGTCTCGGCTTAAAAGATAAGGGAAGTGCTTGTAACATACCACACGCGGCAACATGCCAATATGTTTCCCAGTTTGCAGCATTTTGGTGGCAGTGTGCAAGTAGGCCAACCGTTACACCGCCGAGCAACAGTCTTTTAACAACAGTAGTATCTGAAATCTCCGTCTGGCTCCTTGGCTGACTAGTCAGCACCGAAGCCTCCGATTCAGAGGGGCCCGGTTTCGATTCCGGGCCGATTGTAACTGCGTCTGGTTAATTCCTCCGACTCAGAGACTGGTTGTTGGTACAGTATTTGTCCCAATACACCTACTTCATTCATACATACACATATCACACTACCAGCTACCACAGAAACAGGCAATTAATGAATACATCCGCCTTTAAAACAGGGCCAAGTGCACTTGTGCGACACAGTTCGCACCCATGACCCCACCAGTATTGCCGATCCCTATTATGAACGAGTGCAGTTCACCTTCTCAATTAAGGAAATCAATTCTTTTCTTCTTCTTCTTTTTCTACCGCTTATCCCACACCTGTGGGGTCGCGGGTGCGAACTGTGTCGCACATGTGGATTTGGCCCTGTTTTACGGCCGGATGCCCTTCCTGACGCCAACCCTATATGAAGGGATGTAATCACTATTGCGTGTTTCTGTGGTGGTTGGTAGTGTAGTGTGTTGTGTGAATATGAAGAGGAAAGTGTTGGGACAAACACAAACACCCAGTCCCCGGGCTAGAAGAATTAATCAGAGACGATTAAAATCCCCGACCCGGCCGGGAATCGAACCCGGGACCCTCTGAACCGAAGGCCAGTACGCTGACCGTTCAGCCAACGAGTCGGACAATTAAGGAAATCAATAAGTGGGTTAAATTCAAAACATAATCGATATTATATTGTTAACCTAAGGTTATCCATCAGCGTAAATGCTATAATATAAATTTCATAGGGGTATTACAATGGGATTGCCTCTCACCCGGAGGCTCCGGGATCGATTCCCGGCCAGGACAGGAATTTTAACCTGGCTCCAAGGGCTGGTTTGAGGTCCACTCAGCCTACGTGATTACAATTGAGGAGCTATCTGACTGTGAGATCCCCGGCTGAGAGGATCCTTCGTGCTGAGCAGCGGTCGCTTTGTAGGCCAAGTCCTTCGGGCTGTTACGCCATGGGTTTTATTACAACAGGATGCAGACCTTGTACAGTAGACGTTATGGTGAAGGCATGTGGCTTCTGATGTGTATAAGAAACTGTGATGGAGGATAGTGTTGTGTGTGGTGTAGAGTAGGAGGAATGTTGGGAACAGCACGAACACCCAGACCCTGGCCATGACCTAGGCGGGAATTAAAGCTGGTGCCCCCAATGCCTGGACAAGCACCACTACAATGTTAGAATAACCATTGTAAAAACACAAAAGGACAAGGACAATCTCCACGTCTTCAAATAGGCTCTCTCCTCTCCTCATCAATTTCAGTTTTTCTACATTCTATTATATATGTTCCTTTCTTATCCCCCCCTCTCCCCAAATCCCCGACATGATTTGACAGTTGTTTGTTCCTTTCCTATACTTATATTATCATCACATTGGGATTTATTTCACTTTTTGTGTTTGTCCTGTGTTCCTATTCTTTTACCACCTGCATGTATCTTTGTCCCCTGTTTCTTCCCTTTTCCTGTATTTACCCTGCCTTCTTTTTATCTTACATTTATGTCACATGAAGCCTGAAGATCTATCAAGATGGCCCTCAATAAGTGTTGATGCCCGCCCTCCTGATGAAGCTGGGAAGCAGAGGGGAGCTCTAATTATAATTTCATGTGGCTATTTCTAGCCGAGTTATTGTGGTGGAGGATGGTGTTATGTGTGGTGCGTGAGTTGCAGGGATGTTGGGGAAAGCACAAACACCCAGCTCCAAGGCCACTGGAATTAACCAATGAAGGTTAACATCTCCGACCCGGCCGGGAATCGAACCCAGGACTGTCTGAACCAAAGGTGAGTACGCTGACTATTCGGCCAACGAGTCGGACGCAGAAGGAAGATCTGGGATTGACGAGAAGAGAGCTTGACAGAGCTCCATAGAGGCTCAACAGTCTATCAATAATAATATAATAATAGTACTATACAATAAAGCTCAATAACTAGCTCAGAAAGAAAGAGAATAGAAGCTTTTGAAATGTGGTGTTACAGAAGAATGCTGAAGGTGAGATGGATAGATCGAATCTCGAATGAAGAGATACTGAATCGAATTGGTGAGAGGAGATCGATTTGGCTAAATTTGACGAGAAGAAGAGATAGAATGATAGGACACATCTTAAGACACCCAGGACTTGTTCAGATGGTTTTTGAAGGAAGTGTAGGTGGTAAGAATGGTAGGGGTAGACCAAGATATCAATATGACAAGCAGATTAGAGCACATGTAGGATGCAATAGAAACGTAGAAATGAAAAGGTTAGCACTAGATAGGGTGGCATGGAGCGCTGCATCGAACCAGTCTATGGACTGATGACTCAAACAACAACACCGAGCTCGATAGCTGCAGTCGCTTAAATGCGGCCAGTATCCAGCATTCGGGAGATAGAAGGTTCGAATCCTACTGTCGGCGGCCCTGAAAATGGTTTTCCGCGGTTTCCCATTTTCACACCAGGCTGTACCTTAATTAAGGCAACGGCCGCTTCCTTCCCACTCCTAGTCCTTCCCTGTCACGTCGTCGCCATAAGATCTATCTGTGTCGGTGCGACGTAAAGAAAAAAAAAACACCAACAATAAAGCTTTCACTAAACAATAATTTCACATGTATTACAATTAAATAGAAGTACGGCGTGATTATACAATTAAAAAGTAATTTAGTGTCCACCTCTGTGGTGTAGTGGTTAGCGTGATTAGCTGCCACCCCCGGAGGTCCGGGTTCCATTCCCGACTCTGCAACGAAATCTGAAAAGTGGTACGAGGGCTGGAACGGGGTCCACTCAGCCTCAGGAGGTCAAATGAGTAGAGGTGGGTTCGATTCCCACCTCAGTCATCCTGGAAGGGGTTTTCCGAAGTTTCCCACTTCTCCTCCAGGCAAATGCCGGGATGATACCTAACTTAAGGCCACGGCCGCTTCCTTGTCTATCCCTTCCAATCTCCCCATCCCTCACAAAGGCCCCTGTTCAGCATAGCAGGTGAGGCTGCCTGGGCGAGGTACTGGTCATCTTCCCCAGTTGTATCCCTCGACCCAGAGTCTGAAACTCCAGGACACTGCCCTTGAGGTGGTAGAGTTGGGATCCCTCGCTGAGTCCAAGGGAAATACCAACCCTGGAAGATAAACAGATTAAGAAAGAAAGAAAGTAGTAATTTAGTACATATTTAGTATTTGGTAGACTGTCAAGAACCGAGCTCAATAGCTGCAGTCACTTAAGTGCGGCCAGTATCCAGTATTCGGGAGTTAGTGGATTGGAGCCCCGCCGTCGGCAGCCCTGAAGATGGTTTTCCGTGGTTTCCCATTTTCAAACCAGGCAAATGCTGGGGCTGTACCTTAAATAAGGCCACAGCAGCTTCCTTCCTACTTCTAGCCCTTTCCTATACCATCGTCGCCATAAGACATATCTGTGTCGGTGCGACGTAAAGCAAATTGAAAAAAAAAAACTGTCAAGCCTCTATCGAAATTCACTGGGAGAGCATCAAAACTTACCATTTCATAGCAATTAATTTCAATGTTCATGTGAACGCCCCACCCCCATGTGATGCCCCCCTCCAGTCGCCACTACTGCTCGTCTCCTCTTTCTATCGTACCCTCTCCCCACATTGACCTGCCATGTATTCATCCCAGTATGTGTGCTCCTTATTCTCCCCCTCCCCCCTCTCCAATTGATTTGACACTTGTTTGTTCCTTTCCTATTGTGTAGGCCCTACTTAAAAAAACAGATGACTATGATGTTGTAAGAAAATGTATTTACAAGGAATATAAATCATCAGTATATTTAATTATCTAATGCACAGTTATGTCCAAAACAATATATTAACTATTAACTTCAGTGATAAGGCTGTCTGATAAAATCAGGAAATACAGACACTACATCCTGAGGCGTATGCAGAGGAGGGGATTGGTGGATAAATCCCCCCTCCCCCACCAAAAATATCAAAGTTTAGAACTTGTGATTAATTGTGGCAACCATGTAAATGAAGATTTTACATGGCTCATTATTTTGCTTTTAATTTGAACTATGTATTTGCCAGAAATGTGCTGATGCTTCCATTAATAAATATTGCAGTGACCTTGATCTGGCATTTCACCTTCAGTCTGCATTATATTCTGCAGTTGTTAACATATTGCAGTTTGCAGTAATTCCCATACATCATTAATAAAAGATCAAAAGGGTACTATCAGACCCCTGTGCAGTCTTTTGATTTTAAGAGAAGGGGTTTTATCCTTACCTTTACCAGCAGAGCTGAGTGAGAGGAAGTGTGGACCTGTGGAGAAAGTGTACAGTTAAGCCGAAGGTTGAATGACCAACAGCACAGGGCTTGTGAACAAATGGATGACATGAACTGGTAATATTTGTGATGTGACGAATTCAGAACTTCAGACGGAGAGAGTCAAATACCAGACAGTACACCTTGTGAAGTAAACTGATGATGTCAGTTTCTGCTGTAGGACATAGTTGTTGCCGATGTGATGTGTCTTAATTAAATAATTGTGTTATTTTCAAAATTTTAATTTAGTGTTTCTAATTTCACAATATGCACCTAACATTATTTTATAGAAGCCCTCAAATTTTAATATTTAATATCCCCTCCCGAAAATAATTTTTGTGTACACCCCTGACTACATCAGTGAATACTTTCATTAAGAAAATCAAGGAGTAAATGCTTAGGGTGTAGCTGACTGTGTGTGATAAATCCTGTCTTATGGGCAGTACCTTGACTGGCTGTGTTAGTACTTCCAAAATACCGGCATAGCCGCTGAATCTTTTGTAATGTAAATGTTGTTGCTGACTGATTATACAAACGAACAGCAATGCAATGTAAAAAAAATGTATTTCACCGATTATTGGTAAATGCTCTTCTAAAAGTTTGAAAGCGAGTACCAGTTAGTCTGAAAATCTCCAACATTTATAAGAGAAATATAGGTGTTTCGGCTCAAGAATGACACTGCCATTGTAGAAGTTAAATCTACATTCTTATATGAAACTGTTGATGATATTTAAACAATCTACCAGTACTCTGTCTTGTGTGGCTATAACTAAGGACACAAACAAGCAAAAGAAACTATTTGGATTAAGACATCTGCAAAGTTTTATCCTCTCCACTCTCATCTCTGTGAGAAAAGGCAAACGAAAAGCAGCATGCTGGATAATATTCTGTCACTCATTGAATACTTCTGTTACCAAAGCTTATGAAATGCTTTAGGAAGCAAGCGAGTATAATTAATGTCATTTTGAAGGATATTTTGGTAGTCTGAACTGTTTCAGGAGAGTCAATAGCCAACAAGCAAATAGGAATTTGGTCATACAGCCAACTTTGCACATTATTGAGAGGCCGAGTGACAAAAAAGAAAGAAAAGAAAAAAGGCACGTGCCACAAAACCAGAAGTTTACAGGAGAGAGGAGTTTATGTAAGCCTCTATTGTGTAAAAATGAGGAATGGAATTGAAATTACTGATGCTTGTTCTTGAAAGGAACAACATTACACACAAAGTACTAGAGATTAGCTAAAATATAATCATACTTACATTTATCACATTAATTATCCATTTTAGTGAAAAGAAGAGTGAATCAACAGCATGTGCCCAATATTTTGTTTGTAAAAGAAAAGTTTTCAGGAATACAGTATACTTTTAAATAATATGGTGGATACTGGAGAAGGAATTAGTTCAAGTTTTATTGATGAATTAAAGCTTGTATCTTTATGAGAATCAAGAACCAGTGATCAATGATTGGTCTGATAGAGCATGACAACAAAGCCAGTTCTTAATCTACATTTTCGAGTGCAAGTCTTCCTGTAGCTTCTATTATCAATCATCTTCATTTCTGGTTTCCAGAGTCAGTTATCACATAGGACACACAAATAAGTCGTACAAACTGCAAATCCCCAAGCTTTGAGCCTTTATTTCTCATTCACTGGGATACTTCACAGGTAGCACACAGCCCTCAAGGCTTGAATGATGATCAAGAAATTTCTACATATGTCTTTATCAGTATTTCGCTAAGGTTATGCAAATATCTGATGTATACATGTTCCCCCCCAACGAACCACATTATCATTGCCTTCCTGAAAGATTCATTAACCTCTCTGCCTGTAGCCTCCATCTTGGAAACTATGTAAACCATTTGAGCAATTCGTTCAGACTGGCTTACTTCAATAATATTGGCCAATAAGAAATGCTGATTCGTAGGAGTAGCGACACGTGGCATGGGCCTCTTTTCCACTATGGACATCCAAAAATCATAAAGAAGACTTCTGTTTAGCTTATTTACAGGGAATACGTATGAGCTACATGGTGGTCATTCGTAACTTTTACAAATTACATGATGATGCAAGTATCTCAAAATCGCAAGTTGTGTGATGTGCATCTATTTTCCATTGGGGTTTTTAATTAATACTCCTGTTACAGAGAAAAAAAATACAAACAGTGAGGCAACTAGCTGTACTAGTGGGAATGTCTCAAAATAGTGTTGACGTGGTTTTGAGAGTAATACGTTTTGAGACACAAAATTAACAGATTTGTGAGAGTTCATTTCCACACAACATGTATGTTCTGGATGAGTTCCAATACCTTCTTAAACCACAATAGAAACATGCCCATATAGATGTTTGCTAAACTTAGTAAATGAAGTTTCAGAAGCTTGGTGATCAATTTCTGAATTCATAGAAATTGGAGATGAAATCTGGAGTCATTACTATGGTCCCAAATAAACCAACAAATTTTAAATGGGCAGAAACATGCTAATGCACTCCCACATAAAGCAAGCTAATGTTCTTTCAGACAACATGACATTACTAACCACATTCTTTGATCAAGTCAGAATGGTTCCTATATTAACACGCGACACCTCATGATTATCACAGGGAAATATGACACTAATCTGCATTTCTGTTAATAGGGACACAGATCTAGCATGAAAACAGGGTACTTATTCTGTCTTGACAATGCTAAACCACATGCATCACATGTAGGAGTTGAGTACTTTCCCAAAATCAATGTTGTATACCTATGACATCTATCAATAGCTCACACTTGTTACATATAATATTTTTCCCTTCCCATACTTGAAGAAGCATTTCAGGCTCAGACTTTCAATCAAGTAAATTTAAAGGATCCTTCATATTTATTATAAAGTCTACAAGCTAAAACTCTTAACAGTTCAAGCTTAGCCATTTGGAATTAACATATTCTCTTTAACAACATTTTAAACCTTATTAAAACTGGAAATATAGTTAAACACATTGATGTCCCTACAATTTGTGTCAGACAGTTGGTACTGCGACAATTCATTCCAAGATCGAAATTCAAAACTTGAACAATTCATCCCCGTTTCTTGCCAACAGTGTAGCACTTAAAATTTAAGATGGATGGTCACCCACAACTCACTATCTCTGAAAAAGGATGTCTTAAATTAGTTTACAACAGTTTTCCTTAAAACAGACATCATGCAGAAGAAAGAAAAACTGAGTAGTGCGAAAGAAAACATTAATGTTCGGTGAAGTCAACAGATTATATGCACACTTCTCATTGGGGGATATGCCAAGCCGCCAAGCTAATGAGTGCAATAAAAGAAGCTGCACAGATTTCTAACGAGGTGACCACCTCTATTGCAAATCTGCACGTTACAAGTGAGATTTGTCAAACTTCCCAAGAACAAAAACCATTATAAAAAATATCAAATATGCAAGGGCACATCCTTTCAAACCAAATTCTAGAAATTTAGGTGATTCAACACACATACCACTTATATTTTGAGCAGATAAAAAAAGGACACCTTTTGAAATTAAATGAAGAATCAAAATGAGTTATTTTTGTCTATCTGGGACAGATTAACCTTGTACGACATTATCTTTGGGACGAACTGGCAAAACTTCAAGCACATTCCATACAGCAGATTCTCAAGGTTAATAAAATAAGAGATAATCAATAGTATTTTATTAATATATTTTATAAATAAAATATTGCACAATAATTATTTTTTACAAGGTGAAATTTTCACAATTTTGAAGACATGCATATTATAATGTATGCATATGTTTGGTAAGTAGGTTGGCAAATCAAAATGAAATAGAGATTCATGGAAGAAAAGTCACTATAATCAATGGTAACAAAATAAAATAAAATTGTTTGATGATAAAATACTCCAAACATTACAATATTACATAGCTATAACTTTCTTGTTCCATTTTTTCTAAAACTCCAGGCAAACAAATAATCAATGAAGTGAGTTTAAACATAAACTTAAATTGCCATTATCTATTATGAATAGACAGCTTATTACATAAAAACTGAATAGTGACCCCATATTAGACAGCCTTTTCTCTTCATGAATGATATGATTATCATACCTGAATGCTCACAATCATAAACTGAATACCGTAACAAGTATTTCCTTTAATGTAAGCCTTCTTCCCTACATTCAAAATAATTGTGAAATCAGAATTAATTGTTTTATAATATTCAATTTATTATATGTAATATACAACAACACAGAGTATTACAACACAAGATCCATTTCTTAGGAGACTCAGTTCTTCATAAGACAACGAACAATTTGGATAAATGTTTTAATCAATTCAGTAACAGGAACATAACACTCTTATCTTAGTTGATAATGCTCCTAAATCCAGTGTATTAAAAATTGTCATTTTTGTCAGACATTGTTTTATCTGTTATTCTAACAAAGTGGTAAGTAAGGGAACTGAAGCCAACAGACAGAAATATGAGCCTACTGAGTAATGAGATCCCTGCAGGGGAAGGGAACGTGAATGTGGGATATTCTTTGGAAAGGAGAAATCAAAGATTCCAAGGAACACTAATCTTGCCTCCAACTCTGATGGCATAAATTTCCGAACAACGACCATAATATAATCCTGGTCAATTTATATTTTTTCAAATTAAGGTGACAAAAACAGTGATATGGATGATGTGCTTGCTGAATTAAACAAAAAAATATATATTCTTACTTTAAACTAGTGAACACAGACTATGAGTTAAGGGACACCATAGAAGAGCAGAAAAATTTGAAGCAATAAAGAATTATAATTGCAACAGCACTGGTATAAATGTTGGTGACCTCTCATAGGTTTCTTGGGAATTTTAACAAATACTAGAAGATTTTATTTTCCCTAGCTCTTGGAGTTGGCAATAGTCATGTATTTTCTTCAGTGGTGTATGAACATCCAAAAGAATATTAGACATACAAGGCACAAAGCAGATGTTGTACTGTGATGGTGTCTGTCATTTTATTACAACACCTTGGGAGGAACAAGTTAGCCTGGCCCAAACTGTGAGTGACGTCAGCAAGTTAGAGGCCCTGCTCACTCACTGCACAGCCAACCAGTCAAGATGGAGCAAGGAGTGCATCTCTCTCTCACTCTCTCTCTCTCTCTCTCTCCCACTCACTCTCATCTCCGTGGACACCTCTACACTGCTGGAAACCTTGAGATGATGGTGCGGGGGAGTGTTCTGAGTGTATCCAAGTTCCAGACTGTACTGGAACCAATGGCCTCCCTATTTAAGGCTGGCCAGATGAGTATGGAGTGGAGTTCAGTCGGAGAGTTAGTGCTGTTGAGGAATGTTGCTGTGTAGCACTAGATCAGTCAGTGGACAGTGACACTTCAGGCCATGAAGTAAGCATCTGTTCTGTTCTGTTCTTTTGCCAAGGAATTGAGTCTCCAGTGTTCAGCTACTGTGAGTGAGAATGTGTGTGTGTGTCTCTAGTGCAGCATGAGTGAAGTCAGCAAGGGACAGTAAACGAAGTCTGCTGTGAGTATGCAGCAATGGATATACTGGATTATGAGACTGTAGTGCGTGAACTGTGAACTAAGTGGCTGTAATAGTGTACAGTGAGAATAAATGTGGAACTGATTTAGACCATAAGTGACAGAAGTGGAAGAGTATGTAAAATGACTGTTTTCATCTGTAAGCATTAGAGAGAACAACTAGTGTGACTGAGTAGTGAGAGCATACAGAGAAAGAGAGCATGCAAACTGGTGTAATTGTGTGTACTGTATAGTGTAAGTTGAAGTCCTGGTGTGCCGGTGTAGCATGTAAGCAATTAGTAGTAATTAATAAATCTTAATCATAGAATTTAATGCTACCAGTGTTGTGTGTTTATTTACCACCCCCTCCATCATACAGTATACTGAATCAGCTCCTTGCTGGTATACAGATTTAGCAAGGCAAGAAGAGGGAAAGACTAAAAATAAAAAGGAAATGATGTACAACTAAGTCAGCAGCCACTATATTCCAATGCGAGGAGAAATGCGGGGATAATAACATCAAGGGTAATAAATTAAGAACTTTATAACTTTTAACATAACCCAAGATTCACCCACAGAACGCTTTGCAAAATATTATAATGTACTATGTTACGAGGGAAGGGAATAAAAAATAATGTTTATGTTGCATTTTAAAATAATTATTAATGAAGCAGGTATTCATAAATGTCAACAAAACCAGAAATATATCATGACTTCTATGAACAAGTGGTGGAAAAGGTAGCAGTACGTGAATAGTATCAAATTTAGAAAGAAAGTGAATGTGGTGCTTATAAATGATCTGACTTAGAAAGGGAACTGTTTGTAGACAGACAATCAAGAGGAGTGAGTGGAGGAGAATGAATCGCCTAGAACTAAGCAAAGAGTGAATTTATGCAGAAGGATTTAAGAGGCATAAATTTCATGTGAGATTGTTCAAATGTCGGAAAATGATGATGATGGTAATGATAAGAAGAATGGGAATAATTATTAATATATATGAATTTCAAAACAAATCAAAATTATATATGATTCAACTTGGCTAGAGCTAAATTCACCCTGGAAGAAGGCTTGCATGTTAAGATGATATCAGTACTGACAGCAGATAAGGTATTGTTGATCAGTGACAAATAGCAACTAAAATTATTAATAATACTATAAATACACATTACAAGTCTTGAGCAGAGCAAACACAAGCTTCCTCTCAAAACAAGTCATGTAGATCACATTTACAATGCTCATTAACAAGCAACTGTCCAAACACAAGTCCTCATTTTTCATTTTGTTTCTCTTGACATTTAAAAGTAATGATGAATAGTTGTAAGTTTTATAGTTTTGGTCGAGTGGTCAATAGGCCAGTGTCCTGAAGTGGAAAGGCACATTCTGAATTCTAATTGCAGTAAGTATAAACACTTTCAACATTAAAATCACTCCATGATTCATGACTTGAGCAACACTGTTTTGCTACCTGATCTTGTTTTATAAGCGACATGTTTTGTGCAGAAAACCATAAAATCAGTTGGACTGAATTGGATTACTAAAGGTAGCAAATATTACAATGATTAAATCTTAGCTATCTTAAGTTTACAATCTAGTTTTAAAAATTAAGTACAAGAAATTTCATAATAATATTTTTATATTCTTTTGGGTTCTCATTTTATTTGGTATACTTGAACACTTTTCCTGACTCAAGTCATTGGTATTAAACTCAGTGCTGCAACACATAATATGCCAAATTTTATATTCAGCTTCTGCTAGAGATCAGTTCTAGTTTCAAGGGTAAAACATAAAACACTGAGAAAGTTGGCTGCATGGTTAGTGTCATATAGCCGTGAGCAAGCATTCAGGAAATGACGGATTTGAATCCCACTGTCAGAAGCTCTGAAGATGGTTTTCTGTTGTTTCCTATTTTCACACCTGACAAATGCTTATTTAAGGCCATGGTCACTTCCTGGCCAGTCCTAACCCTGTCCTATACCCTCATTACCGTAAGACTTGTCTGAGTCGGTGTCACATAAAACCAATAGAAAAATTTTAATATATAAAAATACTGTCTCTCTTCAGTGTGGACCGAGCTCGATAGCTGCAGTCGCTTAGTGCGGCCAGTATCCAGTAATCGGAAGATAATGGGTTCGAACCCCACTGTCGGCAGCCCTGAAGATAGTTTTCCGTGGTTTCCCATTTTCACACCAGGCAAATGCTGGGGCTGTACCTTAATTAAGGCCACGGCCGCTTCCTTCCCACTCCTAGCCCTTTCCTGTCCCATCGTCGCCGTAAGACCTATCTGTGTCAGTGCGACGTAAAACAACTAGCAAAAAAAAAAAAAAAATCTTCAGTGTGGTGGGAATTAATTCTTCAAACTCTGAAGATTGTGGCTAGTAAATACAATAAACGTATCCTACTTTAAATAAAGAGTTTGAAATTCAATTCAACTACATTTATATATACTGTGTATACTGAAGTATGTCTGTACAGTCATTTACAGTACTTGCAAACATTATGTTAAACTAAACCATATCTGCCTTTTTTTTTTTTCTGACAGAAAGTGTTAAGTATCACATTATACATTATTATCATAATATAAGCAATTTTAATGCCTGCAGTAATAAAATGTTATTGTACTGTCTGGTCTACGTCGAGATCACACATCAAGTAGCTTCTGATAGATCATTAAGGAACCAGATATTCCTTTAAATAAATAGTTTTAAAAGAATTGTTTTTCTGGAGTTTTAGTGAAATTAAAAACTACTCCATCATTGTGAATTGAGTATAATTCCTCAATAATAATCATCATTCTCAATATTAGCAATGATGAAGTCTATACAATTCATTATTCCTTAGAATTCCTCAGTCAATAACAGGCATATTTCCTCTGCCATGACTATTGGCAAAACAACTTTTGTACTTTAAAGAAAATATTGTATTTGAGTCTGTAATGATTACCACAAAAGAAAAAAACAAGAAAGTTTCAAGAATACATTAATGTATATCAACTGGGAAAGTTGATTTTTTTTAAAAGTTCTAATCTACAAACTATCACATAATCTAACAAGGCAGAACATTAAAATATTATAAACAATACATAACAAAGAAATAAAAATATCTATAACAATATCTACCTGGAAATGCTACACTAAAAATTACAAAGTTGAAGTTAATACATGTATTATATATAATTCTTATAAGTATACCAGCTACTTCACATACAATGAAATAGCCATTTGTAAATATTATCTATATAATAAATGTGCCTCACATGAGAACACTTACATTAAATTTCTTAAAAAATATATTATGGTATTGGTGTTCATAGAACTTACTGGAAAAAATATATCATAGATATATGGGACCAAAAATTACCAACTTTCAACACACCTATCAGCACTTGAGAAGCCAGAACGAAGTCCATACCCCACCTCCAATATGAAGGCTAGGCAGATGGATGGCTGGTCTCTCCTCTCCAAGCACAGGGCACCGGAGAATGCATGACAGGTGGGATACTTGTCAGTAAGTAACATAGTAAATAAAACATAAGAATACCAGATGGGGTAAATAAAGTAAGCTAACTACTGAATCTCCTCAGACCCAGGATTATGAAAATTACCTTTCTATCCTCTGGATCTGAGAAATCAAAATACACTATGTACTCAATGTATTATAATAAATTATTGAGATAACCCACTGATATTATAAATATATTCCTACAAATCCTATTTTAAATATTGTATTGCTACAAAGGACCAGCCTTTTATGAAGCAAACCTTATTACTAATTTGCCAATGGCATACTTTGCTCTCCTGCTAATTCCACTGCAAATGATCTTCTAAAGTATGTCCTTAGTTCACACTTCAGCATTGCTCGTGGAAATACTGCAGAAGATTAAATAAACCACTCGTTGCACCTTGCTGACTGCAATGATGCAAGAGGGAAAAATAAATATGTACAATAAGCTCTCTAGTTCACAAAACATGAGATTCTTGTTAGATATCAGGCACTTCTGAGTAAGGCTTAATATATTCCCAGGATACCAGTCCCAATGAAGTATTTACAGATGGTGAGGCATGATGGATAATTCATTAGCAAAACATGAGTGAGAGAATTACAGTATATCAATCTATAAATATTTCTCAAACACATTTTGCATGACATGCCAAAGAGTTGAAAGGAATCTACAGACAATATGGGTGACAGAACTGGTAAACCAGCCTCTGCGACCTTTCTGTCTTTTTCATAATACCCTTCTTGTAGTACTGACGTATGGAACGGGAAAGCTTATCGTAATTCATTGCAGGTCTATTTTTGCGCTTGCCCCAGAGTCGAGCAACACGGACAGAGTCTTCAATCTTAAATACTCCCTTAGAACGGTCAAGCCAGCGAATACACGAACCATGCAGCTGGGGAGAAGAGAGAAGTTCTTTGAGAAATTGCCAGAGATGGATATGGGAACCACCTCCACTACCCCCTGGGCGGCTTGAAGTTGATTTTCCTCCTCCCACTGATGCTGCTGGGGTTTCTACCTCCTCATCTTCATCTGTAAAAATATTGCCCACAATCACACAAATATTCTTATCATTTGTTTATTAAATAATTCTACAGCTCACTTAGATGCAATGATAGTGGAGCATGTACAGTTTGAAGAAATAAAACTATATTTCAAGCCTTGGATAAGGTCAATAAGATAAACCATTTCTAGAGAAACAAATAAGATGAAATGTTTATTGAAGATCATAACATCTGCAGAAATTGTTGTGTTTAGTACTAATATACATTTTTTATCATCAGCTATGTTTTATGCTTGTGTCCATTAACATCACTGCGATTGATTGTTACAGATGGACACTATCCTGATTGAAACAAGAGGTCAGTACAGAGTTATATTTGTTAAATTAGGATTTATGGACTCAGTGCCAATCAACAGAAAAGCTATTCCTCAAATCCGAAGTGACAGTATACAGATGTGCCCTTGATAATTTATATGAACATCCATGCTGCAACTGTCCACGTTGGTTTCAAGGTAACCTTCATGTGATTCAGTAGTAGATACAGTATAAATTGTGTTGTAGTCTCGAAATCCCCACTCAGCATGTCGAATTTATCAGAGCAAGAGTTTTATGCAAAATTAGAGGAAGCAGTAAAGAAATGTCCATGTTTATTAGATGTTAGCAGATTATTCAAAGAAACATGTAGGTAGAAAAACATGGGAAGTGATTGGAAAAGAATTTGACTAAAATCATAAGTTTATCAAACTTTTAATAATAATGTTGTTTGGCTTTACGTCCCACTAACTACTTTTATGATTTTTGGAGTTGTCGAGGTGCTGGAATTTAGTCCCGCAGGAGTTCTTTTACGTGCCAGTAAATCTACCGACACAAGGCTGACGTATTTGAACACCTTCAAATACCATCGTACTGAGCCAGGATCAAACCTGTCAAGTTAGGGTCAGAAGGCCAGCACCTCAACCGTCTGAGCCACTCAGCCCAGCAGTTTATTAAACTCAATGATAGCTTAATGATTGTCATTCTAAAAGGCCTAATATCTAGGTTATCAGCTCTATTGAACTCATTAACCAATTTATAAACAAACTATTAGTTTGAAAAAACTCCCTAACATAAAAATGGTAAATGATGCAACTGAATGTCCACATTTTGACTTATGAAAGGGTGAATCAAATATTTTCATTTTCTTTGTCTCATTTTCAAAAACCACTTTAAGAATCGCAGCAATCGACATGTGAAATCACACAGAATAATAAAGTGTTGTTTATTGGCTGGATTAGTGAACAAAGGACGTACCTTGTAATTTGTTAGCAATTGTCATGATGCAGCTGAATCTAAGTCAAGTTGCACTTTCGTTGCACCAGTGGATAAAAAGCCTCAAGTTGGCTGCACACTAGTACGATACGATATATATTTTACGTCGTAAGCGATACGCAATAATTGTCTTATAAGACTGACAGTGCTCATAAGAGTGCAACTGTACTGAAATGATTAAACTGGTGTACATCAATATGTGGTAAAAACATCTATCAAAAGATACGTGCATTAAGCAACATGCTCTGCTAGTCTCTTTGCTCAATATTTTACAATAGTTCAAGCGAACGACATGTATAAATGTCGATCAAGGCTGAAGATACAACATTCTTAATTTCCTTCATTAATACTGCTGAAAAAACCGAGCAGAGTGGCCGCGTGTTCACGTGCTATGGCTATGGAGCCAAGCTCTGCATCAGAAGACGGGCGGGTACCAAAATCACTGTCGGCTGTCCTGAGAATTGTTTTCTGTGGTTTCCCAATTTCACTTCTAGGCAAATGCCAGGACAGTTCCAATTAGGCCACACCCAATTCAATCCCTCCTCTTACCCAATTTCATTCATCATTCATCTTCATCAGCTGAGGCTGGCATCAGAAAGAGCATCCGGCCATAAAAGCATGCCATATAAATTCATTTCACCTCATCCCTGACCCCGTAACAAGGGAAGGGATTATTTGCAATCAAATTTAATTTAATTTAATTATTACATTAATTACATTATACAGATGCACCCAATACCTATCTTCCGGTTCTTTAAATACATGGCAACCAGATGTCATAAACAGGAAAGAGGACGTGGTGCCCCAAAATGTAGGATATTACAGAATAAAAGTTTAAAACTCTCATAAACAGATGTCATATAACACTAAATTTTGTGATATAAGTATTAGGCTACATTTATGAAATATGCCCAGGGAAAGTCATATAAACTTGAAAAAATAATAATTCATACATAAACAATTAAGTGATTTTGTAGATGCAGCCATTACATGCTTAACTGTATTTTTCTGATGAACATATCTTCTTTAAAACAGTTTGTTGACTTAGAATATAGTTATAGAATTTCCTGACAAGCCATTTTATGGTGGAATTTATAAATCCAAGTTTGCTTTGAAAGCAAGTCACTAAGATATGACAGCTGAAATTACTATTATCACAAATGGATGATATTTTTGAATTGCTGAAATTACCTCCTGGATGCCAGACAGAAGATTACAATGCAGGACATGTCAGGGTAAAAGGAGGACTTCTATAGCCACCCAGTTTAAATACCAATACACTGCAACAACGTCATCTTCACTTGAAAAGCTCTTTACTGAAACTGACTGGAATGTGTCATTTAGGAGAGAACATATCTCTTTGGTCACCAGCAAAGCTGTCTTACGATAAATATCATACATCGCAGAGATTGTGCGATTAATATCTTTTCTTCTTGGTGTGCAGGATGCCTAAAAGTACGCTCCAACACACACAGTGCAAACATTTTGTGGGTAATTTTATTTATAAAGATAACTAATAGATGTTCCTTTCCGCAAAATATCTATATGTTAGGCCCCTTTAAACAACGAGCATCATCATCATCATCACCATCATCATCATTGGATTTCTTAACAATAAATTATTATTTCAGTTTCGGAAAGTCTGTACTTTCATTTACTGCTGCTCAGTGATTCAGCAAGTACGTTAGTGCAAGAAATGTTTTTGTTATGAGCAATAAAATGCAAAATCAATAATGATCTTTCACAAATGGTACTATTTTTTTAGTAGGCCCACCAATATACAAATGAACAATCAAAAACTGTTGCATCTCTGGAGACATGTAATATAAGACAGTCCACTTCGGCTATGTTCGGCTCTGTACAGGCAGTTGGATGCATATTGCAACACAGCCCATAGTTCTAACTCACTGTGTCAGTTACTCCCCCACTACCCTCTCCCCTCACCTTTCTCACTCCTCCTCGTGATATTCACTTTCATACATCACTATGAAATTATAAGCACATGGCACGATCCCATACAGCGCAGTGGGTCAGCTGCAAGCTACAAAATTCATGCCTACCACATCAGCTGAAGTTCAAATCCTGGTGTGAACGATTCTTTTTTTGCTCCCGAATGAATACACTGTGATGAGGTCAGACAATGAAAACACCAAGTTTGGCCGAGCTTTGAAGCTAAATACTACACTCCATTCCGACATGACACATTATTCACACGCATCGTCCAAAATGGCAATTTAAGCATTTGTGAGGCAGCGATTTAGTGTGGTGTTTCGCCTAAGGCTGATCAGAGATGGATATAGCAGTGATGGGTGTCAGAGGGCATTCACTGGAAGTCTACTGGGCACTGGTTTAAAGCAGGTTTCTAGTAGGGAAGAAGACAACAGGTTAGCTGAAAATTCACACGAGAACCCGTTCTCAAACTTGGCGGAGCTCATGCAGATGACCGACTTTATTTAATGTCCGTACAAGGTTTGTAAACGATTACAAGAAGCCGGACTCCATTGCAGAAAAGCTGCCCTCGAAGAATCTCTCTCTAATGAACATATGGTTGATGTGCCTTTGCCGAGATGAAATTAAATCATAAATGGAATCATGTGATCTTCTCTGATGAAACTTCTTTCAGTTCGGCAGAGGTCGGGCCAGTTCGTGTTTACAGACCACGGGGAGCCCAATACGACAAAATATATATACCAGAGTATTCACGCAGTGGCTGTATATCTGTGTCATGTTCGGGGTGGACATCATTTGATGGGGTGAAGTGCTTCATTGGATAGATGACCGTCTCACATCGGACCAATCTTTTGACGTTGTGCAGGCTACTATGATCCTGAGAGTGAGAGAGCGCTATCCAGATGAGGTAATACAGTTTGTGCAAGACAACGAGCGGTTGTGTTCATGGCTGGTTTCCTGAGCAGGACTCCAATGAACTGCTCAACTAGGTCCCTCAAGCTCCAGACTTGAACCACATTGAACATGTGCGGGCAAGGTGGAAAGGCTTCATAAAGAAGCACTGACCTCATCCTCCCCCTCATTCGTATAATACTTTGTTTGGCATTATGTTAGATGCATAGAAGGAAATCACCCCCAACGAGGAATATATTAGAAAGCCTGCTGAGTCAAAGCCACATCGGCTCCGACAAGCTGATCAAGCCGGCAGGTACTGGACAAGGTATTAAGCCATGTTTAAAACAGTCTGTTTGAGGACTAACCTAATTAAAAGCACAACACAAGATTTTGCAATGAACAGAAATACCCATGTATTCGGTTAATGCAACATGCTAAATTTTTTTCAAAAGGGCCTGTCAGAGTAGGACTCAAACTCTGGTTCCCAACTTGACAGGTGGGTATGCTTCCTTGGTGCTAACTGGCACTCGCATGAACACACTTAATAGTGTAAGGCTATTCCCCTTTTTTACATGACACATAGCATCCCTACACATCCAATACAGTCCTTTGAGGGACTGGTGATAATAAACTACATGCTCAATGCGAGTGAAAATACAAACTGTTAGCATAGTGGAGTTACACTATGGAGTAATAGAGTCCAGTAAACAAAAACTGCAATACCAGTACTCAAAACCCGGATCTCCTGGTTGATAATCAAGAACCCTTCCCCTACACTCATACTGACACACCATGAAGTGCTTCACATGGAGCTTCACTTGCCAGGCGTCCCTCATTTCACATATTCATTACCCATTATGGCAGTTTCTCATCCATTTCATTGTACTCGTTTGTTATTCTGATATGTGAACAGTCGCATTTCGTCAGGAACGTGTAGCTTAACAATAAGCGACTTGCATCACTTTTTGTTGTACTTGTACCATAGCACCCAAGGATGATGATACATGATACAGGAATTTGAATTTTTTAACTATACAAGTAGTTAATCTAACCACTTTACTAACCCTTTTAAAATGTCAAAGACTGACATTGTTTCAAAGCAGATTACAGATCACAAGCCTGAAGACTGCTCTTCTTTACTCTCTGATAACCTGTCTAGCTGCATGGTGAGTACAAGGAAGGTTAAGAATTCCTCCTTTGGTAAATTTGGATGTGGCAAGCTGCTAGCACTCCCTTTAATCCACAAGCTCTTGCAAATAGCTTTAATTCATTCTTACTCTCAATCGGTTCAAGCAAATGCATGAATAGATTTCCGTTATTCCTATACTTAACTGAAAGAAACCATGATAAAGTACAAAAAGCTGATGATAGTACCATAACAATACAATGGTACATCTAAACTCCAAGTGAATTTTACGAAGTTGCATGCATGTGAATTTCATCAATCAACAACATTTCAAAAGATTTAAAAAAGAAAAGCTTTAAATAATTCATCTTGTGAAGGATAGAATAATACAGAAATGAACATACATCCTCAGATTTTGAAAAACAGTGTTAAACTACACTTGGAATTTGACAATATTTCCTGAAAAGGCAATACAAAGGAGGGCTCCTAATTTCTCAAACAAGAATAAATAGAAAGATGCAGCTGTAATACAGTGCAGGAAACCTAACTAAAGTTGTCAGGCTTAATACTGTATTTTTTTTGCTAGGGGCTTTACGTCGTACCGACACAGATAGGTCTTATGGCGACGATGGGATAGGAACGGCCTAGGAGTTGGAAGGAAGTGGCCATGGCCTTAATTAAGGTACAGCCCCAGCATTTACCTGGTGTGAAAATGGGAAACCATGGAAAACCATCTTCAGGGCTGCCGATAGTGGGATTCGAACCTACTTTCTCCCGGATGCAAGCTCACAGCCGCGCGCCTCTACGCGCACGGCCAACTCGCTCGGTAAATACTGTATTGAAGGAGACTAGAGAAATGTGCATGCCAAAATTATAGGTTTTCAGATCTCAATATTATTCCTTAAATTCATCCTTTAAATGCCCTGTGAATGCACCTGCTTTGGTGATACCGTAAGAACAGATATGAAGAATGCAACAGAAAAACCTATACAGTTTTTTCCTGTAGGTAAGAGTTTTACATCTAAAAAACTTAAAAATTCCACCAAAAATTAATGTCCTAGATCAGGACATGACTAACTTCTTAACACATTCCGTCCGACTCGTTGGCTGAATGGTCAGCGTACTGGCCTTTGGTTCAGAGGGTCCCAGATTCGATTCCCAGCCAGGTCGGGGATTTTAACCTTCATTGGTTAATTCCAATGGCCCGGGGGCTGGGTGTTTGTGCCGTCCCCAACATCCTTGCAACTCACACACCACATATAACACCACCCTCCACCACAATAAAACGCAGTTTCCTACACATGGCAGATGCCGCCCACCCTCACCGGAGGGTCTGCCTTACAAGGGCTGCACTCGGCTAGAAATAGCCACATGAAATTATTAACACATTCAAAATTTTGTACATTCATTTAGCCTTACAAAACCAGAAAAATTTACATTTTTGGCATGTTTTTCACTACAATGACTTATCTTACAGATACCAGTCAAAGGATGTTAGGGGTCAATGTTCCATCATATTGTGTGTTCTTTGATAGAGGCTTTTACTCTGTGATAATGTATAAACTATGTCGACTCAGCTGTGTCCCACTATCAATGTGCGTGTCAGTCATTCGATGTATCAGTTGGATGGCAGTTGTACATGTAGCAAGATGTAGTAAGCTGGTGTACTAGCAGACTGAACTTTTACAGATATATAGTATGGCTTGTGATGTGATGTTGAATAAATTTGTATTTTAACTAACATGTGGTATCGTGGTTGTGTTACCTCGCATAGGCCGATAGAGAGTTCGCCTACAAAAGAAAATCTTTTAAAATTTACTATATACCAGTAACTACATAACCTGATGTCATGGAATTCTAGATTAATAGAACCCTGGGAAGTGTCAACAAGCTTTGTAACTGTACCAGCCTGTAAAGCACATTGTATACTTCATGGACATTTAGAAATGAATGATAACAGAGTACTTTTTGAATAAATGTAGGAGAGGAAACTGAGAGTCATTGATGAAATATATCCTCTGCAATTTTCACATAAAACCTAACCCCATGGCACTAGAGCCCTGAAGGGCCTTGGTCTACCAAGTGACCACTGCTCAACCCGAAGGCCTGCAGATTGTGCTAATATGAACCTTACAACATTTACTGTAAGTTATCTAAACACAAACACAATATCATTGTTGAATGCTAACATACTTTTGTTGTACACATCCACAGACCAGAGCCAGTGATGGTACACCTTTTCTAGTAGATGTGTGATTCGTTTTATGATAACTTTTCACTGATCATTTTGGTGATGGTACGAAGGCAGATCAAATATAAACAGGAATTTGAATGTACCGCTGCTGTTAGAAGTAATTCTGAGGTGGGGCTTTAACATGATGTTAGTGGGGGTGACTGGAGAAGGGGTTTGCACATGCGAACGACAGTGGAGAGCTGGCTGCTTCAGTACGGCATGAGTGAGCTAGAGGGGCACATGTCTGTTGCGTAACGCATCATTATAAAATTTCTCGACCCATCCGAAAGTATGAAATGGCTCCACGCAAAGTTTGGGGAAGAAATATTTTCGCACATTCGAGTGTATGAGTGGGCTAAAAAATTTGTGGCCGGAAAAAAAATATCTCTGGAAAATGAACCTCATGAAAGGAGACCGCGGATGAGGATCACTGCAGACAACATTGCTGCCATTCGCGACATTACTGGTGAAGATCGGCAAATGAAAATTTCGCACATTGTTTTAGCCATAGGAATAAGTTATGGAAATGTTCAAACCATCATCCAAGATGAACTCCATTTCAGAAAATTGTCTGCCAGGTGGGTTCCTCGTCTCCTCAACCAGGAACAAAAAACTTTACGCCAGAAAGTTTCTCAGAGACTCTTGCAATGCTACGAGAAGGAAGGGGAGGATTTCTTGCGTCGTATTGTGACTTGTGATGAAACTTGGGTTCATCATTACACCCCAGAGTCAAAGCAACAGGCATGGAGTGGTGGTGAAGTGACAAAGCAGGTCCAGTCAAGGCCAAAACACGCCCATCGGCTGGAAAGGTGCTTGCAACCGTTTTCTGGGACTCCACGGGCATTTTCTGGTGGATTTTCTTCACGAACAAAGGACAATTAATGCAGCATATTACTGTCACATTTGGATGAAGCAAAAGCTGCGTATCACAACAAGCAATGCTGGCAACCAATCTGGAACGCCATTCTTCTCCATGACAATGCAAGGCCAAATACTGCCGCTTTAACACAGGAAAAACTGGAGGAATTCACTGGACACATCTGGAACACCTTCCGTACAGTCCAGATTTATCGCTCTGTGACTACCATTTGTTTAGACTACTCAAAATCAAACAAGACCTAGGAGGACAGCGGTTCGATGATGATGCAAATGTAGAAGAGTTCACGTGCAACTGGCTCCGCACACATCCCTCTTCTTTCTATCAGGACAGCATCAAATACTTACCAATCCGATGGAGAAAATATGTATCAAAGGCAGGACACTATGTAGAAAAGTGTTTTTGGTTGATGCAATAAATATAAAAAAGTAATTCCCGCTTATATTTGATCCACCCTGGTACAAACCTTCCCTAACCATCCACTTTCACTATAACATACACTATTCAGCCAGAACATTACGACCACCTACATACTATCGATATAAACCTCTCTAAGTGATAGCAGCATCACCTGACGAGGAATAACTTTTAGTCAGACACAACCAAGGTGCATGTAGTATCAGTGAGCGTACTGTCCGTGTGTTCAATGGGGAGAGCGCGCGATCTATCTGAGTTTGACCGACGTCAGACTGTGATGGCCCAGAGGCTCAGCACGAGCATTTCGGGAAGTGCTCAGCTTGTCGGGTGTTTGGGAAGTGCTCAGCTTGTCGGGTGTTCTGGAAGTGCTGTGGTGAGTGTCTTCAACAAGTGACGAAACCAAGGTGAAACCACGTCCAAACGTCGAGGGATTTGGTGGCCACCCCTCATTACAGATGTCGGATGTCGTAGGTTGGGCAGACTGGTGAAACAGGACAGGCAGTGAACTGCGGTGGAACTAACATCAGATTTTAATGCTGGGCAGAGTATAAGTGTGTCTGAACACAGTGTACCGAACACTCCTACGGATGTACCTCCGCAGCCGACGACTCACGCATGTGCCAATGTTAACACCACAACATCGCCAACTACGACTGAAATGGGGACGTGAACATCGTCACTGGACGTTGGTACAGTGGCAGAACATTGCATGGTCTGATGAATCCCGATACCTTCTTCACAATGCCAATGGGAGTGTGGGAATCCGTCATCTTCCAGGGAAACAGCTCCTTGACACTTGTACTGCGGGATGGAGACAAGCTGGTGGCAGCTCAATTATGGTCTGGGGGCCATTCACGGGGGCATCCATGGGTTCAGTGGAGCTCGTGCAAGACACGATGACGGCCGAGAAACATCGTTCACTGGTTGCAGACGACGTACACCCCTTCATGATGATCATGTTTCCCAACAGCAGTGGCATTTTTCAACAAGATAATGAGCCATGTCAAAAGGCCAGGGGTGCGATGGTGTGATTCGAGTATCACAGTGGCGAGTTGCAATTCATGTGGTGGCCCCCAACTCGCCCTATCTTAATCTGATCAAACATATTTGGGATGTGATTGAACATGGGGTCAGAGCTCATCCCCCCCCCCCCCCCCCTTCGGAATTTACAGCAATTAGGTGACTTGCGTGTGCAGATGTGGTACCGACTCCCTCCAGCGACCTACCAAGGCCTCATTGCTTCCATGCCAAGAGGCGTCACCACTGTTATCCGTCCCAAAGGTGGACATGGTGCTATTAGTTAGGTGGTCATAATGTTTTGGCTGGTCAATGTATATACTCTTATTGTTTCTTCTTTATATATGCAGAAATTCAAATACAAGTAATAGTATTATTAATCCTTTCCCACGGGCTATCTTTCACTCATTGTCTGACGAAACCTAGAGTAATAATTTGCTTGTCAGGTATAATTGTGGAGTACCTTCACTAAATAATTTATTCTGTAAAAACCACTTAAAATATCGGTTTCAAATTTTGCAACAAAGGAAAATACACCATACATATTCTAAAATGATACAATGAGATCACCTAATTACACGCAGGAACCCCACAGTTCAGAATGATACATCAAGAAGCATCCAACACAGTGCGAATTAATGTTAAATTGCTTGTTCTCAAAGTCAGTCTGAATTGCTCGACCTGATGGGGCTCTTATTTTCTTGGTAATGCAGAGAACACAGGATTTTACCCTGAATCTCCAAATTTATTTCATTTTTGTGATCCGTCAGATGATGATTTATAGATAGCAAATCATACTGCCTCTCGGACGTACAAATTATAAACTATTTTTCACTGAATGGAATTGAAAGATGAACTGACATTAGTAGGAATATCATTTAATTATGTAGAAGCCCATAGTCCGGAACAGAATTAACTGGAGGATTAAAACTGATAATTATTTCTTGTCCAAGTAGGCCTAATATTTTAAAGGGAGACGGTACCTGAATGAACATTTCCTGTCCTGTGCAATATACCGTATTTCAATTTCCCTCAGTTTCATCTTCTGTCCCATCTGCTTCCCACACCATTTTTATGTTATCATACCTACAACTTCAAACTTGCTACCACTGCATTCATCAACATATTAATCTAGTTTGTAACAAATATCCTCTTCACTCAACTGGTTATGTGCAGCCATGTTGCTGCAATGTGTTTACATTCAGTCAGCTGTCTGTTCTATCTAAGAAAACGTATACAAAAACACTTTATTTTAGCATTCCGTGCATGTCAGTTGTATCTAGGAAGCATAGGAAATTCACTGGTTCCAAGAAGTTATATGTTTAGCAGACAGATGGCAGAGGAAGTCGGTTTCAAAGTCGAGTACGCTCTACTACGCAAGCTGCGGGAGACAATGAGTGACTCCAGTGCGCTTTTCTACACAACGCGCAGGAAGGAGTTAATAAATTTCCTGCTCTTGTCTCATTCCACTATAGGTGAGAAGTCCTGAATATTTCATTATAGTGGGGGAGGGGGAAAGACCTGTTTAACCACACATTCATAAAAGTCATTTTAATTTCAATGAAGTTCAATGTTATTCAACCTACACTAAAGAATGTAGGTGTATTACACGTTAATTGCAAATACATACAGCATGTTCTTTGTGAGTTTAGAAATGTTGAATTCAAGTGATTTGTACTGCTGAACATCTGAGTAGCTTGAAAAACCTTTAATGGGAATATAGATACTAAACATCATGGTTAAGGTATGTTTTTTGTAATATATAATTGAAAAAGTTTAAATAATCTTTCATGGTGGGTAAGTTACAAAATTCCTCTCATTTTCATTGGAATATTTTATACATACACTTTATATATCATATCATATATATTCTCATCACTAGAGACGGGAATTATAGGCACAAATAGGTTAGAATGCAAACGTATTTAACCAAGGCGCAGGTGCATGTTACCCGCATGACGGTTCTGCGGTGAGATTTTCATATATATTATCGGTCTGGACAAACAGAACCCCAAAAATTTATGGAATTCCCCGACATAACTGTAGAGCGGCTGGATTACACTTGCGCCTTCTTCAAATACGTTTGCATTCTAACCTATTCATGCCTATAATTTCCGTCTCTATTCATCACAAATTGGAAATGTTAAGTAGAAGTTCACTTCAGGGAAGTGTTACTAGCAGAAGAGGCAGAAATCTTAATGAAAATAATGACTGGAAAGATTAGCACCCATTTAACAAGAGGAATTGGACGTCTTTTTTTTTTTTTTTTTTTGCGTCGCACCGATACAGATAGGTCTTATGGCGACGATGGGACAAGGAAGGGCTAGGAGTGGGAAGGAAGCGGCCGTGGCCTTAATTAAGGTACAGCCCCAGCATTTGCCTGGTGTGAAAATGGGAAACCACGGAAAACCATTTTCAGGGCTTCCGACAGTGGGGTTCGAACCTACTATCTCCCGAATACTGGATACTGGCCGCACTTAAGCGACTGCAACTACTGAGCTCGGTGGACATCATTTTACAGGTCATATTCACAATGTCAAAGGTCAAATTTGTTCCCACTAAATTAAGCAGAAAGGGATGACAAGAATCTTCTAAAGATTAAACAGGTCATTTCCTTTCTTATGAATCATCAGTTGTCAACTTTTGAGGTAGTGAATTAACATTTTGAAAAATTCATGTGTTACCTCTGTGAGACTGTGATTTTACAATGTTTCTTAAAGTAATCCAGATATCAGCAAGGAATTAGTACTGTGGAGTCATGCTCAGAAAGTTATTTTTAATATTTGATATTCCTCTGAAGAAGCAGGACAGGCAGATCACTAAGCAGTGTTGGAATCTCACATCAGAAACTTGTGACCTACACAATGTTACTGTGCCACGTGAATGCCTTGAGATCAAGAGGTCAAGTTACAGCAATGTTTAATATTTCCACCCCTTAGAAAACATATTACATCTCCAGAAAATATTACAAAGTTTAAATGACTTCGACCAGCACTTGCATGCAATGGAATGTTTAAGCTTCAGGTACAAAAACAGATGAACAATGGACAAAAGTTCCTAATGGACAGAAAAGAAACTGAAGCAGCAAGGTACTTACACACTATGCACCAAATTTGTTGTTTAACAATTAGAATTGCTGATTGAAATGAATCTGTCAAGATTCTTCACGATAAGATGGAACTGAAGGTACACATGGGAAAAATTGTATGTGGGTTCAGCAACAACATATCTTTTTCCCCTGAAAGAAACTGGTTTTTGAATATTGTTTCCTAAATTACAAGAGGGAAGTTTAATTGAGAGAGAAGTAGTCACATATCTTTTGGTCGCTTCATATAATATTTCCAACAAATGCTGAAGAAAATGTGGCATTTGGTCATCAACTTTAGGAAAAGCCTCACCTCCTGGTGGCAGAATTTTCAGATTCTGTTCTTCCACTATTTATCAAAACAATCATCAATCCAAATTCTAATAACACCTAATGCTGCTCATCACCTCACATCCAGATATGCAGGTCTCCCATGTGCATCAACTAGAAACTAGGTCTTTTCGGAGGCCACCCAACATCAATCAATCAATCAATCAATCAATCAATCAATCAATCAATCAATCAATCAATCAATCAATCAATCAATCAATCAATCACTCAATCAATCTCCTAAGACTCCATGGGTTGGTACAACTAAGTCATCTGCTACTTTGCCCATGGTAAATTTCTGCTTATTTTAGAATGTAAGGTACGGTAAAAGTTTGCTCTTTCTAATGCACAATCACACATTTCTTTATTTGCAATAATGGAAAGCAGACATTTGCAGGAAAAGGGACTTTCTACTATCTCTACAATATTCACACAAAGTTATTCACATTCACAGTTATGAAAACAATATAAACTCTTTATAAAGAAGTATTAAATGTAATATATGCCTAAAATGACACCACGATATAAGCACTCTCGTAAGATGAAATACCTCATTTGACTCCTTTACCATTCATAAAGGATCAGCTGTACCCTGAGACTGATATATACAGCACTTGATCCTTCTATACTCTCAGAATAATTAACAATCATGAGTGTACATTTCATGATTATTTTTTGGAACCAGGTCTAAGATGTCCTTTTGTTCATTTTCCTATTCCTGGTATTTGTATGACCAGTGATAAACAAACTATTCAGGAAGCTATGGTATGCATCACTGGTTCGTAGAAAAAATTGCTGAGGTAAGGATATTGTATAACTCACTGGTTCATAGACAAAAATGGTCAGGTACGGAAGCCAACATGAGCAATATGTAAATGATGCAAGGAACAATATTGAGATCATAACCAGGATGATTTGTGTTTTATCTGTGGAATGGATATCAACATCACTGATAATATAAACTTAGAATTAACAATGAATGGTAATGACTTCACTGAAGTTACCAAGTTTATATAGGAGCCAGACCACAGTGGTAGAGAATGGTTAGAACATACTACAGGATTTTAAATTCATGCCTTCTAATACAGAAACTGTATATGTATTTGTAAGAGCAGCAAACATTACCAAACAGAAAAACTGAAAGGATGGTGTTTGGATACAACTCAGCAGACAAATTTATTAAAAATTTATAACTACCGGTATATTTAAGTGACAAACGGTAAAGAACGCAATATTCTATGCTCCAATGGGAATTGAAGAACACCAAAGAAAACAAGTCTTAGCTCACCTTCAGAGGCATCTCCACTTGAACTACTGGAGGTATTGCCATTATTCCACTGAATGTCCAGGTCCTGACAAGCTGCTTTCCAGATTTCAAGCTGAGCAAACAGGGTACTACCACACTACAAAAGAAGAAAAAAACACTATTTCATCAAACAGAAGAATCATATAATCATTGAAATGACAAATGGTCAAAGTCATTATTATTTTTTTTTTTTTACCACAAATCATACAGATTTTATGGATGGTCCAGTGAAAAAGGCCAAGCCCCATGTACATTAGCTGCTTCACAGCCCCTCCAATCAAATATTTAAAATAATTACATTATTCACATATTTACACTTGTACAGTAATTCATTCACTAGATAACACTTACACTTCCTTTCACTCTTGTTGATGCGCACAGAGATTTACACTTTATTTTTTTATATGTCATCTTGAATAATAACTCTATAATATTCCAACTAACCTGCGGTGCTCTTTGCTGAAAGTCTTGCTCAGTAAGAGCAGTCAGAGCGGCTCCATCCATGTCAAAATACTCCATAGGGACCATAGGTAAAGCATACTGGCGAAGCGTCCACAACAACCATGAACGCACATCTCCGGCGGCCCAGCGTGTAGGGTCTGCAGTCAAAAAAGTTAACAGCTATTCATAATCACTTCCTAACATCAGATCCCTCAACAGGTTCACACTAATATCAGCTGATTGATATTGTATGGGTTACTGGTTCATAGCAAAAATACTCAGGTAAGGAAGCCAACATGAACTATATATATACATGTATAGGAAACAAACGGTGAGAAGCAAACTTACTGTGTACGCACACACAGATAGAGTATGCATAAAGGATAAATATGGGTCCAGAATTAATAGCTATCAATCTTCTTTCAGAACAAATGCTATAGTGAACACAGGCCTGTTCTAGATCAGAAATTCAGCTGCAATTAGATTCTCAGCTTCTCAACAAAAAAATGTAGATGACATGGAAAAATTATACATTATTTCACTGAGGACCAGAATATTAATATCATGCACCAAATAGAAGTTAAGGTCTGTTATGTGCAAATACCATACCTTTGTCTCTTATTCCAGGAATATATTGTAAATATATTAGAATAATCACATTCATGTAAGGATCCAGAGGAGGCAACATTTACATAATACTACTCTTGACAGAAATCATCCGGGAACAAACCGTATTGCTTTCCTTTCTTGAATCAAGTAATCCTGGTGATGTTCCCATATCCTGGAACCATACTCTAATTAGGGTATTACCAGCAACTTTTATGCCCTCTCCTTTAGATCCTCATTAATGTAATTACCACAATGAAGATCTTTCCTTATATTACTTACAGTGATCCCCATGAGGTACTTTCACACCATTAACCCATTAATTAGAACTTAGAGGCCTTTACCTCTTGGCGAAACTTACAACCAGAGTTTTCATCCTGTTTACCGTCATTCCATTGTCCGCTGTCCATCTCACAATTTTGTTGAGTTCCTTTTGCAGTCACTCACAGTCTTGTAACTTATTTATTAATCTATACAACATCATCCACAAGATGTATTATGCATGATTCCACTTTTTTTACTCATATTATTTAGCCTACAAATATATAAGAAAACAAAGTTCCAATAATACTGACTTGCAAAACCACCCCTTCCCCCTTACTCTAATTCTTTCTCTAATTCTCAGGTTTGCTCAACAATACAAGGTACCTGGTACAAGTAATTCTCAACAGCAATTTCTCCAGAGACTAAGAACACTTATTTGACAATATGCACCTTGAACACAATTCATCCATAATATTGAAAAGTGGAAAATGCAGGGATCTCAGTGTCTAAGACATAGCTTCTCATGAAGTGAAGAAAAAATAATATCCTTTAAAAATAACCCTAAATGAATGTATGAATAAGTTTTCTGAACAACAATCAATATTTTTGTAAATGCCTTTGTACACATTATTTGTTAATACTGAACCACAAAATACCTTCTTCTTTTCTTTTCCTACCGCTATTCCCACGCCTGTGGGGTTGCGGGTGCGAACTGTTTTACTGCCGGATGCCCTTCCTGACGCCAACCCTATGTGGAGGGATGTAATAACTATTGCATGTTTCTGTGGTGATTGGTAGTGTAGTGTGTTGTGTGAATATGAAGAGGAGAGCGTTGGGACGGACACAAACACTCAGTCCTTGAGCCAGATGAATTAATCAGAAGTGATTAAAATCCCCGACCCGGCCGGGAATCGAACACGGGACCCTCTGAACCGAAGGCCAGTACGCTGACCATTCAGCCAACGAGTCGGATTCCCACTGGCCTTACAGTTCAAGAAACAAAACAGTCACCAAGATTACAATTCAACCACAAAATACCAAAAATACAAAAAAAACTACTTTGGAAGATTGTTGTAAAATTGTTTGCATTCTTCTTCAATAATATAAGGATTCATTCCCAGTACTTTAAAAATTAAGTTCTCATCATCTTAGAACGGTGTAACAATCCCACTAACAAGCCCAATGTCATACCGAGGCAAAACGCTGCTGAGAAAAGCCTAAAGGGCTTGAATAATTCCTAATACATATTTATCCTTTATCTTGACCTTACAGGAACACACTTTTTTCTTTTTCTGTATTTTTTGTATCTTGTATATTTTGTACAAACCATGAAAGAAAAGAACTACTTGAAAGATTCAAATAAAATTATTTGTAAATCATTTTGTAAGGTGAGGTAACATTTCCAGTTTATATTCATTACCGGTACCTATTGATTTAGGGGTTTCATGTGTCTTAATTCATCCGATACCTTACAATGTTTTTCTTAGGCAGAAATTCGGCCTGCCGGTGTTTTTGAAATCGACTGTACACAGTTTTTTTTGTTTTACGCCACACTAACTAGGTACTTCTACGGTTTTCGGAGATGTCGAGGTGCCATAATTTTGTCCTGCATGAGCTGTGTTACGTACCAGTAAATCTACCGGCACGAAGCTGGCATATCTCAGCCCCATCAAATAACATCAGACTGAGCCGGGATCGAACCCGCTAACTTGAGCTAACAAGGCCAGCGCTCAACCGTCTGAGCTATTCAGCCCAGACTGACTGTACACGAATGAGGTGTTAAACATATAACATTATTATATTACTGTCCTCAAAATTATAACCGAGTAGAATTGTTGGAGGAACTCCATTATTACAAAATTATGTTTATAGTCACGAATAAAACAAAATATACGTGACGTCTAACAAGTTATTTCACGATACTGGATAGAATAAAACTGAACTCGCCCACAAATGACATGATGGACTCCTCGGCAAATAACGCATGGTTATTAGAGACGTAGAATCTAAATTTTACGATTAGATGGAAAGTGGTGGGAGTTAGTGGCAACATATCAACTCGTTTCCAAGAACTTGAACCAAGAGCCAGAATGTCAGATGTTATCTGCTGGGGCCGGGGCACGGTCGCGTTAACATGGACGCCTCGTGCTTACACGGCAGGATTCGCATATTGATAGCCTGGTGTGAATAAGTAACAGCACACGGACCGAGGTTTCGTATCAAACAAAAATGAGAAGAAAAGTAGCGATTATCACACACACAAAAAACCGAAATACTGTTGGAGGTATTTGCAGTTTTCAATTGTAAAGTAAAGCTAAAGAACAGAATAGTGCAAATACCACTTAAAAACTTCCTATTGTGCAAAATGGAAATCGGACGCGGAAGCTCTCAATACTGTGAAAGCTGGACGTTAGAGGGGTTATAACTTGGCAGTATAGACTAAATATCCCTGCCCCTAAGTCGAAGAATGAAAACTGTTAAGATCATATTTCAGGTCTAATGATATCGAACATTTTCAAGGACGACCGAAGTTTTACTTTGGACCCATTAGTTCCCACGAGGAACCTGTCTGAATAGCCTGTGGTCACCTATACCGTGACTCTAGTGCGGCCAACAAGTGTTTCATTCTGATTGGCTCGGCCATCTTTTAGCCAAATCTTCCGTCAGCTAATTAAAACGTACATATTCCGCACAGAGTAAGAGCACTCTATAGAATTTGAGTGAAGTTTAGGGGCTACCTATTTTAAGTTTAACAGTACCTATTTTTTTAATCAAGCACAAGGGATTATTATCTACCATTAATTTTGAAATATATGTGCATTTACGTATTTCTCAGGTCTGAGTTTTAAAGAAAAGGCATGCCAGGGATTAACAAAATGGGTTAATAATTTTAAAGGGGCCAAATAAATAAACGTAAAATGTCTTCGTTAATATTAGCCGTATCGAAAATCTGTACATAACACAAGTTGTTTAGAATTTCCTATCTTTTACGTTTCGTGCGATTTTACCGTGCGAGTAAAAATAACAGAGATTTTCTATATTATTAATGTTTACACAAATTTCCAAATACTTACAAGCATTCCCGAAAATACATGTTTTATCTAAAACTTGTATATAACAAATTTATAGGAACGGACACTTCTGATCATTTATTTGTCTCATTCATGTTTACTGCATGAGCTGTCATGACAGATATATTCTCGAATTCAAGCTTTTATTGCTATTCATCTCTTGAAGGACCAGATTGTAAGTGCCACCCAGCATCAAACAGGGTTTTTCATACATTATAGTTATAACAATAATAACAATGTAATAGCAAAACAGATAGTAACAAACAGAACTAGAGCATAAAATTAGTCGTTTATCATGTGAATCGAACCGCGGGTGGTCGGTAACCGAGTCCTAAACACAAGTACCCCGTAACCAGGAAAACTGCTCGTTTTCCTTGAACAACAAGCAGTATTTTCTCAAACTATACTGTATAGAGATACCAATATTTAATTGCTCATCACGGGGATAGGACCGTAACCGTCATTAACAGAACACTATACACAACTATCCCCGGGCCACGATAATTGCTCGTTTTCACCACTAAACAGTAGCAGATCATTATTAGTTATATTAGTAACATGAGTAGAATGATACAGTATATCGTCGTTGCGCCTACAAAAACCCGTGGGAGATATACTGACCCGCAGCACATATATCAAACGACCGTAAATTCTTTGAAGTTGCTCACACAACATTAATCCTTAAATGACAGAACCTTACCATCCAAAGTTAAAAACTTCATAATTGATCCGTATTGAACTGAGAATCACAATGCTAAAAAGAGAGATGTTCCACCTATTCAATACAATGATAAAGTGTTGCACAAATTAATGTCACAACATGTTTAATTTGGTTTGGGACCGGTTTCGACACATATCTATGTCATCATCAGCCGATAGAAAAAAACATGGCAAGAAGTATACAATTATCAACACATAATAAAACACATTAAAGGATAACTGTAACACATATGACACTTTCTTGCAGAAGTGAACAATCAATGTTCATGTAGCACTTTTCCATGAAGATAATTTTTGTAGAACATCACACTGCTTACGATCTCTACAAAAATTATCTTCATGGAAAAGTGCTACATGAACATCGATTGTTCACTTCTGCAAGAAAGTGTCATATGTGTTACAGTTATCCTTTAATGTGTTTTATTATGTGTTGATAATTGTTTACTTCTTGCCATGTTTTTTCTATCGGCTGATGTGTGTCGAAACCGGTTCCAAACCAAATTAAACATGTTGTGACATTAATTTGTGCGAAAGTTTATCATTGTATTGAATAGGTGGAACTTCTCTCTTTTTAGCATTGTGAGGATCTTACCGTCCAGAGATGAATTATTTCACAAAGCGGTTTTTGCAGGAGCAACAATGATATTACGTTAATGCAAACATGGAGCTAGGTAATATAATGTTGTCTACCCATCGGTTAATACAGGCCTAATCGATTACAAGTAGCTTCTATGTTCTGCATTTGTTAATATTATATGTACCGATGAGCCATACATAAGAAAGTAAATTTCTATGTACAGTTAGGGTTTGATAATACTATTTTGTGTATTCTGATAGTCATCACATACATTATTCAAAACAATGAGTATACTCCTTTATGCCACATGTATTATAATATAAATGTTAATATAGGTCTAACTACCAACACAGAATTTCTAACCTCTCAAATAATCGTGACTTGCTGTATCCCACGTATAAATCTGAATTTTGAGAAGTCTTATGTCAGGTGGTCAGGCTCTGAATATAACAAATACTGTATCAAATATCGACATGTAGCCTATATAAGCAAAATAAATATAATCGTAAAACAATGAACTATACTTTACTGAAACAATAATCATCTATTTATCAATCTATTTATCAGCTGACTGAGTACTTGGCTAAAACATGGCGGCTGGACTGGACATGGCCACTCTGCCCATATAGAGTCACTGTGTGATAACGGTGCACTGTCTTCCTTTTTTTTTTTTTTTTTTTTTTTGAGTGAATGACAAAAGGAAGTTGATGAGGACTTCTGCAGGAATATGATGACCACTACGTGTTATGATCGTAAAACAGGCATATCTCAATACTAAATTTCTTGGACAAGTCTGAAGTAGAATTGTCAATATATGGAGGGAGACAAAGAAGATAATAATAATGGAAAGTATGAATCACCCACCTGGCGCAATCCCCAGTACACTGCAGGTGTCCCCGACATCCTTGCGGAGTTGCTCGATGGCAAGCGACAGTACAGGTTCCATCTTCTCGCGACTGAGAAGAGCTTCTCCTTCCTCGAGCTTCACCTCCGTGGGCTGTACAGTCTGTTGAGACTGTCCTGCCGCTCCTTCAGACATAAAACCAGCTGTTAAGCCCGAGAATTCGAATGGTTTCCAGTTGTATCGTCTCTGAAAGCTGGTGTCACGAAGGACCTCCCTGAGTAGCCTGTGGTCACTTCCAGTGCCTTCAGGAGTGCTACACGAAGCACTGTCTTCCTTTTTGAGTGAATGACTTCCAAAGGAAGGTGATGATGATTCTCGTAGAATTCTGTCGTCTGCGCATCCTAGAGTCTTCTTTTTGTCTAAGGATTCTTGAAGGGCACGGGACTCCTGAAGGATATCCTGGAGATCGATGGTTTGTTCAGGTTTGATGGCGGGAGATGGACAACGCTGGTAAGAGGTAGAGGATGAAGATGTTGAGCCTGCCGGTGAAGAGGGCATGGGTGACGCCGATAAGGGAGCGTAAGGTGATGTCATATAGCTGCAAGACGGCTCCCTCGACAGGAAGGAGATTGGCTCCTCTTTTATGGTATTTGTAGCAGGCGCTTGGAAATGGAATGGATCCGATGTGCATGACGCCATGCTGGAAGTCGGAGTACTCGTAGTAGTGCTTCCTGTTGATGTGGTGGTATTTGTAGCAGCCTTCAAAGAATGGAAATCATCCGGGGCCCCAGAGGGAAACATGGAGGGTGGAGACGTGGTAGGATCACTGTAGAAAGACATCACCTGGAACAGGTTGACAGGAGAGTACGGGACCTCACCGTCTGGAGAAGGTAACAGGGACAGATCGAAGCAGTCGGCCGCAAAATTACTGTAGTCGCAAGGGGGCGAAAAACCGGCTGAAGGCACCGTCTGCGGCATCTGCAACAGAGAAATGAAGATTCGTCACATATTTGTAACTATGCATTTGGTGTATAACATAGTTATAAAATTTCAAGAATAAACAATCTGTTAATTTACAACAGCTTTAAATTATCAATGTTATGTTATAAAATAGTGCCCCTAAATGATGGTTGCATGAGTATTCTTTACCTCAAAACGCTTACTGATACGAGAGAAATGAAAACTTACAACCTGTTTTCCAGTCAATGACCGGATCAGGGATGGAATGAATGATGCCCCTATCTTGCGGCGAGGATAGGAATTGTGCCGGCTGCCGAAGCCTGTCGCACTCCTCTGGGGCAGTGATTATTGACTGACAGATGAAATGAAATGATAGTGGAGAGTGTTGATGGAATGAAAGATGACAGGGAAAACCGGAGTATCTGGAGAAAACCTGTCCCGCCTGAACCACGGAACCCAGCGGTGAGAGTCCGACGCGCTGCCGTCTGAGCCACGGAGGCGCCTTCTGATAAGAGTATCGGACCCAAAGAAAAAGTACAGAAGTTATACAAAGGAACTACAGGAGCTTGTGTAACACTAGCTCTGGGAAGTGAAAAGGGGAGTATAACCTCGCGTGCAGCGCAAGGAGGTATACAATTCCGGCCACTATATGAATGACACATTTTTTCTTTTGTCACATTCAAGTCGCATTTTTACCGGTCTCAGTATTATCAGAAAACTCTTTGCTAGTCTGTGGTGTGGAATGCAATTATCTTCGAAATGTAAAGTGCCGGCCGTAACGTCACTGACTAAACGTAGGCCTACTGACGTGGGCTAAGAATCCCTACCTATTTATTCTGGTGTTTATTTCAATGTGTGAAAATTTCGGCCCTAATATTAGTGAAGGTGCTTTGAAACTTGAAACGTGGGTACTATTGAAGCATTCACTTGGAGTGTGAGTTGCATAACACGGGTGAGAAACACATACGCCGCTACTGCCTCGGTCTCCGTACTATGTTCAACCACTCGATTCCATTTCTCCTCCTACGTCCAGGCCAGAAAATACACGGCCATCGAGGTTTGAGGGTATAACGAATATACCAAAAAAGAAAGGTTAGTAGATATTCGGCGGTGGTCTCGTACAAAATCTTACATGAACACGAGAAATAGTACAATAACATATATCGATTCGACCAGCACACGAACTTTGTGTGGGACTGAGAAACGCAAATCAGAAGGGTACATTTCATCTAATGAGGTATCCTGCCGGAAAATCATCTGTTTTCTTGTCGCTGGCCGCGATGCTTTGCGAAAGTTTCAGAAATTTGAAACGAATCGAAGCAAGAGGACAAAGAGGAAAGGAGACATCACAGTCGCTGCCTCACCCTTGCTCTCTTACTTCACCGAAAAATTCAAACACATGAAAATTTCCGATCATAGCGAGTTTGTAACGCAATTTTAATTAACAGGTATTTTTCCAAAATTATTTACTTTAGTTTTAAAAAGTTTATTCAGCTAATCCCTGTTATGTCTGGGATCGCTGGAGCCTTCCAAGATCATCTTGTTTTTAGCCGTGGTTTTACGGCCGGATGCCCTTTCTGACACCACGTGAATGTTTGAGGTGAAAATCTCAACCCAGAATCGACCGAAATTCGCCCTTCCAATTGAGAATCCAGCAGCATTTGCTTCACCCCCCCCCCCCCCCCCATCCCGCATTGTGAAGCAATTACGATGTCCATCCTCCTTTACAGACTTCCCTGCGAGTTACAGTATATTTTGTAATTAGACCAATTAACTTCATTTTAGATACAATAAAATGCTTTGCCAGCTATGATGAAACACTGCTGTGACGGGAAAAGGACGTGTAAGTTCGGAAAGTTGAAAAAACCCTGTCGTGAACCATTACTGGAGTTTTAAAAAAAATTCGGGGATAACTAACAGTAGAAATGAAACGCGAATGTCCTTCGAATCTGAGAACAGCGGACACTTTGGCCAGCACTTGAACGCAGCACTGGACCGGTACTCAGATTTTATAAATAGGCTAAAGGAAGGACGCCCAACATCATAATACACAGTTTACTGTTTCTTTTCTCTGCCTTTAATTTTTATATCTGTGCTGGAAGTTGGATATCCTAGTTTGATGACGTCAAAGAAGTGGAGACTCGTGGGAGCGGTCCACAGTTGCCATGTTCTTCAGTTCCCCACCATACAACCACTCCCTGTTCACAGCCGCCGCATGTTACGCTTGTTTTCCCTTTCACGGCATCTATACCCTCCTTTATCACCAGTCTCCACCCACAACACGAAAATAGAACCTCTTTCACACCGATGAGTGACAGACAAGTCCATTGACGTCATAAGAGTTTCTCAGCTGCACTTTCATCTGGTTAAAATTAATTACACAGCACCCTCTTACGAGCGCAGCGAACTAAGTTGTTGAATGTAAGCAATGGTACCTTCCCATTCCACTGTCAAACCTTCAGTAATGACCGAGTAACTATTCTTGAATGAAGAGGATAATAAAGCAACATTGCTGCCAACTCTAGTGAGATCTTGGTAATCTCTCGACTTCAAATACTTCACACCAAAGGCAGGAGGAAAACATCTTCCACCAGGTGAACTGATCTACCAACCATAAATTAACACGAAAGAAGCTTCAAATCTAGACTGGCAAGTAGTTTCTACCCAACAGCCACTCATTAAATAAGAGAGATTTCTCTTCATCAGCTCTCAATTTAAATATTCTTAATCGGCACAAAATTAACTAATTTTATCCTCGCTGTTGTTCTGAAACATGCAAATCAATTTTACGAGGCTAGGAACATCGAAAACATCAGCCCCGTGCAGAAAAAGACTCATTTAACGTCACTTCACTTTACAAGTTAGTACACAGTTTCAAAATATACTTCAAATTGACATTCCTGACTACTCTACTACGTCATTTATAGATTACAAATTAATACTCTCTTATTCCTCTCATCACTGATTACTCAGTGATTGTTCATATGACTACTTTTCCATAAATAGTTCCCCCCTTTGTTCAGGGTCTGCACCCTCTACAAAAAAAAAAAAAAACTCCTGTAAAACGTATGAAGAATGATGTAACATTTCTACTGCGCGATTACAAAAGATTGTTAGCTATTTAATGTCGCGCGAGAACAGGCAGGTTTTCGGCGACACCAAGATAGCAAGATAACGCAGTAGTCTTACATAACGAACAATCCCAGCATTAGCTTGTGTGAAAATTAGAAACCACGGAAAACAATCTTCATGGCTTCCAACGGTGTATTTTGGTACTACCATATTTCAAACGTGCAACGTTACTCATGGCTTCCAAAGGTGTGTTTTGATACTACCATATTTCAAACGTGCAACGTTACTCATGGCTTCCAACGGTGTATTTTGATACTACCATATTTCAAACGTGCAACGTTACTCATGGCTTCCAACGGTGTATTTTGATACTACCATATTTCAAACGTGCAACGTTACTCATGGCTTCCAACGGTGTATTTTGATACTACCATATTTCAAACGTGCAACGTTACAACTTTATGACCAAACCAAATTGCATAATAAAAATTAGAAATCACTGACAGAAGAGCAGTAAATATTTCAACTGGTCTCATTCCTATCTCTATGAAAACTTGTCCCGTTCTGTAGACGATGTTCGATGGAGAAATTGTTTTCGCAATCGAAGAAACAACGAAGCCCAAGAGCTCGGTGAGCTTAGGTTTCTGAGGTCACAGAACCGTAGTCGCAACTACAGAGATTCAGTCCGTATCAACAAAGAAGTTCACGGACTTAGGTAAACGTATAATTAGTTTATAATTCAATGTTCGCCAAACACTGAATGCAATCATGCAGTTCTCATATATTCTGCACGGAGCTCGATAGCTGCAGTCGCTTAGTGCGGCCAGTATCCAGTAATCGGGAGATAGTGGGTTCGAACCCCACTGTCGGCAGCTCTGAAGATGGTTTTCCGCGGTTTCCCATTTTCACACCAGGCAAATGCTGGGGCTGTACCTTAATTAAGGCCACGGCCTCTTCCTTCCCATTCCTAGGCCTTTCCTATCCCATCGTCGCATAAGACATATCTGTGTCGGTGCGACGTAAAGCAAATAGCAAAAAAATAGCATATATTCTGCTTAACTGAACAATTTCTAACAAAAGCCAACTGACCTGAAAAATACAGAGCCATACGACTAATACAGCATGAAAGTTCTTCTATCAGAATGAGATGTGTTTGATTTTCAACGGTTATGCTGGGACAATGCTCAACTCCGCGAACTGAAAACTAGCAGGGCCGTACGAGGATGATCGTTTCAATGTAAAGAAGTGAACTTAATCGGAGGAAAGTTACGGATTCAGCCAAGGAAATATCGGGATCACCACTGCAACATTCTCAAGCTGTGAGCTATGATAACCGTTCCCTTCTGGACATGTCGAGGGTATCATTGTGCAAACGTTAATTCCATAAACGGAAAACTCAGACGTTAAATTACTTCATATGCCTTGTAAAAATAATCATCATTCCGAAACACTTGTCTACCTTCTAATCGTACATGTTTCCACTTCCGCGTTCAGGAATGAACGGAGTGCTGTAAAATTAAATTGTTCCACTTAAACCGAAGACCGTGCAGTCTTGGTTGTCTCAAACATCGCAAGATATTTCAACACGAAACAATACAATAATCAACATGATAAACGATTTTTTCTTTCTTACATCTTTCATTCTTACCCTGAAGGGGTAAGGCGGGCCACTTACAGGGTGATGCCCCCTCTGTGGCCAAAAGATGTGTGATTATGATTTGAGGTGAGGTAAAGGTGAGAAGGGACCGGCTGTGGCCTGTGAATAAGAACTGTGCCGGCATTTGGTTGGAAGTGAGAATGGGAAACCACAGAAAATCCTCCTCAGGACAGCCGATAGTGGGGTTCAACTCACTTGCCTCCAGAATGCACAGCTTGGCTCCAGATCCAAACTGCTCGTTATAAACATATTTTTAAAAATATTTTCTATGCTATTATTTCGTACACTGATCAGGTATTGCCGGCCTCCTAGAAGGTGACGCCCTCTCTCAGACCAGGTGAAGTGTTGCGGTGAGGGCCGATTTCCCAGATATTAGACCCCTATAAACAACAAGCATAGTCATGTTTCGGTGATTTGAGGTGCAGAAAAGGGCGAGAAGGGAGCCGCCGTAGCCTATAAGAGAAACTGTCCCGGCATTTGCCTTAGTGGGGAGAATGGGAAACCACGGAAAATAATTTTCAGGCCACCCGACGATGGGACCAGCCCACCACCTACCGAGTGCAGAACTGCTCAGTCGTAGCCACTCTGCTCGGTACAGACGTGGTTTTTTACTTTGAACTTTCATTACGTACCCGCGAACATCCTACAAGGTGACGCCCTCTCTCAGACAAGGAGATGTGTTGTTGTGCGGAGAAGGGTGAGATGGGGAGCGGTTGTGGCCTATAAAGAAACAGTTCCGGCATTTGCCTTAGTGAGGAAAATGGGAAATCACGGTAAAACATTACCAGGACAGCTGAAGGTGGTACCAACCCACCGCCTCTCGAATGCGCTGTCTTTCAAGCTGTAAATGCTCTGTCTAAACGATCTCATATGGAGAAGAAATGGATAATGGGAAAGCGGTTGAAATGGAGAGGAAAGCCGGAAAAACGCCATGAAGCCGTCATGGAAAGTCAATAAAAACCAATAGTTGCGAACATTCAATAATAATAATAATAATAATAATAATAATAATAATAATAATAATAATAATAATATCCAGACAAAATATTTGGTGCTGTCAGATTCTAACAGAACATTTGATGTCGACAATAATAACTGTACAAAAAAAGTGTGCTCCTTGGTGTGTGGTGTGTGGCAGGCAGCAAGACAAGTTCTCCTACCTAACCCAACTCTACAAAAACTAGTGCGCTCCAAGGTCTACTGCCAGCACCCGCTCACCTTCAGAAATTCCCAGGGCCGTCAGTCCCCTCCCGTGGAGTGAGTGGCAACAAGCACGTGAAGGAATAGACTGGCTCCTTCCTCACATGCGGAAAAGCAAACTACGCAAGGTAACACCTGCACAAGAAATGTAGTATGCCCCATCCAAATATTCCGTTAATATCCATGTCCCTTCATGTAAAGGGCTCGGGCCATCGTGGTCAACAACCACGAGTACTTAGCAAGTGTGAACTCTGACAACGTGAGATTCATGGGCGCCCGCAGGATCTTTTCCAGGGGGGGGGGGCACATTAACAATTTTCTTGAATATAAAAACCAATATAACGTCAGCAACATTAAATTGTTTACAGAAACTTCCAGTTATAACATATGCTAGATGACTGTCAGTAATTTCAGTTTATGAAATAATCTGTTATTATATTAAACAATTGAACATCAACATCTTTAGAATTCCAGGGGGGGGGGGGGGAAGTGCCCCCCTTGCGGGCGCCCATGACGTGAGTGGATGTAGATATACTGTAAATATAGCTGTTATACTTCGCTGTATTCGTATGGAGTCGAAGAGGGAAACCGTCTGGGATGGAGGACAGTATGATTTACAAGATATAAGACGATTTCTCTTTTTGACTGGATTACTTGAACCTGATACAACCGTTCCTGTCTGTCAAACCAGTCTTCAAGTGATGACTATGTTAACTGCTAGATCCAAATTTCCCAAAACTTCATCTAATTGTTAATAATTGCTTACCTAACACATGTGGTCGACTGAATAATGAAAACAATTTTCACCCAACACTCCCAATGGAATATTAATTGTAAGATTAAAGTATAACAAGTTCCAAATGTTTAACAATTTGCTTTACGCCGCATTGACACTGATAGGTTTTATTGTGACGATGGGATAGGGAACGGCTGGAAGTTTGGAAGGAAGCGGCCGTGGCCTCAGGTAACGTACAGCCCCAGCATCTGTCTCAGTACCAGAAATTTCAATAACGACCAGACCCCCAGGACTTCCAAGATAAGGAAACGTAATGACTAGTTATATTTCCCAGGACCGGGTGAGTTGGCCGTGGGGTTAGGGGCGCGCAGTTGTGAGCTTGCACCCGGTACATAGTGGGTTCGAACACCACTGTGGGGAGCCCTGAAGATTATTTTCCGTGGTTTCCCATTTTCAAGCTAGCCAAATGCTGGGGTTGTACCTTAATTAAGGCCACGGCCGTTTCCTTCCCACTCCTAGGCCTTTCCTATCCCATCGTCGCCATAAGACCTATCTGTTACGGTGCGACGTAAAGCAAGTTGTAATATACAGTATGTATATATATATATATATTTCCCAGGCATTCGACAAAGCAAGGAAATTAACAGTGTACAAAGGAAAGTTTTAACAGTGTATCAGAAGTGGTGTTTTTTGTTTGTTTTTGTTTTTTTCTTTTCGGTATATACAATATTACGACACAGCTATTGGGGTGCTCTTGATGTCTAATTTTTCCACTTCAAGTTACGGAGAAAATAGCCTTTCACTGTTTTAAGGAAATCAACAGCCCCCTATGGTATTAGTTCTGTAAATACATAAAATGTCAAGGTGACTGCTCGCTGCTGGACTAGACGACCAGTATTTCAAAGTCAAAATGAATAGAAGAAGACGTAATTTTTTACAAGCTGTTTTACGTCGCACCGACACAGACAGGTCTCATGGAGACGATGGGCCAAGGAAGCGGCCGTGGCCTTAATTAAGATACAGCCCCAGCATCTGCCCCGTGTGAAAACGGGAAGCCGCGGAAAACCACCTTCAGAGCTGTCGACAGTGCAGTTCGAACCCACCATCTCACGAATGCAAGCTGGTAGCTAAAGCGAGTCAAACCACGGTCACTTGCTCGGTTCTCCCCGAAGTAGAGATGGGGAGATTCTGAACGAGTGATTCGTAATGAACGAATCATTGCACTGAACGATTGAATCATGATTCAGTGAACGAAATGAATCGACTCGTTTGTGAATCGAAAGCTGAATCGAGAGATGGCAGCCGCAACTCGTTCCTTGGTTCCTCGTTCGTTCTGATTCATATCCCCAAATCGAGTATCCAGTATCCACCCTTTTTGAATCAATGACAACTAGTGAAGAACGACTGTGTTATTTTTTATTCAACCTGAACTAAAAGTTCAGTTCACAAGTCAAATACTCCTAACCCAACCTTACAGGATTTTTTAAAATAAGAAATTACCACGTCGTTTCAAGTCACGCACTTCACGGAACTGTAATATACAGTCAACTTCCAGCTCGTTGCGAAATGTTAGGTTAAGTTTACTTCAAGGTTCCCGTTACCGTTCTCGTTCTCGTGAACTACTGTGAACCAACGTGTGGAACATGAAAGCGTCCCCTCTCTCGTTCTTAGCCCTTAGTAAGAATAGATATAAGTGATTACTTTTAATGAAGCAAATAAAGCAAGGCATAAATCCTCCAAGTGATAGATTCTTGTGAATATGATATGTACACCAGTTACTATCTGACACTGAACCTCAATTAGGCCTATTTCTTAAGCATTTTCGTAAATTGTTCCACACTTCCCCCTTTGGCGTTCGCCTTTCTGGTTTCTATGGTTACTCTGAGGAGCGGCAGTATATTAAGGGGCAACCGTACTAAAGAAAAGATAAGTGGCCGAGTGAGTGGCTGCGAGGTTTGATTCACGTAGTTGCACTCAGGAGATAGTGGGTTTGAACTCCACTGTCGGCAGCCCTGCTTCCTTCCTACTCCTAGTTGCTTTGTCACGGTTGATTATTTCACAGTCAGGTGATCACATTTAAATATAGTTTCAGATGTTTAAAAAAATTAAAAGTAAAGACTTGATGGTGAGCTGCTGTCTATATCCACTTTCGAATCGCCACAAAAATTTTCAAATCTACTATAAATTTCTAATTCGATTGTCGTATAGTTTCGAATGGCAGCTTTGAAGAATGCACGTTACTTTCCTAAAATCACAGTTAAGCATCGCCAGTTCCTAACCTACTTGAGTTTGGAAAGGAATAGTCGAACAGTGGTGTAGCTTTTTTCTACTATAACCTCTAAAATGGATATTGCTCTTGTTAAAATGCTAACGATTCGCTTCAACATTTCACTTCTTGTAACTTGTAAATCAGTAGCAGTTATGAAAAACACAACGGAATAGTTCATCTGAGTCGATGGCTTCGTTTTCGGCTCTCAGTCACGTGGTAATCGAATGAACAAATCAAATGAACAAATCATATTGGTGAATCGTTTTAAATGAATCTGTTCTTCTAAATGAATCGAATTCCCGATCTCTACCCCGAAGACCTGTATATCTAACTCGGACAACAGCTGACAGAATAATCTACGTTGATACTTTAAATTGTGTTTAAATGCTCAGATGCAGCAAATTTCGTTGCTAACCTCAATAGGAAAGTTAATTACATCCCCTGAACACTGATACACACCTGCTCCCTGTTAAGTACAAGAGAAAAATTATTTTCTTTATATTATCCGTCAATCTACTCTTTGTATGGTATTATTTCTTAAGTTACTCTAATAACGAAATTGTAACAACTGGTCGATTCTCCTTTAGCGGGTGCCAGAATATTGATATACAACTCACCATGAAACAAGTTTATAATAATAATAATAATAATAATAATAATAATAATAATAATAATAATAATAATAATAATAATAATAATAATAATAATAATAATAACAATAACAATAACAATAATAATAATAATAATTTACGCAGCCGTGAGCTTGCATTCGGGAGATAGTGGGTTCGAACCCCACTGCCGGCAGCCCTGAAGATGGTTTTCCGTGGTCTCCCATTTTCAGACCAGGCTGTACCTTAATTTAGGTCACAGCTGCTTCCTTCCCACTCCTAGCTCTTTCCTATCCCATCGTCACCATAAGACCTATCTGTGTCGGTGCGACGTAAAGCTAATTGTAAATAATAATAATAATAATAATAATAATAATAATAATAATAATAATAATAATAATAATTTTATGCCCCTTTAAGTACTAGTGATCTGAAGAAACGCCGCAGTACCGGAAATTTGTCCTCAAAGGGATTCTTTGATGTACCAGTAAATTTCCTGATGCGGGTCTCACGCACTTAAGCAGTTTTAAATACCGAACCCGCAACCTTGAATGTCAATTTATTGCAGTACTGTAGTTACAATGTGACAATGAGGATCATGGACCCCTTTACGTAACGTCTACGACGAATACCGTATGATGTACAAGAATTTCAAAGCAAAGTGAAAGGTGAACTGAAGTGAGCACCAACTTAATACAAAATCTAATCAACCACCGAAAACAAGAACTTGAAACATAATATTTTGAGATAAACAACAAGATCTGTAGGCCTACACGTTAAAACAATATAGTCTAAAACTGGTCAATCTCAAGTATCAAGTGATTAAAGTGAGCCCGGAGAATTAAATGGACTAAGTTGTTTGCAATAAAGAACTCTGAGAACCCAATGGTCTAATTTGTTTTACAATAAAGAACAAGCTCTTCAAACGAATAAATCACCGTGAAACCATCCCCGAATAAATGAACACCTTTGTGAAATATCTGCCCCGGTTTGGAGACCGACTTGGGTGTTGAAGAATAACTCTCTTCATCCTTTCTCAGGTCAATGTCTCTAATGCTCTGAGAAACGATAAATTGTATGATAATATTTATTGCGATCATTCGTGTCAACTTGTCTGGGCCGAGTGGATAAGAATTATCGTAACAAACACGAATTTTCCCTTTGCTGCAAACACACGTTTATCCTGATCTCTATAATGGATCGTTCTGTTGAGCCATTAGCCAGTAACGGAACTTTACAGGCTAGGCCTAGGTGCTGTACAATCCGTTAAACTTTCTCTCTACTGTACCACATACGGAAAAATACTTGGACACTTTATCTGAATGTCGCTATATATAATCAGTACTCTACTTAGAATGATTGAACGAATGGAAAACATTACAACTCATGAAATAGTCCACCATTTAACTTATTATCCCACAGAAACCGCGGTATAGCAACATGTCTCTCACCAAACGAGATGCAAGATTTATAATCAGAATGAGCCTTGGGTATGGTTGTTATCCAAGTCACTTGCACAGGATTGAAACTCTTGAATCGCCAAACCGAACGGCTGGCCCGAGTAAAGCAGCAGACTTCTACCACTCACAACCTAACTGCAGAAAGTACACTCAGCATCAGTCGAAGTTTTATGAGGCACTCCTCAAGTTCTACCAGTAAGGGCACCACGATAACCGAATAGATCTAGCCATAATCCATTTTCTATCCGCAGCCAATGAAAAGTTTTTTATGGCGTGTGACCTCCGAAGAGGCCTGGTGCATGTATTTTGAGTTGACGCCATATAGGCGACCTGCATATGCCCTACCTATGATGAATTCGAATGATGGAGACGGCACACACACCCAGCCCCGTGCCATCGGAATTAACCAATGAAATTTAAAATTCTCACCTGGCCGGGAATCGAACCCTAGAAGCCCTGGACCAAAAGCCTGCACGCTAATCATTTAGCCATGGAGCTAGACAATGTAACAATCTGAACCAGTGACAGATATAGAGCACAATGAAAGTGGGGAAGGGGAAAGATTCGTATTACTTTTCACATGCTTGTCTACTATAATTAGCGTGTATTTTAAAAAAGGGCAATTCTAATAATGATTTAACATAATATGATGTTTAGAAGATGTAGTTGGTCTGTCTTGAGTAGGCATTTATTTTCTCCAATATAAACACCAAAATAGCAGTTCCCCCCTAATGTTACGAAATCTTATGCATAGACGCAGCTTCCAGAACACGTCCCATGTCACCATCGTATCTAAACAATTCAAGTCTATCTTTAAACTATGTATTTAAATGGATTTTCTCAGTTTGTAACATAAGTGAAATGGAACCATGATTTGGGACGGGCGGGGGGCAATGGGCCCTTTCTTTAAATCCGCGCGTGATATGAACATAAATACACTCTGTTAAAGTCATTTTGAAGATCCCTCACGTAGTCTTATTTATCCCATCCGAGGCCTACCAACTAGTAGAACACATGCCATTGGCGAGACGGTATAGTGCTCCCACAATCAGAACTGACTGTGTGATCTGTCGGAATGGATGCCGTAAAAAAAAGGTCAGTACCTTATCCATAAGTTACGATAACTCTTTAAGCAAGGATATACATGGAGATGCATTAAAATATTCGTCTGTCAAGCAACTTTATACAACCACATTCCAGCAAGGAAATTCCTAGTATAAGAGCTACTGTCTGATAAAGCTCGATCTGCAGCTTTCCCACAAGTTTCAGACTGGCTTGAGGATCTAAGGTAAGGCATATTTATCATCGAGAGGACAATAAATTACTCAGTTACCATATTCGAAAAGATCGCAAACCTGGCCGTTTCCACTGATATGGTGGTGACCACACATTTAGTCCTCCAATGACAAACGTCAGTCAGTAAAGCAGAGGCGCACAAATAGGCACAGAGGTTGTATTTTAATTCCTTAGAATGTGGCATTGAGAAGTGACAAGCGGCTGCATGGATGGTCAATTAAATATCTTACCTAAAGGTAAGATGCGCTGAATTCTCGAAAACCTCCAAAGGATTTATCAACCGAGGGCTACATAGAAACTTTTCAGAGAGACTTCAGCATCCCTATAAATTATCAGCAGTTGGTATTCTTGTAGGAATATCTATATATATATACTGTATATATAAAATAACATGTCCTGACTGACTGACTGATTCATCATCGCCGAACCAAAACTTCTGGACATAAAGAAATGAAATTTTCGGGATACATTTATATTAGGGTGTAGGTGCTCACTAAGGGAGGATTTTTGGATATTCTGTCGCTGAGGGGGTGAAAAGGGGGTGAATTTTTAAAATGAGGATATCTATATATCAAAAACTTGAAAGTTTACGGACTTAAAAATTGATATTTGGAATCTCCTTTAAAAATAAAGAAACACGTATTTTTTTTGTTTTCAGAAAATCCCATTAAGGGGGGTGAAAAAGGGGGAAAAGGGATTGATCACCTTCTATGAGGGGATTTATATCTTAAAACGTTAAGATGTTACAGACGTGAAAATTGATGTTTGGAATCTCCTTTGAAAATAAAGAAACACGTATTTTTGTGTTTTTGGATAATCCGACGAGTAGGGGGTGAACAGGAGTGACAAACGGGGTGAATTTTTAAAAAGACTATATATGCAAATTATCTCAGACACGTAACATATTACAGATTTGAAAAATGGTATTTGGAATTTCCTGTAAAAGTAAAGAAACTTAATGTTTTCGGAAAATCCACTTAAGAGGAAGTGAAAAAAGGGAGTGAACTTTAAAATTAGCATATCTACAGTATATCCGAAAAATTTAAGTTGTTGCAGACTTGAACATTGGTATTTGGAATCTCCTTTAAAAATAAGGAAACACGTATTCTTTAGTTTTCGGAAAAAAACTTGACGGGGGGGGGGTGGAAGAATTGAAAAATTACTTGAATTATTTGTATGAGTATATATAAAACATGTTTCAAACGTGAAAACTGGTATTTGGAATCTCCTTTAAAAATAAAATACACTTAGATGGGGGTGGGAGTGGGGGAAGGACTGATCGAGGGGTTGAATTATTTCTGTGGAGATACTTTTGTATATCTCAAAAACTGAAGATGTTACAGATGTGGGAATAGGTATTTGCAATCTCCTTTAAACATAAAGGAACATCTATTTAGTTTTTCGACTTAAGAGAAGACTGTTCTCGCATGTACAGTTCTATGTCGCACGGTCGTATTAGCCTCAAAACATAATACCACAAACATGGTTTACAAAGAATTTCTGGGGTAAATGAAACTCAATTTTTGTATGAGATTTTATACTTTATGAATTTTCAGATACCGGCAAAGTCTTAGTACAATGCCGAGGAACGATTACTTTGTTCAAATTACAAAATCCACGCGAGCGAAGCCGCGGGTAATTGCTAGTTATTAATATGTAATCATACAAAGCGATTTCTCTGCTTTCTCATAATATCTGAATTTAAGAACCAGCAACGACTCTTAGCTTTGACTCCATTCATGACATTAAGGTCGAAAAGGTTGATTTTCGAATAATCAGAAACCTCCTCAAAGCTTCATTTTCCCTCGTGGAAGAAATATTCCAGACATCAGTGACAATAACGACGCGCAGCTTTACCACAAGTTTCAGACAGGCTTGAGGATCAGATATAAGGTATATTTATCCTTGAGAGGACAAACAATTGTTAATTCAACAGTCTAGGCATGGTGGAATAACCAATCGCGTAAGATCACAGTTGAGCACCATTAGGCGTGACCAACAAGAATTAGGTGATAGAGGTAAGTTGAAAACTCTCCATATCAGTTGACGTGTTTAAAGCTGGCGCTACTGTTGTTTCGCTTTCAGGTAACAGAAGTCATCAACATTCCTATGTACTTTTTGGTGTTATTATATGCAGCTCTGTGTGCAACTGTAATCACTTAGACCTTTTACTAAGATGGTGTCCCAGGATTTAAGATAAATGCCTCATCCTTAATGAATATGGTAAAAACAGTAATAAACACGCATAGGTTAGTTAAAAAGAAGCATAAAATGCCTGTGATGTGATCAATCTACTAAAGTTTGTCTTCCCAGTCACACCGTGCTTGCGTAATTGACACGTTAGGATACTGAAGTCAGGAGCAATTAAAAATATTAGGTAATGCAAGAAAAAGTCATTGAAGTAGCTATCCACGAGGTGTTCTTAAACCATATTTCTAACCTACTGGAAACATTCTGGGGGTATTGCACAACAACAGTATCTTAATTTTCCTATGTGTGTTGTGCGGAAAGAGAAACTAAGAATTAAAACTTTATATTATTTGCATTTCTAACCAAGAATTGCCAAGTGAATAAGAGGCACGCATTCCATTGCAATTCGGTAATCCACCACAAGTATCTCTAATCTAGATAGTATTTTAATTTTAAATAAAAAATTCTTTTTCACGTTGACCTGCTTGTGTACGATTCTACAGTGACGATCGCACTCCTTTCAACCTTTGGATTTCAAACTCAAACATTAAACTAGCATGAGAAAATATTTCGGGTACATTGACGAGTTTTTAAATCCAATCCCGAAATAATACAGGACTCTTCTAATTGGTAACAATTTGCACCCTGAAAAGTCAAAGTAAATGTAATCGATAATAATCCTTGTCGCGCTCGGAAAAAACCCCTACGTGACAATCTAGTCGGGAAAATACTGACCCGCGACACATGCCATTCATAACGAGAATGCTTGCACAATGTTCCACCTCACAATGTTCCACCTAAGTGACGAATGCTGTCGAGTCAAGAGTTGTATGTTGTCATAATGTCACATAGTGGATTTCTTTGGTGCTTCGACGTAGTCTCTATGATGTACTGCAGACGTCGTAATGAAACTTATTTTTTTACATACAGTGGTAACGACAAAGCTAACCGTTAATATCAATATGGAAGAAAAATGACTTGCTAGTTCAACAATGGGGACACTATCAAATTAACTAATGTGTTCATAGTTGCTCGAACGACGTCAAGACTTTCTTATCACTAGGTTGTCGTGAAAAAACCTCGAGAAGTGGAAAGTTCAGGCTTCTAACTATATTTAACCATGGAATTAAGTAGTATGGGATGGTAAGCTGTGTGCTCGTCCGTTTTTTACCCTAGGACTTTACCTAGTGTTTATTTCCGTTGAAGACTGTATGAATGTGTTAATGTTTGTGTCTCTCCCCAGAAGTGAACAAGTCCATTTCTCAATTCCTTGGTTTCCCAACGGGGAACTAAACCCTTGTCCTAGCAGTCGTTCCAGTTCAGCAGCCACGCTTAGAAATGTTCCTAGGAAACAAAAGCACTGCAGTGAACTGTAAGCAGTAAAAACTGGCAAACCTTTATACAGAGTGATCAGAAATAACGTGAACCGGGTATATCAGCGTTAGAGGGTTGGTCGTGCTGATAAATAATTTGAAAGAAATAATTCAATATCTCGCACCGTCGTCATTTTATCAGCTGCTGAAGTTAGCCAATCAGATCACTTCGCGGGGGAATTCGAATGGGCTTTGCGCGGCGGTGTTGTAAATCTGCACGCGACTTAGGGCCGGCAGGAGAGCACCAGTCAAAGAATAAACCTTCCCCAGGGTAGGGGTAGACCTCCAAGCTGACAGGATCACGCCAAAGCAAGTACGCTACTGTGAAACCGGCTGAAACCAACGGTGTGTTTGTGTTTGATGCTGATTTCTCGCCATGGCTCTCAAGCTGTGCAGGTTTAGCAACAGTGCCGCGTAAAGACTTGAATTCGCCATCGAAGCGATCTGATTGGCTAAATTCAGCAGCTGATAATATGACAACGGTGTGAAATTGTGAATTATCTTTTTTCAAATAATTTATCAGTATGACCCACCAATCCTCTAACGCTGATTTACCCGGCTCACGTTGCTTCTGACCACCCTGTATAGACAACATAACAGACTGCCATGTCCTCGAGATACTTCAATAAGTTTTCATCCACACTGAAAGTCGAGCATGTGAATACACATTTTCGAGTTCTCCAAATGATATGGTCAGATAGCGTTACATTTTCCGTGGAAGACTATATCCGCAAATTTATTCGAGAACAGGGCACTATCCATAAATCAGACAGTAGTCCATGAATGTCGAGCAATTAATTTTACCAATCATAAGCGGTTTTATGATATAGTTACAACGAAAAAAATAAAGGTATACATATAAAAACTCACCAGAATCAAGAATAAACAGCAAGCGTAGTATTATTTAGAAAGAACATAACAATATAATGTAGAGTAGCAAAGTCTGCCCCCGGGCTGAGTGGCTCAGACGATAGAAGCGCTGACCTTCTGAGCTCAAGCTTGCGAGGTCGATCACGGCTCAGTCTTAACGTGCTCAAAATGCTCTAAGTGCTCGTGTCGATAGATTTACCGATACATTAAAAAATGTGTGGGACAAAATACCGGCACCTCGGCGTCTTCAAAAACCGTAAAAACGTGAATGGCACATAAAACTAATATCATTTACTATTATTAGCAAAGTCTTCAAACTTGACTTCCCTGAAAATCGTACCTGAAACATGTACGGACCCTAATGTTCTCTACATGGAACTGGCACGAAGAAATTTTAGTCAAAATAGAACATACAGTGTATATGTGAATTAACAACGTGGTCTGTTAGACTCAATTGCCCTTTTAGTACAACTGATTAGTTAATGAGAGTAACAATACTTTTTACGATCTAAGCGTTAATTCGGGATCTATTTCTCGTGTACCTAAAAGAACAGATCAGGAAAACTGCTGCAATCAAGAGGCCAGTGAAAAGATACATTATGTAATAGAAAATAAAAGCGATTCCGAAAATATACCGGTATAATCAGAGCCATTGATAGCAAAATATACTTAAATAGTTCTTAAGCGACATCACATTTGATATTTGCATCAAAATTACGAGAAGTGTACAATCGAGACCTAATTCACAGACATTCAATTAATGTCAATTTTTTTAATTCATGGAACAAGATCAGTGAATTAACTGAGCTAAATTTCTCCAAAAAGCCTGGAAATTCAAAAGAAGCCAGAACATATTGATTAAAGGATGTGGAATGTTCGTTGGCTGCACGATAAATTATCAATAATATTACAAAGACGACAGGTAATGAGAATTCAATTCCCGCCAGGCTGTGTTACGCAGTCTTCCCTCAACAGTCATACAACGTAGTCCAAGTTCTATCCGTCTAGCCACAACCGTGGGTGGAGATTCACGAAAGATGACGAGGTCAGTGGAGATGTTACGACATTACCCTGAAGGCCAACGATTAGTCAAAGACCATAGGTCTCATTTCACATGGATGAACGCTACAGAATACAACGGAGCCCGTTAATGACTAAAATAATCATTTTGAGAGGGCAAATAAAGCAGATGAAAAACGTTCTGTCCAATTTCCTAACGGTCCAATTCAGTCTGTTGGGACCTACGATGGAAATAGATCAGTTGTAAGCAGACAAGGTTATAAATTGAACAGCACAAAATCTTTTGTTAAAATAGTTCCTAAATCAAACAAGAGAACAGTTAAAATCTTAAAGAGGTCCAAACCACTGAGGGCTCTGAACTTTATATTTCTCGCCATTGGTCACTGAAATGGTTGTTTTTGTTGTTTCTGCCTATTAACTTCGGAGGATGGTGACATCTTTCAATATTGAACACGAACTTGTGCGTTCATGAATTTTGTGAAAAATGATATCGCTGTGAGGTCACTGTGGTACATGAAACTAATTATTTGGGAATTCCAGTTAGAATGGTGTAACACATGAAATAAGTTACTATCCCATTATTTTTTCGTCAGCAAGTATAGATAAAAGTAGAAAAATGACACTTAGCAGAATAGTCACCTCTGAGGTTATATCAAGTAGCTCAACGGGACGTATGAAAGTAGGATTGCCACGTACCCCGGTTTTCAAGGGTAGTCAACCCATCTCTGGAGAGAATCGCACGTTATTAACATTAATAGTAATGTAAGTGTACGACAATTAAACATATTTTCGTAAAATCAATACAACCCCAACATATAAATATGTATTATAGAAATAATTCATGCCATGTCAATATTTTAACATTGCTTGCCGTAGTTTTGGATTCTTACGTTAACTACAAGAGGCTCCAGTGTTACCATCGACGAAGTAAAGAAGCTGGCATTTCCACCACTAAAATAATGTAAAACAGATGTAATAAGGTGCGTGCGCTAAATAATGCCAATCTATTCGGCATAGTATTTCGCACAGATTGGCCGTGTGCGAGTGTTCAATGAAGCAACAAAAATATTTCAGAACATTCAACTGAGGAATGCTCGTTTACATATCCTACTTCACACATAAAGCAAGCCGTAAAGATTGACCCGGGCACAAATTTATCAATCCGGGCTCTTTCTCCAGGCCAACAGAGGTGTTACTGAATGAAGAGCGGGTAAATATAAACCGAGATTTCGTAGTGCGAACAACATTCTACGATTCTTCGTGTAACTCGAAGAAACAATGTGAAAGAACTTCCAATACACAAAATTAATAATACAAATTAAACGGATAATTTGCAAAATACACCAAGGCAAGAATAAACATAATATTGTGAAATTTCCAATTTTCTATTAAAACATTTTTTTCAATAGCAGTATTAAGGAATTTTCAAGGAAATACTATTCACTCAGCAAGGATGATAAAGCAACTTTGAAAGAACTTCCTAAGATTACTTCGCGAACTAGTCGCAACAAAGATAATAAATAATAATATAATACTGATTAATAACAAAAATGTATTATGCTATTATTGTCCGGCGCCATGGATAAATGGTTAGCGTGCTGGCCTTCGGTCACAGGGGTTCCGGGTTCGATTCCCGGCAGGGTCTGGAATTTTTAACCATCACGTGTTAATTTCGCTGACAAGGGGGCTGGGTGTATGTGTTGTCTTCATCATCATTTCATCCTCGTCACGACGCGCAGGTCGCCTACGGGAGTCAAATCAAAAGACCTGCACCTGGCGAGCCAAACATGTCCTCGAACACTCCCGGCACTAAAAGCCATACGCCATTTAATTTCATTATTATAGTTATTATTATTTTGCATCCTCATCATTTCCAATTAGTGCAGATTGAAACTAGAACAGGAACAGTAATGCCTAGAACGTTTACATGATGGTAAGGTGAAAAGTCCACTTATTAGTAAAAATGGGGTGCAGTGAATTTAATGCGAAGTTCTAAAAACTCATCACTGTTAAATCAATTACAGTATATACGTTACTCGATAATAATAATAATAATGTTCCTTACGAAACGTCGAAGAGCCAATTTTTTTCTCTGAGAAAAGTAATTGTATTTATTCACAGGAGTCGCTCCATTCTAACCAGGTTTAAATGCCAACCGGCCGGGCTGAGTGGCTCAGACGATTAAGGCGCTGGCCTTCTAACCCCAACTTGGCAGGTTCGATTCTGGCTCAGTCCGGTGGTATTTGAAGGTGCTCAAATACGACAGCCTCGTGTCCGTAGATTTACTGGCACGTAAAAGAACTCCTGCGGGACTAAATTCCGGCACCTCGGCGTCTCCGAAGACCGTAAAATCAGTTAGTGGGACGTAAAGCAAATAACATTATTATTAAATGCCAACCGATCACGCCAGGATACGATTTTCGAACCTTGAGCATAGGAATCGAGCACCATCGTTACCGGTGAGTCCGAGATACAAAGAACCATATACTGTACATAGTATTTTTCTGGGACGTGGATGCATCAATAGCTACACATTATTATTATTATTATTATTATTATTATTATTATTATTATTATTATTATTATTATTATTATTATTATTATTATTATTATTATTATTATTATTTAGTATATTCACAAGTGGACGCATGGGGGTTGTTCTGAAGCATTCCACCAGAACGAGCTCTTATCTTCTATCATGCACCATATCGAAAAGGAAATGCAGTCGTGCCAAGCAGATTCGTGTTAATTTGGAAATGCAGATCGAGATGTACAGTATCATAAAAACTAACAAACGTCTCCACTGAACAGACGTAGGGCTATCCGGTCCGTTATTACGTTAATCATACTGAGGTGTAAGCTATAATAAGCACTGGTTTCTACGACTAAATAAACACGAATTAATCATTTAGTACACAATACTGTGGCTGCTTGTTGTCTCTCGCGAAGACTGCAAGGTTTCATTAATAAAATATCAGTCTGCTGTGACCGTGTGATTACGTCACTAATAAATATGGTCGCCAAGAATGACTGTAATTGCCTAGGACTTGTGCCAATATTTTGATTACAAACCTCGACAGCCTTTAGACGTGTTCAGTATGAGAATTAATTAGACTCTGTGAATAACTATTCATGGTTTTATCAGCAATGATACAACACATTATCATGCAGAAAGGTAGATGCAACATAAATTATTGAATGCATTGCACGCACTATTTTACGGCATAAATATTACGAATTTCATTATTGTCTGCCGATACATAACCGAAACATCAAAACTGACACTAACAGAGCCAAGTGTCAGTTTTTCATATGTAACCTTGTTACTGATAGCAAATGCTGCGTAATGTTTGCTTTTGTCTTTTTAATCTTAAATAATTCATTATATCCTTTGAGAAACATTTAGCAAATCAATACAAAATCAGAAAAGAAATCTGCTCAGACTGCTTTGCATTTCAGTAGCATTACACACTCGCTAGAGATACGCATTTAATGACAACGTGAAACTATTTAGGGCTTAGCAGTTGGGCGAAACAAGAAGTTCTTACATCTGGCAGCAAACAGTATTAAGTTCTCACCAACATTTCAGTTAATGTTTGCTATCAATGGGGGAAAGCATGTTAACTTTTTTTCTCCGATTCCACGTGTGCCACCATCTGACAGTCAGGTGAGAAGTTCACTTCTCGGAAAAGAAAAGAAAAGAAAAGAAAAGAAAAACACCGCCATATTGAAAAAGAACTATTTTGGCGCCATTTTCAAGTTAGTGAACTTCCCTCGCTTAAAAAACTAGCATAATCATTTTTGCAAACAGAATATCTGAAACACAACTAAACATAAGTACGAAAAGTCTCCGCAATCAAAAATGTTAACTTCCTTGGTGTGGGAAGTATCTTCAGGTACAGGACGGTAGACTTCTGGTTCTATAAGAAACTCGTTGTTATATACATGATAAGAAAAGAATGCTAATCAGGTATACAGTATTTAATAAGAAACACTCAGGTTCGTTTAATGAGCAATAAATATTCAAAGGAAAGGAGAAAATCACTGTAAAAGAATGTAACGCATGCCTTAGCGACCATCGACAGATATTATTACAGTCAAGACGGTTTCACTTTAAAATACGCTATTATAAACTAAGAGTAAATAAAACATTCACCGTCTATTAACAACAATGGTTTGAAAAAACTATGCTTACCCAGCTGCAGCCATGGCAGGTACCACCTAGAGCCGGCCGGTGAGGCGCAACTGATTACTGAAAAGAAGTCTTTCTTTCGTTCCGTAGCGCATGCGCATTGAACACGGCCTTGCTAGCGCACGACAAACGGGCTTCAGTGGCAGGCAGTTAATGGTGCACTTGAAAAATACGAAAGCGCTCACTTCCAACATTCTGTCATCGCATACTCACGGCTACGTAGGGAAAAACAGGGAAGCAATGATTTAACACAGAAAAGCCAACGGATAGATGTGGATGATGGGAATCAATGATGCTTTTCTCTCACCGAAATCATATCAACACCGTTGTAAATCCTCATCACTGGTAAATGCTTATGATTGATGTACGGTACTTGAATGGTGTCCTTCAAACGATTGCTATTAATTATTTCGGACAGGTCATGAATATCTTAGCTATCACGAAGTGCAATATTTATTGTACTTTCCTCGAGCTCCGTTTCACGTCAGTATTCACGTGAAGAAGATGGTGATGAAAGACCGGAATATTTTACATTATGTTCAGCTTAAAAAGTCAGATTTCCCACATTGCAAAACTTCGCAATTTTCTATATGATATGAGGTCTACATACATTTTGTGTGGACTTTCCTGAGTATATGGCCTACTACAAATAATTGGCCTGTACCGACACGCCCTGACCTTCGATAAATTTAGCTATTAAGGTACCGATACCGGTATTACATGCAGCCCAACCTTCCAGTATCTATTATAATATTTTCTGAAACAATGATTTCACTTTATTTTATTTCATTCCCTTCCTCAATATTTGGTGGAAATGACCATCTGGTAATGAATTCCACTCCCTCTACACATGTTTAATTATATGTCAGGCAGCCCCGTGTTTCAAGTTAATCCAGGAAAAGGCAAGAGTGATTTTTAAAGAAAGTTACATCATTATATGGTAGGAATAACACAATGAAGAACTCATCTAATCATTGAAATAAGCAACAGTAAATTTGGTTTGATAATCACTGAACAATGATAAGGCTAAGTATTTTACATTAATGACTACTCCAATGAGGAACTGCCGATTCATGAAGTTAAGGAATATGGGAGTGCAGCACGCACTGTATTCGGGACGGTTTAACAAAACAAAGGAAACACTTCAGATTCTCCGAGCTATTGTATTTCTGTCTACAATAACAGAGCCTCTACTGGCATCTTATCTATCAAGGAGAACCTTCTTGAATTAGTACGGAGGAAATTTCTGGAGGAATAGGAACTAACTGTATGAGAGTAGAAAACTTACCAGTCTCATAAATGTTCCCTGAGCGTCGATTTTGATCAGAAATAACACTAGCAGTACAGTGACCAGCTCATCTTGAACCAATAAAAGTTCGAAAAACAAAACGACGGCGACATCGAATTCAGCAGAAGTCCCGACAGCCCGCCATTTGCGAGATCATTAAACTTCAAAAGGTCCTATAATTTTAAACATAGGTAGCTCGCAAAATGGCCTAAGAGTGCATCATGATGTAGCACCAGGAAGATGTATAGAAGCTTGGCCTCAGTTACATAAAACCGCTTCGCGTACAGCACAACGCGTTCCTTGTGTTTGTTAGGTATTACGCGCTGGGGCTTCCCCACTCACTTTCTCTCTATCTAAAATAGCTTCATCTCTGTCGCTCCACAGAGCCAGTCACTTGCTCGCGCTTGTCCGTGAAGATCAACAGCAGCGATCTCTCTCTCCCTCTCTATTCAAGAGACGGGAAAACACTTACGTCATGAAAATTCCCAAAAATAAAACTAATACTAATAAAAGACACGCGGATAACAAAAGATCTGTTATAAATCACTTTCTGTGCAATAAATATCATATTCCTCCTACAAGTTTATAAATTTCGCGAAAGGATTCTTTAATTTTAGAGGCGTAATCCATAAATATACGATGAGTCACAACCATCTTTCAAATTATGGCCACGAATAGCTGGGGCTCTCACTACAAAGTTATTATGAAGTAGTCTCATAATGCTTCTTACAGCTCAGAATTTACTTTTATGAGAGCATCCTATTCGTTATACGCTTTTACAAATCGAATCAGCCCGCAACAGTAATTTTAAGAACATCAAGCCGTTTCCTTCATAGAAACACACATCTTGCCTTTAACTAGAGTTACTATTTCTAACGTACGAAGAGGAAAGTTTCTGAACTTATATTTCAGAATGCATGAACGCAAAGCCTACCAATCAGTAACAACTATGTAGCAGATCTATGATGACCAGACGTCCTCTCTTAGCCGGACATGTCCTCCTTTTTAGACCACTGTCCGGTGTCTGGGTGGATTAGTTTTAAAACCCGAAATGTCCTTTTTTAGTGAATATGTTTATTTTGGGGTAAACTGTTTTACTACTTCGATGTTTACAAGTATTCTTCATTACGCGACGGCATCACCGATATTGTGCCGATATACAAAAATCATCGATACTGTGCCGATATACAAAAATGTGATTATTGATATACAGTACATGCAATTATTCTATGCATGCCTTGTATTGAGACAGAAAACTGCGATGTTAATGTGCGACAGCTACAACGTGACAAGCGACAGGAGATAGCCGGGATTTGAAGGAAACCTGTTTAAAATGGATGGTGCTGAAAAGTGACATTGATTATTGTGATGTTGGAAAATGTATTCTGTATTTCCTTTCAAATTGATGATGTGTAAAATCTTTTGATCAGTTGTGCAATTTCAAACAATTCCTGAATGAAAGTAGTAATGTGGTAAGTAATGGCCAAAGTATTTCAATTCACGTACGCCAGTTGATTGTAGTTCAGAGTTATTAAGAGAGATTTTTTCTGGTACCAGACCACAATACAAATGTAGAAACACTATATTCATTGATCTCAGCACAATGGACTGATAATAGGAACCGTTTCAAAATAGTATCTCTGAAAACCCTCTTAAAGTTTCAAAATTAAAGGAATTTACATGTGCATCCTTTCATATTCAGACACGCCAAACCTCCTGAAGGCAACCGAATCTTCAGAAACGTACCAGCAAGGCGTGTAAATCAATTTCATTTATTAAATTGTGTAAGAATTTACTGTATAATGTGGACATGTATAAATTTGCTGTGGGTGTGTGTGTGAAAATTAAAATATATACGTCTAAATTCAGGCTTTCACTGGAGGATATTTGGTCCTATTTTTTCCTGCATTGTCCTGCTTTTTAAATAGTTTTGTCCTCTTTTTCTTTATTTACTTGCAACGGGTCACCCTGAACAGGACAAAACACTGGAGTACCAGATCAGTCCAAATGAGAGATTCCCAGAATTACTAACTTGCTTTGCTAGTAAACAGATGCTCGATCTGAGGCTAGTGAGAGGTAGATGTTCTATTTCTTGAGTTGCTCACAGGTCACCAGAAACTACTGTAACTCCCATCCGTGAGCTGTGATAGCGACCGTCAGCGTAGTGGCCTTCAATTCATAAAGCCCGGAATTTTAGCTATGCCTGGTTAATTCCTCTAGCTCGGGGGCTGGGTGTTTATGGCCGACTGAAATCACACACAATATATCTCATCCCTCCACATAGAGTTGGCATCAGGAAGGGCATCCGGCTAGAAAAACTGCTTAATCCACATCAGTACCTACCCCAGGTAAATGGACAAAAAGGCTGAAGAAGTGAGCACCCCCAGTCGACGGGGACGGACATCGTACCGTGCTCCCCCAGTGTTAGAGAACATCTCACAACTGAACGATAGAACGTTTTCTTGGCCACTGGTAAAGAGTTGTAATTCTCCAGAAGCTGCTTCCTTTATAAATGCAAGTATCAGAAACATTAAAATGGGCTAGTGATTTAGTGTTCACTTCTTTCCTCAAACTCCAAACACGAAAGAATCGTCGAATCGCGACATCCTAAAAAGAGAATTGAAGCTATACTAGCTACATTACTGCACTGCGAAATAGCGGTAAATGATCGAGGGATATCTCAAGATCTGATGGCCAGAATGTTTACTGCATAGTGTCTTTTAGATGCCAAAGGAGAAATTATAACCTCAAGCTGTTTGCACTGTTGGGGAGTTTAAAAATTTCTCGGCTCTAAGCAGGATATCCAGGGCCTAGGCTTTCGTCACGAGCAGGCACATTACAAGCACACCTTAATGTACCTACATCGACCTTTCGAAAACAAGACGTGGGCGTTAAGCATGCACTTAGGTAAAAAGTTTCAGCTCGTGGAAGGTTAAGGCAACTGTAAAATATATATATATAACATGCAAGACGAAAGAACGGAATGTGATGAGCAGATAAGGAAGTGCTCGTATGTAGTTACTATAAGGAGAAAATGTCAATAACTTAAACTACAGAGCCTTAACAAGTAGAGTAGGAAAAATGATTTTGATAAATCGGTCATGAAGGCATTAAGGTTCTACTTCACTATGACTGATGGCAGAATGACTGAACGTCTTTGTTGAGTGTCAGTCAATTCTCTTTTTTTGTGCCCTGTTCTTTGTTTTGAAACAATAACCTCCCTCTTCACAGATAACATCAGAGTGGATGCTCAGAATTTCCTAGTTTGTATTTGTGAATGGTCAAAATAAGTTTGTTACTAACTACAGAAAAGGAATATATAGCCTATGATCTCTTTTAACAGACAGATACAGGTTTATCTCGGGAAAACATCTCTGGATACTGTGAAGATATCATTCAAAGGAAACGAAACCCAGTGTCGAACAACTGGCCTAACGTACAGCTCTCCAGTCCAATGCAACCTCAACTGAGTAGCTGTGATTACAGTAGAGAAATAATATTTAGAGGTAAAGAGGTTTCCTGTTTCCTGCTGACTGATAGGACGGCGTAAACTTTTCATGACTGACAAAAGTCTCCGTGCTTTTCCTGCCACTAGTAGAAGAATCCGTGTAAGGCCTGCTGTTATTTATATCTCATTTACAGCCTATTGGCACCGTTCATTGTCCTCGTGTACCTGACGTGTCCGATGCTGTGGTGATTATTGGCGAGCGCATCTGAGATTTAGGCTCGGCATTACGTAAGAGACGGACGTGGCAGTTTCCCTAAGTGAGATAGTAAACTAGGAATATGTACTCATTTCAAGAACAGCCTTCAGTAGCCTCTTTGTAACATTGGCACTGGTCAACAATGTATCAACATGCTCATATTTCATTACATCAATCAACACTGATCTGCATTTAGGGCAGTCGCCCAGGTAGCAAATTGCCTATTTGTTTTCCCAGCATTTTCTTAAAAGATTGCAAATAATTTGGAAATTTACTGAACATCTCCCTTAGTAAATTATTCCAATCCCTAACTCCCCTACCTATAAACGAATATTTGCCACAATTTGTTCTCTTGAATTCCAACGTTAACTTCACATTGTGATCTTTCCTACTTTTAAAAACACCACACAAACTTATTCGTCTACTAATGTCATTCCACGCCATCTCTCCACTGACAGCTCGGAACATAACACTAATAAGCCGAGCAGCTCGTCTCCTTTCTCCCAAGTCTTCCCAGCCCAAACTCTGCAACAGTTTTTGTAAGGCTACTCTTTTGTCGGAAATCATCCCGAACAAATATCGAAGGATGTACTAGAAAATGATTAGCGTTCCTCTAAATTACGTAGCAATTTACCTTGCTCTTATACATAACTGAAAAGAGACTAACAAAATGGTTTACTTATTCTGGTTACTTTACGAAAATTATAGGGAGCAAAGTGCTTAGGATTCATAATTCTCACATCAGCTACAAAAGGAAAAACAAGGATGACAAGAATGTATTCCCTAAGGCGTTCGAATACCAGCGCTTACTGAAGAATTTCTCTCATTACCACAATCTTCACAGTGAAAAACAAAACCGTCAAGAAAATGTCCCAAATGCTTAGGACCATGTAGTGACGTCTACAAACGGACAATTTTAATCTTTAAGGACGTTAAAAGAAGAACAATATAATTACGACCAAAATAATCCTTTACTCGTCTTGAGGTAAACAATTACAATAAGTACTCAATCGACAGTCCTCGTATGCAATGAAAGAACCCTGGATATTCTCCCTTATCTAAGAAGATGTACAATAAACACCGCACAAAATCTTTTTCTTCTGGAGAACATTTGAAATTTATCTACTGTCCATCTTCACGGAGTTGAATAGAGTGAGGAGAATCCATTTGGCGTTCTAAATTAAAACTACAATAAAACGTCATCCCAAATTATTAAACAGCAACATTTTACTTGTACACAACTGTTAAATGAAACATTTCATACATTTCCATGTAATTGCTACTCGTTTTTATTGCGTATTAAAGCTACTTCCCCCCCCCCCCCTTACATTAAGATTATTGGAACAGTTGAGGAATTAACTCTTAATGGGAGAAAGCTAGCCTCCTCTGAATTTTGAAACCTGTTTCTAGGAAATGAACAGTCGGAGATGGAATTGATGGGAATAGCTACATAAATGGAAACGAAAAATTTCTATGTTACCGCCATAGTAACGGTAAACAGAAACCATCGAGGGCTAAATGAAATAACAAAGCCACATTTTCTCAGTAGTACATTATCTGAGAGGTCTACGTATACACATTTCTTCCTGTGACACTCAAAATCAAAATGCATGGTTTAGAGCGGAAATTAAAGTTCTAATTTTAAGCAACTCTAGATTTTGCCCGGCCAGGTCCATCTCTGGCGAGATACAGAGTGCACTGTAGCGCCTGGTATCGACTCAATCAAATTTGTTAGTTTCCTTTTTCTGTCTGTCTGTCTGTTTGCGTCATCCTTAGCTATAATAACATGAAATTAATTGAGGTATGAGGTATGCTTTTGTGGTGAACGGTGTGAACGTTTTGCTCGTAGGGTCGGTTAGTATATGCACTTGAGTGGACTTGGCGGACTCATGCATAATAGTACCTCCTGGCTCGGCGGAAAAAGTAACTGGAAACTAGTTCACACCTCATTTACCTAGCACGCCTCTTCACTGATGCCTAGGCCACCTATGACAGCTGATGGTGGATCTGTTGAGGATCCAATCAGCCTTAAGGCTGAGGACTAAGCATATGTGTGAGATTCCGATTATAAATAAGTTACATGGGAAAAGCCCATACCAGAAGACATAGTGCACTGTAAACACTACATCTCGCCAGCAAAAGCATAAAGCAACTTGTAAAAAAAATTAGAAATGTATAGCATTTCTACTCGCTCGCTAGTGTCTTCTTATACTAAATGCAGGTCAAAGCTGTGGACTCACTGCATTAGCATATAACCTAACAATAGACTAACAACTTTCAGTCAACAGGACATGCTTATGCCTGTACTTTAACTGTGCATCAAAGCTTCCATTTTAATGGCAACATGGAAGCATGGCACTTTTGAATGAGAGGAAAGTAACATTTTAACACATGTTTAGTAAGCTACAGCAATCTATATACATCCATTTCGGAATCTCACCAATCTCCAAACTTTGCATGCGTATAGTTCTGGAGGACTTCTTGTAGTTCGTGGTTTGGTGAATTAACAATGTAGGTCAGTTCTCTAATCAACAAGGTACTTAATATGAAAGAACTGGACGTCTAAGTAAGTGATTATCAGAGTAAATACCACCGCCTACGTTCCTGCTAAACAGCCGCACCGTTTCATTCATTTAACCCACTACATGACGCAAGCATACCACATCCGGTCTTGATAACGTAAATCGACTCGCCGGGAAATGAGCGATCCCGTATTTCACGAAATTTCAAACATTACACTTACTCCTTAAAAACTACAATGGGTAAGGCGATAGCTTTGCAACTGGACAGGTCAAGATTTTATTATATTCGGTAGTGATAGATGCTAAGGAACTGTCCGTCCATTTATCAGACAGCACATGAATGACTCAGTCAACTGACCAAATGAGATCAGAAAGCTGAAGTTTTACTCGCATATCTCCCATTGGACAATTGCTGGTGCCGGGCTGAGAGGCTCAGACGGTTAAGGCGCTGGCCTTCTGACTCCAACTTGGCAGGTTCGATCCTGGCTCAGTCCGGTGGTATTTGAAGGTGCTCAAATACGTCAGCCTCGTGTCGGTAGATTCACTAGCACGTAAAAGAACTCCTACAGGGCAAAACTCCGGCACCTCAGCGTCTCCAAAAACCATTAAAAGTATAGTTAGTGGGACGTAAAAACAATAACTATTATTTATTACAATTGCTGGCTGGCTTTATTGCTAAGACAACTCTTTCATTCTAAATGATAGTAAGGCAGTAATTATTAGAATGACAGAGTGTCTGTCTTCCAGTATGAATTAAGCGACAGCATAGGGGAAGAAAATAGTCACTTTTCATCATATGAGATCAGAAAAGTTCACGGATCCCTCTTTTGACTATCGCTGGTCGGCCTTCCTAGTAAGTCGACCCTTTCATTTTAAATGAGACCGAGACTGTCATCACTCCTCATCTTGCCTAGTACGCCTCATTTTGGTGCTGCCATTGGTTTTTGTTGTTTTCTGATAACCACATAACCTTTGGTGGTGCTATTTGAGGACCGAACCAGCCTCTGGGCTGATGACCTAACAGACAGACAGACAGACAGACAGACAGACAGACAGACAGACAGACAGACAGACAGACAGACAGACAGACAGACAGAGACTGTCAAATTTCCGAGTGGCTGTCAGCGATAATTAAGCCATTCTATGGATAAACAAAATAGTTACTTAAGACTTCTGTGCAAATGGAACAGGGCATTCGATTCCTTGTTTTCAAAGTATAAAGGTCCATTTTCCACTACAAAATTATTTTCTGAACAAACTGGATCAACAATAGGCAATCAATTGCCCTCATTTAAATCTCCAGAATAAAGAGTTAGAAATTCGAACGATCGAAACCTTAAAAAGCAATATTCTTATCCAAAAGAAAATCTAACTCTTCTTTAAACTCTTTGAGCAAATAAATTAAGTACATCTCCACAACAAGGAATGAGAAAATAATTAATGCGAAAACGAAGCATGTTGCTTTTCCACCGAAGAGCATAAAGGGGTTCTCAACAAAACTAATGCTATCCGAAAAGTGTTCCGTTACAACTAAGATCATTCTAACAAACTAAATTTTCTCTATGCGTTGAGCGTTTCATGGATGTCAATCGCGACGGTGAGTCGATAGTTCATAATTTATGATTCGACAGAATCGTGCGTCAGACGCCTTCCGCATGTCCAGTTGTCTTATAAAAGACCATGTTCTATTATACATCACTGTAACATGCAAATCCATCTTTCCCCTCCTCCGCCTTTCATATTATGCCTCTCGAAATTACAGACGATGTAAATTCCAAGGCCACCCATCTCATAACCTAACTTCGTTTTGGAGGCCATGCTTCCAGTTACTGTCGATTCAGTTGGCCGATACGACCAAGCTCCTATTTATAAAACGATATCTCGGTTGCTAACCGGTGTCCTGCCAATAAGCAAGAGGAAGGCTACCCATTATTACAATTACTATAGAGCAAGAAGTACGGCTTGGAAGTTTACATAATCAGCCCGCTGCGATTAGCCCAGCACACACAGCAATGTATAGGCGAACATGTTTTCTTTGGATCTCGTTTTTCTCTTGTACACATCCTAGTCTCATTTCTCTTCAGATTGCAGTATAGAAGTCTCCCTATATAATGATACGATGTTCTCCATCCAAACAAATTTTTTATTCGCAGTAATATATCTTCAACTTCACGAATGGGTTGTGATTGCAGCTAAGAAATTGTAAGCATGTACAATAGTGGTCATGAAATTTCCGATCGTAATAACTGGACAAAATAATTGTCGTTCACCGTTTGCCATAATTGTTCCTTGCACAGATGTTACACCTGAAACCACAGTCACACGTGAAAGAATATCAACTATATTAAAATCCTCATCTTCTTAAAGTGTATGTTGCACCCAAATTATAACTTACCAGTAAAGTAGAAATTTACGACTCAATTAACAGCCAAGGACAGCTTTGTCATCAGTTCCACGTTATTCTTGGGTGTGTGAAATAATCTATGTTATTTTGGAGTTTGTGTAGATGTGTTTTATCGAGATTAAAATTTATAATAATGTGTTTAACGTCTCTTCATTTACTAACCGATTTTAAGAGACGTTACGATGCCAGGATTTTTCCCTAACCCTTTCAGACCGAGTACGCACAATTGTGCGGGTTCGTATTTTAGTTATCCCTGACCGTATTTGATGTTTTTTCGGCGCTACACCGGACTGCAGTGATTGTGCAGGACACGTGGCGTGTATTTCAATTGATTTTAGTATGCGCTTGACCGCCAGGGCGAAGGAAGAAGAGTTTAAAAAGCACAGTTGATCGGCGAGATGGCAGGAAGCAGTAGTGCCGAAAGTAAGTATTTATTTACTGCGTTTATTTTAATCTAGAAGCTTTACTGAATACCGGAATATATTCAATGAAGTGTGTACATTGGTTAGTGAACGTAAATTTTGAAGCTACACCATCGTACGTGATACAACAAGGTTTTGAATTTTAATACGCACCATTGTGTGGGTCCTGTTTTCCGGATGTTAGTTTTTATTTTGTAAAATAAACTATTAATATGTGTATTGAGGAGCATTTTAGTCAGTTCTTGACGTACAAACAAAAATTCACACCGCCAGTTTTCTTTCAGGTCTGAAAGGGCTAAAAGAAGGTGATCTTAAACGTGTCAGGAAATCTACTCACAAGAGGGCCAGTCATTAACTACTCTGAGAAGACAACCAACCGCGCCAGGATTTGATCCCGCAGCCATAAGCAGAGGAGACGAGCGCCTTACCAAATACGCTATGCTACAGGTCGCTAAAACAAACAGGTACCTATATTTTCTGCAAACCAGTGAAAACCATATTCATTATAGTGACCAAAGACAGTGGCCGGCTGTCGAAAAACTCAACACTGTTTTGTATTTGTTTTTATAGTTTACTCATGATACGCATTTTAACACAAATATTGAGGTGAAAAAATGAAATGGCGTTTGGCTCTTAGTGCCAGCAGTGTCCCGAGGACATGTTTGGCTTGCCAGGTGCAGGTCTTTCGATTTAACTCCCGTAGGCGACCTGCGCGTCATGATGACGATGAAATGATGATGAAGACGACACATACACGCAGCCCCCGTGCGAGAGAAATTAACCAATGGTGATTAAAATTCCCGACCCTGGTGGGAATCGAACCCGGGACTCCTGTGACCAAAAGCCACCATGCTAAACATTTAGCCACGGGGCCGGACAATAGTGAGGTTAAGCGCCATGAATAAGTTGAGCACGACTCCCGCAACGAGTATTCGTATGAAATCGTAAATACAGCATTAAGTTTCGAGTTCAGGTGGCCAGATAAAAATAAATGCTTGCTGGGATGAGTAGCTCAGACGATAGAGCGCTGGCCTCCTAAACTCAAGTTGACGAGTTCACTCCCGACTGAGTTCAGCCCTATTTGAAGGCGCTAAAATATGTCAGACTCCTGTCGGTATATTTACCAGCACGTAAAAGAACTATGGTCAAATTTCCGATATCTTCGCGTCTCCGAGAACCGTAAAAGTAGTTAGTGGGACGTAAATTATTATTATTATTATTAATAAATGCTTACTAGATACATGTGATTTACGTTCGAAATAGCTGCACAGAACGCCTATCCATGCCTGACATCGGACTCGAACCAAGACGCAAGAGTAAGCCCAGTGCCCTGCAGTTTGAACCACTCATTAACTTCTGAATGCCATTCCAATCATTTCCTCCATTCTCCACTCATGTTTATAGAGTTGTGTTCTAAACAGGTATGCATCATCAATACCAAGCATTGTAAAAGAACAGAATTAAAATGTACGTGAGATTGTATCATTGTGTAGTAATATTGAGTGCCGGCCCTGCAGAGTTGGGATAGCGTGCCTGCCTCTTATCCGGAGGCCCCGGGTTCGATTCCCGGCCAGGTCAGGGATTTTTACGGGGATCTGTGGGCTGGATTGATGTCCAATCAGCCTATGTGATTGCAATCGATGAGCTGACGATGAGATGGCGGCCCCAGTCTAGGAAGCCAGGAATATTTAACCTGGTAGGCTCTATTAACGAGTCGTCTTATGATGCAGCCTGTGATACACTCATGGTTTTCATATTGCTTACTTCTCAGGCGCCGTACAAATTCGACGGAGTTTGTTATAGAATAGATAAAAGAATGCACCAATGAGTTTTCGCTAGCACTGATGCTGGGCTAAGTGGCTCTAACGACAGAGCGCTGGTTTTTCTAACAAGGGGATTGTCTGGGTTGGATCAGACAGATTTAAATGAAACCGGAGTGAATGATCAACTAACATATACCAAGTTGAATGGTGGTAACGATTTTGCCGTAAAACTAACGATAGTGCTATAATAAACCACTGAAAAATATCTGGGCGGCTCGGAACAGCATGATACTGCCAATGCACTGTGGAAGTATACCAAGAGTTCTAGTTTAAACCTACATAAAATACTTTATATCGAACATGAGTTTTTCACAATGCGTACAGAATGTCACGTGCGCGCATCTATTTCACTAACACGTGCAGTATATTAATATAACAAAATATTAGGGTTTTAATAATTCTGTACCGTTATAATGGATGCTAAATACTACGGGGTATGAAAGCACTGTCATATATATAATGTATAAGCGAGCATGCTATAATATAATATTTTATGCGTAAAAACAAGAAAACTGCCGGATTCCGGTTCAGAATAACTCATTTTGTCTATTAGCAACCAAGGCAACTGAAGGGAATCTCTTATTTTCCCTTAAGGTCCTATTTCGCTAGACCACTCATACTTATTTCTCTTAGTACATCTTAATTTTTACTTCCTGCAGTTTCTATTATACCACTGTAGGCAGATATATATTGAATACATTTATGCAATGCACATAAACAGACTGCTCTCGGAGCAAGAGTGAAGGTGAAAATACAGTATATGTACCTAGGTCATATGGGTTCATAGTCAATAATTATTTGTGCCTGTTACAGTCATATAATTCTTGAGTCACAGTGTGTTAGACAAGCATCTATTAGATACCATTACATGAATATGCAGTAAAAGTCTCACGGTCTAGCCCTGAACCTCCTGATTGGCTTAAACAATACTCATTTCTGCTTGAGTTGTAACCTAAAAGAGACCGCTCATATGTACGCTTTTCCAGTGACAATTAGCTCTTGCCGAAAGAACCAACAGAGTGTATTTGCACATCTTTTAGCAGTGCTATACTCTCCTTGTGACCGCCTGTTCTTGGAAATGTGAGAGGTTAACTTGGTTTTGAAAAGAAGGAAAAATTAGAGACTTTCAAAACAACTGATTCATAGCTGCAGTGTTATCGCATTTTCTTCGTAGTAAACTAGGGTCATTCGAAAACGTTATCATCTTGAGAGGGAACATACACGCTAACGATGAGTTTGGACGTGACCGATGATTTATGGGCCTTACTAGTGACATGACGACATAGCTGGAATGGCAAGGTCTTATTGTCCTGTCAAGTTAAGGTTGGTTATTCACGTGTTTCTGACGCTAGGTTGAGAATATGATTAGATAGTGCTATTTGCTAAGGCAAACCACGAAGTACAGTACGCAGCACGCACGCACACACACACACACACACACACGTAGCAGAAGCTCGGCATACCGATATATGGGGCAAAAATACATTCTTTATCACAGTGTTGGAGGATTTTAAGAATTTCGAGTCCATACGTAGAAGTTCCCCTTCTATCACCATGGAACGATCAGGCAGTCCAAGTCGAGTGGTTTCATTCCGTGTAATGTCCAGCTCCATGGTTAGCGTGCTGGCCTTTGGTCACAGGGGCCCCGGGTTCGATTCCCGGCAGGGTCGGGAATTTTAACCATAATTGGTTAATTCCGATGACACGGGGGCTGGGTGTATGTGTCGTCTTCATCACGACGCGCGGGTCGTCTACGGGCGTTAAATAGAAAGTCCTGCATTGGCGAGTCGAACTTGTCCTCGGTCACTCCCGTCAAATTTCATTTTTCATCCCGTGTAACAACGCTTTACTGAGCGACTTCTTTCCGGGGGTTCATCTTGTTTACTGCAAGCAGTAAATTATTCTCTATTTCACCAGTATGGTGATAGAAGGGGAACTTCTAGATATGGACTCAAAATTCTTAAAATCCACCAACACATTGATGAATGTATTTTCGCGCTCACTCCATTCAAATTAACTCATTTTAATGCTTGGGTCCAGGTCGAGTGTCTTCACTAATGTCTGCGCTTGCAGAATCTAATATCAGCACAGTCGTTCGACTTTTAAGCGTACTTAAATACAGTAGGTACGACCCGATTTAGTAGATATATTAGCATGTTAAAAAACCTTTTGCAGGCTAACCCCAGGTACATCGACATCTTTCAAGACTGTAGAATATAATGAGACAGAGAAATTATTATAGTCATGTCCGACTCGTTGGCTGAACGGTCAGCGTACTGGCCTTCGGTACAGAGGGTCCCGGGTTCGATTCCCGGCCGGGTCGGGGATTTTAACCTTAATTGGTTAATTCCAATGGCACGGGGACTGGGTGTATGTGTTGTCTTCATCATCATTTCATCCTCATCACGACGCGCAGGTCGCCTAAAGGAGTCAAATAGAAAGACCTGCACCTGGCGAGCCGAACCCTTCCTGGGATATCCCAGCACTAAAAGCCATACGACATTTCATTTTCATTATTATTATTATTATTATTATTATTATTATTATTATTATATTTTCATGTGGCTATTGCTTGCCTGGTGCAGCCCTTGAAAGGCAGACTCACCGAGGCGTGCCCGCGTACAGGATACTGCGTGTAATTGTAGTGTAATTGTAGTGGAGGATAGTGTGGTGTATGAGTTGCAAGGATGTTGGGGAAAACACAAACATCCGGTCTCCGAACCAAGAGAATTAACCTTCTAAGGTTAAAATCTCCGACCCGGCCGGAAGTCGAACCGCGGGCCCCTGAGCTGACAGCCAATACTCTGATCATTCAGCAAAGGAGCCGGACTACGAAGCTAATAAAAAATAGAGGAGGTTTCAATGAATTTGTGACGCAAATTATGAACATAGAAACCGAGAAGGTGGCTGCGCTATTTGGGTCACGTAGCTATCAACTTGCATTCGGGAGACAGTGGGTTCGAACCCCACTGTAAGCAGCCCTGAAAATGTTTCTTCCGTGTTTTCCCATTTCCACACCATGCAAATGCTGGGGCTGTACGTTAATTAAGGCCACGGTCGCTTCCTACCCACTCCTAACCCTTTTCTATCTCGTCGTCACCGTAAGATCTATCTGTGTCGGTTCGACGTAGAGCAAATTGTAAATGGACATAGAATGTACTGTAATTTAAAATGTCTTTACTGGGCAAACAAGAGATGGCAGATACAAATTATTCCTAAATGAAGAAGTTTGGTGAGTTGGCCTACTGCATACCGTACCGTGGGTTTAGTTTAACTGTATAATCTATAATTCGTATAGAATTTAATGCTGTATTTTAGGTACTTCTGTACTATAAAGTCAGGCTTAGAAGTAAATATACAATACAAAATAAACCCAATTAAGTTTTGTTCTATAATATTTTCCACCTCACCGGCCAGACTGCATAAATCTTTTGTTACAACGACACTCTTTCATAACGACACAATTAGTCGGTTCCCTTAGATATCATTATAACCAAGTTCTACCGTATGTTAATTTAGCTATGTTTCTTGGGGAACTCTGTCTTCTTCTTCTTCTTCTTCTTCTTCTTAATCTGCTTACCCTCCAGGGTTGGTTTTCCCTCGGACTCAGAGAGGGATCCCACCTCTACCGCCTCAAGGGCAGTGTCCTGGAGCGTGAGAAATTGAGTCGGGGGATACAACTGGGGAGGATGACCAGTACCTCGCCCAGGCAGCCTCACCTGCTATGCTGAACAGGGTCCTTGGTGGGGGATGGGACGATTGGAAGGGATAGACAAGGAAGAGGGAAGGAAGCGGCCGTGGCCTTAAGTTAGGTACCATCCCGGCATTTGCCTGGAGGAGAAGTGGGAAACCACGGAAAACCACTTCGAGGATGGCTGAGGTGGGAATCGAACACACATCTACTCAGTTGACCTCCCGAGGCTGAGTGGACCCCGTTCCAGCCCTCGTACCACTTTTCAAATTTCGTGGCAGAGCTTGTTCGGGTCATTCTTGTCCACATCCACATTTCCGTAGCTTCCTGTCCCTGACTTTCGCTTTCATATGAAAAAAGAAGGTTCATTAAAGAGATTAAAAGAAGGAAGACGAAGACCCTGGGTCACATGATTAGACACGATGACTTCCCTTGCAACATATTCGAAGGAAAATTCTTAGCGAGAGCGGAATATCACGACTAAGAAAGTCTTATTTCTAAATCATGGCCATCATAATCATCTGCGGCTCTTAGTTAGAGCTTCAGCGAACTGCTAAAGACGAAATTTTGTGGTTGCAGTAACAAGGCTTCGCCTTTAGAGGATGAATAAAATGAATGTCTCGACAAAGGCACACTGTTGACTACTTAAGACGAAAAAAGCCAGTAAAGAACGTCTTGTCGGGGCTCGGATATAACAAACTACATGCATAATATCCCCTCAGTGTTTATGGAAATCGTGAGACTCGTTTTGGTTCCTACAGAACCACTAACATACGCGACCACCGAAAGATCACCTCTGATCTGCAGCTTCGTCATCAGAAATTAGCTTTGCCGTTGCTTCAACAACGCCTACAAACGCACGACCAGGAAATGGCATGGTCTGTTCTTTGCTGGTGAAAGAGAGATGTTTCACCTTGAATATCCCACTGCGCTTTGTCTCGGAGTTCACGTCTTGTAGTGGCTTACTTTTCATTTCGTACTGGAGTAAAGTCATGTCCTCATACCGAGGTAGTGCAGATCTTTTCAGGCACACCCCCAATTGAGGTGGGCTGCATGTACCATTTTAATTACATACCAGCCCTCCTGTCATTCCTAAGTTTCTAGCAATACCGGGAATCGACTCCGGGCATCCGAGGACGGCAGCTAGTAGTGCTAACCACTATGCTACGGAGGCAAAAATTTCTTACTGATAATCGTCGCTATCTATCACCAACCAGATCTGCTGGGTCATCTCTCGGAACCAACGATCCAATGAAAGAAAAGTGGGTTCCATATCTTACCAAGAACTGTTAGTATTAAGTATCAGAGCAGGCAAACATACGTAAAGCTAGTACCAGGACAAGACGCAGAAGTCCGTGAACGATACTATCTCAGCATTATCCTGGAATGTTTTCATACCCCGTAGAAGTTCCCCTTCTATCACCATGGAACGATCAGGCAGTCCAAGTCGAGTGGTTTCATCCCATGTAATGTCCAGCTCCATGGCTAAATGGTTAGCGTGCTGGCCTTTGCCCACAGGGGCCCCAGGTTCGATTCCCGGCAGAGTCGGGAATTTTAACCATAATTGGTTAATTCCGATTACACGGGGGCTGGGTGTATGTGTCGTCTTCATCACGACGATGAGCAACGGCTTCGAAACCCAGAAGTGGTCCAGAGAGTCAAGATACTAGTTATTATGGAAAAGGAGTAGGTTTCTCGTGATCCTCTTTGTGTTTAGGATCCTAGGACCACGCAATTCTCTGGTGACCCCTTACCCGTTCGAGCAAATCTCTCTGGGACTACGTGTAAAGGCATTAGTCCTGTTTCTCAGACATTACCGAGCGCGCTCATAACGTTTTATGCTAACCTCGAACCTTTAGGAGTGACTGAATCCCACTCCCATTTAACAGGCCAGAACTCCTGGTAAGCGCATTGTTAATTTCCAGAGGCTTGAAGACTTAACGCTGTAAGGCATAACAATCTATAATGAGTATGTATGTATGTATGTATGTATGTATGTATGTATGTATGTATGTATGTATGTATGTATGTATGTATGTATGTATGTATAAACGGGACGCAAAGATCTAGAACGAAAGATAACAGTCGGAGGTGAAATTAAGCCTGACACTAAATTTGTCACAATTTTCTCCTCTAGTAACTGTTAACAGCCGTAGGATTGCTGCCCCGTCCGTTCGTGTTGCTCATTTACTGGATGCAAAATCTTCAGGCGTGAACCAGAGGAGCCTACATTTCACCTCAATCGTGAAGGCTCCACAAGTCTAGAGATCAAACCTGAAATAACTATCTTGGCTGTATACGGAGCATACATGTGATGAAGGTCCCGCATCTGTTTCCGATAGACTGCGTGACAGTTATCCATACTATACTGCCTCAATAGATCAGCACCCAACTGGCCTCTAAGGAAAATCGGTTAAGCAAATATTACTTCCATGCTGGTATTTTAATGTATGACATAACCGAAAAATTCAATTCGTTTCACGATATAGCTAAGACCCTGCAGCGTTCAGAAATCCTAAGTTTTAATTACGACACCGACAGGGGGGTGTTCAACGTGTTGTCGTCGTTGCCGCCGCCGCCGTCGTCGTCGTCGCCGCCCCCATCCCACTCCCATCGATATTATCGCGCCCTCGTCAGAAATTAAACGGGGGTTTTCCAATTTTAAATCTCGAAGCATTTAACTCCATCGTCGACCACAATAATACTAAAAACAGTGCACAAAATGCAGGTCACTACACGGTTAACGCACTCGCACGTACCGGAGCCATAGATGACTCAAAGTAATCTATTCAGGCAATCGGATATTATTCTCTCCACAACATTCTAATTCACACATCATATATTTCAGAAGTGGTTCGGATAATGAAAAGTTTCTTTCTTAAACATTATTACCATAATTCACTACAATGTCATCTTGGTTTTAAGTAAGAAAACAGCAAATGAAGAACTGAAATAGGGACATAAATAAAAGTAATAAAAATATGTCTCAGAACTAGTGCTTTCGGAAAATTTCCCATTACTAATAATACTAATACCTTGGAAATGCACTTAGGCAGAGCCACTACCCAAGTACAGTAGAAAATCCAACAGTATCTTAATATGAATCAGCTCAGCGAAGACGCGCTTAGAAAACAAAGTTGGCAAATGGCCAACGACCCCAGAAGGAAAAGAGAAAGTTAGAACAATAGTCCTGCCTCGGACTTTCACCCACTGACCCGAGTTCGATCTTCTGTTTGGATTCTACAGCACACGTCTTACAGAGAACCATAAAAGCGATACTAAAAACAGACTTTCACCATGAACAAATCTATCAACATTTGAAGGTATATTTTCTAGGAAGACCCATTCCAGAATTCAACCCTTAACTTTCCTCCGCTCGGGCACTTCACCTAACTCGTGGACTAGTCAGAATTAAGACTTCAACGCTTAAAGGTTTTTGTTTTGTTTTTGCTATCTGCTTTACGTCGCACCGACATAGATAGGTTTTATGGCGACGATGGGATAGGGAAGGCATAGGAGTGGGAAGGAGGCCGCCGTGGCCTTAATTAAGGTGCAGCCCCAGCTTTTGCCTGGTGTGAAAATGGAAAACCACGGAAAACCATCTCCAGGGCTGTCGACAGTGGGGCTCGAACTCACTATCTTCCGGATGCAAGCTCACAGCTGCGCGCCCCTAACCGCACGGCCAACTCGCCCGGTTTAAAGGTCTTATACACGTACATATGATTAATCATACCACGAGGAAAAGATGTTCCACTAATTAGCTACGATAAATCATACACCAGGGAGAGACGTTCTGGAGATTGAATTACTGGCAGTTGAGCATAATATACACTCAGACACAAGCAAAAACTGATAACCTCTTTGTTTTGTCCCTTAACATAAACAGCATAATAATGTTATGGGCTTTACGTCCCACTAACTACTTTTACGGTTCTTGGAGACGCCAGGGTGCCGGAATTTAGTCCCGCATGAGTTCTTTTACGTACCAGTATTTCCATCGACACGAGGTTGACGTATTTGAGCACCTTCAAATACCACTGGACTGAGCTAGGATCGAACCTGCCATGTTGGGTTCAGAAGGCCAGCGCCTCAACAGTCTGAGCCACTCAGCTCCGCAAAATAAAAATCACCTCGTCACATACAAACAAAGACATCCCATGAGTTGTGATTTCTGGTCAGTTCAAGGAATTCAGTTCTGGAACTGAACACAGCCTCGTGAGGCAAACTGACGAACTATCTGATATGAGAAGCAGCGAGATATGATTGAGGATGTCGTATTTCTTCATAAAAGCCATTTATCAATTTGCTTGGTTGTGCAAGAAAGACAAGCAGCATTGTAGATACATAGATAGATTGATAGATCTTCGATGGATTATTCTGCATTTCATTTCACCTGAAATAAATTTGTTTTTTAGTTTACCTGGTTGCGCAAGAGGAGAGCAAACCAAAAGAGAAGGCGTGGAGGGGGCGAGTGAAAGGACAAGGATGATTCACCGCTTCCCTTCCTGATTGTCACAACCAGTGACCTAGAAAGCGGCATGCGTCATTCGATTCCTTTCAAAACTACCGACCACAAAGCAAAAACACACTCATTTACCACCGATAGGCTTTTCTCACGTTTTCTGGTTCTACTAAGCACAATCTGTAACAAATGAGGTTGTTGAAACAATTTCCCTAGTGATTTAAAACAAAATCAGCAATAACAATAACAGAAAAAAACACCCAAGAGGAAAAAGCGTAAATATACAGTGAGTCAAAATTAAACTCATACACCAGAGGAATGCTTGTTTATTTGGATTCAACAAAAAAAATATCCAATACTTTATTTTAGTCTTGGTTCTGGTTTAACATACTGTATACACATTTCTCTACTAAGGTACAAAGTAAATCAGGTCCTATTTCTTCTTCTTCTTCTTCTTCTTCTTCTTCTTCTTCTTAATCTGTTTACCCACCAGGGTTGCTTTTTCCCTCGGACTCAGCGAGGGATCCCACCTCTACCGCCTCAAGGGCAGTGTCCAGGAGCGTAAGACATTGGGTTGGGGGATACAACACGGGGAATGGCCAGTACCGCGCCCAGGCGGCCTCTGCTATGCTGAACAGGCTAAGTTAAGGGTACGGTAACTAGCCTGAGGTGACTTAATAATTCAAGGCATACCTTTATCGTTCCCACACATAAAATGCGAACATTAATTATTGTCCACATGTCTATTCATAAACACATACAGTACTAGTTACAATCGTGTATGAGTTTCATTTTGACTCACTGTATATAGTGTGAGTCAGATAAAATGTTCACCTCAAATAACTCGTAAACTGTTAAAGACATCGAAAATCTGTTTTCACTGACAGTAGACCTTATGTTCTTAATCAAATTTGCAATACTCTTTTCGGGTGTCAATGTCGAGATAACGGTACTAGCATAATGTGTTTATAATGTTTCCTACACATACATTTGAAGACATGAACATTCCAAGTTCAAGGGTGTGAAAATGTTCACAATCCGACAAGTACTTACACCTTGAGAAAGCGGAATGTCTTCAAACTTGCTTCGTTCGTTCGCCAGCCGAAGCTGACCTATTCGAGTGAATGTTGTTTCTTTAAACCCATCACATATCCTTTTTCTTCCTTTACCTACCACCTTAACAACCTCCGTGGCTTAGGCGGCAGCGCGCCGGTCTCTCACAGCAGAGTTCCGTGTTTCAAATCCCGGTCACTCCATGTGAGATTTGTACTGGACAAAGCGAAGGCGGGACAGGTTTTTTCTCCGGGTACTCCGGTTTACCCTGCCATATTTCATTCCAGCAACACTCTCCAATATCATTTCATTTCATCTGTCATTCATTAATCATCGCCCCAGAGGAGTGCGACAGGCTTCGGCAGCCGGCACAATTCCTATCCTCGCCGCTGGATCGGAGCTTCATTCATTCCATTCCTGACCCGGTCGAATGAATGGAAAACTGGCTGTGGATTTTCATTTTCAACACATACCGGTCTAATGTGCAGAAAATGTAAATTCGTGTACTCGTTCCAAGGTGGCGCAGCCCGTTTCAGGGACATCCCCAATGGAGGTAAGATGCATGTACCTTTCTAACCACATACCAGCCCTCGTGCGAGTCTAACATTTGTGGCAGCACCCGGGACTCCAAGGACGGCACTAATAGCTCTAACCGTCACACTACAGAGATGGACTTCAGAAAACGAGGGCTATGAAATAAGAAGTTAATTCAGTTTGTACAGCACGTTACTGGGAGAATCAAAGGAATTTGCTTTCAATTAAGACCTGAAAATGAAAAGAAAGGATTGTCAAAGTCAGCCAGAACCTGCTAAAAGGTCGTGATGAGAATACTGGCTGTGTTTATTTCATTGAGTGCAGCAGAACTATATCTTATCGCACAGAAGTGTTCGACATCCTTGTGCACCTTCGCGTTCCCTTTCCAACACATGTCTGTCAGTGAGATCATCAAGAGTTCGTTGGCTGGTTGGACCCTCAAATAGCATTACCAAGGGTTATGCGGTTATAATGAAACTGCAAAACCGATGGCGGTGCTAAATTGAGGCGTAATAGGCAAGATGAGGAGTGAGGTACATCCAGGTGTTACGGGCAAGCGGAGATGTGCGTGTGTACAGTGCAATAGCAAAATACGCGAAGAAAATTTAAAGACACAAGAGTGTTTATCCCAAGTGTGTGTTTCCTTTTCGCTCTTTTCTAGGCCCTTCCTCTCATTTTATATGTATTTTACTTTGTAATCCAATTGTTTTCTCTTATGCTGTAATATCTTAATCATTGTACATTGTTGATGGCGAGTCAGCCGTAGCAAACGAATGGCAGGTTAGTATCCTCTAATTCTCCTTCTCGCTATTTTTTTTTTTTTTTTTTTTGCTAGTTGCTTTACGTCGCACCGACACAGATAGGTCTTATGGCGACGATGGGACAGGAAAGGGATATGAGTGGGAAGGAAGCGTCCGTGGCCTTAATTAAGGTACAGCCCCAGCATTTGCCTGGTGTGAAAATGGGAAACCACGGAAAACCATTTTCAGGGCTGCCGATAGTGGGGTTCGAACCTACTATCTCCCGAATACTGGATACTGGCTCTCCTTCTCGCATGCGCCTTTTTTTTCTTTAGTGGTTTAACATCGCACTAATACATCGAAGGTTTTCGGTGACGCATGGATGGGAAAGTGATAGGATTGCGATGGTAGTGGGGCCGTGGCCTTAACTGAGGTGAAGCTTAGCATTTGCCTGGCGTGACAATGGGAAACCACGGAAAACCATCTTCAGGGCTGCCGATGGTGAGGTTCGAACCCACCATTTCTCAAATGCAAGCGCACAGCTGCACGACCCAAACCACACGGCCAACTTGCTCGGTCGCGTAGGCCTATGTTGTGCTGAGAAACATGCTAAGACTGATTTTCTACTTTTAAAAGTTCTAATTCAACAGTATGGCGCGGAACTTTCACAACCCAGATGGACGATTATGCTACATTGTATCTGTGCGTACATTTCCTGGCACTACCTAGCACTTAGTGCTAATAGTGCACTTCGACACGCGTGTCACGTGGACCGTTTAGTCATTAACTAAGAATATTACTTCCTTTCATACCGTATAACATTACTCTTTATCTTTATGGCAGCCAAGTGCAGTTACGTACTTCTGAATGAAATATGCTTTATTAATGTGAGCATTCGACGAAGACTGTCAATTCGGGTACAGTAAATCATTAAGTCAATATCTTCTTACATTCTGTTCTGTGACTGGTAGTTTCATGGCAGCAAGGTTCTTAATAGCTGTTGTTGTTGTTGTTGTTGTTTAATATCCCTTCAACTGCTCCAGATTTTAAGAGACGCCAGAATGTCGGAATTTCGCCCCTCAAGAGTTCATTAAATTGGCAGAAGCCGATGATAAAGAGATTGCCACTCATCTCAACCAGATTCGAACCCGTTATACTGGGAACAGAAGGACGACTAGCTGACTGCGTCACTGAGGTCTGTTTGATGCAAGGGGTAGTACATCTAACTAAATTCGGAAGAATTTGGGCTCTACTACCGAAAGGCGATCGAATAGTGTATTTTCAGCACTGTGAATTTTTGAATGAAACTAAACTTCAACTTCCACCATGACACCTATATTCATGGGAATAAAAAGCTAAATTGGATGATTGGTGACTAAAGACTGCCTCGGGCGGTGGAAAGAAACGAAACTCGTACCGAGCGATTTGGCTACGTGGTATGTGCCGAACCCCCACTATCGCATCATGAAGATGGTTTTCCGTAGTTTTCCATTTTCACACTAGGCAATTCATTAAGGTCACGCCCACTTCCTTCCCAATTCTAGCCCCTTCCTATTCCATCGTCACTGAAAACCTCTTTGTGTTTGTGCAATGTTAAACCACTAGGAAAAAAAGCACACACAAGATGTTAAGGTCACCGAGAAACCCGCCCTAGACGCTACGAAAAAAAATCGTACCGATCTCGGAATGATTTACATTAAGGACATAGGAAGGCCTGCAGTCTAAAATCTACATTAAAGCCTGACAACAAAATGGGTTGGAGGCTCAAATTCCTGTTGTCAGCTAATACAGTTTTTATATTAATTTTTCAAGAGTAGGTCAATGCCATAATCTTTTCAAATAGTTTACCTTTAAAAACTGATACAAATTACCGAATGTACCAGCCCGTTATAAGTGCATAATTACATACCACAATCTACTGTATAAACAATGTACAAAATCAAATACCAGAAGTATACGGCCATAATATGTTGCAATAAGAAATTCACAGCCCGTTTCCAGTTATTCGACCGGGTCAGGAATGGAAGGAATGAAGTCGCCATCTAGCGGCGAGGAAAGGCTGCCGAAGCATGTCGCGCTCCTCTGGGGCAATGATTAATGAGTGGCATATGAAGTAAAATGGTACTGGAGAGTGTTGCTAGATTGAAAGATGAGAGGGAAACCGGAGTACCCGGAGAAAAACCTGTCCCGCCTCCGCTTTGTCCAGCACAAATCTCACATGGAGTGACCGGGATTTAAACCACGCAACCCAGTGGTCAGAAGCCGTCGGGCTGCCACCTGAGCCACGGAGTCTTACACGTAACATTAAATTCCGTTGAAAGCACGCTATTCAGTCTCTCTTCGCTTAGGAGTCAGTGCGGTGCAAATGTAGGCAGAGGACTGCGAGCTCGAAGTTCTGAACTATGATTTCCCATTTCAGCAGTCAGGCTTTTTTACTGACTTTTAAAATGGAAACTTCCGTGCGATTTGAAAGGAAGTTTGAACAACTTCCCTATTCATCACCTCGAAGTAAGTACAATACGCTGGCATGCAGAACAGGCAGTCGCAGCAACGTAAACGAAGTATGTGACACTCAGAATTGTTCAGGGAGCGATTGGCTGGGGATGAATCATATCGTAGATCGTTTTAATAGGAAGTAATCAGTTTAAATTTTAACGATACCAAATCCGGTCAGCAGATGCCGAACTTATAGCAGGTTTAATCATTTCACAGTACGTAAAAACAAATCGGCTAACTGGATTCCATCAATACTGGAATCTCATCGGTGAATTAACGACCTGTCGATTAAGTGTTTATAACACTCAAGTGTTATATGACAGGCCTATTTACACGTTAATGAAATAACACAATGAACATTATTAACTAGCAACATGGTAATAAAAATATGTAATGAAACTGATCTTGTATCCAGCAAGTGCTAGGCCTGCCATTCAGGAATATTGGTGAAAATACACTCCTCATATTGAAATACAAGCATGTACCAGTTATCTTTTTGCTGAGAATGTATTTTATAACTTATTTATGAACAAAGTCCGCCTCTGTGGTGTGGTGGTTAGTGTGATTAGCTGCCACCTCCAGAGGCCCGGATTCGATTCCCGGCTCTGCCATGAAATTTGAAACGTGCTGCGAGGCCTGGAATGGGGACCACTCACCTTCTGGAGGTCAACAGAGAAGAGGGGGTTCGATTCCCACCTCAGCCATCCTCGAAGTGGTTTTCCGTGGTTTCCTCACTTCTATTCCAGGCAAATGCCGGGATAGTACCTAACTTAAGGCTATGGCCGCTTCCTTCCCTCTTTCTTGTCTATCCCTTCCAATCTTCCCATCCCCCACCAAGGACCCCGTTCAGTACAAGTCTGAGCCAATTGAAATATGTATCACAAAACACACACACTAATAAGTATCAAAAGTATCAGAACACAGCTTTCGTCACCAGGGCCTAGCCATTAGCCACGTACGCACTTCGCGTTACCCAGCAACTAACAGTAAATGCTGTGACGTCACACACATGTAATATGTCTTCTCGTAAATTACTCCCAGTTGTTGCTTCAGATAAAGTACAGTGAGTGCAAAAGTAGCACCAGGAGCCTGAAGCCACCCAACTTTCTCTTGGCAAGCTAGGCCGCATGCGTTGCACAATATGGGTGTGAACTAAGAATTAACGGCAGTTCAGTGCTTCCAGGGAAGATATGTTTATTACAAGCATTCTCAGAATTCCCCCGTAGTTATCCAAACAGATAAAATCAAACGTCCAGCAGGGTAATCAGATTCAGATTACTGTACAGTCGATAAGGGAAAGTTGTGTCAATACGTTGGCCGAAAAATATCATAAGACTTCCTGATTATGTAAAATTAAACCGAGAGAGTTGGCTACGCGGTTTGAGTCACGTAGTGTTGGCTTGCATTTGGGAGATGGTTGGTTCGAAACCCTGAAGATGGTTCTCCGTTGTTTACCATTTTCACATCAAGCAAATGCTGAGGCTGTACATTAATGAAAGCCACGGCCACTTCCTTTCTAATCCTATCCCATCGTCGCCATAAATAAGACCTGTCCGTGTCGGTACGACGTACAATAAATAAATAACAAAAAGCAAGAAAGCTTTTAGTTATACGTCACAGTTTATACAGTGATCATAGCAGGACCTCCAGTTTTACGCGGGATACGAACCACAACACCGTGAATTTTTATTTCAAAAATCCCATGTGTAATGGCTGGGATTCGAACAGCCACCTCAGGGAGAAGCCAAACGTGATGCCACTTAGTTCTACAGACCACATTGAAAATACTCTTCCAATCAGTATAATTTTTGTACAAGGTGTAGACAGATTTCACTAAATAGCTGGAGATATCAGAGTCTCCCTTTTCCCGAACTTTTCTCAATTATTTAGGGTCGGCACTACATTTTAGTATGGCTCGGTTTTACGGACGGATGCCTTTTCTGACGCCAACCCTCTATGGAGGAATGTATTCATTACTACGTGCCTCTATGGTGGTTGGTAGTTGGATATGTTGCTCTTATACGAAATGTCATGTATTGAGACGATCACAAATATCAAGCCCCCTGACCCATATAAAATTATTCAGATGAGGCTAAAATGCCCGGCCCTGAAGGGAATCGAGTCCTAGACCCTGTGAACCGAAGGTCGCTACGCTACCATTCAGCTAAGAAGTCACACAGATATGAGAATATTCATGTAATTTAAATCGCATTCCTTAAACCACAAATACATAAATAAGCTAACTAGGTCCCTAAAACGTCAAATCCATATGAAGTACCGATCCCAAGAAATCAGGAAAATGTCAAGAAGAAGAAGAAGAAGAAATACGTTAATAAGGGACTAGGAAGCCGTAAACTGATATAGGCCTACCCTTGCCTCTCATGAGACCCTCTGATTAAACACATGAAAAGTCTTTTAAACATGAAATGAGAAATCCTAGGCAATTCAGGATCAGACCACTACGCCACGTACGTACATACAAGTCGGTCACGGCAACACTGGAGGCGATCGACTACACTTGGCGAATACTAATCGTCTCATGTGGGACTTCGAAGTGGGTAAATAAAGCGTTCGTAGAGTTCTACCAGTAGCATGTATGAACAGCCCCATTCCTCAACAATTCTATGAAGTAGAAAACAGGGAACAACCCGCTAAGAAGATAGCAGGTAATTTTTACCTTAGGTTATAGCGTAGCATGGCCTCTGATGGAAAAATAGTTATCCTTCTCTCGCTGATAGAATTGTGTGGGCTTATTATTATTTCTCGCTCCGTTTATTCAACTACAGTAGGTTGTCTCGTCATTTGTTAAAAGAAACGAAGACACCGTACATGTAGAACTATTTTATTTATTAAAAATATCGTTACATGGTCCATATTGCTGTTACCTCGTTGCAAGCTGTGAGTGACACATGTTTGAACTTATTACAGCAGCAAAGCAAGTTTGCAGTTTTACTTGACTACTGAAATCGTAATCATAGCCACATGACCTGCATGGGGATTCCAAACCACTAGGATGCATTAGCTATTTCAGAATTCTCACATGAATTGGGCGGGATTTGAATCACAGCCGCCTTGATGAGAAGCAGATGACCTTGTCACTCAGTTATCACTCATCACGCCCCCTTTACCGGGGTTATTCCAGTAAGCTAGAAACATGAGTTGTCGCAAGAAATGTCAAGACCCATTTTCACACTAGGCAAATGCTAAGGCTGTACCTCAATTAAGGCCACCACCGCTTCCTTCACACTCCTAGCCTTTTTATATCCCATCGTCACCATAAGACTGATCTGTGTCGACATGACAAAAAGCAAATTGAAGATGAAAAATCGAATTCGGGTCACAACTTGCGGTGGTCATCCAGAGGTTGGTTTATCTCCAGGCCTCTCCTCACTCAATCCATTCAGATGACGAATCGGGATCGTAATTTCTATTCCCGGGAATATTTCTGAACTTAAAATTCAAATACCGTTGCCACACTCCCCGGTAAACATAGGCTACCCAGAACAAGATTTTCACGCTTCATTTGACACGAGGCTAGAGCCATAACATCAAATGCAGTCACGCGTAATCTTGAAATGAACTTGACAAAGTGGATTTCTGTCTACAGGATGGCATTGCAGATAATGTAAGTTACTGATCAAATACGGGTTAGTAAGGAAAAATAAGAGGGCGATGAGATCTACACCTCTCGATCAAACCTTCCTTAGATACATCTTCGGTACTCCTTTAAGAGCAAGGAAAATCGATCTGGGTTTATGGGAAGGCAAAGGGGTACCGTAAACGTCCATATTGCCTTAAAAAAATTGAATCTCAGTCCTTCACGTCAGGAAACATGGTTTAGTAAAAAGTATGTATTCTACTTCAGGAAAGAGAGTTGTGTATACTGCTCAAACGAAATTCTCTATTGTACGTACTTCCTAGATTTCATTGGAAATTAGTCTTCCCGGGCGATGAAAATTCTTCTTATCGTTCACGATTTAGAAGGAAGCAGGTCGGCAATAACATCTGCCCAAGGAAGTATACCGAAGATCATATTCCATCAGTAATTTGTTGAGACAAACGGATAAACGTTGTTAATAAGCTAAACAATTAAGGTTACTGACCAAATGGCTATCACAAGAATATAAACAACATTCCGATGACATATACCAGATTAAAGAATATCTTCAAGCCGCTGCAATGTCTTAAGTAATCGCGAAGCAATCCAGTAGGGCCTATTAAGTGCCTTTGCCAACATACTGATGAACGCAGATAAACTGCACATTGTTCGTATTCACGCCATTAGATAACATGCGTTGTGGGCGAGTTAGAATAAAAACCCGGCTTTTCCCTGTTCTGGGAAGTGTTTAGGCACGTAGTAAGTAACTATCTCTTAACTGAACTCCTTGCGAGAAAATAAATTTGCTGGTTCTTTTTAAAGCTTTTATTCCCCACCCTTATCGGGTGGGGCGGGCCACCTAAAGGTCAACACCCTTCCTCTGGCCGGGATTGCTGAATTCTCACGGAGTGATTTTTTATTTCCTCACAACTGCATTCACCTATGGATCTGATGCAGACATTTCATTCTGATTAGCATTTAAGGTAGCTCGACTGATACAGCGACCCACGAAATCGCTTGATACGCGTGGATCTTCACCTTCAAATCATGAGGACTGTCACGAGCAGGGTGAGAATATTTAAATTATTTCCCATCACTTTCGACTAATCACAGGTTACCTGGCGTGAGATTCGAAGGTATCGAGGCCAATTCGAAAATTTAGGGTATATGAAAGATAGCATAACTGTCCGGCTCCTTGGCTGAATGGTCAACGTTGAAGCATTTGGTTCACAGGGTCCCGGGTTCAGCCCCGGTCAGTTCGGAGATTTTAGCCGCATCTGGGTAATGCTTCTCATTCGGAGGCTGGGTGTTTCTGTTTTTCTTTTTTTTTCTTCTATTTGCTATTTGCTTTATGTCGCACCGACACAGATATGTCTTATGGCGACGATGGGATAAGAAAGGCCTAGGAATTGGAAGGAAGCGGCCGTGGCCTTAATTAAGCCACAGCCCCGGCATTTGCCTGGTGTGAAAATGGGAAACCACGGAAAACCATCTTCAGGGCTGCCGACAGTGGGGCTCGAACCCACTATCTCCCGATTACTGGACACTGGCCGCACTTAAGCGACTGCAGCTATCGAGCTCGGTAGGTGTTTCTGTTAGCCCTAATACACTTCTTTTCATGCACATACAATACATCTCACTACCAGCCTCCACAAAAACACGCGATAGGGAGTACATCCGTCCACACAGGGCATCTGGCTGTACAACAGGGCCAATTCCAACTTGCTCAGAGTTCGCACCCGCGACCCCACCAAAGTGTGGAAACAGCGACGGAATAATAAAAATAATAATAATAATAATAATAATAATAATAATAATAATAATAATAATAATAGGAAGAAGCAGGATATTATAATTGTTATTCCATGATGTTACAAATTTGCCACGTACAAGGTGTTTGCTAAAGGGCTTGACGTTTCCACCAGACACAAGAGAATTATCAAGGAAAACATGAGGATTTTTAAGTGTTGCCAACTACAAAAGCTATCCGGTTGACTATTATTTTGTTCTTTGTTTCAATGCATTTAACTCTTGAGGGTTAGGATAGGCAAGAAAGCAGTGCTTAAGAGCAGAGATCACCCTGAAGTAATATGGACCTCTGAGATGTGAGAGTCAATATGGACTGTAGAATCGGGTCACCCAAACCACAGCACGTGAAGGTGTACTGCCGTACACCCTTCAAGGAAGAGGCCAGCCAATGAAACAGCTCGCCTGAGATGGCGTAACTGGTGCTAACAAGCTCTAAGCTGCTACGCAGCAAAGAAAGGTATCAGAAGGGAGATCCGGAGAAAGTTATGATAGGAGGAGGAAATCTCCGGCCATTACAGTTCAGTAACCTCCCCCACCAAAGTGAAAGTGTCAATTTATTTACACAACCGAGGAGAAGTATTTCTCGGAATTGTGTATCATTAAGGAAATGCTATCGTTTTCGGTCTGAAATTACAATGAGTCTAGTCTCAGAACGAGGCCTCATATCTCAGAGGAGAAAGTAAACTGATATTGTGACTAGGTGTTCCTACAATCATCGTCAAGAATTTCCGCCTTCATTCCAAGAATAGTACGTCAATGAAGTCTTGGGGGTTACATCGACAAGGGCTCTAACTTCAACTTTAAGTTGAATGACGATATCAGTAATTTCGGTTTTAAGCGGCCAAACACCGAGGTCATAGTCACCTCAACCCTTAAAACAAACGCCTGTGGATCAGAGAAAGTTATTATTATTATTATTATTATTATTATTATTATTATTATTATTATTATTATTATTATTATTATTATTATTATTATTATTATTATTATTCCGAAACACGGTCAGAGACCCTATATTCCATTCTTTGTTAGACTAGAGGCTCACTGTCTTTCCTGTTAGCTAAACTCGTAAAAGTATCGACTGAGAACTACATGCCAGAACATTACTGTAAGTTAGTATTTTTAACTACGGTGGTATAAGCCTTCCCTGCATATCGTTGAGCACCATCGTAAGTTGCTGCGCTTTGAGCGATTCTTTTAGTTTGTACAAAACAATATTTATCGTTCTAAAATATTGAAATTTTATGATTAGTTGACTACAAAACTACGGACTGTACATGTATTTATTTTTTTGCTAGCGCTTTAACGTCGCACTAACACATCGAAGGTTTTCGGGGCCGCAGGGATGGGAAAGGGCTAGGATTGGGAAGGAAGCGGCCGTGGCCTCAAGTAAGGTACGGCCCCAGCATTTACCTGGTGTGAAAATGAGAAACCACGGAAAACCATCTTCAGGGCTGTCAATGGTGGGATTCGAACCCACCATCTCTCAAATGCAAGCTCACAGCTATGCGATCCTAACCGCACGGCCAACACGCTCGGTCATTTGGTTTTATTACGGGTAAATATGTTTAATTTTATGTAGTTTTATGTTTTAATTGTAACGTCATGACTATATTGTTTCTTAACTGTGCATGGAATTTAACTTTAATATCGACTTTTCAATAGATTTAATTGGAAATATGGTTCTAGTCTGGTACAGTCATAAATTTGTTACGTTTTTCCAAAGCTTCAACTTTCCGTGAGAATGTAGCAAACCTGTGAGAAAGAAAAAACTCTATAACTTACTGCTACCCGACATATGACGTAAAGGGATCTTTGGAGAAACCGGAACTCGTGGGAATAGCATTAATTTTAAATAAAACACTGGTAGATAAATGTGTCTGCCGCAACAGCTGAAAACAGTTCGTTTATAAGAAATGTAATTTGATATAGCCGTTGCTACAAGAAGAACACTCTTTAGTATTCTTCTTGTTTTTTGCCGCACCAAGACAGACAGCTCAAAGTTCTTTACTATCATTATCGCGGAACTAGAATGAAGTTTAATGGTACGTCGGTCATGGCAGGGAATGTTCTGTAATCACTGGGACCTCGACACACACGCATACTTCAGTCACATATATTTCATAAGTTATGAAAAGTACTGTTTCCATCTTTTCTCAGAAATGATCGTATTTTACAATTTTGAATACGTGGTACTATATGAAAGGCTAAGACATGTCAAAAAGAAAGTTTTACGTCACATGTGACAAATCTATAGTTCCTTTATGATTTTTTTCGTAAGCATGTTTTTTTTTGTTTTACGTCGCACCGACTCAAACAGGTCTTATGATGACGATGTGATAGGACAGGGCAAGGACTGGGAAGGAAGTGACCGTGGCCTGAATTAAGGTACAACCCCAGCAGTTATCTGGCGTGAAAATGGGAAAGCATGGAAAACTGTTTTCAGCGCTGCCGGCAGTGGGGTTCGAACCCAGTACCCCCGAATTCAAACCCACAGCTATGTGATCCAAACCACGTAGCCAACTCGCTCGGTCGGAAGAAACCCAAGAATTGAATGTCCCGCCAATATTACAAAAGTGGATCAGGTGAATTTTTCAGGAGATATATTCTCCAAGTATGGTAGTAGACTATGTTAAATCGAATCAAGGTGAAGGAATTTAATGCAATGACCTTACATTTACAAACAAAGTTATCTCTAAGAAAAAAAGTACCTCTCGGACGAAACTATCCCTACATCAGTTTGTTGTCAGACGGACTTTGCTGTACGGAAGTCTTATTCACAAGTTAGAAGTAACAGACACGAAAGTAGCGAGAATGAATGGTGCCAAGAGGGTAATCAGAATGACGAGATAAAAGGTTAAGTTAGTGAACAAATTCAACGGATGAAGTTGAATGCATAAACCGGCTTCGATAGTGGGGTCATGTGAGGCGAATGGAGAAATATATGTTCTACAGAATAAAGGACTCAAACATGGACGGTAAGAAAAGTAGAGAGAGACCAAGGTAGCGATGGTAAAACGCCGTTTTTTACGATTTATTGATATGATAAGAGGTGTGGAACTAAACGAGGTCACAGAACTAGTTGCAAATTGAGGATTATGGAAGGGTTTAGTGAATTTACAGAGGTTATCACACTGAACACTGACAGACATAGCAGTCTATAGTGAAGATGTATATGCATGTTATGACCAAAGTCTCTAACGTTTACTGTTTTAATTCTACTTTTATGAATTTTCCACGTCATATTTAAACAGTCACCGGCATATTCTGTATTAATTTCTATTCCATAGTTTTTGCAAAGTCATTTTTTAAATATCTTCTTATGAGTAACTGAAAATCCAAAACCCAAGCCAAACCCCATGGCACTACAGCCCTTGAAGGGCCTTGGCCTACCAAGCGACCGCTTCTCAGCCCGAAGGCCTGCAGATTACGAGGTGTCGTGTGGTCAGCACAACGAATCCTCTCGGCCGTTATTCTTGGCTTTCTAGACCGGAGCTGAAAATGAATATCCTGTAAATATAAAAATTACTAAACTTATGACTCCCTAATCTCCGATGCCTCGGTGAGTACATCTTTGAGATTTTTGAATAAATTTTGACATCTATCGCGAGTACGCTAAACTGAAATATTGTGGCTACAATACGATTAATTACTTTTATTTTTCTACATGCTATTTTAGCTGAAGAAATATGATGAAGAGCAAGTGTTTGTAATTCAGACAGTAAGGTATATACAGTTTTATTTTAATTCAGTGACTACTTTTTTAACTCTTTCATTGCATCCCTGAAAATATAAATCCTACCAGTCCAGTAATCCATAGGATATGGTACACAATGCATTGAAAACATCGAATGCATTATAATTAAAATAATTCAATATGAACATTCACATAACCAAACACCGAATACTGCACTCTGCAGGCATACGTATTTTTAATGGCAATACTACCACCGTAACGAATGAGGCAGCTTGTTGTCATTTATTTGTCGAAATAGAGAAGTTTCAATACGAGGTGGTTAAAAATTGATTTTTTTTAAATTCTGCATCCGGTACAGGTAAACGTAAAGATCATATTTCTAGAACAAGTGTCCCAACAAACGATATACCTATTTATTCTGTAAATTCGAAGTTATCTTGTGATGAAAAAGTTTAAAATATCAACATTTTCTGTTTTAATATGCCGGGCTGTGTGGCTCAGACTGTTGACGCACTGGCTTTCTGACCCCGGTCCGGTGGTACTTGAAGGTGCTCAAATACGTCAGCCCCGTGTCGGTATATGTACTGGCACGTAAAGAAACTCCTGCGGGACTAAATTCCAGCATTTTGCGGTCTCTGAAAACCGTGAAAGTAGTTAGTGGGACGTAAAAACAAATAACATTATTATTTATTATGCTTTTAATGCACCAAAATAAATAGTCGTAAAAAGTTCCTTATGTAACGAACTTGACTGGAATATTATAACTTATACATGCGGAAACTTCCATATAAAACTGGACGTCTCTTGGCTATGATAAAGATCAGTTAATCACTACTATCTGCATTTATGGCAGTCGCCCAGGTGGCAGATTCCCTATATGTTGTTTACCTAGTCTTTTCTTAAATAATTGCATAGGATTTGGAAATTTGCCGAACATCTCCCTTGGTAAATTATTCCAATCCCTAACTCATCTTCCTATAAACTAATATTTGACCCAATATGTCCTCTTGAATTCCAACTTTATCTTCATACTGTGATCCTTGCTACTTTTAAAACACCACTCAAACTTATTCGTCAACTAATGTCATTCCACGCCATCTCTCCACTGACAGCTTGGAACATACCACTCAGTCGAGCAGCTCATCTCCTTTCTCCCAAGTCTTCCCAGCCCAAACTTTGCAACATTTTCTTAAGGCTACTCTTTTGTCGGATATCGCCCAGAATACACCGAAATGCTTTTCTTTGAATGTTTTCCAGTTCTCAAATCAAGTAATCCTGGCGAGGGTCCCATACACTGGAACCATAAAGATATCAACATTCAAATAAAACTGCAAACTTGCTTGCTCATTAGTCAGGATAGAATGAAAGGGATAGAAACAGAAGGTAGTAGCTTTCTGGGCAATACGACTGAAAAATTACGAATAGTCCAAGATTATAGTAACACTCCTACGTTAAAGTTTATCTTCGAGTGGTATCATGGAAATAATAAACTTATTACGTCTGCCAGAAAAGTTTAGTGCTGTATCCTTCTGTTATTAACGCACTGTTCACTTTTGTTCTGCTATCGAAATGATCCTTCTCAAGTGTCTCATATTGTAGTAAGACCGGTGTAGCGGGCGTGGATATGTTTTGGTTCTCGACTGGATGTTCTGTTGATGCTGACCTACTTGAGCAGACGACGGCTACGCGAGCAATGTTGACCCGCAAAGTAAGCTACGTTCCAAGTTTGAAATTGCTCGCCGAGATTTCGTGACAGAAGCTCAGCGGGATAGTATCATCGACCCGGCAGAGGATTACAGAATTTTGTCATAAACCAGAGGACGTAGCGTCTGGTATGTGATTTAGGTATGTATATGACTTTATGAATAGCATGATGGCAGCAGTGGTTCGGTGGTTCTCCAAAGGTACCGATGCAGGTGGTCCCAGTTCCGTCATGGAGCTCTAGCTTCTTATTCTTTTCCTAGGAAAATTCTGCAACCACACTTTTTGATCTTAATCAGCTCTGCTGGCAGAAACACCGCAATGACTCAGGTTATCAAACGGACTTGGGTAACGAACGAAAAACCCATAAACGAAGCAGCAGCCGTAACAACAATAACATGAGATGATGATGATGATGATGATTGTTGTTTAAAGGGCCTAACATCGAGGTCATCGGCCCCTAATGGTACGAAATGAGACGAAATAGAATGACAAATTAAAAGTCTAAAATTCTCCACTGACCAGAATTCAACGCGTGAGAACGAAGAATGAATGGATGGACATGAATTTAAAACAATCAGTGGATGCGACTCGCAATGCTTTATATTCACACAAACTGACGTAAAAGAGTAGCTATCATCCCATGGTCCTGCTCATATGGTGGTACTAATCACAGGTACTGCAAAAGCCGACCGCACGGTGCTCCTGTGTGTTACTAATCACAAACCTATTTGGTACCTAATATAGTGGTACTACGCGCAAGTAAAAGCGGCCCATGATGTTCTCCGCGTGGTGGTACTAATCACAAGTAGTTTCATGGTTCCAAGACAATCATCCCTTGGTCGCCCCTTTTAGTCGCCTCTTACGACAGGCAGGGAATACCGTGGGTGTATTCTTCGTCGGCGTCCCCCGCCCACAGGAGGTTGTGTGTTTGGTCCGCGAGAGGTATTTTATTTCCCTCAAGTCCGCCGGCAAGCCGGTTAGGACCCCCCTATCCGCTACCTGGGACGCGCCACGTGGGAGTATCACCTCTCCCCCTGCTACGCCAGCGCAGCAGGTTCGTGGCAATGACATGAGATTGTCTTAGTTTTCAAATAAGATTAATGGATAGGTCGAGTACACCGAGCGGTGTGGCCACGCGTGTTAACGCGCTGTGGTTATGCAGCCAAGCTCTGCAATCGGGAGGCGCGTGGGTTTGAGCCCCACCGTCGCCTGTTCTGAGAATGATTTCCTGTTGTTTCCCATTGTCACTTCCAGGCAAATGCCGGCACAGTTCCTATTCATAGACCACAGCCGATTCCTTCCACCTCCTTACTCAAATTAATTCAATGTCATACTTTTAATCTTCATTAGCTCCTTAACTGAGGTTGGCATCAGGAAGGGCATTCGGCCGTAAAAACATCCCATATAAATTCATCTCACCTCATCTCCGACCCCGTATCAAGAACGGGACTAAGGAGTAGACATACATGCATGTAAAACAGCGGTTTCAATAAGAGGTGGTCAAAAGTGGAGTTTTTAAATCTGCATCCGTAGCAGGTAAATGTAAAAGTCATATTAAACTCGTAAAAAATATTCATTTAGCCCCAACTATGATAAATAATACTGTCGTGCTCCACTGCACGTCAGTAAGAGACTTAGGTGTTATAATGACTGAGATGCGAAATTGGTTTGAACAAGCTACAAATACATGCCGTAAATTTCAGAAATCCCCTTTTCCTCTCAAAAGCTACTCTACTGCTTTTCCAAAAGTCTTTAAAATACAACTGGTACAATCCCTAATCTTAACTGTTCTAGACTACTGCGACGCTGTACTTCAGACTTTAACTCAAGACGGTAACACGACACTCGAACGGCGTTTAAACACCTGTATTAAATGTATATTTAAGCTGGGATATGATTCTCACATTTCACCTTATTACAGGGGTTTGTCATGGCTTCGTGCGCACGAGCGTCGCAGTCTCCACAAGTTTAACAATAATGTTATTGTTTTCACGTCCCACTAACTACTTTTGACGGTTTCCGGAGACGCCGAGGTGCCCAAATTTTGACCCACAGGAGTTCTTTTACGTGCCAGGATATCTACCGACACGAGGCTGTCGTATCTGAGCACCTTTAAATATCACCGGACTGAGCCTGGATCGAACCTGCCAAGTTGGGGTCAGAAGGCCAGAGCCTCAACCGTCTGAACCACTCAGCCCGTCTCTCCACACGTTGTCCCTTCTACGTGGAGTTCTAAACTCAGGTGTAGGCCTACCGAATTACCTTTCATCAAACTTTAATTCCATCTCCTCCTAACATAAGCACGATACACGATCTGGATCTTCTTTAACTACATCTCCCAGTCATTTCAGGACTTAAAACTACTCCTTCATAGTCACTGCCGCAAGACTGTGGAATTATCCCCCCCCCCCCCCCCTGCTAACATTAGGCCAACAGATTTGCATTCTCGTAGGTTTAAGGTGGATTGCCGAAATCACTTGCTGATTGCTCCCAGCTGACTTGTATGAGTAAAGTGTGAATGAGAAACGTATTTGATAGTTATAGGTTTTTACTGCATTTCTGTCTGTTTTCGTTACTATTGTTGGTTTTAATAATTGTTATCTTCATTTATATTGTCATATTGTACATTCTATAAGTATTTCTATTACTACTATGTCCATGTTTGCTATTGGCAGGCCTACTACTAATTTTGTTCATGGTTTGTTGTAATTTCTACTATTTTTATTACATAATTGTAAAATTATAATGTTGTGTTTAAGTGTAAGAGAGGACCTTGAGCACTAGCTTCGCAACGAATAAAGATGAATTAATTATTTAATTAATTAATTACCTACTCACTCACTCACTCACTGTAAATGAGTATGTTTCTACTCACTCACTCCTCAGCATTCCGCAATGTTCTTAAGTACTGTCTTATGGTTCAGGTATATTACATCGTGTACTATGGACATTTAATGTATTTCCACAAGCACATATTATACGTTCGCCATTTCTACTCTCAGAAATTTCTTAAAAGTCTTCTGAGCCCATATCAGTAATATAGGTCCAGATATTCTATAAAGGGGCTGCCTGATCGCAGTGGTAACGGCGTGCTCGGTTCACCAGAAGGACGTGGGCTCGATTCCCCGTCAGGGCGTCGGAAAATGTAGAAACGAGATTTCTACTACTGGACGAGCACATGACGGAGAGGTTTACTCAGCCTACACAAAAAAATGAGAACGAAGTTAATTCCTGGAGACAAAGGTGGCCGAGCATAAGAACAACCACTCTATCCCACGTAGTGCTGAGGTTACGGATAGTAGAAACCTTTATCTTCCACTCCTCCAAGGGCCTTTATAACATGTGTGGAAATGGTTCTGTTTTGCTTTAGACGTGCAAAACGTCAGTCTGGTAGTTTGTGGCTCTACTGTTCTACCGTGAGGCCCCAGGTTCGATTGCCCGGCTGGAGGAATGAGTTTAATCGCCCTGTGCGTTGGAATGGGATCCAATTAAACTCGTAAGGTCAACTGTTGTACTGATAGGAAAGTCAGCGACCCGGTCACGAAAACCAAGCAATGCGACTGAAACAGTCATCATACTGGGAATGTATCGTTCAAATACCTGAAGGTTATCTAAATTCATGAGGCACTGGTGACGGTGGGACAGTAAAGGGCTGGGAGTGGGAAGGAAGCGCTCGTGGCGTTAATTAAGGTACATCCCCAGCATTTTCCTGGTGTGAAAATGGGAAACCACGGAAAACCACATCCAGGGCTGCCAACAGTGGGGTTCGAACCCTCTATCTCCCGAATACTAGATACTGGCCACACTTAAGCGACTGCATGTGTCGAGCACGGTCTCTCATATTTTACTACACATTTCTGGATACGGACTAACGAGAGTAACTGAAAAAACTTTATTTTATTTCCACTATCGTCACAAGAAATTGGCAAGAGTATTGTTTTATGAAAATGTATTCATTTCCTTTGTGAGGACAATGAGAGCGTATCAAGGCCAATGTAATTCCTTGAAAGAACCGATGTGCCACAAAATACCAACCGCCCATAGCTTCTTTCGACTCCTTCCACAAGTGACATTCCTATCAACTGCGGGATGTCGGCAGCAGGTAGTTTGCAGAGGGTCAGATCAACTTCTCTCATTAATCTCCAACGGCTAAATTAGCCTACGGGTATGCAATATGCTAATGCGTGTGTCGTCAATAAAGGGGTCGGGAACAATGAATCATCCTCAGTCACTGAAATGATGACTCTAGTTTGATACACTGCTAGCGATAACGAACGATCTCTTACGTTATTGATGATGTGATGTTTCCTGAAAGTAGTCACGCGAAATGTCGCTTCCTTTCTATTCTCCTTGACTCAACAATGTGGTTTTCCTGCCATTTGCACACTCGACTAATGTCGGTCGTAATCGGCTAAAGTCGTCGGTACTGGTTAGCCTTCATTTTAACATGTTTATGGCCAGTTCCAGTTTATATGCGTATTATCTGCTGCACTCTCTATCCTGGCACAAAACTAAGAGCTTGCTCCAAAACACTGTCTTCCAGAAATAATATCTCTGAATACAAAATTAAATCCAAACAGACATAAATTACGAACATTTAAACAGCCTCAGTTCAGTAAGTGAAGCAATCGTAGGAGAGCACATTATTTACCACATGGACTGTTTTACTAAGTAACTTATATAACTGGCCCTACATTTTAATAACTATAAATCTACCCATACTAGTAAGAAATTATTTCATTTAATGCATGTGCTGGCCGAATACTGGACATGATTTAAATTAGTCACGGCGTGAAAACTAGATAAATCATACAAAAGATTTGACGTCTTTGAAAGAATCGTTGCGTTTTCAGAAGAACTGTAGCTTGTGTTTCAGTTTCAGCGACCAAACGAGTTGGCTCCGTGGTAAGCGTCGTATGGCTGTGAGCACAGGCATGAACCATGCCGTCGACAAATTTATCATTTTCACACCAGGTAAATACCGGGACTGTACCTGAAATAACGTCAAGGTTGCTAACTTACTAGTCCTAAACCTTTTTTTATCCCAGTGTCGCCGAAAATCTACGTGCTAGAGCGATGTTAATAGAAAAGAAACAGAAAATCCGTTTCGTGATCAAAAAACCCAGGCTTCATTGTACATGTGAATTTTATCTTATAAGAGAGCAATGATATCCGAGTGACATGTTCACTGGCTTCTCACGCAAGTGGCCGTAGTTCGAATTTCGAGCAATGCATGTTTGATTTTAAATGAAAAAATTACGTCCTTGTGGTTTAGATTTTACGTAATACTGGAATCCCGTCAGCAGTCATGTTTGCTTCCTTTTTCCATTTGATAACCTGAATTTCTGTGGTATCGGTTAATACAGCGTGCAATACACAGCATTCCAAGTTATATCATAGTCAAACTGAAGCTTTTTCCGTCCTTCCATCTTCTATCTGCCAAATCTATTTAAATGGTTAGAAAGAGAAGGCAAATACTACGTGAGAGTCTGTACCATACGAGCAGTGGGAAGCATGGAAATCCCTGAGCGCCCACTCCTTCCATTGTTCACAACAAACATGGGAGAAACCAACTGCAGCAATCAAATAATATATGGATTCCAATATGAGGAGGAGAGGAAAGTGCGCTTCATACACGGCCACGGCTCTGCTCTTTGAGCTTTGTCACGTCTTCATTGCTCTTAAAGTCCGGTTCCATGGCTAAATGGTTAGCGTCCTGGCCTTTGGTCACAGGGGTCCCGGGTTCGATTCCCGGCAGGGTCGGGAATTTTAACCTTCATTGGTTAATTTCGCAGCCACGGGGGCTGGGTGTATGCGTCGTCTTCATCATCATTTCATCCTCATCACGACGCGCAGGTCGCCTATGGGAGTCAAATCAAAAGACCTGCATCTGGCGAGCCGAACTTGTCCTCGTACACTCCCAGCACTAAAAGCCATACGCCATTTCATTGCTCTTAAAAAGATTCTCAATGACCTATTAACCAATCACCACTGATCTGTATTTAAGGCTGTCGCCCCGGTGACAGATTTCCATCAATTATTTACCTACTTTCCTGTAATCGGAATCTTGTAAATGAATAAAGGTTCTCATGAAGTAGACAACTTCCATGATCATTTTAAACCAATTTATATACCATAGTTCTACTGTTTCGATGAAATAAGTTAGTTCCAATTCCATTACAAAGGCAATATACATTCTTCCAGTTTCTTGTTGCTCGTAGGTCTCTATGGCCATCATTCCCAAGAAATTAATGCGAGCTTAAATGATTGGTTACATACATAATTGTGTTGCCTGTACTTGCGGTTTATACGTAAAAAGTATTAAAAAGTATAATACTTCCAGAGGCTCCTGACTTGGGAACATGGAGTGACAAGTAAGAAGCCCTTAGCTCAGCCTGGTACTGTTTTCAATTACACCAGGCTTCTCGCTTTCTTTCATGTTTTATCTTCGTTTCTCTCCAACCCCGGAGATATTAGGTGTACGAGGCTTAATAGTGGGGTTCTTTTTTTTTTCTCACGTCTTTCTTTACCGATATCCTCATCCTCGGAAGAGTCGGGCCTCTTCCTCCTTCTCCAACGAATAGAGTTAATAATAATAATAATAATAATAATAATAATAATAATAATAATAATAATAATAATAATAATAATAATAAAAATAATAATAATAAATAATTCTCTTAGTCCACTTCCTGCACGATTTTTTAGCGATGTTCGTGTCGGCCATGATCGTCCCTGGAGAAGCGAACGTTAATGGCTCCCACAATTCCTAGCCGCTGCACCGAGATAGAGTAATTATCCCTATTCCTGGTCACCTTGCCCATAGGAATTAATCTAGAACTCATTTCTGGTGTAGGCTGAGTGAACCCACAGCAGTGTACCTTTTCAGAAGTGGAAGAATCATTCCGAAATTTTTCAACTTCTTCACGGGGAATTGAACACACAGCCTTTAGGGTTTACTAAGAACGATTCTACCATCTCGGCTACGCACACTTTACTAGAGCATTTTCCTATGTAATTTCAGTCATATACTTTAATCTTCAAACCAGGCTTAAGTGCCTGGCCTTTTGAGTCGAAGATGGCGGGTTCCATTCCGGCTGAGTACAATGGTACCTGAAGTTGCTTTAAAAATGTCAGCTTCGTGTCGGTAGATTTATTGGCACATATTTTTTTTATGCAGGAAAACATTCCGACACCTCGGCTTCCACGAAAGTATTTAAAGTTCAATATCAGGAGTTTAGTCTGTATGCATATGCGAAGATTTGATACGTCTTGGCTAGACTAACGCTAGCACTCCACTCACGATCTTCCGTAATTACATATAGGTACTTTTACTTGCCATACCCGTTACGACGGCAACGGATATTTTCCTCAGTTACAGGAGGCTATTTAATTTCGTTCGAGAAGTTTAACAGTCTATGAGGAACTTAACACGACAGTTCAGTATTTTTTCTTTTATAGTACCTATTCGGCACGTAAGGCCGCCCTATTCTCTTTTTATAATGGCTCATCACTGCAGCCATCTTGACTAGTTACATATCGAAATCACCAGACATAACCATAACAAACTAACTTCAATGTATGGATCAATAATGGAGATTCCCTTACCTAAGTAAATGATAAATCAAAATATTCAACAATTAAGTCGGTTTTCAAGATCAATGAGGAATTAAAGAGATAAACACTCTCTCACCCCCACTCAATTTAATGTCATATATTTCTGACTTTATTTTCATATATGCATTACTATAACCGCAATCTACCGGTGTTTGCCAGATGTAAATCATTCAGCTCCCTTCTTGAAATTTGCTATTACTTGCCGCACTGAGGTGAAACCACGCTGTAATGATACACACAAGCAAATATATTACATACAGTATACACATATACCGTATATCAATAAGAATACACAAAGGCTAAGTCTGCAAATAGTACCAAAGTCGAGAGAAAGTTAGGTTAGTTACGAAATTTCCTTCCATTTCAACTGATTCTCATTATGCGAAGGACTTATCATAGAAACAAGATTAATATACATTCTTACCACCGTTAATGTTGCAATTCTTATCATAAGTTGCGTATCACTACGAGTGGATACCCTCATCGTTGTCTTTCCTCTTCAGTGCCTCTTAACAATTCATGATAGCCTCCTGAACTGATCTTTGTGATTTATACATTTCCTAACTGAATTATGTATGGACGAAATAAGACCGTATTAATGAACTACTGCGCTCGTCATTTCACACCAACTACGTTATTAAATGCATTATTCGAACATACTGCAATTCTACTTACCTGGTGTTATCCAAATAGGTTTACAATCCTACAGAAAAAGAAAATAGTCTTCACTTACACTCGCCAATGTAACAGTAGTGATTTTCATAACACGGCAGTGGCAGTACGTATTATCTCGCAAGTCACGAAAAAAATATGACTGCATAGTGCCAACATGCGAGGTGAACGGTAACTGTAAGACGTCGAACCCAACAGTTAGAAATAACTATAAATCACTACTTTCAATATTAATACGGGGAAAGGGTGAGGTTGTTCCCTTAGTGTGACGAGTAGTATAAGAGTGGAACGCTGATGAACTGAACAACACCTAGGGTGTGGATGAAAATGAAATGAAAATCCATAGCCTATTTCCAGTCATTCGACCGGGTCAGGAATGGAATGAATGAAGCCCCCATCTAGCGGCGAGGATGGGAATTGTGCCGGCTGCCGAAGCCTGTCGCACTCCTCTGGGGCAATGATTAATCAATGACAGATGAAATGAAATTATATTGGAGAGTGTTTCTGGAATGAAATATGACAGAGAAAAACCGGAGTACCCGGAAAAAAACCTGTCCCGCCTCCGCTTTGTCCAGCACAAATCTCACATGGTGTTACCGGGATTTGAACCACAGAATCCAGCGGTGAGAGTCCGGCGTGCTGCCGCCTGAGCCGCGGAGGCTCTAGAGTGTGGATATGGGACCAAATTCGAGTAATGGACGACCATGAACAACAAGACAGGAGTTTTATATCCAGGGGGGTCAATAATAACACGAGGGTTCTTTACTGGGTAAAGAAAAAGCTCTCAACATGCCTTATTACCAGGTAGTCGGTAGCCCAATATGACATTTTAGGCCTACTAGAGAGTTAAAGAAGGTATTTCAAGATTGTACTGACAGACCAAAATGTTACAATAACGGCACAAGTGAAAGTGAACTTTAATGAACACCAGTCAAGTTTCCTTTAGAGAATTAATGCGAGAGGTAAATAAATAATTGACACCTCCAAATCTAACCGCTGACAAATTTCTCGGAAACATCCTGTAAGCGGCCAAAGGCGGGAAGTGCTTAGAGCAGAACGACATGCCGTGCCGCGCGGTGCAAAGCTATGACGTTCGTGCTACAGGCCTTCCCAGAAAGAGCATCGATGTGGCTAACTGACCCACTTACTTACTAACGGCACTTGGAGAGTCGACAACGAACAACTTTTAACTAACTGGTGCCAACATCATGAGCAACGAATTATTTAATAAAATACTCGTCGATAAAAAAGAAAATTTCAATATTCCTAGCTGAAATTAAATTATAATAGTTCGTCCCTTAAAGCACATTGTACTATACGCAAGCAGATTGCGCAAAATGTTGTGTTGTGGACAAGGAACACAAGAAATACGTGGTCGGTGCTTGAGGAAGTATCTGGACTGTTCCTGGGATCTATCCTTTCTATTTCACTTACGTTACCTCACACTACATGACAGAACTCGAGAAAGCTCCAGGGTTAAACTCGGGGCAAGGAGCCATGATACGTAAGTATTGTTCTTCCCCAAGCTCTCAATTCGCGCAACACTAAGATAGTACCTTATTTCAAGTCCTCTGCCCTTTTCTAAATCAAGTTGGATAAGTTCTTCGCAATTTCCGTAGGACACATGAATTGCTTATTTATAAAAGGGTACGAGTGTAAGTCCTAATTAACAATTTTTCAGGAGAAGGGAAAACCGATTTTTACAATTACTTTTTGTGTTACCGTTATTATTTTTGTCTCATTGCTTTGAGTCCTGTATCGGAAATATGCATGGATAAGAATACCCTGTTGGAAAAAAAGAAATGGCTGCTACCGTGATTTTTTTATCGTCTGGACATGCCCTCTTTAAGCAACAAATTTTGAAAAGAATAAACTTTAAGCTTGCTTACTAAAATTAAATTAAAATAAGAAGCTTAAAATAACATAAAACATTACTTAAAGAACAACAGATGCTATTTAAGACAAAAGTTGTCACATAATGTCATTTAATGGCATGTGATCCCCAAAGAGGCCTGAGGCAGGTCTTTCGAGATGACTCCGTATAAGCGACCTGCGCATCTGTGAGGATGGGGCCCTACCTATGATGAATGAAGAAGACGGAAAACACACCCAGCTCCCGGAATTAACCAATGGAGATTAAAATCCCCGACCCGGTCGGGAATCGAGCCCGGGACCCCGTGTACCAAAGGCCAGCTCGCTACCCATTTAGCAATGAAGCCGGGCACATAAGTACATGATAACTATATACAGATTATAAAATCAATTCACTTGATATCCAAACACTTAACAAACTTCGGCTTTGCACTGACCAATTTCCTATCAAATTCATTCTGACCTGTTGCAGGCCATTTCTTGAAATTAACGTAAAAGCCTTCATACTGTGGTCCTGTTATTTTTCTTTCTTTCTCTTTCTTTCTTTCATTCTTTCTTTCTTTCATTCTTCCTTTCTTAATCCGTTTATCCCCAGAGTTGGTTTCTCCCTCGGACTCCGAGGGATCCCACTTCTACCGCCTCAAGGGCAGTGTCCTGGAACGTGAAACTTTGGGGTGGGGGATACAACGTGGAAGGAGGACCAGTACCTCGCCCAAGTATCCTCACCTACTATACTGAACCGGGGCCTTATGGGGGTATGAAAATATTGGAAGGTGTAAACAAGGAAGAGGGAAGGAAGCGACCGTGGTCTTAAGTTAAATACCATCCCGGCATTTCGCCTGGAGGAGAAGTGGGAAACCACGGAAAACTACTTTGAGGATGGCTGAGGAGGGAATCGAACCCCACTCTACTCAGTCGACCTCCTGAAGCTGAGTAGACCCCGTTCCAGCCCCCGTATCACTTTTCAAAATCTTCGTAGCAGAGACGGGCCTCTAGGGGTGACAGCTAATCACACTAACCACTACACCACAGAGCGGACATAATGTTTCTCAATATTATATTCCTTTTTCTTCTTCGTTGTGGGAAGTTTTTCAGGATATGAACTTCTTGTAGAACACAATGTCATTAATGGGAAAGTTGCCATCTTTCATTAAAATGAAAGATAATGATCATTAGCCCTCTGATATAGGGCTTAGTAATCACCGGTCCTTTCCTTCTAGTGTTGTAGCCTACTCAAAAGTGCAGAAACTACTGGGGAGCAAATGATACTTGTACACTTTTGCTAGTGTCTTTTGCATGTTTTAGCAGAGAACACTATTTTTGTTGTGAAGAATTCCCGTTAAACATGGATATATTTCTCTTCCTTTTTTGGTTTTATTCCAAGCCTGATTTATGAAATTAGCAATACACGCAAAATTCTAAGTCCCTTATCTACACATGGTAAAGGAACTGACATACCCTAGTTTAGCACCAATCGATGTGTTTACTACCAAATAATATGAAACAAACAAAAAAAGTATTTTCCATTTTTGCGGAGCTATTCCCTTTTCGTAGTACAAGATTCAAACAACAGTGCAAAACTACCACAAACCAATCAATCACCACTGATCTGCATTTATGGCAGTCGTCCATGTGGCAGATTCACTCTCTGTTGTTTACCTAGTTTTTCTTCAAGAATTTCAGATAATTTGGAAAAAATTGGTAAATTATTCTAATCTCTAACTCCTCTTCCTATTAACGAATATTTGCCCCAGTTTGTCCTCTTGAATTCCAACTTAATCTTATTATGATTTTTCCTACTTTAAAAAAAAACTCAAACTTATTTGTCTACTAATGTTATTCCACGCCATCTCTACACTGACAGTACGCAAAATACCGCTTAGTCGAGCAGCTCATTTCCTTTCTTCTAAGTCTTCCCGATCCAAACGTTGCAACATTTTCGTAACGGTACTCTTTTGTCGGAAATCACCCAGAACTAATTCAGCTGCATTTCTCTGGATTGTTCTAGTTTTCGAATCAAGTAATCCTGGTGAGGATCGCATACACAGGAACCAAACTCGAACTGGGGTCTTACCAGAGGGCCAGCAAACAACGGCTCAAGTTCCCAGGCTTCATTTTTCTCGTTTCTGTATCCATCTGATTAGAAAGCTTTTAAAACGTACAATTATTCTTTACAGCTCAGTGATCGTATTTTTATGGTATTTACGACAAAATATTTGATTGAATAAATTTCTAAATTTGGTATATTCTGTGTAACATCCTTTTTAATGCAAAGGCAATGGTATCGTATGAAGACCAACGGAACAGTGGAAGCGTAAACTCGGCACTACGTGAGATGGAGTGTTTACTCTATATCCAATCTGTTTTTCCCCCAGGAATTAACCTGGTACTCATTTCTGGTCCGGGGTAACCTGCATCTACAGAAGTTGAAGTCTCGTTTCTAAATGTCTCGAGTTTCCGAAGGGAAACTGAACCTACCTCCTGCTAGGTGAACCAAGCACGTTTTTATCCCTCAGCTCATCCTTAATACAATATAATATAATATAATATAATATAATATAATATAATATAATATAATATAATATAATATAATATAATATAATATAATATAATATAATATAATATAATACACTTTGCATACTCTTTCATGATTACGTATCCTACTTCATAGCATTCTATGTCCAAGCAATATCTTCCTACCGTGCCACCGGTTCATTCAGGTTCATGCTCTCGCTCTACCACGAGGTTATGACTAGTTTGTTATATCTAGTTCGCTATATGAAACAGAGTGCACTTATTCTCTGGAACACAGTGTCATACATTTTTAAAAAAGCAAGAAAGCTCCCAGTTTTACACGATTATTACTATCGTGATCACAGCCATAGGATCCCATATGCATTGGCCGAAATTCGAACCGCGGCCATCCAGGTGAGAATCCAGTAACGATGTCACTAAGCTCTTTTCGCCCTATTACCACAATTAATTCAACCTGTGGCGAATGACACAAGGATCCGTAATATGTCTGCTGTATTACTACGGATACCACAGTAACATAGGCTTCATTTGTAGTAGTTGTATGTGGATCAATCAACAACAACAATAATTATATTATCACAAAGGATATCAGGTCAGTGGACAGGATGTGGGGGGGGGATGGACAACTCCCAGATCTGACACTGCAGTGATGCAAATATATATCATAGTCCGCATTATATAAGTTATATTTTTAACGAGTATTCTACATTTTCCTTTCCTTTCCACGTTGGTTACGTTCCATTTCACACACATTATTTCACATTATTTATGCCGGGGTCAACACTGATTTCAAATAAGATGAACGTTTGATTGATATAGTTTCGGTTTAAATAAGGTTTATTATATTTCGAATCAATTTCAGGAATGTGTTTTACTATCCTGCAAATCACATTTTAAAATGAATGCAGTATTCAATACTCTAAATATTTTGAATATCAGGAAAAAAACATACAGACGTTTAGAACTATCGCAGGCTTCGATAGTTCCTGTACGTATCACCTGAACTCGGCGACTCAGAGACCACTCACCGCATGTTCAGCACGGAAGTCAATGAAGTACCACCAGCTGTCAAATGATTTCATGAGCAAGCAAGAATGATTCTCTTATTTGAAGAATGAAACGTGAAACGTGGAAGTATCGTACTTCTGAATGCATTATTACAAAGGCGGATATTTTCAACCATATAAGCAGACCTGAAGTGATAAGTTGTCAAATGACGTCACTGCTTACAGGAATTTGCACGATCCTTTACGATGGTGTGATTTGCATGCTTATTTTCTAACTGCCGATTGGGTACTTAAATACTTCCACCCAAAATGCATACATTATGATTAGAAAGGGGGAGAACAAACATGTTTGATAGCTTTTGCTCAATGTGAAGTTATTTAATATGAGAAACCACACTCACTGAAAGAGTGATAGTTGCATTTTGAATAGAAATGTGTTTAAATTAACGCACTAGTTGCACTGTCTCAAACTTCAGGCATTGGGGGGTCGCTATTACAGATTATCAACATTATGTTCCTTCTGCAAGGAATGGTAATATTTTTCTTCTTTCTCCCCAGAAATAAAACAGTATATTTAACAACTAATTCGTCCACCTCTCTCAAACGGTGAAGGACATTAAAAACTGGATAAAAGATTACAGTGTGGGTGTTAAAAGACAAGCTTACTAACTTTATAGTGTAAGACCGATGTTTCCACCCAAATGACTGTTGTTAAGAAAAGGAATATGAAAAAAGGAGCCTCCACTGAAGAGGCTAACCGTAGTGAGAATGGAGAAAATAAACGTATGTGAATAGATTACAACTACGTGGCGTGCGATTTACATGTTTTTACATTTTAGTCCCTCTTCTTCTGCTACAAATCGTTCTACCGGTCTCGTACATGTCTGGGTCACTGAACTAGAAACGACTGTCGCTGAACGGAAAGATAAAGAGGAAGGTATTCAGAGAGGACGGTTCATAGAGATGAAATGGCGTATGGCTTTTAGTACCGGGAGTGTCCGAGGACAAGTTCGGCTCGCCAGATGCAGGTCTTTTGATTTGACTCCCGTAGGCGACCTGCGCGTCGTGATGAGGATGAAATGATGATGAAGGCGACATATAGACCTACACCCAGACCCCGTGCGAGCAACATTAACCAATTCCCTGCCGGGAATCGAACCCGGGACCCCTGTGACCAAAGGCCAGCACGCTAACCATTTAGCCATGGAGCCGGACTTCATAGAGATAGTAAGATACGATACAATCCACGAACATAGGAAAACTGGCAATTGCCTAAGTAACTCAAACGAATAAGGGGATACTGCTTGGGACTTCTGCTGCACAACTTTCCACAATTCCCCAGTTATTCAGGAACGTATTTCTTATCGAAAGACCTAGCTCCATGAATAATGAAGAGACACGTCACGCATTACATGAGCATTCCAGTTATCTCCATTATTTTTCACAAAAAAGGTTCTTATAAACAAATGGATACATTCCCAAAATAACGACTAGAATTGCAGAAGATTATTTTAAATGTTGCTGAAAATGCGTTACTTATTTTATTTATTTATTTATTTATTTATTTATTTATTTATTTATTTATTTATTTATTTTTTTATTTTTTACGAGCGGTTCAACGTCACACTAACACATGAAAGGTTTTCAGCAAGGCAAGGACGGGGAATGGGAAAGAGCTATGATTGGGAAGGAAGCGGCCGTGCCTTAATTAATTTGCCTGTTGTGAAAAGTGGAAAACAACGGACGGTGGAGTTCGAACCCACCCTCTCTCGAATACAAACACACAGCTACGTGACTAGAACCGCGAAGTAAAATCGCTCGGTACTTCTGACATTTATGAAGCGAACGTTGATTCCGTGGTAATAAAAGAACTATGTTGTTAAGCATGTCTAGAGCATAAGTTATAAATAGTGGAAATGAACACAACATATCGCAGGAGAAACTTCAGTATTACTGCACAATAAAATTTAACCTCTTTAAACAAAGCTCGTTCATATTTTCAGCAATTAAACTGGTTTAACTACCTATTTTACAACGTATCCCATATAACATGTCCATTAATAAACCATCAAAATAAGCCTTAATCTTCTAAGGACGGGAATGTGGGGACCACGATATTGTTCTTACAAACTCCTGTCCCTTTGCAAAGAAAACTGTCCTTAAATTTTAATATAAACTAATTCCAAGAAGTCAGGTTTCTTTTAGAGAAGTATCTATCTATGCTGTGTTTGCAAAGTAAAGGTATGGGAATGAAGCAGGAAATCTTTATCTACAGATGTTTCCTGTCACTCGGAGCTTGTAGCAGATGACACGAAGCACTTTCCATACATGGTCCATTAGGTTCTTTACATGTTCCTCTTCAACACGTTTGCTTATCCAGGACCAAACCTGTCTGAATCATTGAAAAGTTACTTTTTTCTACGATATTAATGTTTGCAAACTGCTCCAAACATTTAGCATGCTGCATTCTGGCCTGGCATGGTAAAGTGTCATTAAGTCAAAATGAGACAGACTTCTTGCGCACGGAAATGAAAAGTAACAAAAATGAATTCGTGCTCCCAACTTATCCGAAACACGGGTGCCAGTTTTAAAACAGGATTACTCAAAACAAAGGAATAAGCCCAAAACACTTCATGGATTTAGCCGTGTCAGTTCCTGCATCAGGAAACAAGTCGCTGAAGAACTAAGAATAAGCTAAGCTTGATAGACCATGATTGGTAAGTTATTCTGCTACTGGTTACAAGAGTTTTCAACAAACATACATACAAACAAACATATGAGAAGAAAAATGTTTCTCGTCTCTCTGTTTTGGTTTGCAAAGAATGATGACTTCATAAAATATGTCTCTCTTCGGAGTACAGTGTTTCATTGGCAGTACCTTAATTCTAGAATGTTTCACCTGCTAGATCTCGTCAGAATGGAAACAGAACATGACACCTGGACTACGCTGAAATGACCAGTAATGTATTATGACAATGGTCAAAGCAGCCACAATTTAAAGGATTATTGAGACAGTGTAGTTAGAATCACAATCTCCTTCCATATCAACTTCGGATGTACCTTTCCTTACGACCATCCTCTCTCCTCCCATTTTTCAGCATCCTATATTCCAGCCAATTAGGACCATTAAGGGGTGGGGCTGGACTGGACTAACCATCTAATATTCTTCTTATTGAAAATGACTGAAAAATGGTCCCCCGTGTGATCTGAGATTGAAATCAAAATTCGAGGGTTAAAAGTAAAGAAAGAATGAAGCATGAAAACAATGAAGCTAATGCCAATTCCTCCAGGGGGTGGGGTAAATATTGTATGATAAGGAATCGTGTCAAGAGTAACCTAGGTTGTATTCAATTACAATTGAAATTGTTGAGCATCTAGTGTTGTGTTCATTTATTAATCGTACGTATGTAATTAGTTTCGGTTGGTTAATCCTCCGTTGATTATTATCAGCAGTTACGATGCATACAATATAAAGAAAACAAATCAAACACTCATCACATAAGCAAATTGTATTCAAAGTGCATTACGACAGGGACATATGTGAAAGAATGAACTAAACTGGCATGTAATCTCGCTCACTGCACATCCCATTAAAGAGGAAAAATTACTCACTGGATAAGATGTGATCAGCCTTTTTAATGAAAATGAAAATGTAGTTCATTAGAAGTACTAGTCAAGTTTATATGAAAAATAGACAGAATGAACGCCCGTCTCATTTGTCGTCGTATCTAGAACCAGAAGTCAATTTGTTGCGGCACGGCGTTAGGGTCAGGTAAAGGGTGTACATGCTGGCCGTGAAATACTGTACAACAGGAAGCAGAAAGTCAAATGACTCCAAACACAGGCAATGGAACTAGATTATTACACATGATTCTGTATCGAAGTATTATTTAGTAATGTTTATTTAATTATCATCTCGTAATCTTTAATCTAATGTTACTTCACTCCGTTCGGCTTTCATCCCCTGCTGTCTCATAAATGCTGGGAACCTTTAGCTTACAACTGCTGACTGAATCTAATGATTTGAATAATATTATTCTAGAAAATACTCGCCTTTCAACCATATGATACAACGTTCTATTACTATGTAACAAGGGGTTGATCAACTTGTTAGACTTGCTTAGTCGGTGCAGGAAATGGGATTACACTGTCTCTGAATTGTTAAGAGAAGTACAATTCGTATGCTATGTGAAAAACATATATACTTATTGTTATTCTGCTTCCCAGATCTATAGCCATACTTCAGTTCTGCCCTTAACAAAACAATTACCATTACTGTACCTCGATTTGAAGAAGTAGGATGCAATATTCTTAAAGATGTTAAATAGCTCCTGCTTTAATACTTTAATCAGAAGTTTCAATCTTCTCAAAACGTGGTATTCTCGTTCTTAAAATATCAATACCCGTTTTGCAAAATGAACATCGAACGTGACAGAAAACTTAAGAAACGCAAAACAATTATCGTAACACCAACACGCTAACCATTCGCTAAATAGCAATTTTGCCCATATAAACTAATGAACTGAAACATTTATTTTCTAATTTGCACCGATTTATAAAACAATAACTATGTTAGAGATCAAAATACAAAAATGTATAGTCTGCACTATAAATTAAATGTGCCGCAAATGAATAATCACTTTTAGTACGTTCATGATCATTTTAACTCCATATTGGACAACTACTAGGTCAATAACAAATGCTCCCAGTGAGTGTGCCCGCAACAGAATAAGTGATCCATAACATTTATAATAACTTTAAATTTACTCTAAATACATATTCTTAACAATTCTTAACAAAACTAATAATTTCTTGATAATAATCAAAAGTTCTGATTAAAAGAAAACTTTCGATGTCTGTAACCTTCACGAACAGTGAGGATATTTACTACACCAAGAAAGTAGTAAACAAACCATAAAAACACTGAAAGATAAAACTGAAAAGATTGGAATACCTACTGATGAGATAAATGTGTGTTGTGAGTGAGCCCAGCAAACAGTCTGAGAAGCGATGGAAAGTTTACAATCAACGTTTATCTGAACTATTCAAAAAAGAATTAACATTTTAACATGAAACATACAGATTGCTGTTCATCAGACATCACGACTATAAATTTAAAATTTAAGTGTAAAGAACACAACTTGCTGGAAAGCCGTTGGTAACTTAGAATTTGTTAACAATAAAATGTATTTCCCAATATTTAATAAATAATGACTTAGCTCAATGGAAGTGTATTCCAATAGTTTAGCAATTCATGACAGGCGAATCATTTATCGGCGAGTTCAAATGGAACCAGGACTCCAACCGAAATAGAATATTCCAATTACGGACAAGCATCCAGTTGACAAGCAGATGGGATCACACTTCCCCTTATTGATAAGATTATTTAAAATAACACAAAAAGTAATTACAAATATATATTCTTAAAACGATAAGAGTACCTATGATGAAAACTTAATAAATACGACCGATTGGGAATTCCCACCAATACTGCCGAGGGTCGACAAGTTATGAAGAAAGAAATTTATAATAATGTGAGTACTGCAGTGTTCGATGGAGCAATGTTGTTGTTACCGTAAACTGAATAATATTCGGACAGAAATGACAAAGAAAACCTCAACGAAGTTTCTATCCTCAGAAAAGTGGTCTGATTTAAGTTGATGGATGAAATATATCGTTCATCGGTTTATTGGTCAACCGGAAAAGTATGGTGATGGAATAATTCATAGTCTTTTAGTGTACCCCAGACGAGATAACATTTCGGAATATTTATTGTCTGTACAAAGAGGGTGGACGTTTAGAAATACGGTACATGCATAACACTAATCTCGTAACTGCTTAAAATGCATAGGACAAGCCAAAATGGAATGTTCAACTACTTTGACACAATTTAAGAAAAGAATACGCTAACAACTGATAGGGAATTTGCCATCTTGATGACAGCCCTAAATACAGATCTGTGGTGATTGACTGATTGTGATGGTAAGCTAAAACGACACATGCAAAACAATATATTCTAGAACCAAACCCAAACCAAACCCCATGGCACTACAGCCCTTGAAGGGCCTTGGCCTACCAAGCGACCGCTGCTCAGCCCGAAGACCTGCAGATTACGAGGTGTCGTGTGGTCAGCACGACGAATCCTCTCGGCCGTTATTCTTGGCTTTCTAGACCGGGGCCGCTATCTCACCGTCAGATAGCTCTTCAATTCTAATCACGTAGGCTGAGTGGACCTCGAACCAGCCCTCAGGTCCAGGTAAAAATCCCTGACCTGACCGGGAATCGAACCCGGGGCCTCCGGGTAAGAGGCAGGCACGCTACCCCTACCCCACGGGGCAGGCATATATTCTAGAAGTTTGTAATAAACAAAAGAACCGTCAAGGTATCATTAACGTTAGGCTACTGAAAAATATAAATCTCAATAAAATCTGTCACTCCGATTTGCTATATTAAAATTCTATGAAAACCAAGGACTAACAATGAGGTTATTAAAACAATAACCTTTTTAAAATGGGCCTGTAAAATACTTTGAATTAGAGTATTAATTTCACTTAGTTTACGTACGAACGCAAAAATAGAGTGCAGGCCACTAACATGATACATTTCTTTTAAAATGTTACGATTAGTTTAATTGTGTTCAACTAAAAAGGCAATGGTGAATTAGAACATCTCCCTATCATCTACGTATTAACATTCAGACTAACGATACACATAGCAATATTATTGATAATAACGAAAATAGAGTCACAATCAATTAATATTATAAAACAACATTTTTGGACAAGTGTGACCTATCCAAATGATCGGCAATTATTTTCTATCTACCGTATAATAGCGAGCGTTGCCAAACTCAGAATTTACAACAAATGGCAGAGGATTAACGGACATCGCAAAACCACAAATACCAGCAAGATCACGGTTCATCAACGTTTGTACCACCACACACATGAGACATGGTCAAGGATACCTTAGACATCTCTTCAGAGTAAGGGTATTCAATGCGCCAATGACACACGCTAAAGTGACATAGCGGACATTAATCATATGTTCTTCGCGTGTTCCAACAACATACAATTCCAGACCTTATAGTATAGACTCAAATATTTATACATGTTTTTCCAACCCCAGAACAGACATGATTATCATCATGTACTCACAACTGGACCCTACAAAAAACAAATCGTCCTTGCCGGGACAAAACCTCCTATGTGAAGTATTTTAGCTTAGAAATTTGGCCGGTAAGGTTCTGTCAGGTAAGGTGCAATATTGTGTGAATATTGTCAAGGCATTCTCGCTTTTCATGATGTATGTGCTGCGGGTCAGTATATCTCCAAAAATATTATTACAGGGAAGGTTTTGTCCCGGCAACGACGAAATATTAAAAAGTCATTCTTTAAAAACTACGAATTATTATGTTATTAGTGTATTAAAGTAAAGCTGAGTAATGGTCAAAAGTTAAATGTAAGGCATTAATTTATGGACTCTAGGGAAGAGAGAAGTTTGTCCGTTGCCTTTTGATAAATTTCATTATCAGAGATATTGTTTTTTATATTTTTAAGTGTGCACTGCGTAGCCTCTTCTGATTAAAACAAACTGGCTTCGTACAGCAAAACAAACGCACCAAGTAACTTTTCAACACACAATCAACCGAGCGAGTCAGCCGTGCGGTTAGGGATCGGTCGGCTCACCTACACTGGAGGTCAAGGAAATTGGGACCTATTTCTACCCATCTCTCATTGACCAAGAAACCAGTCAGAAGGGCACTTTGCCATAACTTAATTTACCGTGCAACTTATTGTCTTTTCTTCCGTTTGTATGGAGTCATTGGGCTATTCTTCTCAGTCTCACTCTCCATCGAAAACGTTTCTTCTGTCGTACGGTATCCCATTGGAAATTTTAGCCAGTCGACTGGATTTACTCCAAGATATCAGCTACTAGTCGTAGGATCAATCACCTCCAACCTACCTACGCTTCCCTACAGACGAATATCTTCAAACGGAACTCTACGATGAAATGATTTGCAACGGGAACGAGGCTTTCCTAGACAATAAGACAGAAGTAAATATAGGGTTAATTCACTATTAAGCCACATAAACAAACCCGTTGTGCAACAGCCCATTACATCTTTGGCCTCCCAATAAGACTGCTGCCCATTCAGAAGTCCTGTAAATAGTGGAGTGGGACATGGTCAGCGTAACATACTCAGCCACACAGAGTTATTTTCTGACCAGATCCGCTGCCTCTCGTATCAGTCAGCTCCTCGGTTGGTTTCACAGTCTGAGTGAACCTCGTTCCAGCCGTCAGTCCAGAACTGAAATGCCTAGATTGGCTCGGAATTGAACCCAAGACCTCCGGGCAAGAGGCAAGCCTACTACCCCTACATCACGGGGCAGGCATTAAGGCAAATAAGCCGAAACATTTAATGAAGGCTGGACGTAAGATTATGCTGATTTTATTTACACAATCATGTAAAAAAAAGGCATTCAGGGATATTAGAACTACTCGAGCATTTGGGAGGAAGAATATATTTCGAGTTGTTTTATCACTTCTCGTTAAATCGATCAATTATGCTGTTACCTATACTTTTCCTAGTACCTAATTAATATTTTATATTAGGCAAATAGCGTTAAGATTCCGCGAAATCTTTTCAACGATAACGCCTTTCATTATTCAAACTGTTTCTCGAGTACAACCAGAGTTCTAAGGAATGTGTTCCATTAATCAAAAGAACAACTGTTTAATCTCGTAATTAAACCAAGCACCACCCTGAACGAGTATGGAAATTGCAACCTTGGACAAGAATTACAATTTTCATCATGCTGTTTCTACACTGATACGAAAAATTATCTTGGCTTGCTTCCATACCAGGAGTTTTAATATTCCGGTTAACTCCACCAAGGCCCCTCCTTGGTTCAGACGGTAAAACGATGGCCTTTCACTGCTGCGTCTCAGGTTCATATCTCAGTGAAGGAATATAAAGTTAACGAAGGCAAAATGGAGACGAGGCGAGATTTCTCTGGACACTTTCATTCTATTAATGATTCGAAACTGTACACATCTGATCGGCACGAGGACGTTGTAAAGGCCGTGCCAATCTGCGCGTTACTATTTCTGGGATTTTATCTACTTCGTTAGAATCAGGCTGAGTTTGCAAGATATTTGGTCAGGCATAGATCGAGAGGGCTGGCGTTTCAGACAATAGGATTTGATGAAATGTATGATACAGAGTATGAATGTACTTTTAAATCTCTACTACAGATGTTAAGGCTAGTAATGTTCCAAGAAAGAAGATAAAAATTATATGAAAAAAATATCTCCCCCCCTCGCGACACAACAGCCACTGAAGGGCCAAGTCCTGCCAAAACGACTGCTTCTCAACCAGATGGTCTGCAGGTATTGAGCGTTCCATGTGATCAGCATGACTACACCCTCAGCAGTGTTACCTGGCTTTCGCGACTGGGCTCGCTGCCTCTCATATCAACAGCTCCTCAGCTGGTCTCGTGAGACTAAGGAAACCCCGTTCCAGCCCTGTCTAGAATTATAATCATTGGATTGGCTGGTAATCGAACCCACGGACTCCGGGAAAGAGGCAGGCACGCCAGCCCTCTAAACCTGGGGCTAACTCTGAAACAATAACAATTTCTATAAAATATGATATTCCTATGAATGAAGAAAAAATTAGAGCATATGTTCATTTCGGATAGCAATATAACTGGCATGTTATGTGTTTTGCGCAGCGCTGAGCAGCTTAGACAGCAGAGCGCTGCCCTTCTGGGTCCAACTTGGCGGGTTTAATCCCAGTTCAGTCCGGTATTATTTAAAGGTGCTCAAATGCGTCAGTCTCATGTCAGTAAATATACTGGAACGTAAAAGAACTCCAGCAGGACAAAATTCCGGCACCTCGATATCTCCAAGAAAGTAGTTAGTGGGACGTAAAATTAATAACATTATCATTTGGGACGTAAAAGTAAAAAATATAATCATTATTCTTATTACTGTTTTGTTTTCATGTTGCGCAGTAATGTTTCATTATTCGGTTATTTGTATTCAACAAGTGATGAAGCAATAAAAGAGTTTATTAGTAACATTTACAATACTGAAGAACATTGTAACCAAGTGATTACTCCTTTCTAAGCTTATCAGTCAATAAACAACATACTGTTTACAAATGACGCAATTTATCTAAGAGATTCATTATGCTGCTTAGTTTCTTATCTTTTAAGTTTCATCACAGGTCAAACAGCAACTGATTTAACAGAATGTTGAGAGAGCATTTTCAGTGACTAAGAGTTACAAGTTTTTTAATGCAATGGAAGGCCCCAATGTACTCGGATGACAGGGGGTTGCATGCCCATATGCTCTCAGATTTTGGGACCAATGCAAGCTGTGAACGTAATAAAATGCATTAAATTATAGATATTTTGTCACAGCCCTGTGATACTTCCTAGGATCGACGAAATACAATTAATCTGTCTCTGGCAAAACCTTCACACCGTAGGAGTACTTTACAGCCAACCTGAATGGTCAACGTAGCGCCATTCAATTCAGAGGGCTCTCGGTTCAACTCTTGCCCGGGGATTATAGTAGCATCTGGTTGATTTATCTCGTGCTTGTCTTAATATCCACACCTCACAGTGTGAACCACAACAGAAACACGTATGAGCGGACTACACCCCTTCACATAGGATGAATATGAGGAAGGGCATCCGACCGTAAAACTGGACCAAGTCTACATGCGCTACATTTATCGCATACGCGACTCTATAAGGAAGTGGTGAATGTGGCAGAAAAAGGAGGGAAAGAAAGAAAAAAGAGGAGATATGTGAAACCATTAGTTACAGGATTCAACTAGGTTCTCATAAAAGTGCATGTAATGTAGCCTTTATAATCATCATCGTCGTCACGGCTTCTTTCCCCAATTTCCTAAGGTCGGCATGACATGCGAAGGCTAGTACGCTGACCATTCAGCCAAGGATACGGACTAATTCTTTATTATACTACACTGGGGAAGAAATAAGACGCTCAGATGTCATCACATCTTCACACTATGTCATTTCGAATTGGCATCTCCTTTTACCAAGTTCGTTAGCTGTAGAGATTTCTAGTCTGTATTTCTCGAGAAAAAGATACTACTCTTGTCTTGAGGTCTACAGACGACTGTAGCTCCTGTTTCAGACAGAAATCGCAGATTAGTATGAGATACGTCGACGATGAGTGACATGCTTTCGATATCGTGTATAACTGTTTGTACAAGAGGGTATAACCAAATGCTTAGGGACTTTGTCCAAGATTTAATCTGGAATTTGCTTGGAATGGGGGAAAACCGGAAATAAAAATTCACTGAGAGCAGGAACAAAGAATTTGTGAGGTCAGCATTCAAGTCGCGAATACACAAAATTCGTGTTTCTCATTTAGGTGAGTGCTCTCTCATCTGAGAAATTCTTGGAGGACATATTTCAGAAGTGTTCTCAAGTGTATCTGTTCTTTTCATGTATAATTCATTCGCATGACATTTTAAAACTGAGATATAAGACTTTTATTTTGGTTGTAACTGTTTTAAAAGGTCATATAACTTAATCAAGCCATAATACATATGCATCTCTAAGAAAAACGGCGGAATCTGAGAGGCATGAGAGGCCAAGGCTTCCTACAAATGTAACAAAATACTTTAGTATAGTGTATCCAGTTCGGCCCCGCGGTGTAGGAGGAAACGCGTCCTCCTGTCACCCGGCGGCCCCGGGTAAATGATTAAATTATTAATATCCCTGGCCTGGGGATTGGGTGTTTGTGTCTTCCTTAATGTTCCTTTCCTCACATACAAAATTCTACACTTCCGCAATTCCAATTACACGCAGGTTCATATCATATGGTGCAAGTAGTGGCAAAAGATCCGCAGGGGCCGACGCCACGAACAAATATCATTTTTTTTTAATAATAATAATGTATCCAGTTGAAGACGAGCGTGACGTAGAGTTAATTCGTCTCCCTAATCGAAAGAGAACACTATGAGCAAAACGACCTTGCTCTTGTGGAGACAGTCAGTTTCGCTCGGAAGGATAAGGCGCGAGGGGAGTTCAGGTCCTCAAACTCTGTCCCGATAGTGACGACAAGGAACGTTCAACTAATGATCAATAAAGGAACTCGCAACAGCGTGTAAGGACAGAAGCAATATGAGTAATCCACTTTGGGAGAATCCTACTCGTATTATTCTATTGCCGTGATTATTGTTATTGTTTTTTAATCTAAATTCACTCGGCCAGAGAATTTGAGCCCTAACTTACAATTGTTGTCCATTTCAGTCATTCAGGGTAAGCATTTCTTGGCACCTCCAAGCGTCAGACCTACTGCCTGAACCTTGGCAAAGCATCACTTTGTTACATGAGATATTATGGTGATACTATTACATATTATGTAAATGGCTGGGACGGAGTATTTATTTCAGAGGGACCGACAGAGATTTGAGCAGGGGTTAAATCCGGGTGATAACATGAGAGATAGTGATGGACAAAGTAAAGGTGGGACAATTTTTAACGGGAACCTAAGATCTTTTTCTTAATTGCTTCATAGTCATTAATGAGACGTCTGAGTGCAAGCCTTGTCAGCCAGCATGTTCCTATATTCCTCCACTAACTGGGCTAAAATCCCTCCCAAAACCATCAAAATGCTTCAAGTAGGTCAGGTAGATGCATAAATCATATCAAAAGTTCCCTAGCTATCACATTATTCGACCCTGCACAACTAGGGGCAGAAGGAAAACTTATCGTGGTATTTAGCGTTTTCAGTACATATGTCAACAATTCTAGCGGCCAAGCAGATGCAACTTAAATATTCGTACCAGGTCTTTTTGATTCGCTTCAATATACAATAGGTGAGTTTGTTTTTATCTACCAATGAGATGATCGCAATGTGGTCACCCCAAACGAGCTTTACCCACAGAGGAAATCTGTCTATGGCTAGCTGGCTGAGTTGACAAGGAGACGTGTGGAAACTGGGAGATACGGAAATCAAAACATTCGAGCTAGCACAATAAGGAACAGGAAGAGTACTAAATGACGCTTCGCGTTTTTAACATTATTGCGGATCGAGGCTCGGCCCTTCCAATTAGAAACCAAACGCCTAATCTGATGTACCATCGCAACTCGATTACACATACAGTAATCAAAAACCATTTTCTTTGGGAAATATTCTCACCGTCCGCCCTTTCCAATCCCAAATTTCCTGGTGACTACCAGGTTTAGCTTTTCGGCGGTCATATGACTAATTACCATCGAAACTCAAGACATGAGACATTATCTTCTGAGAACCTAAACTGCATGTAGGACGTCCTCCAAATACCCGTACATTAACTTTTCTTTCTTTCTTTCTTTCTTTCTTTCTTTCTTTCTTCCTTTCTTTCTTTCTTTCATTCTTTCGGCGTTTCCTTTCTTTCCTTCTTTCTTTTTCTTTCTTTCCTCACCCAATTTAGCAGATCACGAATCAGCCACAATACATTGTAAACAAAATTAAATTAATATTTTACTATAGAACTGGAGCTCTTTCTCCGAGGAATACTGCCATCCTCAGCAAATTACTCCCTGGACAGCAACGCTTAAAGTATTCTATCCAATGCCAACACTGTGATTAGATTAATTAGAAAGATAGATAGATAGATAGATAGATAGATAGATAGATAGATAGATAGATAGATAGATAGATAGATAGATAGATAGATAGATAGATAGATAGATAGATAGATAGACAGACAGAGAGACAGACAGACAGATAGATAGATAGATAGATAGATAGATAGATAGAGGGAGGGAGGGAGGGAGGGAGGGAGGGAGAAGGGAGTACGTGCATATACTTTTCTTCTTCTCCTTTTCAGTCTTCTTCCACGTTTCCCACATACATGTGGGGTCGCAGGTGCGAACTGTGTCGCAATGTAGACATGACCCAGTTTTACTGCCGGACGCCCTTCCTGACGCCAACTCAATGAGTAAGGCTGTATTCTGTATTGCGTGTTTCTTTAGTGATTGGTAGTATGGTGTGGTGTGTAAATGTGAAGAGGAGTGTATAAAGACAAACACAAACACCGAGTTCCCTAATCAGAAGAATTAACCAGAAGCGGCTAAAATCTCCGTCCCGGGAATCGAGCGCGGGACACTCTGAACCAAAGGCTTCGACGCTGACCATTCAGCCAAGGAGCCGGACAATACGCGAATATGCATAAAATTCACATTTTCTAAGAGTGTTAAAGGGGCGAGTCAGTTACGGCGCATGCTTGTGCCTGATGTCAGAGAGACCGTTCATGGCTTGTGGCTAGGTCTATAAGTGGTAGACAATACATAATTATTCTGTGTTTTGCTTCGGTGCTCTGATATATTTTGTGTGTGTTACGTTTTCTCCAGAGATGAAGTACTCACCACGTCACTCTTCTCTCAAGTCGCAGATGGCTGTGTGGCACAACCGGATAGGTGGCCGCCTGCTATGCCCAAAGTTGTGAAATTAGATCTGAGTATAGTTCCCCGGTATTTAAGCGAGGCATGCAGCAGCAGATTTATTGGCATGTTAAAGAACCACGTTTCCATAGGTCGTTAAACCCTCATCATTACTGTGTTTCACTGGACATGAGCTGTATCTTATGCACCCCATAAACGTTGTCATGCTTAAGTGATTCATTAAAAATGTATATCACCTCATTAAACTCAACAGAAATCAAGTCCATTTCGGTGACGACTGGATATGGTGGCACTATTTACCACTCGCCAATGTTTTTTTATGTTCATCAACACCTTAAAAGTCCCAAAAATGGGCTGAGATAAGGAGGCACTATAGTTGTGCAATCAAAATTTACAGTGACTGCCCACTTGAAACTTGTGACTTTTCTAGGGAGTTACAATAATTCCATGTTTACGCGAAACACGATAATGAAGGAAAAAGAAGAATAAGATGTCGTACACTGTTCGTTAATTATTTCAATATTATTTAAGAACTACTTCCTGAAGAACACATGTCGTATGCAATGCATTCTATATTTATGGAAAAAGAGATTTTAAAAAAAACATAGAAATACAGTCCTGTATATCGGCTAATGGCATGCCCTGGCTTACTCGATGTGCATTCCTTAGACTTAGAGAAATTGTACCTGCTCTAGGTCGGACGAAAAACCAGGCAGCTATCACGCAGAGACCTGAGTTTCAAATCCCAGTGCTGTTGGAAGAAGTTCTGCGAGTTTACCTCCCTGAGGTCCCCAGATTCTCTCCGAGAAAATTCTGAGATATTCCCTCCCACTCCTAGCTCTAAATAGTTATATACTGGCGAAAGGGAATACTTCTCCGGTGAGGCAGTTAGGAAGAATAGTTTCCAAAACTAAATAAATGCTTGCCAGGACGAGAGGCTCACAAGGTGGAGCGTTTGCCCAAGATGGCAGGTTCGAACCTGATTACTTAGAAGTGTTCAAATACGCCAACCTCGTGCCAGCAGATTTACAGGCACTTGAAAGAATTCCTGCGGAACAAATTCCAGTGTCTCCTGAAAATCCACAGCCTGTTTCCAGTCATTCGAACGGGTCAGGAATGGAATGAAGGAAGGCCCCATCTAGCGGCGAAGATAGGAATTGTGCCGGCTGCCGAAACCTGTCGCACTCCTCTGGGGCAATGACTAATGGCTGAAAGGTGAAAAGAAATGATATTGGAGAGTGTTGCTAGAATGGAAGATGACAGGGAAAACCGAAGTACCCGGAGAAAAACCTGTCCCACCTCCGCTCTGTCCAGCACAAATCACACATGGAGTGACCGGGATTTGAACCACGGGACCCAGCGGTGAGGCCGGTGTGCTGCCGCCTGAGCCACGGAGGCCCTTCCAGTGTCTCCTAAAACCGTAAAAGTAATTAGTAGTAGAATGTACAAACAACGACATTATTATTATTATTATTATTATTATTATTATTATTATTATTATTATTATTATTAAATGACACTTATATTTTTCTAGAATTCCAAGGAATACTTCAATCGATCCTCCAAGAAAAAAAGCCTCAAAACATAAATTGTTTTAACTATTCTATGGACGTAAGGGGAAACACTGCTGAATAGAGTGACCTATGTGGAACAATTTGTACAGCCACCACAAGAATACAGGCAGAATTCCAAACAAATGGAAATGAAACCGGACAATATCGAAAAATAAGCGGGAATTACCATTAAATTCAGCTTCCTACTGCAGTTTAAAAGTGCCAGTGGGGATATAAGGATTTTCTTAGGGTAGAGCGTAGCTACTCAAACCGCGCACGCAAGTAGATGGGAGAGGTGGAACCACCCTGAAATATTTTAGCTCCTCCTCGTTCCCCACCTGCTCTGCGCTGTTGAGTGAGACGGCAGGTGCAGAAATCATTGTTCGGGAAAAGATCAGGCACATTTTATAATAATAATAATAATAATAATAATAATAATAATAATAATAATAATAATAATAATAATAAATACACAGAACTACCTTCATTGAAGTTATACATTTGCCTATCCGTCCCGAAAACGTGTCGCTGCATGAGCGCCACATCGAGAAATTAAGAGAAATGCATACATCAATCATCATGAAGGTAGATTTCATAGACGGCGCACTGCACTGAAACTCTTTAGACATTGGATTTAAGTCTAGATAATAAATTGGATGAAATAAGAAAAACAATTGTCTCAAATATACCTAAATATTCTGACTAAACTTAAATTTTCTTTTCTCTAGTCGTTCCATATCACGGGTCATTTGTCGTCTTCGAAATAAATGGTCGATTTATATGAAAGACAATGTACTGTAGGTACATTATGCAGCAGTCATCTAAATAAAACCGCAGTTGAAGTCCAGATGTTGACTTGCTGAGGCCCCACGTTTCGCTGCACACATTAATCAGTTAATCACAGTTTACGGGACGCTTTCCATAACCCACGGTTTTTAACAATCGGTTTAATGCATATCAAAATAGAATAAAAACACATTCCGTTTACCTTTTCATAACAGATAACTTGACTTCAGGCCTTTAATCATATTACACAGCAGATAATTCTCTAACGCTCCACTTTACACCGAGTCGAAATAAATGTAAGTCTCAGGAGCAAAATATACATGGATAAACTTATAATACATTGTCGAGAAACCTCAATAATAACAATAATAATAATAATAATAATAATAATAATAATAATAATAATAATAATAATAATAATAATAATAATCAATTGCACTAAAATCAAGTTCTGTGTGAGGTATATATTATAAAGAAATAATCATATAAAACGCAGTGAAAAGAAGTCCTCATGGAATTCAGTTCCTTGACCTAACTCCTTCCACGGATGATGCGACGAGATTAGAAACTCAGGTAGCCTTACACTTGTCCCTCGAAATAGATCACCTGTCATTGAAGCAATAGTTTTTCCCCACAATAAGTTACAAAATATTACAAGTAGGGGAGTTCTTTTGTAATACTGGCAACTGAAAGTTCATGGTGAGTCAAGTTAGGCGAATTCACGTTTATTCCTAGCTTTTTCTCAAGAATGCATAGCTGCGGTAATTCAAACAATCCCTTCTCAACCTCATGCAACTTCGGGCAAGTTCAACAGATAAACAACTATACGAACAATATTAATTATTATCCGGTTATTTGATCAATCACATGCCATACCTATGGATACCTACGAACAAATTAATAAGAGAATTATTACGGTATTTGTGAACTCATTTAAGTGGTGAAGCATTTCCAAAATTGAACTGTTTCTATATGTAAACAAGGTGAAACTATTAAAAAATTGGCTGCCCCACAGAATGTCAAGACACGTGGCATTTGTGACATTTTGGGAATTATTTAAATTTCCTTCCCTTCCATGTGGAGGAAAACCTTTTCTTAAGAGGTGATCTTAAGAACAAGATGGCGGGCCAGTTATGCGCCGTGACCTCGTTTCCCAACCTTGGAAATGACATTCAGTGAGGTAAATAAAAGTACTAAAAATTGTAAGCTTAAATTTTTAAACAACGTGACAGAGCTGGAAGTCAAATGAAATACATATATTACGAGTAATTTTGAAGCCTTGGGCATTAGTATAATTTTAAGAAAAAATAGTAACTCACCGTGTCTCTCATCGTGTCCAGACTTCGATAGCTATACACCAAGTCGCACATGTCTGTTTCAGGCTGTCAAATACAGGGAGGTCTGGACATACGTCAGGCTGACTTACACGCCCAGGAGGTGAGTTGATGAAGCCCTTGTTCTGCTGAAGCAGTGTGGACTGTGGATAAACCAGCGACCAGCGCTAAAGGTGTTCCAACAAACAGTCCTTCTCCTGCGTCAACTGTCTAGCAACTGCCGAACAGCACAGCCGAGAACGAGTAAGGCGGTGACCTCAAAAAGCTGTTGCTTTGCTGCTGCTGCGGTCTGCAGAGTTACCAATACAACAGCGGGAAAATACACTGCTTGCATGCCTAGTGGCACGTTCTTCGGGAAGTCTTTCGTTCAAAAGGCGCTCTGTCAGATGTACGAATGGAAAGATGCTCGAGATCTATTGAGAACGTTGACATGATCATTAGGACATATGAACGTGCATTCCTCATTAATGGGATGTAATCTGCTCCCTCTTCGTTTCGAAATATTGGGAGCGATTGTGGTTTCCCCGAGGCGTAAACAGTGTGTACTGCACCAGCCAGTAAACACTTAAATTTACTTGCATTGACGACAGCTATGTTAATTACCGGTATCCTGAGGGAAAGACACTCTCTAGTAAACAAATCACTGAACCAAAGATGGCCTACGGGGAGTGAAAAAACATCCTTCTGGATAGTACTGTAGCTCCACATCCAATGCAACCACGGTACCTAGAGGTGTCGCCCTTCACCCTGAAGCCATCACTATGAGATGAATATTAACATCGTCAGCACCGTAATGTAGAGGGGTAGCTTGCCTGTCTTTTACCCATAAACCTTGGGTTCGATTCCTGGTCAGTTCAAAATGAAAATCACAGGGAAAGTGATTGTAGACTGAGGGCTGGAACATCCTCATGAGACCGATTGAGCAGATGTCTGATACGAGAGATAGCAGACCCGGTCAAGAAAGCCAAGCAATACGGCTGAGGATATCGTCACGACCACCGCGTGGCACTTCAGTATCTGCAGGATATCTGGCTGGGCAGCAGTCTTCTTGGTAGGTCAAGGCTCTAATGGGATGTTGCCTCCATGGTTTTTAATATGTTCGCGCCATGTTATCTGTTGATGTTCTGATGAGATACCGAGGTGCTAAAATTTCACCTTCGAGGAGGTCCTTTAACGTGTCATTAAATCTAAACACTCGCGTAATACTTCAATTTGTTAAACGTCCCTTCTCATACAGAAAGAGTGATCAGCTGAAAAATCCAAGTCCCCGGGTAGAAGCACCATCAAACATGAGGAGTACATTATCATAGAGGTCTCTTGGCTAGTTGACACATGGAGGTTTACCTACACTTGACCAATAAAATAGTACACTTGTATGCTTTTAGAACGAGTTTAAATGATAACTTTCACTACAAATTCCCCTAAACGCTGCTTGGCATTATTCTAACATAACAGAACCGCTCAAGCCTATTGGTAAAGTGTGTACTAGAGAAATGTTTATTAAAGAGTAAGCCAGATGTATACAGAGTTTTCTCCGGTACTAAAGTCCGCTCAGATTTTGTCAAATAAATAAATAAATACATAAATAAATAAATAAATAAATAAATAAATAAATAAATAAATAAATAAATAAATAAATAAATAAATAAATAAATAATGCTGTTACGTCCCACTAACTACTTTTGACGATTTTCAGAGACGCCGAGGTGCCACAATTTTGTCTCGCAGGAGTTCCTTTACGTGCCTGTAAATCTACGGACACGATGCTGACGTATTTGAGCACCTTCAAATATCACTGGACTGAGCCAGGGTCGAACCTGCCAAGTTGGAGTCAGAAGGCCAGCGCCTTAACCGTCTGAGCCACTCAGCTCGGCCAGATTTTGTCAACAAGTGTACTAATGTTCTTAAGAACCATCGAAATGCTGGAAATCTGTCATGAAAACATGGTCCTTAAACTGCCAGTAAAAATTCAGACAACGAGTCTCGCACATTTAAACACTCTTAAATGCCAAGTGATTATCCCGATATTCGACCTCGTAACCTTTTTTTTTTTACCCGGAGGACCGGGGTTCGATTCCCGGCCAGGTCAGGATTTTTACCTGGATCTGAGGGCTGGCTCGAGGTCCACTCAGCCTGCGTGATTACAATTGAGGAGCTATCTGATAGTGTGATGGGGGCGCAGGTCTAGAAAGCCAAGAATTACAGCCGAGAGGATTCGTCGTGCTGACCACACGACACTTCGTAATCTGCAGGCCTTCCGGCTGAGCAGCGGTCGCTTGGTGGGCCATGGCCCTTCGGGGCTGCTGCGCCATGGAGTTTGATTTGGGTAACCTTTTTGTATATGAGGGGAGTACCTAATCAACTAGGCTTACTCTACACAGGTAGCATCCATACGTTGAGTCCTCAGACCGAACGCTGCTTAGAACCCTAACACTCCGTCAGCTGTCAAATAAAGCCTATGGCTCATTGAAGAGGAATACTAAGGGAATAAGTAGCGGTTTAGTTTCCCGTTAATATCCTCATTGAACCAGCAGCTGCTATTGCATATCAGTCTGTAAGTCAATTGAAATATACGCACCGACAGACTACACCTGGGTGTGCTTACGTGAGGAATGTTGTTACTAGCATAGTTCATGCCTCAATCACTTTCATAATGTTAAAGCCAAATATCAGATTGAGATCTGTTCGAACCCATACTGGAAGGCAGAAAACACTGTAAACACTGTGGTGGATCTGGGCTGAGTAATTATTTAAGCTGGCTTAAATGCTGATCAACGGAGCTCGATAGCTGTAGTCGCTTAAGTGCGGCCAGTATCCAGTATTCGGGAGATAGTCGGTTCGAGTCCCACTGTCGGCAGCCCTGAAGATGGTTTTCCGTGGTTTCCATTCTCACACCATGCAAATGCTGGGACTGTACCTTAATTAAGGGCACAGCCGCTTCCTTCCCACTCCTAGCTCGTTCCTGTCCCACCGTCGCCATAAGGCCTATCTGTGTGGGTGCGACGTAAAACGACTTGTAAAAAAAATGCTGATCAGGTGTGGTGCAACTTGGCACGCAGGGATAAGCGCCTGACCAACTGCACCTTTCGTCAGCTCGCAGTTTATTTTACAATTTTCACGTCGCCAGAGCGAACGAACACGGGGATAGAAAATAAGGGAGGCCCGGATATCGCATCCAGCCTCCGACTATTCCAGTAGCTCTCTCTGCCTGGCCGCCTAAATTCCAGAAAGTATTATCCCCCATCACTTCTCTTCAATTACGAGGGAATCTCAAGGCTAAACGCATCCTTGAGGAGTCAGTCGCAAAGTCTAGCATCTCATAGAAAATTGAATCCGCGCCCTTCCAGAGAGGGAAATGCACACACACCCCTTTCACCTCGACTAATTGTGTCCCGAACACAACACAAGCTTCTTCTCAACTGTATAGGCCTACATTTTGTGCAAGTGTTTTATCGTCGCGTCGACTCAGTTAGGACTTTTGGTGACGATAGGATAGGAAAGAGCTACAACGAGGAAGGAAGAGAATATGGCCTAAATTAAGGTTCAGCCTCAGCAGTTGCCTGGTGTGAAAATGGGAAACCACGGAAAATCATATTCAGGGCTGTTGACGGTGGAGTTCGAACCCATTATCTCCAGAATGCAGGGTTACAGCTACGTAACGCGAACCGCGTATCCAACTCGCTCGGTCAAATTACAAGTCTACTTCTACTACTACTACTACTACTACTACTACTACTAGCGTTTTTTCTCACATCCTGCTGAAGTTGTGGGTACGAATTGTGTCGAATACGTGACCTTGGCCCAGTTTTACGGTGAGATGCCTTTCATGACGCCAACCCCATGTGAAGGAATGAATTCACTCTTGCGCGTTTCTGTGGTGATTGGTAGTGTGACGTGTTAATGAAAGGGTGTGTATTAAAGCAAACTCAGACACCCAGCCACCGAGCCAGAGAAATAAACCGTATGCGGTTAAAATTCCTGACCTGCCCGGGAATCGAACCTAGGGCCACTTAACCAAAGGCCACTACACTGACGAACGTAAAACTTGACGTGACTTTAGTTGACTGTGCTACGCTGGCCATGATCTTTTTATACTTTCAGCGACTATCATCTTTACAATTTCTGTCATTGGTTAACATAGTCTTAACATAGTTTTCATGACTGACTTACATCATTAAAAATGAACAGAGCAATCTCCAAATATGCTGCGCATTATTGATGAAATTAACCTGACAGTGAAGAAATCTTGGTGACCTTCAAGAGGCCACAATGCTGGAGACCTATGTACTATCCCAACGTGATTCTTCAAAAAAGTACTTTGGTGACATTAAAACCACATAACAAATCCTCATTACGAGCTCCCGTTCGACAGCACATTCAAACTTCACAATAAATTTGATCCATAGCTCTGCACAGGGTTGGGAGACGTTCCGCCTCTCATGTATTCGGTTTGCAAGAAGAATTCGTTATTATTTTCCCCATGGGCCCTTAAAAGCATCACTTTAAAGAACTAAGCTTTGCGGTCAGTACCGTGGACTTGAATCAAAGGTGATTTAGAACGTCATCTTTCGCCATTCTTAGTCTAGTAATGCTCAGAGAAATTAAATTGTGCTCTAAACATTTACCTTTCATTCAAACTGCTTCATATAGTCTCACCTTCCTCACTTCGGCTCAATTTATACTCGTTCCATGGTTTCAATCCTTTCATTTTTGATATGGTTATTTCTTACCATTAATAAGTTAATAAATACATACACACCTACATCATAATTGTAGACCGGTATGCCTTTCAGCGTTCAGTCTGCAAGCCTCTGTGAATTTATTAAATGTCGCCACAATGCTGTATTATCAACTAGTGCTGTGGCCTCATTTCATTCTATACCTCTTATCTTTAAATCGTTAGAAAATGAGTCTAACCATCGTCGCCTTGGTCTTCCTCTACTTATCTTACCCTCCATAACATAGTCCATTATTCTCCTAGGAAACCGATCTTCCTCATTCGCCTGACATGACCCCACCACCGAAGCCGGTTTATGCGTACAGCTTCATCCATCGAGTTCATTCCTAAATTAGCCTTTATCTCCTCATTCCGAGTACCCTCCTGTCATTGTTCCCATCTGTTTGCACCAGCAATCATTCTCGCTACTTTAATGTCTGTTTCGTCTAACTTACGAGTAAGTTATCCTGAGTCCACTCAGCTTTCGCTCCCATAAACCAAAGTTGGTCTGAAATCAGACCGATGTAAAGATAGTTTCGTCCGGGAGCTGACTTCCTTCTTACAGAATACTGTTGATCGCAACTGTGAGCTCACTGCATTAGCTGTACTGCACCTTGATTCAGTCTCACTTATAATTACCAACCTGGGAGAACACACATCCTAAATACTTGAAATTATCTACTTGTTCCAGTTTTGTATCACAAAACTGACATTAATTTCTGTAGAATTCCACATCTACTGACATCAATTTAGCCTTCGAAAGGATAATTTTCATACCATACCCATTGAACCTATTTTCAAGCTCCAAGATATTAGATGGCAGGCTTTCGGCACAATCAGCCATTAAGACCAAGTCGTCAGCATAGGCCAGACTGCTTACTACATTTCCACCTAACTGAATCCCCCCCCTGCACACCTTATACCTTTCAAAAGATGATCCATGTTAACAGCAAAGGTGAAATATTACAGCCTTGTCTAAATCCTGTAAGTACCCTGAACCAAGAACTCATTCTACCATCAATTCTCACTGCACTCCAATTGTCAACATAAATGCCTTTGATTGATTTTAATAATCTACCCTTAATCCCATAGTCCCCCAGTATGGTGAACATCTTTCCCTCGGTACCCTGTCATAATACTTTTTCTAGATCTACGAAACATAAACACAACTGTCTATTCCTCTCGTAGCATTTTTCAGTTACCTGGCGCATACTGAAAATCTGATCCTGACAGCCCCTCTGTGGTCGGAAACCACACTGGCTCTCGTCCAACTTCCTCTCAGCCACTGATCGCACCCTCCCTTCCAAGATGCCAGTGAATACTTTGCCTGGTATACTAATCAGTGAGATACTTCGATAGTTGTTGCAATCCTTCCTGTTTCCTTGCTGCTGGATAGGTGCAATTAGGCCTACTGCTTTTGTCCAATCTGAAAGTACCTTACCAACACTCCATGCTAATCTTACTACTCTATAAAGCAATTTCATCCCTGCCTTTTCACTATACTTCGCCATTTCAGGTAAAAATTTCATCTATTCCTGCTGATTTATGACAATGGAGTTTATTTATCATCCTTTCCACTTCCTCCAGCGTAATTCCACCAAAATCATGATCCTCCTCCCAATGAGCTCGATTGTTCACAACACCACCATGAACATTTCCTTTTACGTTGAGAATATTTTCAAAATATTCCCTCCACCCTTCCAGTGATTCCTTGGGATCTATTATGAGTTCACCTGAATGACCCAAAACACTGTTCATTTCCTTTTTCCCTCCCTTCCTAAGATTCTTTATTACTGTCCAGAAAGGTTTCCCTGCTGCTTGACCTAGCCTTTCCAGGTTGTTACCAAAATCTTCCCATGACTTCTTTTTGGATTCAACAATTATTTGTTTCGCTCTGTTTCTTTCATCTACATACAACTCCCTATCTGCCTCGGCCCTTGTTTGTAGCCATTTCTTATAAGCCTTCTTTTTACGTTTACAAGCTGCTCTCACTTCATCATTCCACCAAGATGTTCGCTTTTTCCCATCTTTACATACAGTTGTTCCTAGGCATTCCATTGCTGTTGCTACTACACCATCCCTGTATGCCACCCATTCTCCTTCTATATCGTGAACCTGCTTAATGTCCACTGTTCGGAACTTCCTACTAATTGTATCCATGCACTTCTGCCTAATTTCCTCGTCCTGGAGATTTTCTATCCTTATTCGTTTACAGGCAGATGTCACTTTCTCTATCGTAGGCCTAGAGATACTTAGTTCACTACAGATCAGATAGTGGTCTGTTTCATCGAAATATCCCCGAACAACCCGCACATTCCTAACAGATTTCCTGAATTCGAAGTCGGTTAAGATATAGTCTATTATGGATCTGGTACCCCTAGCTTTCCATGTGTAGCGGTGAATAGCGTTATGCTTGAAGAATGTATTCGCAACTGCTAAACCAACACTAGCACAGAAGTCCATCAAATGCTTCCCATTCTTATTAGCTTCCATATCTACCCCACATTTACCAATCACCCTTTCGTATCCTTCAGTTCTATTTCCAGCTCTCGCGTTGACATCGCCCATTAGCACTATCCTATCCTTGCTGTTCACCCTGACAACGATGTCACCCAATGGTTCATAAAACTCGTCAACTTCATTCTCATCTTCATCCTCACATGGTAAATACACTGAGACAATTCACGTACTAATTCCTCCAACTGCCAAATAATCTACCCACATAATTCGCTCATTTACGTGCCTAACAGAAACTATGTTGCATGCAAGAGTATTTCTGATGAACAGTCCTCACCCATACTCTGCCCTTCCCTTTTAACACCCGCCAAGTACACTTTATTATCTCCTATCTCTTCCTCGTCATCTCCCCTTACCCGAATATCACTTACTCCTAGCACATCCATATGCATTCTCTTTGCTGACTCAGCCAGTTCTACTTTGTTTCTCCCATAAGCCCCATTAATATTGATAGCTACCCATCGAATTTCATTTCGTTCGCCAAGTTATTTCCAAGGAGTCCCTCGCAGTTAAAATGGGAGTGGGGATCCGTTACTACCATAGGCTTGCTTAAAATGTTCTGAGCTCGGTAAATTCGTGATGCAGGATACTACCCTACTTACACATAGTCCAAGTGAGGATCTCTCCTTTAACGGGTTAGGGACCACCGGTGGATTTTATAGTCCTAGCCGCCTGAGTGCATGGAAGGCCATGACTCAGAATATGTCCGAGATGCCCACTACCATTCTGAAGCAACTGGTTTCCCGACTCTCAGTATCACTAACTGAAAAATAATGTATTCAAAAGTAATATGAATTGATTCATTCATGACGTTCTTAGCGGAATCAAATACACTTACCACACACACACACGTACATACATACATACATACAAACATGCATACATACATACATACATACATACATACATACATACATACATACATACATACATACATACATACATACATACACACATACATACATACATACATACATACATACATACATACATGGTGGCTCAGACGGTTGAAGCGTTGGCGTTGTGATCCCAACTTGGCAGGTTTGATCCTGGCTCATTCCGGTGGTATTTGAAGGCGCTGAAATACGTGAGCCTCGTGTCGGTAGATTTACTCACCCGTAAAAGAATTCCTGCAGGGCTAAACTCCTGCACCTTGGCGTCTCCGAAAACATTGAAAGTGGATAATCCTATATTATTATTATTATTATTATTATTATTATTATTATTAGTATGATTAGGTACATACATCTTCATTATAGAATTTTATGCCTTTCAGCGTCTCTATGGATGGAGCTGTGCGTATAAACCGGCTTCGGTTGTGGAGTGATGTGAGGCGAATGTCGGAGGTTGCCTAGAAGAATAATGGATTGAACAATGAAAGGTAGGAGAAGCAGAGACAGCCCAGGACGACGATGATTAGACACAGTAATTAATTATTTAAATACTGTATTACTAAAAGACACCACGGAACAAGTTGAAGATAGGGGATTGTGGTGACGCATTCATAAATCTAGAGGTTTGCTGATTGAACTGTAATTATCTTTAAAAGTCTAGCCTCTTATACATGTTAATCTTGCACAGCGTGAGAGATGTACCTACCATTCCTGCTCAGGCACCAAAAATGAAGTATAATGAAGAATTTATGGTAATTTGGATTTAAGCTTGTTGAGAAATGTAAGTTTGTTTAATGTTTTCTGGTCGATGCAAGTGTTCAGTACCAGTGTCCGGCTCCGTGGCTAAATGGTTAGCGTGCTGGCCTTTGGCCACAGGGGTCCTGGGTTCGATTCCCGGTAGGGTCGGGAATTTTAACCTTAATTGGTTAATTTCTCTGGCACAGGGACTGGGTGTATATGTCGTCTTCATCATAATTTCATCCTCATCACGACGCGCAGGTCGCCTACGGGAGTCAAGTCAAAAGACCTGCACCTGGCGAGCCGAACGTGTCCTCGGACACTCCCGGCACTAAAAGCCATACGCCATTTCACTTCATTTCAGTACCAGTGGCACGACCATCGGGGACTCAAAGGTGCAAATTTATCGCATAAGTTATCCAGCAAACGTATTCCATCACCTCCTGACTGAAATTTTAATCCATAACTAAAAAACGATATTCCTCCGCATCATTGCCTTTTTGTAGTAGGATTACTCATAAAGATTATTTTTTTCTTCTCATGTCACACTATACTTTCAGAACCGGTCACTAGTGGGAATTTCAAAACGTTCTTTGCAGACATCGGCTTGACTTCGAGCTTGGGCTTCAGTCAATTCATATAGATATAATCGTCAACGTTCGAACACGATCCCGATTTGATGGCGGTAGTAATGGACTGAGTCCAAGATTTATTGACAATTCAGTGCAACTGGCCAATAGCTGCTATTTCCAGTTTAATGAATATAGCCAGCCTCGTTCTCATAGATAGGTTGTCTTCATGAGCGAAGCTTGTCTTCAAGGCATAAAACGAATCGCTAAAAACCAGTTTCATGCCGTCCTACTACTGACCACTCCTTCACCATCCAATTTGCATATTTCTTCAGCTTCTGATTTTGCATTCATGTTCGCTTTTTAAAACAATCCAGATACTTGGCTGAATTACCAACGTAGAGACCTTCGGTTCAGAGGGCCTCATGTTCGATTATCGAGCAGGTTGAAGGTTTTAACCACATCTGATTAATGTCATTAGTCTTGCTCGGGGACTGGGTATTTGTATTTGTAATAACACACAAATATTATTTTACACAAACGCACTGCACTGCCAACCACCACAGAAATATACGTAGGTCCAGTCATAAGTCATGGCAACGATTTTTTTCTCGCGAACAGGAAACGACACGGAAAATCTAAGATATGCATTTGGAAACGTACGGTATGTGCTTGAGTATGATGCCACTAGATGGTGTATGCAAACAACAGTATGGGTCTAAGCATCCCCTAAGTGCAGTGCGTGAGTGAGAGAGTCCCAAAATATAAGTTTTTTTGCTAGTGGTTTTACGTCGCACCGACACGGATATGTCTTTTGGCGACGATGGGTTTGGAAAGGCGTATGAGTTGGAAGGAAGCGGCCGTGGCCTTAATTAAGGTACAGTCCCAGCATTTGCCTGGTGTGAAAATGGGAAAAAACGGAAAATCATCTTCATGGCTGCCGACAATGGGATTCGAACCCACTATCTCCCGGATGCAAGCTCATAAAATGGAAGTCAACAAGCAGGAGCAAAGATCGAATATTAAAATAGGCAGAAATGCACGCTAATGCAATGCAGAGCTGCGGGAAGCATTGGGTGGACAACGGTTTGCTAACAAAGAGGACATCGTAACAGCATTTCGGACAGAGGTGTCACACGTTAGCGATACACATGCAGCGAATGATATTCAGAGCCTGCCCCACCGCTGGCAACGCACAGTGGAAACCTTGGGTGATTATTTCGAAGTTCTGTAACCAGTGGAGAACCGTGCTTTGTACGTAGTCTTGTGTATTTGCTGTCTATACCATAATAAAACGATGTTTCCCAATGGCATGTTTTCTGTCACTTTCCTACAAGAATCTCCTGAAGTCAGAATTTGTCTTCAGGCACTGTGCATAAGTACATGCCGTATCTTTCCAAATGCATATCTTAGATTTTCCGTGTTGTCTCCTGTTCGCGAGAAAAAAAAAATAGTTGCCATAACTTATAAATCGACCCTCGTATAATTGTTTAATACATCCCTCCATTAACGGTGGACCTCAGGAAGAGTAGCCAGCCGTAAAACTTAGACACCAGTATCCAGTATTCGGAAGATAGTGGGTCGAACCCCACTGTCGGCAGCCCTGAAAGTGGTTTTCCGTGGTTTTCTATTTTCACACACACTAGGCAAATGCTGGGTCTGTACCTTAATTAAGACCACGACTGCTTCTTTGCCACTCCTAGCCCTTTCCTGTCCTATCGTCGCCAAAAAGCCTGTCTGTGCGGTGTAAAGCAACTTGCAAAAAAAAAAAAAAAAAAAAAAAACCTTCGACAGGTCCAAATGCACAACTCTAAATTATACCCGCGATTCCCTCAGGGTGTGGGAAAAGCAATGGAAAGAAAGAAAGAAAGAAAGAAAGAAAGAAAGAAAGAAAAAACAAGAAGGAAATTATTTTTGAAAACAATCACAGAATTAGGATGCTGCCGGGTTGTGCCTGGGCATGGGTGCTTGTGTTGTCTTTAATTAAAATTTATTTTCATCATGTACTGTATCGAAATCATTTTTTATCTTCATGGAAAATATATACACATTGAAATGGCGTTCAGCATAATTCAGATGTGCATTAAAACGGGGGTTAGTTTTATGGTCGACCAAAATCGAAAAAGAAAAATTACAAATTGACATGCGACTTTATCACTGCACATTCCCAATAAATAACTGAAGATAATAGTCGCTATCAATTTTTTTTTTGCTAGGGGCTTTACGTCGCACCGACACAGATAGGTCTTATGGCGACGATGGGATAGGAAAGGCCTAGGAGTTGGAAGGAAGCGGCCGTGGCCTTAATTAAGGTACAGCCCCAGCATTTGCCTGTTGTGAAAATGGGAAACCACGGAAAACCATTTTCAGGGCTGCCGATAGTGGGATTCGAACCTACTATCTCCCGGATGCAAGCTCACAGCCGCGCGCCTCTACACGCACGGCCAACTCGCCCGGTGTCGCTATCAATATACCGTATCTTAAATACTTAGACATTTCAAGCCTTCTTAATATGTGTTTCAAGTGCTATCCGTAACAATGAGAGGTGGAACACGTAAGACTCCCCTGGCGTCGTAAAATTAAAGAACACGAGTTGATAACGGAAGATCGGGCAGATAATACGATAGAAGTAGTCTGCACAGACTCGGTTGGGGCCCCATGGTCCTCATACACGTCTCTCAATTTGTGGGCCGTGGAAAGGGGAAAGACAAATGAGCAGAAGATTCAGAGAAACACTTTCCAGACAATCTGGTTAAACAGAGATTGAAACCTGCGTTCGTCTACGCAAGTTCGAGAATCGAGCAACAATATGAGCACTGATTAATTTATCTACATGTAAAGTTGGAAAGTGTGCGACCAGTCCAGAGCTCTACTAATTACACTCGAGGTCCTGTAGCATATAACTAGGGCTCGGAAGTTAAAGACCTATACAGTGCCTAAAAACGACCTATAAAAGACCTAAAATATCCAAAATGAAAGGCATAAAAGCTGGCAAAAAAGGACGTAAAAATGCGATCCAAATTCATTCATATTAAAAATGCAAAATTCTGGTGATATGCAACATTTTCGTAATCTGGTTACCCTCCAGGGTTGGATTTTCCCTCGGACTCAGCGACAGATTCCACCTCTACCGCCTCAAGGGCAGTGTCCTGGAGCGTGAGACATTGCGTCGGAGGATACAACTGGGGACGATGACCAGTACCTCGCCCAGGCGGCCTCACCTGCTATGCTGAACAGGGGCCTTGGTGGGGGATGGAAAGATTGGAAGGGATAGACAAGGAAGAGGGAAGGAAGTGGACGTGGCCTTAAATTAGGTACCATCCCGGCATTTGCCTGGAGGAGAAGTGGGAAACCACGGAAAAGCACTTCCAGAAAGGCTGAGGTGGGAATCGAACCCATCTCTACTCAGTTGACCTCCTGAGGCTGAGTGGACCCCGTTCCAGAACCCGTACTACTTTTCAAATTTCGGGCAGAGCCGGGAATCGAACGCGGGCCTCCGGGGATGGCAGCTAATCACACTAACCACTACACCACAGAGGCGGACGATATGCAACATACAGTGCAAAAATATGAGTGAGATACTTCTTTCAAACTTTATATATTTTTAGATTAACATAATTTAAAAAAGGAAATCGTGTTAGTTAAAAAATGTACTTGAAGAATTTAGAATTAAATATTTTTTTCACCTAGAATGAATTCATCGAACCTGAAATGGGTATCCTGGAGAAAGAAATTGAAATGAGTATAACTGGAATCATATTTGGCTTACTCACACTAGGGTTACAGAAATTGGAATTCGGAAAACTTACCTCAGTTGGCTTTGCAGTATATCACAATAATCATATCCAGGTTCTTAGGAGTAAAATATCTTGGATTTTAAGACAGCACGTTGCAACAAGATTGAGAAATTTCCGCATCAACGGATGTTAAGAGTTTATACTTCAAGCAAGTGAGATCTTCAAAAACACTCGCATCAAAATGTTCTAATTTCAATATGTCACTTATCTTGCACATAATTTGACCCCACTGTTTTATTTCAAGCACTAGTTTCATTTTTCATTTGTCCGACTCCTTGGCTGAATGGTCAGCGTACTGGCCTTCGGTTCAGAGGGTCCCGGGTTCGATTCCCAGTAGGTTTGGGGATTTTAACATTCATTAGTTAACTCCAATGGCCCGGGGCCTGGGTGTTTATGCTGTCCCCAACATCCCTGCAACTCACAGACCACACATGACACGCAGTTACTTACACATGGCAGGTGCCGCCCACCCTCTTCGGAGGGTCTGTCTTACAAGGGCTGCACCCGGCTAGAAATAGCCACACGAAATTATTGTTAGGCCTATTATTTTTCATTTGATTTTATTTTCATGTCGTTTTCTCTCTTTTCAGATATGGTATAAATATATGCATTTACTAGAGAAAAGGTGTTAAGGAGATGATGGATGAACAACTGATGATTCGAATTGAGAATGGGCAGCAAAAATGTAGTCGAGAGAAGGCGCGAGGTTGCAAAAAAGAGCCGTTAAGACCTAAAACAGGGTAAAAAGGACCAATTAGCCAAAACATGCCGAAAAAGAAGAATGGACAAATAAAACCAATCATATTCTGACCTACAATGACCCAGAATGATAATAATGGTATTGGCTATACGTCCCACTAACTACTCTTTTACGGTTTTCGGAAACGCCGAGATGCCGGAATTTAGTCCCACATGAGTTCCTTCACGTGCCAGTGAATCTACCGACACGAAGATGACGTATTTAAGCACCTTCAAATACCACCGGACTGAGCCAGGATCGAACCTGCCATTTTGGGGACAGAAGGCCAGCGTCTCAACCATCTGAGCCACTCATCCCGGCGGACCCAGAATGAGCATACTGTATATAATGTTGGGCCTCGTCTACGGACACTCGAGGGAAAAAAATGGATTATTCCTCAACTTCCGAGCACTACACATAACCTTGGCGTGTACCGACGTAAAACGTTAAGTAGATAATGAGGAGTCTGTACAGAAGTAGATGCTGCAGTAATAAATGCAATAAAGGAACACCATAAGCTACCTCTATTCAGCCTTTGAATTTCTCCAAGCTTGTTCAACTCATGTGTAAAAATTAAGGATATCTTTTTACAATTGGCTTTTTTTGCTAGTGGGTTTACGTCGCATCGGCACAGATAGGACGTATGGCGACGATGGGATAGAAAATGGCTAGGAGTTGTAAGGAAGTGGCCATGGTCTCAATTAAGGTATAGCCCCAGCGTTTGCCTGCTGTGAAAATGGGAAACCACCGAAAACCACCTTCAGGGCTGTCGATAGCGGAATTCGAACCCACTATCTCCCGAGTGCAAGCTCAAACTTGCGCTTCCTAACCGCACGGCCAATTCACTCAGTAAATTAAGCATAACTTCCACACACATGGGATGTTACACAGAGTGGCAGTTTAGTTGAAAAGCACAACCGAAGTCAGAACTTAGCCTGGAAGACCAGCTGGTGATAACAGACTAACTTGACATCCGACCCAACATGACGTATATAGTGAGGTGTACAACTCCGTGACTGAATGGTTAGCGTTCTGGTCTTCGTACCACAGTTCGGGCCTGTTCATGTAGAGAAGGAAGTAGCATTTCTTATGGGTTTACCGAAAGGAGTACTATACAATATATTGTCGGGGAATGTCTCTCTAGAAGGCCAGTCTTTTACTTTGTACTGTGGTAGTCCCCAAAACAACCCAAAAAAATGAGTTTGTAGGTGCCGGGCTGAGTGGCTCAGTCAGTTGAGGCGCGTGCCTTCTGACACCTACTTGGCAGGTTCGATCCCGGCTCAGTCCGGTGGTATTTCAAGGTGCTCAAATACGTCAGCTTCGTGTCGGTAGATTTACTGGCACGTAAAAAAACTCCTGCGGGACAAAGTTCAGACACCTCGGCGTCTCCGGAAACCGAAAATGTAGTTAGTGGGACGTAAAGCCAATGCTATTATTATTATTATTATTATTATTATTATTATTATTATTTCTTTCCTTCTTTCTTTCTTTCTTTCTTTCGTTCTTGTTTATCCTCCAGGGTTGGTTTTTCCCTCGGACTCAGCGAGAGATCCCACCTCTACCGCCTCAAGAGCAATGTCCTGGAGCGCGGCTAAGTGGACCCCGTTCCAGCCCTCGTACCACTTTTCAAATTTCGTGGAAGAGCCGGGAATCAAACACGGGCCTCCGGAAGTGGCAGCTCATCACGCTTTCCACTACAGCGCAAAGGCGGACTCTTATTATTGTTATTACTATTATTATTATTATTATTATTATTATTATTATTATTATTATTATTATTATTATTATTATTACTATTAAGTGTGTAGGTTTATGGAACTGTTGATGTGGCGATCATTGCCACGGTCCATTTTTTTACGTGAAATTCGAACCACAAGAGCTAGACTTAACTTCAAATATCCCATATATGGCCCGGATTAGAATCGCGTTTTTATTGGCGAATGGCCTCCGGAGAGGCCAGGTGCAGGTCTTTCGAGTTGATGCCCTTAAGCGATCCTTCGTGTCTACGAAATTTAATTTTGAAGACGGCAAAAAACATCCATTCCCCGAGCTAGAGGAATTAAACAATGAAGGTTAAAAATCTCAACCTACGTAAGAATCGAACCCAGGACCCCCTGGGCCAAAGGACAGCATACTAACTAGTTAGCCACGAAGTCTGGCGTCCGCCTTGGTGAGAAGGCAGTGACAATGCCATGTACCTAGTCTCGAAAACCAAGAAAGCAACAGCAGGTATTTGACACATTCCTCACTTAAGAAAAAAATACGATGATTTTAAAATCTCTGTCAACTTCCTGGCAGTAGCGACCCACCCCGGTTTCGCACGGGAGCAATTTTGAATTTATGTTGACAAGCGTAGGCAGCGTAAGCCAAAAAGTGGTCGGATGGCCAATTTGTCATTGATTTCCTTCACTAAAATAGTCATTGTTCGACTCGTGTTTGTCATAGATTCATTGTTCACGCAGCTAAACCTTTCTCGATTGATGTTCTGTACAGTGGTGTAAACAACATTAGAATCCACTGAGTGGTTCTAGAGGCTAGCCTGCACAAACACACGTTTCATTCATTTGTAGGGAATGTGCCACTGTTATTGATGATCTAGTGTTTACAGTGTGCAAGAACTCAGCTTTCAGACTTACTTTACAGAAATCAATAAATAACCACCATTTCTAAATGATACGTTTAAAAGTAAAGTTATCCATCTCGCCACGTATACAGGTGTTACCAAACATGTGGGAAGTAGTCAGGGGTGGGCGTGGTGGACAGTAAACCCCACAACAACGCACATAATCGCTATGAACGTAAGCTCTACGCTCGATCTTTTACTAAATACACACTTACCCATTTTGTATGTGAAGTAACCTGGCACATCGCATGTCGAGTACTTATCGCCATGTTTTTGTACCAGCAGGGATAGAGCATCCTAATACAAGAAGTCCCCAAAATGCCCACTACGCGCCTGAATGGACGCCTGCACACACCACCTTATTGATGGTCAGACATGTTGGAACATTCCAAGGTATTCCATGTATTCGATGGCAACCTTGTTCCACACGCTGGCGAAGTACTGCAATGCCCGTAACGGCATGCCTGACGCTAATCTTAATTCTAAGTACGAATTATCCCCACATTCCCGCTAATAACTAAAACAGACGGAGGTCGTCAACGATTGACCGTAGGGCATAGGTTCAAAGGTAGTTTTGGTGTTGTTTTGGGTTATTGTCCACCCCCGCTTACTTCCCACATGTTTAGAAACACCATGTAAATGTAGCACAATCATAGGAACACATATTATCTTCTTCTACCGCTTTTCCCACATCTACGGTGTCGCGGGTGCGAACCGTGTCGCACGTGTGTATTTGGCCCTGTTTTACGCCCGGGTGACCTTCCAGACGCTAACCCTGTATGGAGGGATGTAATCACTATTGCGTGTTTCTGTGGCGGTTGGTAGTGTAGTGTGTTTTCTGAATATGAAGAGAAAACTGTTGGGACAAACACATACATCCAGTCCCCAAGCCAGAAGAATTCATCAGACGCGATTAAAATTCCCAACCCGGTCGAGAATCGAACCCGGAACCCTCCGAACCGAAGGCATTAGCGCTGACCATTCAGCCAACGAGCCGGACAACCATAGGAAAATATATAATGTAAAGAATATTGAGAATTGTTTATGATTCTTTCCAAACATTTACATTTTAGTGAACTTGTACGGTAGTTCAGGGAAATTAAGATCTTTCACCAATTCTTTAAGTCTGGATTTCCAAACTAGGCGAAGTTTCTCTACACAATCTACAGTATATTTTGGAAGAACTTATGTGGACGATAGGGTAAATTTTTTACTTGCTCTTCTGATCGAAACTTTCTTCTTCTTCTTCTTCTTTAAGTGCGGCCAGTATCCAGTAATCGGGTGATAGTGGGTTCGAGCCCCACTGTCGGCAGCCCTGAAGATGGTTTTCCGTGGTTTCCCATTTTCACACCAGGCAAATGCCGGGGCTGCACCTTAATTAAGGCCACGGCCGCTTCCTTCCAATTCCTAGGCCTTTCCTATCCCATCGTCGCCATAAGACATATCTGTGTCGGTGTGACGTAAAGCAAATAGCTTCTTCTTCTTTATCTGTTTACCCTTCAGGGTCGATTTTCCCTTCGGACTCAGCGAGGGATCCCACCTCTACCGCCTCAAGGGCAGTGTCCTGGAGCTTCAGACTCTGGGTCGGGGATACGACGGGGGAGGATGACCAGTACCTCGTCCAGGCGGCCTCACCTGCTATGCTGAACAGAGGCCTTGCGGGGGAATGGGAAGATTGGAAGGGATAGACAAGGAAGAGGGAAGGAAGCGGCCGTGGCCTTAAGTTTGGTACCATCCCGGCATTTGCCTGGAGTTGAAGTGGGAAACCACGGAAAACCACTTCCAGGATGGCTGTTGACCTCCCGAGGCTGAGTGGACCCCGTTCCAGCCCTCGTACCACTTTTCATATTTCGTGGCAGAGCCGGAAATCGAGCCCGGGCCTCCGGGGTTGGTAACTAATCACGCCAACCACTACACCACAGAGACGGACGACTTCAATTGCTAGGCAGAAATAACATTTATCTACGTGGTGAGTTGGTTCACGCCAGGAAATTGGAAGCATGAAATATATACTGTAGCTCCATTTTTGTCGACATTCATCCACGCAATGAGATCATAAACATTTTGGCCAAAATATATGGCAAAAATTAGGAGCCCAGACTCCGTGAAAATCAATACGACATCCGAAATAGCGTTAAGAATCTTATTGTTACGTTCCTTTTATAGAAGGGAGTTGACCTTTTTATCATAAACTTTTCATATATCGTCATCATCATCATCATCTGTTTACCCTCCAGGTTCGGTTTTTCCCTCGGACTCAGCGAGGGATCCCACCTCTACCGCCTCAAGGGCAGTGTCCTGGAGCTTCAGACTCTTGGTCGGGGGATACAACTGGCTAGAATGTTCATATATATAATAGAAACAATTCGGAGAGGTAATACTGCTTGCGTGCCGTAATTTCTCCATCACGAAAAAGGAACTATCTAAGCCACTTCAAACTACTTGTTATAGAAATAACACAAATTTAAACTAAGTTTGCAGTATGAATTTTCTTTCTTTCTTTCTTTCTTTCTTTCTTTCTTTCTTTCTTTCTTTCTTTCTTCTTTCTTAATCCATTTAAGTCCAGGATTGGCTTTTCCTTCGGACTTAGCGCGTAATCCCACCTCTACCGCCGCAAGCGCATTGTCCTGGAGCGTAAGACTTTGGTCGGGGGATACAACTGGATATGAAAACCAGTACCTCGCCCAGGCGGCCTCATCTGCTATACTGAACAGGGGCATTCTGGGGAAATGAGGAGATTGGGAGGCATAGACAAGGAAGGAAGCGCCTTGGCCTTAAGTTAGGTACCAACCCGGCATTTACCTGGAGGAGAATTGGAAAACCACTTCGAGGATGGCTGAGGTGGGAATCGAACCCCCTCTACTCAGTTGACCTCCCGAGGTTGAGTGTACCCCGTTCCAGCCCTCGTACCGTACCACTTTTCAAATGTCGTGGCGCAGCCGGGAATCGAACCCGGACTTCCGGGCTGGAAGCTAACCACACCAACCACTACAACACACTGGTAGACAGCATGCATTCTTCACCTCAAAATTCCATCCCTTAAGCCATTTCCTGTCAGCTTGGCGTTTCAAGTTAAAAGGTAAAAAGCTCAGGTAGGTCCTTACAGCGTCTTGAAGCTCTTCGTTGGTAGCGGAGCGTTGTCCGCCTAACCACGCCTTCATTTCTCGAAAGAGGTGATAAGTCACTGGGTGCTAGGTCAGGACTGTAAGGTGGGTGGTCAAAGACTTCCCACTTGAACTTTTGGAGAAGTTATTTCGTCATATTGGCACTATGTGTCATGGATTAGAACCACGCCAGATGAGAGCATGCTTCTTCGTTTGTTTTGTATCGCTCTTCGGAGGCTACGTAGGGTCTCACAGTAGACTCCCTCATCTTGCATAGACTGGTGGCAGACTTCTTTGCAGAAGGTATAGGAACGCTGGTCTCTCGTTATGACAAATGTCTCAACCTTCATGGTGACTATGTAGAAAAATAAGTAAGAATGTACAAATCTTTTGGTAATAAAATCATCTTATCACAATACGTCTATTCTTTATGGCCTTCGGAAATTGAAAAAAAATCAGCCTTCGTATTTTCACAAACTCACAAACACTGTATGAAGAGTTCCTCTATGGATTTTCAAAGACGGGCTAGTGCATGAAAAATGTACAAACAAATACACCATTGAAGCGTTTAAAAGGTCCCGAATTCGATAGCTGTATATCCTAGATTTGTTAATGTTTTAAAAATATATTCATGATATACTTCAGTAGAAGGTAATAATTTTATGGCCTGTGGCCTCCGAAAAGGCCTGATGCAAGTCTTTCAATTTGACGCCGTACAGGCGACCTGCGCGCCTGTGAGGATGGAGCCCAAGCTATAATGCATTTTAATGCTGAAGACGGCATACACACTCAGCCCCCGAGCTATTGAAATTAACCAATTAAGGTTAAAATTCCTGACCAGGACGGGAATCAAACCCGAGCCCCTCTGGACCAAATATGACAGCACGCTAAACATTTAGCCATGAAGCCGGATAGTGGGAGGTGATAAAACACGTCTACGGTCATGCTCGCTAACAGCATATAAATATTGGCGTAAAATATTTATTTATGCCTAGGAGGCAAAAGGCTTGTTAATTAGTAATAGTCATTAAAGGTGAAGAGAACAATTCTGGGAGGAATTAACAAGGATGTAGTAGCAGACTACGCCCATCATTAAGTACTTAATATTCTTGATTTACTGTAATTAAACTAGTCTTATAACTAACCATAACGTATAGCCTATTATTATAGCAGGGCATCGTTAGGAAAAGCACTAGATTTGTAGAGTTTCCAGGATATTTGATTCCAGCTTCGCCCACTGTGACTGAGTAGCATAGATCCAATCGTCTTCCTCCAGAATCCAGTACCATGAGTTCATTTTTAGCGCTTTGGATGTTGTGGGACCCTCTGGTGGGTTGGTACCGATTGCCCGCGAAAGGGTCAATTTTTGCCCAACTTCGCGCGAGCGACTGAATAGTAAAGAAGCTGTTTGCGAGCGGGTGTACCAAAAGAACAGATGTTTGGTGGTCGTTGTCATGTAACAGAAGTGTGACAGCATTAGTAGTAAATTAAGGTTAGTACTTTGTTTCGAGAATAGTTGTGGCAATAGGGATGGTAGCATTGTTAACGACTGTCAGTTTTCCCAAATGTATATGACGGCGTGCTGTGTACAACAACTTTCATACATTCTGAATCTCCGTTTCCTCCAGAAATTTCGGCTTCAGACACTATCACATCAGAAAGAACAACCATTGCATGTGAGGCATTCGAAAGGTGTTTCGGACTTAAACAGTGTACATCTAGTGCCGTCCTAAGTCTCCGAAAATAGGAAGGAAAATGGACTACTACTACTACTACTACTACTACATGTTTTCGGTCCTCCCCTGAAGGGAGAGGCGGGCCTTATAGACGGTGACGCCGTCTCTCAGGCCAGGAGATTTGTATCTTTCTTTTTACAAGTTTCTTTACGTCGCACCGACACAGATAGTTTTTATGGCGACGATGCGACAGGAAAGAGCTAGAAGTGAAAAGGAAGTGGCCGTGACGATAACTGAGGTACATTCCCAGCATTTGCCTGGTGTGAAAATGGGAAACCACGGAAAACAATCTCCAGGGCTGCCGACAGTGGGGTTCGAACCCACTATCTCCCGAATACTGGATACTGGCCGCACTTAAACGACTGCAGCTATCGAGCTCGGTAGGTTTGTATGGAAGAAGGATATGTGCGGTGAAGGTGAGAGGGTTGACGGCCGTGGTCTATATTAGGAACTGTCTTAGAACTCGCCTTAGTGTAGGAGGATGGAAAACCATTCTCAGAACAGCTGACAGTGGCGACCCAGCCCCACTCCGTTTCCCGAATACAGAGGCGCAGAGCCGTGGCACCTCTCCTGTGCTCGGTTGGCCGGTCGGAGTGCAGTGCTGTCGCACTACGGGCCAGCCGTGGCCACTTCTGGGCCGAGACCTTCTCCGCATTCGACGACCAGGAAAATGGATGCATAATCCCCGCGCGCAGTTGAACTATTCCCAAAACTGACCGCCGTGCGCAGTGGGGCGCTTCGAAACGTTTAACACTTGTTCACAGTCGGGATCCTCTGCCTCTGCTTTAGACGAAGAGTTTCGAACAAGGACTTTTAGTGAGAAGACTTGGACGTTACTCTTGGCTCCGTTACCACACCTTCGTAGCGGTATCCTTCTTGAAACTGCGTAACATGTTAACACACTCAAATACAAAATAGAAACTTAACCTCAGATAACACAGATTAGGACACGTAAGGAGAACGAGTTTGAAGAGAGAATTTATACAGCAGAGAGGGAATATAGCGGTAACATAAGAATGAAACTCATGACCAAGTTTTTAAAACGAAAGCAAACTCTACTCCCAAAGCTGTAAAAGTAGTTAGTGGGACGTAAAAACAATAACATTATTTCGAATCTTCTCAGCTGTTAGCAGCCTCCGTGGCTCAGGCGGCAGCATGCTGGCCTCTCATCGCTCGGTTCCGTGGTTCAAATCCCGGTCACTCCATGTGAGATTTGTGCTGGACAAAGCGGAGGCGGGACAGGTCTTTCTCCGGGTACTCCGGTTTTCCCCGTCATATTTTATTCCATCAACGCTCTCCAATATCATTTCCTTTCATCTGGCAGTCATTAATCATTGCCCCAAAGGAGTGCGATAGGCTTCGGCAGGTGGCACAATTCCTATCCTCGCCGCTAGATGGGGCTTCATACATTCCATTCCTGACCCGATCGAATGACTGGAAGCAGACGGTGGATTTTCATTTTCAGCTGTTGTTCTTGGCTTTTTAGACCGGAGACGCTATCTCGCCGTCAGATAGATCCTCAATTGTTCTCAAGTTGGCTAAGTGGGCCTCGAACCAGACCTCAGATCCAGATAAAATTCCTAACCTGGTCGAGAAACGAACCCGGGTTCCCCGCTTAAGAAGCAGGCTCGCTAGACAACGGGGCCGGGATAAGCACGATTTTAGGTACCCGTAAATTAAAATTACAAACACCCAGACGTGCAGGTCTGCATCATGGATCTGAGGAGGCCACACGACATCAGCCAATAAATGTAGAAATGGGAAACATTAATTACGAAAACAAGTGATGATCTGCTCTTACCTACCTACCTACCCAAAGACTTTAATATTACTTATCTAGACTCACAGAGCGCGCTGATGCTAAGCGGAATATTGAACACTTTTGCGCATCGCCATGTTGCGGGCGCTTCAGCTTCGAATGCATGGCTAGCAGGTGGTAATGCTTACAGACCCTTGCATATTTTCGATCTGAATCATGCCTGTTAGTGGATCTGGTTTGGTATTATATGTGATGGAGTGTTAATATATTGTCAAGTATTTTCAAGGAATGTGGGAGCTGAAACATTACGTTAGTTAAATTGAACGGCAATATTAGGCCTTACCTGTGGAATAGAAAGATATTCACGAGAGTGAATTCGTGTGCAGTCATCATTTGTACAGATTGCTTTCCGATGGTATCTGGTATTTATTTTCACATGTGAGTAGAAATTGAACTGTTAAAAATATCTTTCATTTACCATAATCGAGAACTAAACAGGTTATAGGGTGGTTGATTCAGAGAACGCATGGACATGAAATTTAGAATATTTAGGCTTATTTTTCTTGTTTGGCTTTTTCCAATTCTTGGGGGATAATTGTTTAGAACTAAAAAGCTGTTCTGAAAAAGACTACATATTTTTCATACAAACTGTGTAGCGGTATTACAAATTTGAGAAACCTGGGCCAAGAATCCGTAAGATATGATTGATACAACTTGATAAAACCTTCTAATATTACGGCAAGGTATTGCTTCAAATTATCAATTATCTGAAAAATTATTATTATTAATAATAATCTGAAAAATGATTTATTAGTATCGTATTGTTCTCACTTACTTTATAATAAAAAAATACACTTGTTAATACGCTATTCCAGACAAATCTGACAATATAAAGTCTAAACAAAGCTCATTACAATCTTGTCAATCCTAGTATGCATTAGAAAACGCTAATCAACTTAACTTTTCACTATGATATTAATCTGTATTGTTTGCAAGTGCTTTACTTTCAATTTCATTTTATTTTCTTTCTGGTGTAAATCATGGTGCTCATAGTAGAGAAGAATTAGAACTCACTTTCAATTTTTATGCGCTCAGATAATGTTAATTCAGAATGAGTTTTTAAAAGGAGTAATATTTAAGAAGATAGTATTATGAGGAGGGGTTTACGTCTTAAATGATAACATTCTTACTTAAGCCTAACCGGGCGAGTTGGCCGTGCGGTTAGTATCGCGTAGCTGTGAGCTTGCATCCGGGATATAGTGGGTTCGAACCCCACTGTCGGCAGCACTGAAGATGGTTTTCCGTGGTTTCCCATGTTCACACCAGCCAAATGCTGGGGCTGTACTTTTAATTAAGGCCACGGGCTCTTCCTTCCCATTACTAGGCCTTTCCTATCTCATCGTCGCCATAAGACCTATCTGTGCCGGTGCGACGTAAAGCAAATTCTAAAAAATAAAACTTGAGCCTAAACCACGCAGAGAAACTCAAACTAACCCTAGATATTAATTTCATTTTAAGAAATACACAATAGAAGACTAGCACCAGTGTAACGAATGTCAGGCAGCATTTAACTTACCTAAATCCAAATCACACAAATATGATAATGTAACTTCTACTCATCCAATTACGTTATATCATATCCAAACCAAACCCCATAGCACAACAGGCCAGAAAGGTCATGGCATACCAAGCGACCTCTGCTCAGCTTGAATGCCTGCAGATTACGAGGTGTCATGTGGTCAGCACGGCGAATCCTCTCGGCCGTTGTCACCGTCAGATAGCTCCGCAACTGTAATCACGTATGCTGAGTGGACCTCGAACCAGCACTCAGACCCAGGTACAAATCTCTGACCTGGCCAGGGACTGGACCCGGAGCCTCCGGGTAAGAAGTAGACACACTACCCCTAAACCGCAGAGCCGGCATTTCATATTCAGAAAATGATAAAACATGTATCTGATTGTTTTAGAAAGATTTCTGCAGTCAGGTACTTTTTAAACAATCTGTTCAGATAATTGAGTAAAATTTGCTGTAATGACTTATCTGAGAAGAATCATATGTACCTTTCATAGAATAATTTTATTTCACATGTTTCCTTTTTTGTTGATATTGAAGATTATTGTTATCGGTACAGGAGTTTGTAAATATTTAATTTATGTGTTTTCCAGTCAGCTGAGAGACAGGTAATTTTTTCACGTAATCATACTTAAGTTGTAGACCGCTTTTTGAACATCTCTTCATATTTTCAATAAAGCTAAATAGTTGTTGATCCTAGGTTCAGCCCGCCTGGTGGCCATGATCGTTAAGGCGCTGAAGTCTAAAACGGTCTAACACCGAGGTTAGCCGGTTCGAGTCCCGTTGGTCGAAAAAATTTTCACCATCAGAATGTTGGCCGGCAGGGTAGGGGAGGTGGTGGTATACAATTTCTAATCACTAGATTGCGTGCCAAAAGCCTGGATTAAATTCCAAACCTCTCCGCAGTGCTCATATGGAGTGAGGGCATATGACGCTGTTGATGGTGATTCGTCCGTCGGATGGGGACGTTAAGCCTTGAGCAGACCCCTTGGTGCTATTCGACAGGAGTAGGCTATGTGCCGGCACCGGGTTTCACCCTCTCCCTACTATCATATATCACGTCATTCATTTCATCTCTCATTAACTCCTCTGATGAGGTTGACGTCAGGAAGGGCATCCGGTCATAAAAAACCGCCACGACAAATTCATCTCACCTCATACCCGACCCCGTAGGGAAACGGGACAAGGGCTGGACAAACAAACAAGTTGTTGATCCTAGGTTTCTCAAGAGACAGATTACCACGTTATTCTCGTCCTTTGAGTCTGGCCTTCTTGCCATACGTACACTGTTCAAACTCATCAGTTACAAACATACCCTTGTATTAAAGTGAGCGACATGATCATTTTCAAGGTACCGCTAGTGTATTTTGGTAGTGGTGTATTTTTCAGTCTTCTTATTCAGTCCGATAAAGGTTTCTCTTTTTAGGTGCGCCACCTATAAGCTATCCAAAGGATTTGTGTAGATTGTTCACAAGTATATTTTAATATTTCCACAGTCTTAATACACTGACTGACAGAGCAAATGCAACACCAAGAAGGAGTGGTCAGAACTTTATGCCAATTGCAGGGTAGACTGACGTCACTGAGGTATGCTCATGATGTGAAATGCGCCGCTGTGCTGCGCACGTAGCAAACGATAAATGGGACACAGCGTTGGCGAATGGCCCACTTCGTACCGTGATTTCTCAGCCGACAGTCATTGTAGAACGTGTTGTCGTGTGCCACAGGACACGTGTATAGCTAAGAATGCCAGGCCGCCGTCAACGGAGGCATTTCCAGCAGACAGACGACTTTACGAGGGGTATGGTGATCGGGCTGAGAAGGGCAGGTTGGTCGCTTCGTCAAATCGCAGCCGATACCCATAGGGATGTGTCCACGGTGCAGCGCCTGTGGCGAAGATGGTTGGCGCAGGGACATGTGGCACGTGCGAGGGGTCCAGGCGCAGCCCGAGTGACGTCAGCACGCGAGGATCGGCGCATCCGCCGCCAAGCGGTGGCAGCCCCGCACGCCACGTCAACCGCCATTCTTCAGCATCGACCAGAACAATTTCCCGTCGATTGGTTGAAGGAGGCCTGCACTCCCGGCGTCCGCTCAGAAGACTACCATTGACTCCACAGCATAGACGTGCACGCCTGGCATGGTGCCGGGCTAGAGCGACTTGGATGAGGGAATGGCGGAACGTCGTGTTCTCCGATGAGTCACGCTTCTGTTCTGTCAGTGATAGTCACCGCAGACGAGTGTGGCGTCGGCGTGGAGAAAGGTCAAATCCGGCAGTAACTGTGGAGCGCCCTACCGCTAGACAACGCGGCATCATGGTTTGGGGCGCTATTGCGTATGATTCCACGTCACCTCTAGTGCATATTCAAGGCACGTTAAATGCCCACCGCTACGTGCAGCATGTGCTGCGGCCGGTGGCACTCCCGTACCTTCAGGGGCTGCCCAATGCTCTGTTTCAGCAGGATAATGCCCGCCCACACACTGCTCGCATCTCCCAACAGGCTCTACGAGGTGTACAGATTCTTCCGTGGCCAGCGTACTCTCCGGATCTCTCACCAATCGAACACGTGTGGGATCTCATTGGACGCCGTTTGCAAACTCTGCCCCAGCCTCGTACGGACGACCAACTGTGGCAAATGGTTGACAGAGAATGGAGAACCATCCCTCAGGACACCATCCGCACTCTTATTGACTCTGTACCTCGACGTGTTTCTGCGTGCATCGCCGCTCGCGGTGGTCCTACATCCTACTGAGTCGATGCCGTGCGCATTGTGTAACCTGCATATCGGTTTGAAATAAACATCAATTATTCGTCCGCGCCGTCTCTGTTTTTTCCCCGACTTTCATCCCTTTCGAACCACTCCTCCTTGGTGTTGCATTTGCTCTGTCAGTCAGTAATAATAATAATAATAATTTCGTGTGGCTATTTCTAGCCGAGTGCAGCCCTTGTAAGGCAGACCCTCCGATGAGGGTGGGCGGCATCTGCCATGGGTAGGTAACTGCGTGTTGTTGTGGTGGAGGATAGTATTATGTGTGGTGTGTGAGTTGCAGGGATGTTGGGGACAGCACAAACACCCAGCCCCCGGGCCAATGGAATTAACCAATGAAGGTTAAAATCCCCGACCCGGCCGGGAATCGAACCCGGGACCCTCTGAACCGAAGGCCAGTACGCGGACCATTCAGCCAACGAGTCGGACAGTCAGTGTATTATGTACATTTATTGTGTGTGTACACGGCAGTCGGTGTAGGCTGTCATTAATTTTATAAGGCGAATGTTTTCATGTGTGCGAAATGTAAGTTAAAGCATGAATTCCATACGATCTCCGCGTCAACCGAGGAGCGCCCGCAACATGGCGGTACGCGCATGGACATGTCTTCCCCAGTTACACGCTTCTGCGCAGCCAACGGTGTGGGGCCTTGTAATTACCTACCGTACCTAGGAAGCAGGTCAGGCAGACAATCAACTGGGAATTATATAAAACGAAAAATTCAAATATTTCGAACGAATTAAGAATAAGCTAAATCATCAAGTTTAAGAATGTATATGTATATATCTCGCCTGTTGCCATTTCTTGATGGATGCAGTATTTTTGTATCCGTCTCTTGGCACAGGCTAGAGCAAAGTGTAGCTTCCACCGAAGTCCTAGTCTCATCCATGGCTGTGACAATATGGAAGCTGCTGGGGTATGGGTGGTGCTGAGTAATGACATTTGGGGCACAACTAGTGTCCGAGTGTTAGGAAAGGTGTTGCTCATAGGATCAGTCGTGCTGCAGTGGCACCTTCTGGTCCAGTGAGGAAAGCAATGGCAAACTACCTCACTCCTCATCTTGCCTAGTACGCCTCATTTGGGCTCAGCCATTGGTTTTTGCAGTTTCCCTATAGCTGCATAGCCTTTGGTGGTGCTATTTGAGGACCCAACCAGCCTCTGGGCTGATGACCTAACAGACATGTATATATCTGAATCTAGTCTCCGCCTTTGTGGTGTAGAAGAACAAAATTATGATATTGCATGACTTGAGTTAAACTTGCGACATGATTATGTCAAATGAAAAATACTTAAAGCAAACACAAGAAGAACCATGTCCCAAATGAAAATGTTAATATCGAAACTGTGAACTACTCTCAAAGTTTTATGTTCAACTTGATAATAACAATAAACGAAGCAAATAACTAAAATGAAATCATATGCTTACAATAAGCGTTCAAATTTAATTGAACGAAAATGAATATGGACTCAACGAAATGGCGCACTTGCTATTCACAGATACGGTATACAAATTGTGATCTCCTGCGTTTAAAAATAAAATATTCATATTGACAGCGTTGTCGTTTATAACATTCCGTTAAACTAAAATATTATACAACTTAAAGTTAATTTTCTCATGAAGACATCTACTAAATAATAAACTTACCTACCGATGAATCCAACCGCACTCGAAATAATAGGCTACAACGATATACTATACAACATATATTTACAAACCTCATCAACAACAAACATTGAGCTAAATTCGTCAAGATCAACTATAACTTGAAAACGCAAAAACATGGAACATGACAATCCATCAACTAACCCTCTACAAGTGGTCAAACCCAATCACTATTAGATGGGATTCCATGTGGTGAGAATAATACGGCGAACCAGGTTACGCAATATTAGACCACCGGGCGAGTTGGAAGTGCAGTTAGGAGCGCGCAGCTGTGAGCTCTCATCCGGGAGATAGTGGGTTCGAACCCCACTGTCGGCAGCCCTGGAGATAGTTTTCCGTGGTTTCCCATTTCCACACCAGGCAAATGCTGGGGCTGTACCTTTAAGGCCACGGCCGCTTCCTTCCTAAGCCTTTCCTGTTACATCGTCGCTATAAGACCTATCTGTGTCGGTGCGACGTAAAACAAATAGCAAAAAAAAAAAAAAAAGATCAGAAATATACCCTAGCTTACTCGGTTTCTGACACCTACCATGCCTTTCGTGTATCCCACTGAACATCCTTCCATGATCTAACTCAGAACACTAACAACGTTGATCACACTTACGACACGAACGATCTCTTGAATAAATAAATCCCAGTAATAATTTATAAATATTCATAAACCAAGAAAATGACCGGCGCGGTCCTATCGTGTGTATGTCCAACTAATGGGAATGAAACCTAAATAAATAAGCAATTGCGCCATTGGCATTACCACATAATCACTACTCAAACTGTATTATTATTATTATTATTATTATTATTATTATTATTATTATTATTATTATTATTATTATTATTATTATTATTATTATTATTATTATTATTATTATTATCGTATGGCGTTTACAAGCATAATGTGCAAAAATATACAATGACCATATAAATTAAAATAGAGAAATAATTAAACTAGAATGTCCATCTTCGACAACAAGTCCACTTCACTTGGTGTCAATTCATGCAGAGCCCGTAAACCGTCCTTAAATGCTGACAGTGGACAGCTCTCAACAACATGAAGCAGTGTCTGCTTCTCAACACCACACTCACATGTAGCACTTTCACAATATCTCCACTTTTTCATCATATATCGGCACCTGCCGTGGCCTGTTCTGAAACGGTTGAGTTTTGACCACTCATGTCGTGCAAGATCGAAACCTGGCACTTTCTTCGTTGGGTTTTTAATCAGAAAGGCGTTGGTCAAGCTGTAATTGACCTTCATTACATCTGGTGCACTTGTGAGGATCCACCCTGCCAATAACGCTGGTGGTTACTTGTGAGAATACAAAAATATGAAAATGAAAACTCCCTTAGGTCTAGTAACAAATGTGTCCCATCCATCCATGAAAATAATCTTTAGTCCTCTCATACAAACCCTCGGACTAACCTTTTTTGCTAGTTGCTTTACGTCGCACCGACACAGATAGGTCTTATGGCGACGATGGGACAGGAAAGGGTTAGGAGTTGGAAGGAAGCGGCCGTGGCCTTAATTAAGGTACAGCCCGACATTCGCCTGGTGTGAAAATGGGAAACCACGGAAAACCATCTTCAGATTGTCGATAGTGGGGTTCGAACCTACTATCTCCCGAATACTGGATACTGGCCGCACTTAAGCGACTGCAGCTATCGAGCTCGGTCGGACTAACCTACGGCGTTCCCAAACAAAATACTGAACTCAACATCAAGTTGTTACCATGAATACATTTGGAATAGATACAAAGAACACAACTTCCCATCTACGCTCCAAATTCAAATAGAGGCCTAAGAATAATCGACCTTCACCAAGCTTCATTTAGAACCGTGGGACGAAACCTACCACTGAACATCATGGACCTGCGACCTTACACAATATACGAATCATAGTACGAACACTTCACAAAATCACTTCAGGCATCTCAAAATCTGCATGGGCTCTCGCGGCTATCCACGGATAAGACTCCAAAACTGCACGACACATCAACACAATAGAGGGGCTCAAACCTGGCTACACACTGTACTGAAAGTAGTGCACACATTAAAACTCGACAGGGACGATCACAAAATTCACTGGCTACAATACAACTATGTCTGAAATTACGATCTCACAGTCAAGCGATGCTGCCGCCTACTCCAAATTTGATGACTATAAATTCCGATATCTACACTTGGCCTCATTTGTCTAGTATATTCGTCATGAGCTTGTGGCGACCGCATAACATGCGCTACTCAGCCCAACCTTTTATTGTATCGTAGGCTTCCTTGGTTTTTATTAAATTTTGTAACACGTAGATTTCGAGGCTGTCTTCGGATAGAGTGTAACCATCCAAGTGGGTGACATGTAATGCCTTAAGTATGTACGAGTTTGGACCCTCGTTTCCCTTGTTCACTTTGCTCTTTGGTGAATAAGCTTTTACAATTTTCTAAATTGTTCTTCTTGCATTTTGTTAGTAATTTTCTTTCTCGCCTTAGTCACTAACGTAGTATTGCCTATCGTCCCGTGTCACCGTGCCTTCTGCCCCATTAGCTTTTATGGTAAGTCATGTCACGGGATTACTTGAGTTGGTTCAGCATCCCATTCTATTTTGTTTTCGGCCTTTGCTATGAATCGTTATTTTCTCATTCTTGGCCGTGTAGTATGAATTTCTGTTCCTATTTCTTCTGAATCCTTCTGATCCATATGTTGTGTTTCTGCTTTCGTCTGAATTAAGGGCAGCGAGTGTCAAGTGTTGCAGTAAATGGTAGATTTAGTGTACGAAGAAGTACCCTGATTTGGATTCTAGGCCCACTCGGCCATTAAATGTATAGTTGAGGGTTCGATATCCCTCTCCAGGGTAACATTTATTATTGGAAGACTAGCAACTCTTGTAAAATTGGAGCTCCATCTCCCCTGTTAATTATTGTCGTTGTTTTTGTTACGTTTGAAAAGAAAATACAAACAGAAAAGAGAGAAAAGAAAAGATATTTTAGCAAATCTACTCAAAATTTAAATTTTTTTTGTGTGGTCATTTGATCAGTAGCCTAGGCACTGCCACGTTTTTCCTCCCTACTGCCCTTGTAGCCCATAATAATAATAATAATAATAATAATAATAATAATAATAATAATAATAATAATAATAATAATAATAATAATAATAATAATAATATGCCTTCTTTCCCACGCCGTAAACGGAGATTATTTGTTACCACTGTAGCAGATAAAATTTCCTCCAGCGTATTGTGGAGCGCCGTCCCTAATATTGTATTTATATGATGCAAGTGGTTGAACTATAACATGCTGACGGCATGAGACGTTTCCATTGAAGGCCTCATCTTCTAATTCTGTCCTGAGGCGGTAGACGCGGAATAACATCAAGCAAGTGGAATCTTATTTAGTGATTTCAAATGGACAAGAATTTCTGTGACATAACGCATCGTTTAAAACATAAATCGAACATAGGTCAAGTATCCGAATAGTTATTTACAAAGAGAGTGGCTGCGCGGTTTGTGTCACGTAGCTAACAACTTGCATTCTGGAGATAGTGCGTTCGATCCCTACTGTCGGCAGCTGTGAATATTGTTTTCGTGGTTTCCCATTTTTATACCAGGCAAATTCTGGGGTTGTACCTTAATTATAGCCACGGTCGCTTCCTGTCCACTAGTAGCCCTTTCCTATCCCATCGTCTCTATAAGATCTACCTGTGTCGGTGCGACGTAAAACAAATTGTAAAATGAAGTCCCTGGTCAGTTGATAAGTATCACGCCGGAGAACGCATGTTCCTGCTGAAGAAAGGTAGAAAATAAATCAGAAACTATGAATTAAATTGTTAGAAACATACCATAAACGAACATACCCGACGTAGAACAAAAGTTCAGAAAATTGTCAAAAGCAAGAAAAATGATTGGTAAACAAACTTGAAAATAATTTACAGATGTTTAGTGTTAATGGAATACGGTCTTATATACCCAGCCAAGTGATTATTCACGATTGGATAGGAAGAATGTACCCCTTAAAACAAAAATCGTCACAACTATTGCCGAATGTGTAGACTACGCGGTACGATCCGTGTAGCTGATATCTTGCAGTCAGAAGATATTGGGGGATCCTATTTCTCCGTCGGAAGACCTGAAGATGGTTTCCCAGGGTTTCCCATTTTCACCCTAGGTGGACGACATAGCTGTAACTTAATTAAGACCACTACCTTATAGTACCTGTCCTTTCAACTCAACACCGAAAATCTGTATCTGTTAATTCGATGTAAAACCACTACAACTTTTTCTATAGCCACGTGTAATATTTGAACATTTGGCTTAGAATTATGTTTATAAATAAATAAATAAATAAATAAATAAATAAATAAATAAATAAATAAATAAATAAATCATCATCATCATCATCATCATCATCTGTTTACCCTCCAGGTTCGGTTTTTCCCTCGGACTTAGCGAGGGATCCCACCTCTACCGCCTCAAGGGCAGTGTCCTGGAGCTTCAGACTCTTGGTCGGGGGATACAACTGGGGAGTATGACCAGTACCTCGCCCAGGCGGCCTCACCTGCTATGCTGAACAGGGGCCTTGTGGAGGGATGGGAAGATTGGAAGGGATAGGCAAGGAAGAGGGAAGGAAGCGGCCGTGGCCTTAAGTTAGGTACCATCCCGGCATTCGCCTGGAGGAGAAGTGGGAAACCACGGAAAACCACTTCCAGGATGGCTGAGGTGGGAATCGAACCCACCTCTACTCAGTTGACCTCCCGAGGCTGAGTGGACCCCGTTCCAGCCCTCGTACCACTTTTCAAATTTCGTGGCAGAGCCGGGAATCGAACCCGGACCTCCGGGGGTGGCAGCTAATCACGCTAACCACTACACCACGGAGGCGGACAATAAATAAATAAATAAATAAATAAATAAATAAATAAATAAATAAATAAAATGGCGAATAATGTGAACAACTAACCTGTAAGAGTTGTTGAGTTTGATCACAGACTAGCGTCCAGAAACATACACTATATGTATTAGACAACATACGCTATATCAAAACGACAGCATATTGGTAATAATTTAATGGAGTGTGGCCTCCGGGATGGCTTGGTGCAGGTCATTCCAGTTGACGACGTATAAGTGATCTACGCGTCTATGAGGATGGCCTCTACCTATGATGAATTCTAGTTATGAATACGGCACACACACCCAGCCCCCAAGACATCGAAATTAACCAATGAAGGTTAACCTCTCCGACCCGGCCGGGAATCGAACCCAGGACTCGCTGGAACAAAGGTCAACACGGATAGCATTCTGGTGACAGGGTCAGGGAGTCTACACATAATCACCCCCAACCGTTTAAGCACCTGTCCGAACTCTGAATAAGTTTCTCTATATTTTCCACAATGAAGGACACTGGCTGCTGATTGGACCACTCTTCTACTGAATCAGAAACCGCTTCATCAATGGTGAAACGTTTCTTTACTCTTCAGGGCTGTCTTCAGCAGACCAAAGACTTGACTATCGCAAGTGGAGAGACCTTGGTTGTAAGGCGAGTGATCTTTCCAGGACAGCCAGCGTTGGGGTTCGAACCCACTATCTCCCGAATGCAAGCTCACAGCTTCGCACCCCTAAGCGCACGGCCACTTGCTTGCATTCGACTACACAAGAGAGTGATAATGATTTGCTATATTTCTATAAAATAGAACTCAGACAATTAAAGTAGATGAAGCATTATCTGATCGTGTAATCATTAAGAGAGGAATTCCTCAGGGTAGTATTATTGGACCCTTATGTTTTGATATATATAAATGATATGAGTAAAGTACCAAAATCAGAGATAAGGTTTTCTTCCGGATGATGTTATATTGTATAGAGTAATAAATACTGTAAGTTACAAGATTATGAGTGACTGAAAAAGGACCTCGAGAATATTGTGAGATGGACAGTAGACATTGGAATGATAACATGGGTGAAAAGTCAGGTTCTGAGTTTCACAAAGTGGAAAAGCCCTCTCAGTTTTAAAGTTCCTCGTTTGTGTTAATCGAATAAATGGAATTGTATTTGTTTTATTTTCTATTTTTTACAAGTTGCTTTACGTCGCACCGATACAGATAGGTCTTATGGCGACTGTGGGATAGGAAAGGACTAGGGGTAGGAAGGAATCAGCCATGGCCTTAAGAAACAGCCCCAGCATTTGCCTGGTTAAAATGGCAAACCACGGAAAACCATAATCAGGGATGCCGAGAGTGGGGTTTGAACCCACTAACTCCCCAATGCAAGCTTATAGCTGCGCGCCCCTAACCACAAGGCCAACTCGGCGGGATTATAAATAAGTGTTACAGCTCTTTTCACATGGTTATGATAATGTTTAAGGGTTGTAGTAAGGATGTAAAGGAGTTGGCATATACAATTAGAGTATAGTCACAGTGTGTGGGACCCTCACAAGGATTACTTGATTCGAGAACTGGAAAAAATCCAAAGAAAAGCAGCATGGATTGTTCTGGGTGATTTCCGGCGAAGGAGTAGCGTTACGAATATGTTGCGAAGTTCGGGCTGGGAAGACTTGAAAGAAAGGAGACGAGTTACTCGACTATAAGCGGTATTTTCCGAGCTGTCAGTGGAGAGAAGGCGTTAATTGCCATTGGTAGATGAATAAGCACGAGTGGAGCTTGTAATGTTAGGAAAGATCATAATATGAAGTTAGATTTTAAGAGGACAAATTGGTTCAAATATTCATTTATCAGAACATGAATTTAAGATTGGAGTAGTTTATCAAGAGAAATTGCAAGTTCTTTGAAATAATTTAAGAAAATACTAGGTAAACAGCAGGTAGGGAATCTGCCACTTGGGAGTCTGCCTTAAATGCAGATCAATGGGATTGATATCCTCGCCGAATTGTGAAATAACTTTCCTCCAATGGACAGCTTTACCGTAGATGGCATTATCATTGACATTCTAATGCTTTAACTGAATCATATACGAATAAACAAAACTTTCTCTCAGAAAAACGAAAATAACAAGCACCAACTTGTATGCTAATACTCGGGCACGTCGACAACCTGAATGAAATATGAATTTGTGTCTACTGCACTGATCATACGACCCCCACCCTCTCATCGCAAGCCAATCTTTTACGTCGCACCGACACAGATAGGTCTTGTGGCGACGATGGGATTGGAAAGAGCTGGGAAAGGGAAGGAAGCGGCCGTGGCCTTAATTAAGGTACAGCCCCAGCATTTGCCTGGTGTGATAATGGGAAACCACGGAAAACCATCTTCAGGGCTGCCGACAGTGGGGTTCGAACCCACTATCTCCCGAATACTGGATACTGGCCGCACTACAGCTATCGAGCTCGATTCAAGCCAATCCATGTCGCTGTCTAGGGATGCAGCTTTCGAAAGATTACGGATAATGGATATAGAAGGTTACTTTATTTCACAGCTTCCAAACATTTTTTCATTTCATTTTTTTAATTTTTACAATTTACTTTACGTCGCTCCGACACAGATAGGTGGCATGGCGGCGATGATTAGGAAAGGGCTAGGAATGGGAAGGAAGCAACCATAGCGTTAATTAAGGCATCGTCCCTGCATTTGCCCGGTGTGAAAGTGGGAAACCACGGCAAAATATCTTTAGAGCTACCGACGATGAAGTTCGAACCCACTTTCTCCCGAATGCAATATGACAGCTATTTGACCCAAACCACACAGCCATTCGCTGGTGAACTGAGTGCTGAACCTTTCGATGTTTGAGTGTTCTCGTTTATTGAAAGCTCGATTGATATTCAGATACGTTGTGTGTATGTATGCCTACCCCTTAGTCACGTTTAATCATACGGGGTCGGGGATGAGGGGAAATGAATGTTGATGGCATTATTTTACAGCCGGATGCTCTTCCTCACGGCAACCTCAGTTGAGGTCCTAATGAAGTTGAAATGTGTGATAGTGAATTAAACTGGGGAAAGAAGTGGAAGGATTCGGCTGTGACCTATGAATAGGAACTGTCCCGGCATTTGCCTGGAAGTGAAAATAGGAAACCACGGAAAATAATTCTTGGTTCATGCGGATGGACGTGGGGTATGGAACTGAGTTGGACGAGGATGAGGAGGTGATGATCAGTGGCTAGGACACAGGAAACCAGTTAGCTACGTCGTACATGTTCCAAGCTTCGTAGACCACAGGTAGGGCAAAGTATGGCCCATTGAAACCATAACAACATGCGATGGCAGGTAGGCATGCTGCTGCACAACCTCCCGTCCTTCGAGGCAAGTCACAACACAACAGAAATTGTTATCCACCGCCTCGTAATGTATTCCAGCGACGACTATGTGGATATGTTACTCATCTATGGAGAAGCTAGACAGAATGCATACCAGTCACAACGCAAGTATAAAGAACGCTATCCGGATAGACGACAACTGACAGGCATGGGCTTTTGGAGTGTGTAAAGACGTCTGCGGGCTATTGCATCCCTGGGAAGGAAACGGCCTGTTCGAGATCATCCCGTGGCGTCTGCTCACAATGAAGAGTTTGTCTTCGACGCTCTCCGGCATAATCCTCACACTAGCACATGGGTCATTGCAGAGGGGACGAACATCAGTCGGGAGTTTGTCATGCGGAGATTGCATACCCAGGCGTTTCACCCGTACCATCTGCACTTACACCAGGAGCTCCATGGTCATGATTTCGAAGCCCACGTGGCGTTCTGTCCATGGATTCTACAGCATGTGGACACTGATCTTGCCTTTTTAGTGACCGTCCTACTTACGGACGAAGCGCGGTTCCTCAACAATGAACCATTAATCACCATAATATTCATTACTGGAGTGTGGATAATCCCTATTGGGTACGACAGGCACATTTCAGGTACTGTGGGGCGTGAACGTATGGTATGATATCGTGGGTGATCACCTCGTTGGTTCCTATTTCCTTCAGTGACCCATAATGGGAGAACGCTATCTGCGGATAAAGGCAAAAGTGTTAAGAAGAAGAGAGAGACAATGTGAAAAGAACTATGAAAAGAAATAGTGAACAAAGAATCAGGTCTGAAGGATGGACTGATGTGTGCAGTGTAAAAGTCTATGTTAAGAGGGTGAGTAGTGGCTTAGGTAGTAAAAGTAAGGTTTAGGTAAATAGGAAGAAGGAAAGAGTATGAAAGAGAAGTGGGTGGATGCAATTTGGAAGGCATGTACATAAAGGGTTTACAACATGAAAAGGTATAGAGTTGGTGATGGAAGGAAGGGTAGAAGGAGCAAAATAGTCTGAGAAGTAGAGAAAGTTAAAGACAATAAACTCATAAGAAGAGAGGGAATGGGTTGAAAGATCTCTGTAATAACGAGCAGAGAACGGGGTATTAAGGATGGACCGTTTAAGAGTGTAGTAAAAGTCGATGTATTATATATTGTAAAGATGTGGTGAGCACATGGGTGTGGATAATGTGTATGGGTGTGTATATCTAAAATGAAATTCTATGAATATTAAAGGATGAGGGTGGATAAGAGAGGCTAAGCTTAAGGGGGATCTGGAAATGTACCTGTAAAGTAAGTAAGAAAGGAACTGTTGACCGAGTTAGTTAGGAAAGAAAGAGAGAAGCAAGATGGTGGAGTTGTGTGATGTAAAGGTGAGAGAGGGAGTGATAGGCGTGAACTATATCAAGCTAAAGTTCTGAATCAGACCCACTGTAGTTGTAGATTAGAATAAGGTACAAAGTAGTATTAGGTTAGAGGAGGGCAAGATGTCAATGAAGCAAAGAAAGAAAAGCCGAGTTATGGTATCCGTCTCGACAGGGGAATGCAGAGGTAGCATGCTACATGTGGAGCTGGCAGTCCGCTCAGTGTGAGCTGCTGCATAGAGGAAGGGTGGGGAAGCTAGCATTGTCATCTTAAGGTGTCTATGAGGACTCGGTTTCCGGCCTCATGAGACATGTCTGGTCGCGGCATCCCATGGAAGGGTGGTTGCAGTTCTTCGCCAAGGGGTGATGTCGCGGCCACACAGACTTATGTATAGATTTAGTTGTAGTTAAGTAGTTAGTCCAGTCATGTGCTACCTTTATTTCCTTGTACTGATGGTTTGTTACTATGGTGGGGTAATAAAGCTGTAATGTAATGTAATGGAGGGCCACCTGTTATATTCATATAAAGCGATCTCACAAACCTGATTCCCAGTTATAGGAAAGAAGCCTGGAAATGAAGAACGCTACGTGTATGCTACATATTAAGAACCAAACATAGATGTACAATGCCTATTTCCTGTGGCTGCGAGCAAGCCGAAACTGGTGTGTTACGAAGTACTCATGAGCACGGGTTAGTTAGTGTGATTACTTCTTCTAATTCCGTTTCTCCCCACACATGTGCGGTCGCAGGTTGCGACTGTGTAGCACAGATGGATTTTCCCTGTTTTACGGCCGGGTACCCTTCCTGACACCACCCCTACGTTGACGGACGTAATCATTATTGCGTGTTTTTGTGATGTTTGGTAGTGAGATGCGTTGACTGAATATAAAGATAAGCGTGTTGGGACAAACACAAACACCCAGTCCCCGAGCTAGGAGAATGAATCAGATGTGATTAAAACCCCAACCTGGCCGGGAATCGAACCGTGGACTGCCTGAACCAAAGACCTCAAAGCTGACCATTCAGGGAAGGGTGGTCGGAGTTCCTCACCAAGGGGTGATGTCGTGGCCACACAAATGTAGTTATAGATCTAGTTGTAGTTAAGTAGTTAGTCCAGTCATGTCCAGTCGGAAAGTTAGTGTGCTTACTAGTATAAAATTATTCAATTATTAGTGTTACTCCGCCAACGGCCGTAGCCGTGTTGAAACACCGGATTCCGTGAGATCTCCGAAGTTAAGCAACATTGGGCGTGGTCAGGAGTTGGATGGGTTGCCACGCGCTGTTGGTGGGGGGTAAGGAAATGGAGGAGCGGAAAGGAACTGGCCACCTTACCGCACGTAAACTCCGGCTCAGGAACACCTCTGCGGAGGTTCGAATCTGCCTTCGGGCAGAATAACCCTTACCTTAATGTTACTCCTGTGAAATGCAATACAGTGTTCTCCGCTCGAAGAGTGATGGCTCCCAAAGTGACGATATTTATATAATTTCTAAGCAGTAATAGACATGCATGCAGCGTGCAGCAGAAGAGATCTGTTTGAAGACACTGAGACTCCCTGTGTTCTATGTTCGATAGCACGGACAATGGATAATTGTTTCAGTATAACACCTTTGAGTGACTATTACAGTCGGATGCAGCGCTCGTAAGGCAGACCTTCCGATGGTGGGTGTCGTCTGGCGTGTATGGTGATGATGATGACGATGATGATGGTTGGAATTTAAAAATGCCAAACATTGTCGTGTATGCGAAGCTGTGAACCATTGTGACGGAGGATAGTGTTGTATATGATATACGAGTTACAGGAATGTATAGGACAGCATGAAGACCCAGTCCCAGAGCCAAGGAATTAACCATTTGCAATTAGAATTCCACGACCCACTTGGAATCGAACCCAAGGCCCCGAAGCCTGAAGGCGAACGGACTGACCACTCAGACATGTATATCCCTATCTCTTAGTCCCGTTTACTGATACGGGGCCGGAGTCAGATGAAATTATATGGGGTGTTTTACGGCCGGATTCCTTCCTGACGCCAAACTCGGTTGAGGAGCTAATGAGGACGAAGTGAATGAAATTGGGTGAGGAGATAGGAAGGAATCGACTGTGGCCGAGGAGCTGTCCCGGCGTTTGTCTGGAAGTGAAATTGCGGAACCACGAAAAACCATTCTCAGTTCAGCCGACGGCGAGGTTCGAACCCACTCGTCTCTCGAATACAGAGCTTGTCTCCATAACCGTAGCGCGTTAACACGCGTGGCCAAGCCGCTCGGTGGATAATCGTTTCAGTGAGGAATATATTTGTGTTTTCATGAATTTCTCAAAGTAGTCCGGCTCGCTGCTGAATGGTCAACGTAATGGCATTCTTTAAGAGGGCTCATGGTTCGATTCCCTGCTGGGTCGGGGATTTTAACTGCTTATGGTTAATTCCTCAAGCTCAGGGCTGGATGCTTGTGTTCATATTAATAATTTTCTTTTTTTTACAATTGGCTTTACGTCGCACCGACACAGATAGGTCCTATGGCGACGATGGGAAAGAAATGGCCTAAAAATGGGAAGAAAGCGGCCGTGGCCTTTATAAAGGTACAGCCCCAACCTTTGCCTGGTGTGAAAATGGGAAACCAAGGAAAACCTTCTTCAGGGCTGCCGACAGTGGGGTTCAAAACCACTATCTCCCGGATGCAAGCTCACAGCTGCGCGCCCACTCGTCCGGTACACATCTTCATTTGCATAGCCTTCAACTAATTACGTTACCTTCCCCCACAGAAACACGCAATAGTGGATAGATCGCTCCACATAGACTCGACATCAGCAAAGGTATCCCACCGTAAAACTGGTTCTAATCGTACTTAGAGCCAATATCAAGTCTTTGAAAAAAGCTAGGAAAAAGAAGAATTAGAATTAATCTCTCAAAACAGTAATGGTGACAGTAACATTCGGCAAGTAATTATGATTTGAAAAATGGAAATGAAAATACACAGCCTGTTTCCAGTCATTCGACCGGGTCAGAAATGGAATGAATGAAGCCCCCATCTAGCGGCGAGGATAGGAATTGTGTCAGCTGCCATAGCCTGTCGCACTCCTCTGAGGCAATGATGAAGTGAAATGATATTGGAGAGTGTTGCTGGAGTGTAAGATGACAGGGAAAACCGGAGAACCCGGAGAAAAACCTGTCCCGTCTCCACTTTGTTTAGCACAAATCTCACATGGAGTGACCGGGATTTGAACCAGCACGTAAGTATAATTTCCGTTAACGGCACTGAATAAAAACAAGCTAGTCATCTGTTTAGAGCTTTTGATTGTATCAACATCAAAGTTCCACGACGGCAGAAAACTCAATATTACACGTACGGTAGCTGTCAAGGGAAATGTTGGCGGCGGGCCTTTGGAGGAAAGAGAGTGCGCTAGTTGTATATGAATATTCTCGAAATAGCTTCATTCTCAATTTAGCTTTTAATGAGGAACAAGTTGAACGCTCATCGGTATCTTGAGATCTCCAAGCAGAAGAGATATTAACCACAATATCAGGTCCCTGAGGTCAACAGTCATCATTATCTAAGTTACACAGACACAATATCACTCCATTTATGTTCTGTCAACGCAGTTTTTTACGTCCATGTTCTGATATTAATATGACCGCACATGCAATTCAAATTAAGTACTTCGAAAGTAAAACATTTTATGAAACAATGCATTAAAGCACAGATCCAATACGGCAAGTGTCGTCGATTCAGATGACAGGTGAGCTCAAGTCTACTATCGGCTAACTCGAAATGATTTTCCGCAATCACCCACATCAGCTACAGACAAATGCTCAGATAGTAGCTTGCTGAAGCTTATAGTGCCATCCTTCTCAAAATGAGAAAATGGAAATTGCAACACCATGAAGGCATTGGTCGTTTGTGTTGATTTTCAAGATATGGAATGATACCATGTAGGTATGTAAACGATCAAAGTTTCAGACTCATTGGATTGTTGCTATAGGTCTCCCCACGTGATTGGTCGGGGAGGAATCAACTCCAGTATACGGACTCTGGTGCAGCGTAGTTGACTTGCAGTCTGTGCAGTGAAGTGTTCCCCGTCAAATATGCCTCGACGACAGGGAAGAGCACGCTATCAACAACTGTCGCCGTTTGAGAGGGCTCGGATAATTGGGCTGTGTGAGGCTGGATTATCGCTAAGGACTGTCGCTGCACGTGTTCGCCGACAGGCATCTACGGTACAACGTGTATGGCAGCAGTGGTCAAATGAAGGTACCCACACTCGTAGACCTGGCACAGGCCCAGCGCGACAGACAACTGTGAGAGAGGATCGCCGCATCATTCGGATGGCCCGGATGGAACCCCATGCAACAGCAGCGCAAATTTGAGCAGCTGTGGCACCCCACGTTACACAACAAACAGTTGGTAATCGCCTGCTTGCAGCTGTCTTACGAGCCCGTGTCCCTGCAGAAGGTGTTCCATTGATCCCAAAACAGCGACGTGTAAGGCTGGCCTGGTGTCGAAAAAAGATCGTTGTGGGTCGACGAATGGCATAGGGTCGTCTTTAGTGATGAATCGCGCTTCTGTCTTGCCCGCAGTGATCACCGGAATCGTGTGCGCCGACGTACCGGGGAGAGGGGCCGCCCAGATCTTATTGTCGAGAGGCACACAGGGCCAACACCAAGCATTATGGTCTGATGAGCTATTGGCTTTAATGTGAAATCACAATTAGTGCTTGTTGAGGGCACTATGACTGCTCGACAGTACGTTGATAGGGTACTCAATCCAGTGGTTGTCCCTATGATGGCGAACGTTGCTAATGGGATGTTTCAGCAGGACAATGCCCGGGTTCACCCTGCACGCATCTCCAGAGAAGCTCTCCACGACATCACAACCTTAGAATGGCCCGCCAGATCCCCGGACCTCAGTCCTATTGAGCATGTGTGGGACATGATGGGTCGACAACTGGCCAACCGTCCTCAGCCACCCACAACTCTGGAACAACTGACCCGTGCAGTGCATTAAGCATGGGCCACAATTCCTCAGGAAGCGATCCATGGCCTTATTGACTCCATGCCTCGACGAATTCATCAATGTATTGCAGCTCGTGGTGGGCACATCCTGTATCGATTGTTGTCCAAATTTGCGGTCAGAGGGACCTGAAAGTTTAATCATCGAATCACAACCGAACATTCGTCCTGCATATTAAATTGAAGCAATGTAGCACCACTCTTTCTGGGTGTTGCAATTTCCATTTTCTTCAGTGAATATAATATAATATAATATAATATAATATAATATAATATAATATAATATAATATAATATAATATATGAGAGCATGCTAAATTTCTTGGAACAGATACTATAAAAGAACTACATATAAAAAATACAGTATTATAACACAGCAGTTAAAATAGAAGCACTTTATTCATCAGAAACTATTATAATTGGTGGCAAATCTCGAATAAAGATGATCGAAAAACAAGAAAGAAAAATCCTCAGAAAAATCCTATTACCAAAATGCGAAAACGGAATTTGGATGAAAAAGAAATCACACGAAATCTATCAAGTAACTGAAACATCACAGATACAATCAGGAAACGGCGATTACAATTTTATGGTCACTTATATAGGATGGATAATAACAGGCTCACAAAGAACATTTTAAATTTAGCCTTATCAATGAGAAATCACAATAATTGGCTAAAAGAAATCAGTGAAGACCTAAATGAAATTGACATTAATGAAGAAACTATTCAAGATAGAATAAATTTCAGAACCTGAATTCACAAATACACATCTTCTATAATGCCCACAAGACTAAATACAGGGGTGGATTGAACAACGTAAAAAGGAACACAGCGAGAGGATGAAAAGAGATTCGGAAGAGAAGAAGAAAAACAGAAAAGTGCTAATAAATTCAAACGCGCTCGATAGCTGGGCATAACGAATCAAGAAAGGGTGTAATGTTCTGGCCCCGCGGTGTAGGGGGCAACGTGTCCGCCTGTCACCCGGCGGTCCCGGGTTCGATTCCCGGCCGTGTCTGGGATTTTTAATTGTAAATAATTAAAATCTGGTGACTGGGTTTTTGTGTCGTCCTTAACGTTCCTTTCCTCACATTCAACAGTTTACACTTTCGCCATATACGTAATACACGCAGGTTACTCACATATGGTGCAAATAGGGGCAAAATATCTTTATACGTCGACGCCTCGAACAAATGTCATTTTAAATATAATATAATATAATATAATATAATATAATATAATATAATATAATATAATATAATATAATATAATATAATCAAGTGGACGTTTACGATGTAGTCATTGTCGCACCTAGGCCAGGAGCCACTAATCAGGCATCCTGAACCGGAGTTTACTTGTGGTAGGGTCGCCAGTTCCTATCTGTTCCTTTTCTAGCCAACAGCACCCACGTAATTATTACTTACCCCACGTCATTCTGTTTGGTGAATGGACCATCGTATGAACTCTCTCCATCAGTTATGTTTTTCTTTCTTCTTCTGCTCCCATAAACCTCCATACTTGTCTTCTTCTTTAATGGCAGATTTCACTATGCTATGTCTCTGTATCTCATTCTGGGTCACCCTCTTGGTTTCCAGTCTTCGAGTGTTGGGTCGTGTATGTTCCTTGCTACTCTATTTACCTGAATCACCTGCAATCGATCACGCCGTCTGAAGCTAATGATGAGGATGGTTGTTTATTGGGGCCTAGCATACAGATCATCGACCCATCTGTAGTCTACCAACCTCTGCCCTGTGCCTTATTAGTCTATTCGTACTCTGTTCTGTCTTATCTCCCAACTGCACTTCGAGTAAATCTCTGTTAATAGTCCACATCCATATAGTCTATGTCTTGTATCTGTGTTTCGAAATCGGTACATACTAACGATAAGTTCGGTAGTCGTTTCACTTGAATTTAAATGGCGTTTTTTGTTCCGTATTAGATCTCTAATCTTACCTGGCTCCTTGTGTAAATGGTCAGCGTACCAGCCTTGCGTTCACAGAATTCCAGGATCAATTCTCGATTGGGCCTGGGATACTAAACGCGTTTACTTAATTCATTTGGTCCAGGGACTTAGTGTTACTGTTGTTAGTGTTTGTCTTCATACACACCTCTTCATTTACATACAAAACATCGCACTGCCAATCACCACAGAAACAGGAACTATCTGAATACATTCCTCCGAATAGTGTTGGAGTCATGAAGGGCATCCGACCCTAAAACTGAGCCAAATCCACATGTGCGAGAAGAAGTGGTGGAGAAAGATTATATCCCTAACCATATCAGTTTCAGCCCCAATTGTTTAGTACCACACACACATATGAGCGCGCAACATAGATTATCAGTTAGAACTCACAATTATTGCAGTAAGTAGGCCTACAAAGAACTGTTGATCGAGAAGCTCGAAGCTCCTAGAATTAATGAAAAGTGCTAGGTTAATAATGATGTTATTGGCTTTACCTCCCACTAACTACTTTTACGATTTTCGAAGACGCCGAGGTGCCTGAATTTAGTCCCGCAGGAGTTCTTTTATGTACAAGTAAATGTACCGATACGAGGCTGACGTATTTGAGCACCTTCAAATACCACTGAACTGAGCGAGGATCGAACCTGCCAAGTTGGGGTCAGAAGACCAGCGCGTCAAACATCTGAGCCACTCAGCCCGGCAGTGTTAGGCTAAGCATTCATGATATTCATACCGAGTTTCCATTTGATTTGTAAAATTATCTTGAACGACTTACTAAGTTGTGCTGTCTACAAAGTTACCGTGTTCAAGAACAAAAGGAAAACGAAGTATGATAAGCATATCTTCTTACTTCGCGGAAATCCCCCGGAAAACATACAGTACACACGTACACTTTGTAACACGTTCACGTCACAACCCGTAAACTAATGAAACTCAACCGCTTTCAATTATGATCGGCGTATGCATATTTTATAAAGTGGCATATTATTACTTGATCAAATATTGAACGTGTTTGAATAGGTTTAGATATCGTAGTTGACTGAGACGGCATAAACTTATTATCTGTGTATTATATTTGTAAGGGGATAGGAAGTATCCAAGTTGTATTTTGGGGTGAGTGCTTGGGTAATTCTATGACTCAGATGGATAATTTATTTTCTGTAAGGGGAGTTGCTATGAACACTTGGGTTGAACCAAATAGAGTAGAGACAATACGCGACACTCAGCGAGATATCGAGGGACAGCTATTAGACCTCTCTCTAGCGGGTAGACCTGAGAACTACTGATTCTGTCATAAGAGCACGTGTATTTGTGTGTGAAGTTGTTGGTGTTATTTATGCGTTTTCAGTGAGTTGACATAATTAACAGTAGCGTGTGTCATTCCTTGATATCTCCTCTCAACATGAGGGGAATGGTATGTGCTATGTTTGGCTGCAGTAACTATGAAGTAGAGAAGAATGCGCGGTCTTTCTTTCGCTTCTCTCGTGACAAGAAAATGTAAGTAATATTGTGTTTGCATATATATTCTTCCAGGGACAAAGCGATTTTTATAGTACTTCATAATCTTCTGACCTGCTCGACCCACATTTTAACTGGCTTAAAATATAATACTCATGTTTGATTGTATAATGCAGCAGTTAACCTTCAATACCGATGTGTTGTTGTAGATGTGATCTGTGGGTTTTGAAATGTCACAGAAGTGATTTGGATAAGGTGTACAAGAAAGAAGGGACGTCACGCTTATATAAGAACTATAAGATCTGTTCAGATCATTTCCAGGCCAGCGACTTTAGAAATCCTCGACTGTACAGCCATGGGTATGTTACATTTTTACTCTAATTGTACGTAAATATTCCTCAATGCATCACTATCGACAACATTTTCATACTTTTCTTTCTTTTATCCCTCTTCCCAGATTAAAGCCGGGATTTCAAAAATTTTCTTTCTGTTAGTAGGCTTCATGTTAAGAGGAAAATTGTCCAGCTTTTAAATGTTAATTCATTGCATTATGTGTGTAAGGAATGTGCCGATATTTTTATTGACAAGTGTCTTAATGTGATGATACGATGTTTTTTAAATGAGAAAAAAGGACAAACCTAACCGTAAAAGTTCAGGCAGGAACACTAAAGCAAAAAAAGTAATGCATAAATGAAAGATCAAGCCATTTGACAGCAGTCCATTTCACATCTTGTTTATATGTCTAATTTCAGTCTTTAAATAATAACCTTTTAAATAATTCTTCATCCATTTATCCAGAATTGCTTTAGCAACGAAGTTAATATCTCAATAATACTTTCTTTCTAGACGTAATTTATTTATCCATTTTCGTATATGCATTTCCATTGATATTTGAATTTAGCGCGACTTTTCAGGTCAAGTCACTAGGATCGCCACCGTCGAATTGTCTCCCATTTTAACAAGACTAAATCCGTAAGTGTCGCGTATTGTCTCTTCTGTATTGGGTTGAACTAGCTAGCACTGCAAACCTAGGACGTGGTCCAGCCTTCAGGTATAAAAGGAGGAAGATATAATCAGGAAGTGCCTCGTCTTAGACCCTCACCTCGCCAGGGCTTATCAGTACTTAAATATCAGTACAGCCAGGGCACTTGTACTTCTAAGTACAAATAAGTCCGGCTCCTTGGCTGAATGGTCAACATAGTCGCCTTCGGTTCAGAGGACCTCGGGTTCCATCACCGGCTGGGTTGGAGATTTTAACCTTAATTGGTTATTTCTCCTAGCTCGGAGACTGGGCGTTTATACTGTCCTCAACATTCCTGCAACTCACACACAGCACAATTCTCCTTTACGAAAACACGCAGTTCCCATACACGGCAGATGCCGCCCACCCTCGTTGGAGGGTCTGCTTTACAAGGGCAAGGAATAGCGACACGAAATCATTATTAGTATAAATAAAAGAACATTGTCTATAGCGATGTACTCATCGGTAGAGTTAGTGCAACCTCTCTGACAGGTCTAATTTCAGGTATCCACAACTCGACCTTCCAGAGGACTTCCATTACGAGGGCACATCATTCGTTCAGCAGCTAAACCCCCTGAATCTGGCCCTCCTGGCGCTGATGGCGCATCACCGACGGGGCACGACAGTCAGCATCTTCGAAGTCTTGTCTAAACTAAATAATGAATGCGGAGGAAACGACCCGGAAGAATTCGTCGAGGATGTCCTATCCTGGCCGTTAACCATACGTCCAAAAGACCCAGAGCGCATCGGCTTCTACAAGAGGAACCTTTCTCTGTTCTTTCAGGTTGCCGGGCTACCAGGTATGAGGGAAAGCCCAGCAGACACCGGCAGACAGGTAGCAGCCACCCAGACTACATGGAGGCAGAAACACAAGCAGGCTGGACCTTTGGCAGCCACGGACGCAAGGACCGGACGGGTCGCTACGGGGAGACCGAGGTCATCATGCCCCGCTTCTCCGAGTGGAAGCAGACGACCAGCGCAGCCGCCTATTCTCCACCACCTGCACGTATCACCCAGGAAAGGCCCACGACCCGGGCACAATCCCAGACGGCTCGCAGGACTAAGGACGGCAGCACGTATATTCTGAGCCCCAATTACAAATACCCCTCCCAGTTCACGCCCCAAGGAGGGTTTTGGGAATTTTCTAGTTTTCAAGGGATCTTATAGCTTTTGCATTACAGTGTAACAAGCTTCTAAGTTTCTAGCGTGACTGAAATTGCCTCCTTAATTCATGTCTATTTTCATCTTTATATATTGCTACACTCGACTTATGTTTGTTAGCATACAGCAGATTATGAACATACCAATGAAACACACGCATTCAGAGACACGTGTTTCAGTATATTTTTTATTCTTTTTTAAAATTTTCAAAATCTTCCTCTTCTTGGAGGCTGCCTGAGACAAAGAATGCTCTAAAACAACTCCGTTAAAAATAAAGAGATTAAACGTGAATCATGATCTCACTCTGGCGAATACAAGTGGTGTCTGAGGATCAAAAAACCCTGAGCGCTTTCAGCCTCCAGTCGATGAACTCCTTGGTACTGATGTTGAAGGTCTTCATCAGCTCTAGGGTCTTGTTAGGGACTATCCGTCTCGCACCAATCGTTAGACCCCTCACTTCTACGTTATCCAACTCGTATTTATTCATTCATATAACACGGCACTATAGCCAGGTAGATGGATTTATTTTCTCTGTGTACTTCGTCTGGCTGGTCAGAGTGTGTTCTAAATCTTACTGTGGAGTCTAATATTTACATCCTTCTTTCCCCTTAATGGCGATCATGTCTGTCCTTCTCGTGCTGTCATTTACTCGGATGCCATAGATTTCCCCATGCACTTGAAATCTTTTCTCACGGAGCGACTGCGCTGTGGACGATCTGATGTGATGCCCAGTGTTTCGAAGAGCTTCACCGAAGGCACAAGAATCCAAGACTATCCCCTAGACCCGTTTCCTTGATACGAGGTCGGTGATGGGGTGAATTGAATTTTTATGACACGTTTTACAGCAGGATGCTCTTCCTGACACCAACCTCACTTGGGAGCTAATGAAGATGAAAATGATGGTGAATAAAATTTGGTAGACAGTTGGAAGGAATCGACTGTGGCCTGTGAATAGGGACTGCCCTGGCATTTCCCTAGTAGTGAAAATGGAAAAGCAAAGAAAACCATTCTCAGGACATTCGATGGTGGGGTTCAAACCCACTCGTCTCTCGTCTTCTGAATGCAGAGCTTGCCTTCATAGCCGTAGCGTTAACGAGAGCGGCCACTCCACTCAGTATCTTTGTTCTTGTAACAAAAGTGTAAATTGTTACACCTACTTCTGACAAATTATACGTACCATTATTCAGGTTATCATATCACACTCCTTTTATCATTGTTCATTTAAAATTATAACTTAAAATTCATCAAAACAAAACACTGTCTCAGGGGTGAAGTTGGTATTATAGCACTTCTACCGCTGACGCTTGTACGAGGTTGGATGAAAACAAAACACAGTTACACGAAAGTGACGAGTGTGCGGGCGTTGTTCATCTGTTATTGTTACAATGCCGTGTGGCAAAACTATGTCAGGTGAAGAGAAAGCAAGTATTAGTACTTACAAGGAGTTGGACCTCTCCAGTCGTCAATTTGCTAAGAAACTAGGGCGTTCAACTTGTGTTATTGACGGTTTTGTCAAACTGGAAGCACAGTATGGAAAATATGGAAAATATGATCGGACAAAAAAGATCCTAGAGCGCACTAAGCGATTAACCCAGCTAGCGCCTACTCAGAACGAAACAACTTCGGGGCCAGGTTGCCCCCGCTGTTGAGGAACGAGAGCAGCTGAGCGAGCATGGAGGGTAAGTGCAATACGCAATACGTACTGAAGGCCAGTGGGGGTGCACGTTATTCTCACACCACATGTATTATAACAGAATTTGCAGGTGTTCGCTACACCCGTCTCAGTGAGCGTGCAAAATATTAGACCAGAACTACAGATAGAGCTGATTGACTTACAGTGCGATACTCCAATGAAAGATAAGTTTCCAAACACAACCAGTTTGGCTGAATTATATATTCGTTTTTCACGGGAGAGATTTCCTAGTTTGCACGAACGTAATGCACGTATTTTAAGTATATTCGGATCAACTTATTTATGCGAACAACTGTTTTCATTAATGAACATTTGTAATTCTAGACAGAAGTAGTTTCACCGATAAAAAAATGTAAAAACGTTGCCAGTACGCAAACGATGGTACCAAACATTGACACAATACTATCTAAAAGTCCCGTCCAGGAGCAATACACTGGTGATACGTTTCAGATCGTGTGTTTAGTTTGTTGTCATAGTCATAAATGCCGTACATATTGCACCCATATCCCTTCATATATCTGGCATAATTGATAATCTAATATACCTATTTGATATAAGAATTGGGCAGTACAAAGCCATTTCACTGCTAGTTATGCAGAGCAGAATTTGGCAGGCCACACAAGAAGAATAAAAAGCCAGTGAAATTCTTAAAGATCACATTCTATTTTGACCATAAAATAATTATGTTGTAAAGTGCGCACTCACCGGAAACAACAAACCCGGCATGGGAAGCTTGCTTTTGCAGCACTCGCCAGAGCCGATACGCTTCCAGAAACTTCGAAAAGCCGCAAAGTAGGAGATAGAACATGAATCAGAAAAGGATAGCGTCAACCTTACCTCCCTCAAGTGAGAATGGTTTCATCTAGATAAAAATAGCACAGCCAATCAGAATATTCTATTTTTAAGTACCACAAATCGCCGCCGAGAAATATTTAGGTCAGCCCTGATATTTGAACATACCTACACGTAAATAAACAGTAATAGTTTATCTCTTAATTTTGGTGAACTTTATTCAAGTAATTGTGACCTGGATTGTTAAAAAAGTAATCTGCGCCTAGGACTAATTAACTGTTGGGACTATAAACAGATGTTGAGCAAACCACCGCCCAGGATAGAACTTGCGCCTGTACAAGTAGTTCCCACCAAGCCGAGCGATTATTAATTAAGTGTGTGGTTGAATATAAGGTTTAGGCATGATGACACTACTGAACCAATTTTATAAACTCAGAAAGCCAGGAGAGACAGTGGTAAGATTTACATTATAGAAACGGGCAGCCCTCCATAGACCCCCACCTAGCCTTTATTGGAGAAAGCTCACCCAAGACTTTAAAAGTAGATCCAAAAATAACGCCGCACACACTCGACTCAGTTCATTCATGGTATAAGGTGTATTCAGACCGCTCAACAAGTGCGCGCCGATTTTCGTTACGTCTGCTCGGCAAATGTCAACACGAAGCGATCGGACAAGTATGGAATTTCAGCATGTGAACCAGGGAGTAAGTGTGAACTTATAAACTATTCATTATCACGTCCGTTGTTGGAAACAGACGAGAACTGATTAATTTATGTGATGAATGTTAGATACACACAAAACTGTACAAATCACATTTATAATTTGTGGGTCAATATGAGAGCCTGTCTAGGAATATCATGTTCACTTAAATGCATGGCAGCTAAGAAAATATAGACTGTGAAAGCCCGTCCCGGTTGTAGGAAAGGACGGTAGCAAACAGTGTTACGAATAGTAAGTTTTCAAAGTCTTGAGTAGTCCACGAGAACAGATAGAAACCCTACCTCGAGATCATTAGCCAGTACCGCTAGTTGGAAAGAGAAAAGGACAGTGAATCGGGTTATTTACAAACATTAGAACTGACCTTGGGGAAAAGACGGTGACCAGGGCCTATATTTAAAAGGGAGTTGCATTCCTGTATTGTAACTAATCAGCTGAGATGCTCACGTAATTTGGGGAGAGTTTCAATTCCGCCCAACCGAAGACGTCGGAGCGATGGATGAAACAAGATTGTGTTAGTGAATAAGTTAAAAATTAAGTGGTAATGTCAAGAGCCATTGTAATAGGGCGGGTGTTGAAAATAACTCGTGTGCTACAAATGTATCATATCGTGCCTAAATAGATTACACACATATGTCGTCAAACGAGAGTTAAACCGTCATGATGGAGTAAATAAAATCGCCGTAGGGGCCCAACGACGCCCCAAGGAATCATCCGAATGTCAACGCCTTCAACAATGCAAGTAGAATACGAAATGTTGTTTTTATTTTTGAATAGTGTGCAAATTAAATATATTGATTATCAAGTTGTCTTCCGCAACATATCGATTTAATACGGGCGATATCGTATCTTTATAAGTTCAACTAAAATCATCTTAATTATAATATAAATCCCACTTCACGTATAATAAGTTACAGGCAAAATTTTGAAGTAATGTTGTGGCAAGACATTAAGTCAGGATGTGTCTTACAGAAGCAATAAACATTTCAATGTAGGATGAGCTGTGTTACTTACTAACGGGATGGATGAGGATGATGATTATAATATCACATAACAATACTAGTAAAAATGTCAAGAGAAATTATAAGTCGAATGCCAATGATAATATTTATGATAACCAATAGTGTGACGATGAACTTTGTAGATCGAATTTATCCCAGTAATTTGATTTAGATTGTCGAACATTTGTGACTATGGTAAATATTCAATACAATAATATTAACTATGGGAATACTGAATAATTCCAACAATTACAGATTTATAATAATAATAAAAATAATTGTGCTACTGAGATTATTGTTATTAGCAAACAGATAATCGTTAAGTTTATATACCCGACATTTGTGACTTACGTCAGGAAATGATGATGATGATAATAATAATAATAATAATAATAATAATAATAATAATAATAATAATAATAATAATAATAATAATAATTCGTCATTGGCTTTTTAATAGGAAAATATAATTTGAATTTTCTCAAATATGTCAAAATAATATTGTGGTGCATTTATTTAAATTAAACACAGAATTGTAAAAGTGTCGATGGGACGTAAGAGAATGTCGTTGTGGTCTATACGTTATAATTGAGAGAGAGATAAGCAATAATTAATTTCGTTCCGAAACGTAAATATGATAATTTCCCTACAAGAGGAGGAGGAGTTGTGTCTCTGTAACAGCGAAGGATTCTGGACAATGGAGATCAAAGAGGAATATGATTGAACTATGTGTAACGCTTCTTGAATGAAAGCTGATATATACGTGACTGTAAGAGGAATAATAAATGAATCGACGACGTATAAGGAATAAAAGAAAGACTGATAAGGAATCCACGACGGATGATAGTGATGAAATGGAGGAACGATAAAATAGGATCATGATGATGAATGAATAGTACTGATCCAGCTCAGATAAATGTTGGAAGGGCAAGGTAGTTATTGTACCCAGACGCACTTCACAATGGTTTGTCATGAAATATGCTGTATTTTATGCTACTAGGCAGAGTAATGGCATGTAAAATTATTTCCATATGTCAAATTTTCATGGTAAATTTAATAATAATGATGATGATTTTCATAGTATATGGTAATGTTGATATTTTTATCATTTGAATGAGAGTGATTTAAAAATATATTTTGTGTGCAGTTATAAAAGGACACGAGTGATGAATATTTCAGTTACAAACAATTATGGTGAGCAGGAAAGTAAATCTGAGTCATGGTCAGCGATTTTGTTTCAGTGAGAAAGTACTAATAGTCACTGGAACAGGGATGTCGCATTTATAAGATGTCAGAGGGAATCAACAAGACAACATTCATCCTATCTATATGGTATGCCAAATAAGTGAAGATATTTTATTTGTGAATAGTCTGGATAGCATAGGATTTCATTGTATTTCAGGAGTGTATTTAAGTCATAGAGATATGATCGATGATGCTTAGCTGACAATTCGCTTGTAATCACTTAATTTTAATCAATGTGGGAGCATAATCCACATTTTATTTTATTTTCATGACTGGAGGACAATTAGGTGGTCTTTTAAAAGCAACATTTCTATTATACTATGAAGGCAAGGCACATGCAACTAAATTAATCGCTGAACAGACCTGTGGTGAATTGTAAATAGCAATGTTTAAGTCATAGTCCATAGATGTGACCCTTACCAGTCGTTTGAAGTAATTCAGAGGTAAATCAGAATAATCACAAACCCATAGGTTTGACATGGAATTTTACAGCAAAACATGTATAATATTCGCTTGTAAGATGTCAGGAAGGTCTGTTCAGGCGGTCGAAAGAAAGAATAGTAGAGACAATTGACCTTCAATGATCCGTGTATATCAGTATGCTCATATTGAGGTATTTGAACCATAAACTACAATTGTAAACTTGTGTAATTTTATCATGCACAATGGAGTTTAAAATGAATACTAGAAATGTGTTGGGGAATATTTACTGAATAATTTTAGTTCATGTTTTGATACTACAAAGGTGTCTTCATATCAACTTATAGCACAAGGATAGTGGTTTTTCTTAGTTTTCATGCAATCTTTCTGCATGACTTATAGCAACTAATTTTGATATGATTTATCTGTAATTTATACTCTATACCTACCGCAGCTAAGGTATTATGCTTATGAAACAATCAATAGCCAGATTCTCTCAGAAACGCCAAGTGCCTTTATACGAATTTCGTCCACAGTGGCACGTCATCCGATCTTTATCGGATCTCAGAGCTAGGGAGGTTGAGAACCTCTGCTCTAGTTGTTCCCTGCTGAATGATCAGCATACTGCCCTGTGGTTCAGAGGGACCCGGGTTCGATTCCTGCTCAGGTCGAGGATTTTAACTGCGTATGGTTTATTTCTCTGGTTTAGGAGCCGGGTGCTTATGTTCATCTTAATACACTTCTCTTCATCTACTTACACGCATACACAAACCACCACAGAAACGAAGCCCGGAAGTGCATCCGACCGTAATACTGGTCCAAATTCACATTAAGTTTCGACTTCACTGAATTAGAAAAAAGGCGAAGAAGAAGGAGAAGAATTTAGCGGTTTTACAATCATTACTCACCTAATTGTAGCACTGAGAAACTTATAGTTTCGATCATTAGTTGTATCATATATGACGGTAAACGTAAACTCGTGTCCTCGCCCCGAGATGGTGCAGCTTTTTTCAGATACACCCGCAATGGAGGTGAGCCCCATGTACAGTTTTAACCACCTACCATTCTTAAATTTCTGGCAGTACCAGGAATCTAAACCGGTCCACCGAGGATGGCAGCTGATAGTGATAACCGTTACTCTACGGAGGGCGGGCTTGTGTGATGCTTCACGTTACGACATTGGGTTACCTTGGCCATCAACTTCGAAAAAGGAACCATCTCGCAGAAGAAGAAATTATCTACTTATGTAATTACCTTTCGCTATTATGTTCATGATATTTAAAGCAAAAGAACAGAACTGGCAGTGATCACTGTGAACAGCTCTGTAGACAGAAAACGTACTTCACTGATGAAAGACCTTCTGCAGCTTAATTCAAAGACGTTGACGCATTCTCGTCCTCAAGTCCAGTTAATTCGCTAAACTCATAAATGTTGTAAATAGCGTAGTATGCATTCATGTCGTTTCATTTTACAATACAATATAGAACGAGAAAGCTAATAATAACAGTATCCAGAGAAACAATTCAATATTCGTGTAGGAGGGGACATTGTCGGGAGCGAAGGCTAGCTTACACCAACCATTACCCAAACAATGCTATTGTTTATTGTCTTGATTCAATCACAATTCTCGCTAAGTTGGTCGTTGTATACCTATAATATAAAGGATACTTAAATGAAAAGACAAACATATACACGCGCACTGGTTTATAACTGGCTCTTTCTGTTTCATAGATAAGCAAAACAAACTAGTTTGAAAACATTACACAATCAGTCGGAGAACCCGGAAATTGGGATAAAATTATTGAGGTTACAGTGTACTGCAATGGGCTGAGCTGAGTGGCTCACGCGGTAGAAGCGCTGGCTTTCTGAGTCATGGTTAGTGGCTTAGTCCAATGGTATTTGAAGTTTGCTAAAATACGCCAGCCTCATGTCGCTAGATTTACAGGCAAGTAAAAGAACTTCTACGGTATAATACTTCGGTACCCTGGCGTCTCCGAACACTGTAAAAATGGTTAGTACCGAGCTCGATAGCTGCAGTCGCTTAAGTGCGGCCAGTATCCAGTATTCGGGAGATAGTAGGTTCGAACCCAACTGTCGGCAGCCCTGAAAATGGTTTTCCGTGGTTTCTCATTTTCACACCAGGCAAATGCTAGGGCTGTACCTTCATTAAGGCCACGGCCGCTTCCTTCCCACTCCTAGCGCTTCCCTGTCCCATCGTCGCCATAAGACCTATCTGTGTCGCTGCGACGTAAAGCAACTAGCAAAAAAAAAATGGTTAGTGGCATGTAAAAACTATATCATTAGTATTATGCACTGTACAGATATTTTCACGTTTTATTTTCATTAAAAACGAATTCTATGCAAGCGATCAATGATGGGTAAAGTGATGAGTTTAGCCTTCTGGAGATAGATGAAAGATATTCTATGGAAACACGCTCACTTATATGTTGTCAGTAACAACGGGTATCTACTGATGCTTTGTTCAACCGAATCGTGCTCAGTCCAATTTTAGCTGGATAAACAAGATCCCACCGTTAACTTTCAAATTTGTTTCGTTATGAATCTTGCCGAAAGAAATAATACCGGGAGAAAAATTATGACTATGTTACTTGTATTGAAGTACTGTAACTATTTAAAATAAACTCCGTTTCAGCAACATGCCAAAAATGTTTGACCAAAAATATGGAAGTCGCATGGCGACAGGTCAGGGCTATACGTTGGATAATCCGTTGAGAAAGGCATTGAAGTGTCGGCGCTTCCACTCGGACAATGAAATCATGGCCAATGTTTGGAACCGGTTCCAATCTCAGCCACAGGAGTTCTGCAAGGATGTTCATCGCTTGGTGAAGCAGTGGTACAAGAGCTTGTGTAACTTTAGGGGTTGTTTATGAAATAAACTTTGTTGATTTCATTCTTTGTCTCCTGTTAAATTTTCATTTTATCCGCCCTTAGAGCATGATTTGGTAGTAGGAGGAGTCAGGAAGTATTCTTTGCATATGTTATTTTCAATAAGTCATGGGATATATTTATTTGCATGAGTCAATGAGGGAAAGATTATAGAATACTTGTCTTCTTACGAAATGTCGTGGATAGTATGTAGCAAACGCCAGATGATTGTTATTCTTGAACGGGGTGACACCGAGCAACTTTCTATGCAGAAATATTTATTTGGATAAATTGAGATGGATAGTAGGTGGTAAATATAGATGGTTGCTATTCTCGAACAGGGAGACACTGAGTAACTTCGAATGCAGAAAATAATATTTAGGATAAAGATATCATTCCAGGAATAGAATTTGTTAGCTTTGTGGAAAGGAGAATTTGATACTTTAGTTTACTAACTCTTGCCACCATGGATCTAAGAAAGGTGCTTATGGGAGCCCAGGAAAAACGGACGTAAATAATCTCTTCAAGCAGATTTCTAACATACTCAGTCTACCCGATTGGAAAAGATCCAAAGGAAAGCAACACGATTTGTTCTTGGTGATGTTTGACAAAAGAGCAGTGTTACGAAAATTTTGCGAACTTTTGGCTGGGGAGACTTGGGAGTAAGGAGACGAGCTGCTCGACTAAGTGGTATGTTCCGAGCTGTCAGTGGAGAAATGGCGTGGCATCAAATTAGCTTGAGTGGAGCTTTTACCATGTAGGAAATATCATAATAGGAAGATAAAGTTGGAATTCAAAAGGAAAACTTGGGACAAATACACATTTATATAAAGAGAAATAAGGGATTGGAATAATTATCAAGGGAAATGTCTGTTAAATTTCCAAGTTCTTTGAAAAACGTTTAAGAAAAGGCTTGGTAAATAAGCGAGAGGGAATCTGTCCCCTGGGCGACAGTCCTAAATGCAGATGATTGATTGATTGATTGATTGATTGATTGATTGATTGAATGATTGATTGATTGATTGATTGATTGATTGATTGATTGATTGATTGATTGATTGATTGATTGATTGATTGATTGATGTCCGCCTCCGTAGCGTAACGGTTAGTGTTATTAGCTGCCGTCCTCGGGGGCCAGGGTTTGATTCCCGGTACTACTAGAAATTTAAAACTGCCAGGAAGGCTGGTATGTGGTTGAAATGGTACATGCAGCTCACCTCCATTGCGGGTGTCCCTGAAAAGAGCTGCACCAGCTCTGGATGAGAACACGGGATAACTTGATTGATTGATTGATTGATTGATTGATTGATTGATTGATTGATTGATTGATTGATTGATTGATTGATTGATTGATTGATTGATTGATTGATTGATTGATTGATTGATTGAAACGAAGAAGATACTGATTCGTGAAGTGCAGCTTATAATATTACAGGTGGTACTCTCCTTCAAGGAGTGATAATTAGTAGATTTCCTCCAGGAATCAGCTGAATGATAAAAAAGAATGGAAATCTTAAATAACATATTTTATTATTAGGGTACTGGATATAGGTTATGCTGAGGTGATCAGAGATGTTCTCAGTTCCCTCAGGAAAATATGAGTTTATCTTCCTTTCCATGGCCTGCACGGATATACTTAGTTTATATGCTAAAAAGTACGTTACATGAGCCAGGAATGCCGGGAGCAAACGCATGTTTCATTGACTTAGCTTCAAAGAATATGTACTATGGTTTTCATTTAAGATTAAATAATACTTCGTGAGCGAAGTTTCTGTGAACCTTTCATGCCTAGGACCTTCAGAAGGAAGTTACATGTCTTATTTAAAAGCCACTCAAGTGCCACGAGATTGATTTGCCTAGTTCTATACGACTCCAGTGTTGCGAGGTGGATAGGTCTAGGTCTATACCACTCCAGTGCCGCTTTGTTGATAGGTCTAGGTCTTTACCACTCCAGTGCCACGAGGATGATAGGTCTAGGTCTACACCACTCCAGGGTGGCGATGTTGATTGGTCTAGGTCTTTACCACTCCAGTGCCACGAGGATGATAGGTCTAGGTCTATACCATTCCTGTGCCGTGAGTTTGATTTGAATAGGTCTATACCACTCCAGTGTCGCGAGGCTGATAGGTCTACACCAGTCCAGTATCGCGAGGTTGATAGGTCTAGGTCTACGCTACTCCACCGTCGCGATGTTTATCATGGACACTTGTTCCCTGGTGTACAGACCTAGGTCTATACCACTCTAGTCTTGCGAGCTTGATAGGTCTAAGTCTATACAACTCCTGTGTCGCGAGATGAATAGGTCTAGGTCTATACCACTCCAGTGTCGCGAGGTTGTTAGGTCTAGGTCTACACCACTGCAGTGTCACGAGGTTGATAGGTCTAGATCGATTTCACTCCAGTGTCGCGAGGTTGATAGGTCTTGGGCTATACCACTCCATTGTCTAGAGGCTGATATGTCCAGGTCTATACCACTCCAGTGCCGCGAGCTTGATAGGCCTAGGTCTGTACCATTCCAATGCCGCGAGGTTGATAGTGCATCCGCTCACCCTCTGAGTTCCAGGCTAGCATTAATCTCAGGGGTGTCCGGTTCGTTAATAAACATCTTAAAAAAATTGAACTATAAATATAGGCGCACAAATAAACCCCATGGGTGCTGGGGCACTGACAGTACCGGTATTATAAAATAAAATAAAATAAAATAAAATAAAATAAAATAAAATAAAATAAAATAAAATAAAATAAAATATTATAACAAACTCTTGTTCTCTGTTTAACTTCGCTCTAACATAGCAGTAGGTTTCTGCCAAAGCTGGGATAAGGGCGAGATAGATCTTTAAAGATAGCGGTCGTAGTCCAGGTTCGCCATTTTACTGTTGTGAAAATAGGACTTGGCGGTAAACTGTAAATTTATTTAGGAGAACTTTCTCCCCTACCAGGCTTTATAGTCAATAATGAAATTAGACTGCAATTCTAAAGGAGTAGAATTAACTACTAGGGCTTAAAAATTTGCTGTCTTTACTTATAGCTTTGAAGGCTATTAGTTTAGATAACTTAAAACCTAAAAGCATAGTGTACACGGAGAACATTCTTCAGTGCTGTCAACGGTGGGATTCGTACCCACTATCTCCTGAATATTTTGCTCACTTCAAACATTGATATCGGAATTAGAAAGATGTTTTTGAAGACTTTCGTGTGGAGCGTGGTATTGTATGGAAGTGAAACATGGACGATAACTAGCTCAGAAAGAAAGAGAATAGCAGCTTTTGAAATGTGGTGTTACATAAGAATGTTGAAGGTGAGATGGATAGTTCGAATCACGAATGAAGAGATACTGAGTCGAATTGGTGAGAAGAGATCGATTTTGCTAAATTTGACGAGAAGAAGGGATAGAATGATAGGACACATCCTAAGACACCCAGGATTTGTTCAGTTGGTTTTTGAAGGAAGTGTAGGTGGTAATAACGGTAGTTGTAGACCAAGGTGTGAATATGACAAGCAGATTAGAGCATATGTAGGATGCAATAGCTGCGTAGAAATGAAAAGGTTAGTACATGATTGGGTGGCATGGAAGGCTGCATCAAACGAGTCTGTGGACTGATGACTCAAACAACATCTCCTGAATACAAGATCACAGATACACGATCCGTACTACGTAGGAAAACCCCCTCGGTATGGAAACTATCTCGTATTAAATTATATTTGTATTCGCCAAAGCTTTTTGACGACAAGATGGATGTCAATGCCTTAAGCAATCCTTTGTCATTTAAGTTGTAGCAGCCTGGCTACATTTAGTGAAATTTGTACAGGTTAAGAAAACTTTCACCATTTTACGAGACTGTTGATGTGATCATACCGTCATGAGTTATGTTGAACTCGATCCAGAGTGACATGAATTTTAATTTCATGTATCCCGAATCCATTAGCCGAGGTTCAAGCTTCTGAACCCTCGGTGAGAAGTCAGTAGTGATGTCCCTCGACTATCATACCCCAGCAAATTTGTACTTTTCTGGTACAGTTTATACAAATCTCAATCGGTTGAGAAAAGATGATGATGATGATGCTTGTTGTTTAAAGGGGCCTAACATCGAGGTCATCGGCCTCGTTGAGAAAAGACATATGGAATAGTTAACCTATCATTTGTTATTTGTTTCACGTCCTACCGACACAGACAGGTCTAATGGCGACTACAGGATAGGACAGGGCTAGGACAGGGAAGGAGCTGACCGCGGCCTTAATTAAGGCCTGGGATGAAAATGGAAAAATACGGAAAAGAATATTCAGCGCTGGCACAGTGGTGTTCGAACCCACTATATATCAAATGCAAGCTAACAGGTACACACCGAGCTCGAGAGCTGCAGTCGCTTAAGTGCGGCCAGTATCCAGTAATCGGGAGATTGTGGGTTCGAGCCCCACTGTCGACAGCCCTGAAGATGGTTTCCCGTGGTTTCCTATTTCACACCAGGCAAACGCCGGGGCTGTACCTTAATTAAGGCCACGGCTGCTTCCTTCCACTTCCTAGACCTTTCCTATCCCATCGGCGCCATAAGACATATTTGTGTCGGTGCGACGTAAAACAAATAGTAAGAAAAACAGGTACACACCTCGAACCGCGTAGCCGACTCGCCCTGTAGTTGGATTATCATGCCATGGGACATCAACCGTTAGGGAACTTGTAAGTTTGTGTGATGTGTAGAATTCTGTGGCCTTAGAGATCGATACAAAGTAATCTGCATCGCTAGGCTCTGAGCCATCTAACCTTGAGTCAGTTCGTGAAGATCGAATGACTCAACTGTAATGTACAACTTGCAGAGAGCAAGCTTTCACTTCTCTCATCACTATGTAACTTAAAATAATACATTCTTTAGAAACTGCATATCGAGTGAACACAATCTGATTTATGATAAGATTTGTAAACAATATAATGAGAACTATGCTAAATCACTATCAGCCTTTTAATATGACCCGGAAAAGACGTTGATGAACGTAGGCGAAGTACCAGCGTATTAAGTATATTCTCGTTTGATGAACGTAGGCGAAGTATCAGCGTATTAAGTATATTCTCGTTTTAAGAGTTGGTAGTCCAGATCTACTGATATTCTTGTTCCATAGACTGCTGTATCTGTTTGAAAATATACTCGGTCGAGAATCGAGCCCATGGAAACTTTGAACTAAAACCCACCACGCTATCCATTTAGCCATGGAGCCGGACATTATTATTTGCTAAAGTGTTAGTGGCTGGCGGTAAGGGAGATTTTAATGGTTGTATCACTCCCATTCAAGGTTAGAGAACAAGCACAAGAAACAACACTATTGGTAATAAAATTAAATGTTTAAGTCGGTACTGCGATGTTACCCCAACAGCAGGTCATGATTGTCCAACTGTTACTGTATGTGTTTTAAGACATTCAAGTCCTGGTATATAACACTACATCATCATTAACGCTTTAAATTTTCCAGTTGCCACCACAATGCCTTTGATTGATTTTAATAATCCACCTTTAATCCCATAGTCCCACAGTATGGCGAACGTCTTTTCCCTCGGTACCCTAGATCTACGAAACATAAATGTAATTGTCTGTTCCCCTAGTAGCATTTTTCAGTTTCCTGGCGCATACTGAAATTCTGATCGTGACAGCCCCACTGCGGTCTGCAACCACACTGGTTTTTATCCTACTTCCTCTCAACCACTGATCACACCCTCCCCTCAAAGATGCCTTTGTATACTTTGCCTGGTATACTAATCAATGAGATACCTCGAGAGCTGTTGCAATCCTTCCTGTTCCCTTGTTTATAGATAGGTGTAATTACTGCTTTTATCCAATCTGAAGGTACCTTACCAACACTCCATGCTAATCTTATTACTCTATGAAGCCATTTCATCCCTGCCTTCTCACGGTACTTCACCATTCCAGGTCTAATTTCATCTATTCCTGCTGATTTATGACAATGGAGTTTATTTAGCAACTTTTCCACTTCCTCAAGCGTAATTTCACCAACATCATTTTCCTCCTCCCGATGAGCTCGGTTGTTCGCGACACCACCAGAAGGACTTTCTTTTACGTTGAGAAGATTTTCAAAATATTCCCTCCACTGTCCAGTGATTCCCTGGTATCTATTATGAGTTCACCTGAATCACCCAAAATACTGTTCATTTCCTTTTCCCCTCTCTTCCTAAGATTCTTTATTACTGTCCAAAAAGGTTTCGGTGCTGCTTGATCTAGCCTTTCCAGGTTATTACCAGTCTTCCCACGACTTCTTTTTGGATTCAACACCTATTTGTTTTGCTCTGTTTCTATATCTATGTACAATTCCCTGTCTGCATCAGCCCTTGTTTTGAGCCATTTCTGATAAGCCTTCTTTTTACATTTACAAGCTGCTCTCACTTCATCATTCTACCAAGATGTTCGCTTTTTCCCATCTTAACACACAGTTGTTCGTAGGCATTCCCTTGCTGTTTCTACTACAGCATCCCTGTATGCAACCCATTCTCTATCTATATCCTGAACCTGCTTAATGCCCACTGTTCAAAACTTCTCACTAATCATGTCCATGTACTTCTGTCTAATTTCCTCGTCTTGGAGATTTTCTACCCTTATTCGTTTGTAGACAGATTTTACATTCTCTACCCTAGGCCTAGAGGTACTTAGTTCACTACAGATCAGATAGTGGTGTGTATCATCGAAAAATTCCCCAGAAAACCCGTACATTCCTAACAGACTTCCTGAATTCGAAGTCGTTTAAGATATATTCTAATATGGATCTGGCACCCCTACCCTCCCATGTGTAGCGCTGAATAGCCTTATGCTTGACGAATGTATTAGTAACTGCTAAACCCATACTAGCACAGAAGTCCAGCAAACGCTTCCCGTTCTTATTAGCTTCCATAACTTCCCCACATTTACCAATCACCCTTTCGTATCCTTCAGATCTATTTCCAACTCTCGCATTGAACTCGCCCATTAGCACTATCCTATCGTTGCTGTCGACCCTGACTACGATGCCACTCAATGCTTCATAAAACTTGTCAACTTGATCCCTATCTGCACCCTCACATGGTGAATACAGTGACACAATTCTCGTCCTAATTGCTCCAACCCCCAAATCTACCCACATTACTCGCTTATTTACTTGCCTAACGGAAACTATGTTGCGTGCGATAGTATTCCTGATGAAAAGTTATACCTCACACTCTATCCTTCCCTTTTTATTATCCAATTAAAATTTGGTACAATTGATTATATACCGTATATATAATCTATATAAATAACCAAAACTGTTACACTCAATAAAAAAATTGAAGGGGTTACAGTGGCTAAACCACGAGATATTTCATAATTTCAAAAATTAAAATTTGAATTATTCTAAAATCTATATGAATGTACTTCTTGTTCCCGTGGTGTCTTGTTCTCTAGAAGAAAGTCTCTGATCTCAAGAACTGTGAAAAATTGCCCGTATTTTTCTTTACTTTTGGGGATATTGTGTTTTTGAAAAATATGGAAACAAGATTTTGAAAAGTCTTTAGTAAGCATTAACAACATACAAAGTATGTTTTTCTATACCGTACGAAACATTCAATAACATTGTACACCACAGAAAAATTTCAAGAAAATTCCTCCAATGATTGCAGAAGGAAGTACGTTCGGTTGTGGATGAAATCCCCTACATCTTGTTGAAATGACAGGTGACAACAAGGATACAGAATAATGAAATATTAATTCTCTACAACAGATATAAACAAACGTAATGGTATATAAATATGCAACAAAAAAAATTATAGTTTTCGACACACTGAATCCGTTAACGTGAGGTTGAGTATAAATCGTGTCTCAATGTCATGATTGATCTCCTCAGTGTTGTGAGGGCACCAGCATGGATGACATCTCTCCTGATTCTGAATATTTTGCAGAAGTCCCTATGACTCCGACTATAAATCATACGACTTCAGGATTCATAAGTTGATATTTCTTAAAATAGTTTTTATCTATTCCTTCTCTTTGTCGACTTGTACGGGATGTGTCGCATCAGTCGCATCTGATGGTTTCTTATTAGAAATGGCTTACTGGACCAGACAAATGCAGAATGGTGCCACACGTGCACGGATTATTGATGGTTGAATATACATGACGGACAAGTACAGTATCGACTAAGTCATAGCATTAGTCTTTGTGGTTCATAAACATAAGAGACAGCTTTTTATATATACTGTCTTTGTTCGTGACGTCGACCTCTAGAGATCTTTTGCCACTACTTGCACCATCTGATATGAACCTGCGTGTAATTGGAATTGCGGAAGTGTAGAGTGTTGTATGTGAGGAAAGGAGCATTAAGGACGACACAAACACCCAGTCCCCAGGCCAGCGATATTAATCATTACAATTAAAAAACACGGATCCGGCCGGGAATCGAACCCGGGGCCACCGGGTGACAGGCGGACGCGTTGCCCCCTACCACGGTAGCTAAAAGGGGACGGTAGGTATGACGCGCAGCCGGCCAGGAGCGTGTGACGTCAGCGGAACGTGGACGGTCCGCCAGGCGCTTACGTTACTGCAAATCAGTGTGCCGAGCACCCCACTTATGTTCATTATCACAATTACGTTTAGGTTGTAATAACAAAATTTCACATGAAAACCACTAAGATACTGCATAGAACTATTACTTTTTATTATGTTTGCGTGCTTTCGTAAATATTGCATATATACTTTGAAATCCAGAATAGTGAGACCTTTTGCAAATATGTTCAAAAATCATTTTTAAATGTTCCAATATACCGGAAATAATATTAACCGAAACAGGCTGTGGATTTTCAGAGTCTAAATAAAATATACAAGATTAAATACTGCATGTTATTACTTTTCCTGAAAATAGTAAGAACTGTACTAACATTACTGCTTTTTTATTTCTAACAAAATATAACACTAATAATAATAATAATAATAATAATAATAATAATAATAATAATAATAATAATAATAATAATATTAATATTAATAATAGTAATAGTAATGATACTGGGCAAGTTGACCGGGCAGTAAGGGGCGCGCTATGAGCTTGCATCCGGGCAGCAAAAAAAGAATATCCAGTAGAGCGTATACAAAAGTATATTAGGGCTCGGATGGTTTGTACAGCCTACCACCGCACAGCACGGCATTTTAACAGCATAAATACGACATATACAATGGAATTCACTTCATTCACGAACGATATGCACAAGTTCACGACTTTCAAAACATTCGCAATCCTCGAAAGTAATTAAATAATTAAAGAAACAATGTGCAGACCGCAGACGAACAGCAATGCACCGAACTTCACTGCTTAGAATGAATTCACCGACACCAAAGATTATATACACTGATATTAACACGCCAAACATTGCGTAGTGTAATGGGAGCGACGGTCCAGTGACGTCACGACCACGGCAGTCTACTGCGCATCCGACTCGTGACACCTACCGTCTCTCTTCTAGCTACCGTGCCCCCTACACCGCGGGGCCGGACAAGAGACAGCTTAATTCAAATTCCACCCTCGAACATCCAAAACGTACTTTTCAGTTGTTACATATTTTAACCTCCTCTGCGAACCACGTACCTTTCCGCGGTGGGGAGGCTTGCGTGTCCCAGTGATGCAGATAGCCGAGCCGCAGGTGCAACCATATCGGATGGGTATCTGTTGAGGGACCAGACTAACGAATAGTTCATCGAAAGGGGGGTAGCAGCCTTTCGGTAGTTGCAAGGGCGGCAGTCTAGATAATTGACTGATATGCCCTTGTAATAACACTCAACATGGCTTAGCTGTGTTGATACTGCTACGTGGCTGAAAGCAACGGGAAAATACAGCCGTAACTACCTCCCGAGGACATGCAGCTCTCTCTGTATGAATGATGTAATGATGATGGCTTCCTTCCGGGTAAAATATTCCGGAGTAAACTAGTCCCCCATTCGGATCACCGGGTGGGGACTACACGAGAGGGGGCGATCATCAGGAAGATGGATACTGATATTCTGCGAGTCGGAGCGTGGAATGTTAGAAGTTTGAATCGTTGTGGTAGGTTAGAGAATCTGAAAAGAGAGATGATTAGACTAAAGTTAGATGTAGTTGGTATAAATGAAGTACGTTGTCAGGAAGAACAAGATTTTTGGTCAGACGACTACCGAATTATCAACACAAAATCAAACAGGAAAAATGCAGGAGATGGTTTAATAATGAATAAGAAAATAGGGCGGCGGGTAAGCTACTACGAACAGCATAGTGAAAGAATTATTGTCGTCAAGATAGACACCAAACCAATGCCCACCACAATAGTGCAGGTCTATATGTCTACTAGTTCAGCGGATGATGAAGAAATCGAAAGAATATATGAGGAGATAGAAGATTTAATACAATATGTAAAAGGTGACGAGAATCTAATTGTGATGGGAGACCGGAATGCAGTGGTAAGACAAGGAAGAGAAGGTAGTACAGTAGGAGAATTTGGATTGGGACAAAGGAACGAAAGAGGAAGTCGGCTGGTTGAATTCCGCACTGATCATAATTTAGTCCTTGCCAATACTTGGTTCAAACACCACAAACGACGGCTGTATACGTGGACAAGACCTGGAGACACTGGAAAGTATCAAATAGACTTCATTATGATTAGGCAGAGATTCAGAAACCAGGTGTTGGATTGCAAAACTTTCCCAGGAGCAGACGTGGACTCTGACCACAACTTGTTGGTCATGAAATGAAATCTGAAGTTGAAGAAATTGAAGAAAGGAAAGAATGCAAAAAGATGGGATCTAGACAAGTTGAAAGAAAAGACTGTGAGGGATTGTTTCAAGGAACATGTTGCACAGGGACTAAATGAAAAAGCTGAAGGAAACACTATAGTGGAAGAGTGGAGAATCATGAAAAATGAAGTCAGTAGGGCTGCTGAAGAAATGTTAGGAAGGAAGAAAAGATCAACTAAGAATCAGTGGATAACTCAGGAGATACTAGACCTGATTGATGAACGACGAAAATACAAGAATGCTAGAAATAAAGAGGGCAGAAAAGAATACCGGCGATCAAGTGGATAGAAAGTCCAAGGTAGCTAAGGAAGAATGGCTGAAGGAGAAGTGCAAGGATGTCGAAGGCTGTATGGTCCTGAGAAACGTAGATGCTGCATACAGGAAAATCAAGGAAACCTTTGGAGAAAGGAAATCTAGGTGTATGAATATTAAGAGCTCAGATGGAAACCCACTTCTAGGGAAAGAAGACAAAGCAGAAAGATGGCAGGAGCATATCCACCAGTTGTATGAAGGTAAAGATGTAGATAATTTGGTTCTGGAACATGAAGAGGCTGTTGATGCTGATGAAATGGGAGACCCAATTTTGAGGTCAGAGTTTGACAGAGCTGTGTGCGACCTAAATAGGAACAAGGCACCTGGAATTGATGACATTCCCTCTGAATTACTGACTGCCTTAGGAGAAACCAGCATGGCAAGGTTATTTCATTTAGTGTGCAAGATGTATGAGACAGGAGAAGTTCGATCCGATTTTCGGCAGAATGTTGTTATACCTATTCCCAAGAAAGCCGGTGCAGACAGGTGTGAAAACTACCGCACCAAAAGTTTAGTATCTCATGCCTGCAAAATGTTAACACGTATTATTTACAGAAGAATGGAAAAACAAGTTGAAGCTGAGTTGGGAGAAGATCAATTTGGCTTCAGAAGAAATGTAGGAACACGTGAAACAATCCTGACTTTACGTCTGATCTTAGAGGATCGAATCAAGAAGGACAAGTCCACGTACATGGCATTCGTAGATCTAGAAAAGGCATTCGATAATGTTGATTGGACCAAGCTATTTACGATTTTGAAGATGATAGGGATCAGACACCGAGAACGAAGAATTATCTACAATCTGTATAAAAATCAGTCTGCAGTGATAAGAATCGAGGGCTTTGAAAAAGAAGCAGCAATCCAGAAAGGAGTGAGGCAGGGCTGCAGTTTGTCCCTTCTCCTTTTCAATGTTTACATAGAATAGGAAGTAAAGGAAATCAAAAAGAAATTTGGAAAGGGGATCACAGTCCAAGGAGAGGAAATAAAAACCTTGAGATTTGCCGCTGATATTGTTATTTTATCTGAGACTGCAGAAGATCTCGAGAAGTTGCTGAATGGTATGGATGAAGTCTTGGGTAAGGAGTACAAGATGAAAATAAATAGGTCCAAACAAACGTAATGGATTGCAGTTGAACGAAGGCAGGTGATGTAGGAAATATTAGATTAGGAAATGAAGTCTTAAAGGAAGTAGATGAATATTGTTACTTGGGTAGTAAAATAACTAACGATGGCAGAAATAAGGAGGATATAAAATGCAAACTAGCACAAACAAGGAAGAGCTTTCTTAAGAAAAGAAATTTGCTCACTTCAAACATTGATATCGGAATTAGAAAGATGTTTTTGAAGACTTTCGTGTGGAGCGTGGCATTGTATGGAAGTGAAACATGGACGATAACTAGCTCAGAAAGAAAGAGAATAGAAGCTTTTGAAATGTGGTGTTACAGAAGAATGCTGAAGGTGAGATGGATAGATCGAATCACGAATGAAAAGATACTGAATCGAATTGGTGAGAGGAGATCGATTTGGCTAAATTTGACGAGAAGAAGAGATAGAATGATAGGACACATCTTAAGACACCCAGGACTAGTTCAGTTGGTTTTTGAAAGAAGTGTAGGTGGTAATAACGGTAGGGGTAGACCAAGGTATGAATATGACAAGCAGATTAGAACAGATGTAGGATGCAATAGTTACGTAGAAATGAAAAGGTTAGGACATGATAGGGTGACATGGAGAGCTGCATCAAACCAATCTATGGACTGATGACTCAAACAACAACAACAACAACAACAACATATTTTAACACCAGTCAAATGACGGGGTAATGTTTTGCGACTGAGACCTTTCAAATTTCCATCCCAGTTAATTACAACTACAAAACCTAGTACATATTCATCAGCAACAAAGGTTATCATATAGATCTCACACACTAACCACAATGGATTAATAATAAGAACTTCCGTTTCTCTAAAATGAAATGCCATCTAAAAGGTAGAGGTCTTCTCGTGTGAGAATGTTTAAGCAGGCTCCACGAAAGAGGAGTAATGGTCCATCTCCCGTGAAAACAAAGATTATTGTTTTAAGAGGAAGTACAACTAGGCAACCATCCTCTACATAACACTAATCAGAGAGAAAAATGTAAGGGGTCCGACACTTCGAAAAATGAAGGTATCGGCCAAACAAAGACAAGGGCCACGAAGGGCGTGAAAGTGAAAGACTCCCTAGCCCTCGCAAACCTAATAGCGTCGGAGTCGGAAAAGAACAAGAGTTGACCAAGGGAAGTCGGATAGGATAGATGAAAGTGAGCAGCCTGGCACAAGTAAGTGGAAGCAATGCCAGGACTCAGCTGAGGGCCCGTGGTCGCCAGTCCACGCTCCAAAGTTCAGAGCCCCTAGGGCCCCTTTTAGTCGCCTCTTACGACAGGCAGGCGATACCGCGGGTGTTATTCTACCGCCCCCACTCACAGGGGGATTTCATTTGCTCAAACGACTGTAATGCAAGAATACGAGCACTTTAAAAAAGTATTTAATGTTAGTTAAAAAGAGGTTGTAAGGGGTCCTCCTCTCTCGTTTCGGGTAAAAATCTTAAATGTCCGACTCGTTGGCTGAATGGTCAGCCTACTGGCCTTCGGTTCAGAGGGTCCCGGGTTCGATTCCCGGCTGGGTCGGGGATTTTAACCTTCATTGGTTAATTCCAATGGCCCGGGGGCGGGGTGTTTGTGCTGTCCCCAACATCCCTGCAACTCACACACCACATAACACTATCCTCCACCACAATTACACGCAGTTACCTACACATGGCAGATGCCGCCCACCCTCATCGGAGGGTCTGCCTTACAAGGGCTGCACTCAGCTAGAAATAGCCACACGAAATTATTATAATCTAAAATATACTACTGTATATGGATAAGGTTTATCAAAGTATTAACGGAATATTAAATCATAAACTGCATGGGAAAAAAAGGAAGGACCACTCTTTATAGAACTACAGGAAGGAACAGGCCAACAGTACCTTCGCTGTGATTCTTTGACCTTATGAACATTTCACAGAGTGGCATTAGTTTTCAGCTAGGCTTTAGAATTATGATAGACCTCTAGAATATTGTATTCCTCCATAATGAACGTGGATGTTTAACCTACATCTGTAATTAATCGCATTACATAAGCTGCGTAAATACTTGTCTTCAATTAAAGGAAAACTGGTGTCACTGACAATCGGCAGAATACATAATTTCAGAGGTCAAGAGAAGCTCCCGTGACTGCACCACTGATCTCGGATCCGTAATTTTGTTACATTCATCGTAAGAAAACTGATATGTTTTAAATATAACCTTCAGAATGTGTCACGTCGCTTCAGACGTTCCGAATGTTTAGCTCAAGTATGATGCGGGTCGGCGAACTCCGTCGATCAGGAGAAGAATATACTATATTCTGGATGATTCGTGACTGTGTTGCCTTGACCTATTGACACAACAACTGTTATTTCATTGTTAGTGTACCTGGAGATCTATCCTTCTCACAGTCGACTACGAACACGGATTCGATGAACTGAATGTTGGATGAGACTCAATCACTCAAGTTCTAGCGTACGTATTGCAATCTGTAAGCTAAATAACTACCAACAGTAAGTTCGTCCGAGGACTGTAACGTATCTACAGAAATAAAATTATAATTTTGTCTGAACACTTAACAGTTTTGACACACACTTAGTTTGTATACGGAGTGGCCGCGCGTGTTTACGCGCTACGGCTGTAGAACCAAGCTCTGTCTTTGACAGACGCGTAGGTTTGAACCACACCGACGGCTATCCTGAGAATGATTTTCTGTGGTTTCCCACTTTCACTTCCAGGCAATTGCCTGGAGAATTCCTAATCATAGGACACAGCCGATTCCTTCCCCCTCCTTAGTAATTCAATTCACCATCATTCATTTCATTTTCATCCTCTCAATAAGTGAGATTGGCATCAAGAAAGGTACCGACCGTAAAAGCATGCCAAATGAATTAATCTCACCTCATCACCGACCCCGTAACAAGAAACGGGACTTAGAGATAGATATCGTTTTCATCCTAAGTACACAAAAGTCGTAAATAAGTTTCGAATGGAATTATTGTTTGTTTGTTTGTTTGTTTGTTTGTTTGTTTGTTTGTTTGTTTGTTTGTTTGTTTGTTTGTTTGTTTGTTTGATTGTTTGTTACCCCCACGACATCACGCTGAACACTGTTTCTCGAAACTCGGTGCTATGTGCAGGGATAATCGATTTGTGCACTAGGCTATAGATCTTTTTGATTGATACTCTTAGTGTACAGGCCATAGCATTTTTAAAGGTGCCAAAACAGATAATATCAATGTTTCCGTTAATATTAGCTGTATAGAAATATTCTATCTACCTAACAAGAGTTATGGAAGTTATCATTTTCGATCTCTTATGTTTCACTTGTTTTTACCCTACGAGCAATAATAGCGGAGAATTCACGATTATTGCATCTTTCACAACTTCTACGTATCTCCAGAAATATTACTTCCATCCAGGCCTTAACATAGATAACAAAAGTTGTATAAATACAGTAAGCAATCTTTTACATCTGATATATGTTACTATATGATTTAAGGTACAGGAGATATCCACGAAATTCTATTTGTATTGCTAAGATCATCAAAGGCGAACATCGCTGACTTAGAAACAATATTCACTCGTCGTCATGGTAAATGCCAGGATGAGTGACTCAGACGGCTGAAGCGCTGGCTTTCTGAGTGCAACTTGGCAGGTTCGATCCTGGCCCAGTCCGGTGGTATTTCAAGGTACTCAAATACGTCGGCCTCGTGGCGGTAGATTTACCGGCAAGTAAAAGAATACCTGCGAGACTAAATTACGGCACCTCGGCGTCTTCAAAAATCGTAAATGTAGTTAGTGGAACGTAAAGAAAATAACATTATTATTATTATTATTATTATTATTATTATTATTATTATTATTATTATTATTATTATTATCGTCAAACGAGTTAACTGATGATTCTTGACGTGAATTTTTTTATAAGGTGCAATATCGCACGGTTATGAATTATAAGCTACTGTTCATCATGATTGATCTATGAATTAACGAAGCCCCTCTAGAATCCTCCATTTACTGTGACGTCATTTAGTTCTACAAATCCAGCCAATAAATCATCATATTACTTTTTAAATGATGTATTCCTTTGTTTCTCTTACCTTCCACGACCGAATCCATTCTCCATGCTAATTTATCCTCATCCAATCCCCTCATATGACCTCACTACCGAAACTGCTTTATACGAACACATTCATCCAACGAGTTCATTCTTCACTTAGCATTTATCTCCTCATTCCGAATACCCCCTGTCATTGTTCCTGTCTCTTTGTACCAACTATAATTTTAATACTTTCATATATCTGTAGCTTCTAACTTATGAGTCAGATATCCTTGATGATGATGATGCTTGTTGTTTTAAGGGGCCTAACATCGAAGGTCATCGGCCCCAGTCAGATATCCTGCATCCAACCAGTTTACACTTCCATTCAGCAAAGTCGGTCTAAAAGCTGACTGCCCCTCGAGAAGTGCCCTTTCTTGAATTACTTCTTTGCTTACAAGATGGAACAGCACCCTGCTCTTTAGTCAAACAGCTGAGAACACCTTCACTTGTTTACTAACTTCGATTACCAAGATTATGGCATCAGTTAATGCAGTTTCTGAGTGTTCTGTTAGGTGTAAAAAGCGTAAGATGAGTGTAAGAAATGTGAAAGATTACAAATGTAACGTGATAAAGCAAGGAAGGTTTGGAGGTAGTGAATATGTCAACAAGCCAACCTTGCAGGTAATTATAACTTCATATTTTCTGTCGTGTTTGATAACAAGTTAACACTTAAGTACATTTATGAGCTTCTATTTTCACAACACTTTTATACTTAATGCTAGTTTGTTTGATGATAATATTGTATATGTACGGTTCTGGTCACAGAAGTCATGTGCAAAAATTATGTCTGTTAATTAACACATTTGATTAGTCCGACTCGTTGGCTAAATGGTCAGAGTACTGGCCTTTGGTTCAGAGGGTCCCGGGTTCGATTCCCGGCCAGGTCGGGGATATTAATCGCTTCTGATTAATTCTTCTGGCTCGAGGACTGGGGTTTGTGTCCGTCCCAACACTCTCCTCTTCATATTCACACAGCACACTACATTACCAACTACCACAGAAAGACGCAATAGTGATTACATCCCTCCATATAGTGTAGGGTTTGCGTCAGAAAGGGCATCTGGCCGTAAACAGGGCTAAATCCACCTGTGCGATACAGTTCGCACCCGCGACCGCACAGGTGTGGGAAAAGCGGTAGGAAATGAAGAAGAAGAATTAACACAGTTGATTAATACAAGGCCTTAGCCTACTGTATTTTTCTTCGAAAAACAAATAGACTACATGAGTTGAAATGTATTTTTCAGGTGTACCAAGAAGTGTTTTGGAAAATAGGTTAAAATGAGTAGGTGAAGATAATAAAACTTTACAGTGAACTGGACAGGATGGATGAACAAGACATATATTTATCGAGTCTTCTTGAATATGAGCATATAAAACGCGGAAGACCTACCTGCAACCCCAAAATCAGCAAGCCACATTCTGGAGTGTTCAAGTACGTCTTCGTCAATTTACAGTGGGTGAAAGTTTGTAAGGTGGCTTTTATGAGTTTGTTTGGTGATGTCAGTGCCAAATGCCTATGGAGGCTTCAGAGTTTACTTCTTAAGGGAAAACCACCAAAAGATATGAGAGGCGAAGGAAGTATAAACATAGCTCGTAGTGAAGATTCGGTGCGAGTTCTTCATGACCACAACGACTTCACATTATTAATCGCGAGAGTTCAGATTTCTTTCACCCGATTTCAGTTGTCAGAAGATGTATGACCTTTTCAAGGAGAAATACCCGACCAGTAATATAACTTACAAGTACTGTGTTAAGTACTTCAAGCATAATTTTGACCTGTCATTTTGCCCGCCTCAAATTGACACATGTATTGAGTGTGAGGAGCTGACCATGAGAATCGGGAGTCCTTTTTTGAACTTAAACACCAGGAAAGCTGCTGAGGCTGAACAGAAGTGCATAAACGCAGAAGCACGTCGTATATTCCAGTAATGAAGAAAACTGCGTTAGAATTACAAAAGTAATTCTTAAATACTAGGATTTTATGATTATTTTCAGAACCTTCCCCTGCCAAAAATACCAGCGCAGGACATATTCTACATGCGACAGCTGTGGGTGAACGTGTTTGGAATTCATAATAAACAAACGACATTGTCAGTGCTTTATGTTTACCACGAAGGTAAAGCTCGTAAAGGTGCCAATGAAGTGTGCAGTTTTTTGTTACACTATATTCAAAAATATGTATCGGTACCAAAGAGTGTAAAGGAACTTCGACTATTCTCTGATGGAGCTGTAGAACAGAACTAAAATCATACAGTGATCAGATTATGTGCAGCACTAGTTGACATAAAGCGATTTGAAACCATTCACTATTTCCTCTCTATCCGAGGGCACTCATTCAATGCATATGATAGAGATTTTGCTATCATTAGAAAGAACTGTAAAAAAATGATCGAATTTATGACTTAAAGCAGTATTGTGAAATCGTCTTACAATCACCTAAATGCCATGACAAGTTCACTATCATTCCGGTAAAGACTAGTGATATTCTGAACTTTAGTGCGTGGTGGACGAAATTTTATAAGAGGGTTTTAATGAAACTTGTCATTTCGGTTTAGAATAAGGTCGAATAGAATCTTAGATATGTCCAAAACTGTCACCGGGAGGGATGCTTCCGAAGAGACCTAAAGCATAAAACTCTATGTCTCTCTCGTACGGTTGGTTTTACACGAAAATAGCTCATGGCGAATTTTTGTTCAATGCTCTTTTCCGGTACAGTGAAAAATAAGGGAAAAATTCATTGGCAGTCACATGAAAGCTTAAAGCCAAGGACCAGTAACTAGTTCTATAGACCGTCAAGAGAGTTGCTATGGAGATCGTTCTGGCAACGATTTAAAGGCTTTATTCATCTGTCAGTATTTTTCTAATATCAACCCGATACTTTCCCGTCTAAGATTCTTCATTAGAGTCCAGAAAGGTTTCCCTGCGGGTTGACCAAGCCTTTCTAAGTTATTACCGAAACATTCCCATGATTTATTCTTGGTCTATACAATGGTTTGTTTCGCTCTGTTTCTTACATCTACGTACAATTGCCTATCTACACCAGTTCCTGTTTAAAGCCAATTTTTGATACACCGGCTTTTTCAAGCTTACAAAACTGCCCTGAATTCATTATTCCGCTAAGATATTTTCATTTCTCCATCTTCACAGACAGTTATTCCAACTCCAGCTAAGAGACGCTGATAGGAACGAGGAGTGTGGACACTTTACGGGAAACGTGTCGGGCCATTCCAGGTATGGAACTTGGCACTGTTAGAACGCCAGCGTTGTGCCGTTCATGTAAAGTGAGAAATTGTGCCGTTTTTCATTTTATCAAGCAATCCGTATGATAGTATTGCTTTTAATCGCACTACAGCCAAATTATAGGGTGGTCGATAACATCCCTGAACATCTATAATAAATTCTGCGGCGGTAATTAATTAGCTTGGTTTAGCTCACGAATGATTATAAAATGTTACCAAGAAAGAGCAGTAGAAGTTAATTGCTCAGCTATTTCAGGAAAAACTTACGAAAATTATGAACACCTCTGCCAACAGGAAACAGTCCTCAAATGAGTCCAAAAGTGGTTATGTGGCCTGATTCGAATGAGATAGAGTATAATTAGGGTGAATATAAAGTTAATTTTTCTGCGGTGATCTCAGGCTCTGTACAGTGAGTAGATCTTATACGAACTGGTTAAATCTGGGGACCCAGCCAACAGGATTGTATTGAACTTTGACTGTTGAGCATGTGCTGTCACCTCTACTGTCAAGGCCGCGAATGTATTGACTTGCTTAAGACAAGTCATCAAGATAAAGATGATGCAATCTCACAAAGTATATAATATATATCTTGAAAGGATAAACACACGATCAATACACGAATAAAGTTGGTGGTTGTAATTTTATCTCTTCCCACGTATACGGTACCGTATCCATTCAAGTATTATGACGTAATGCTACAGTCGAATATGTTGACGAATTCTTAGTTCCTATGAATATAATGTTTGTTGTGGGTATCCCCAGGTCTTTTTTATCTACATGGTAGGTGAATTATAGTTTGATAATATTATTTGACGAAGAAATTCGGCCTTTACTAAACAGAGGTTACGAAATCATTACAAGGACGCCGCAATTATACAATTTAAAGAGTACGCTGTACCGAAACAGAAATCACGCTGAAGTAGCGCAAAAAGAGCCAAGAAGTTCCGAAGAGGTTGTGCTTCGTGAGAAAATCTTTAAAATGTCTGACGGGAAGATTTTTTCCTAGCCGATGATGGTGTAAAAGGTAGGTTGTTGGTGTTCGGTGGAGGCAAAGCGAAGGAGGTTTTGAGAAGCGAAAAGTCTTTCTTCATGGACGGGACATTCATAAGCTGCAGCAGTTAGTTTAATCAAATCTATTCCATACATGTCGACCTTGGAAGCACAGAAGATGAAACAAACGTTGCGCCAGTTGTCTTTGCTCTTCTTCCTGACACAAAGAAAGAAACTTATTTACGAACGCTACGATTGCTTCTACGAGAAGTACCTAATTGGCAGCCTGAGATGGTATATACTGATTTTGAAACGTCAGCGATCTCAGCCTTAAAGGAGGTATTTCCCGCAGTTAATATACGCGGGTTTTTTTATCTTTTTATTTTACGCAATGTATCTGGAGGAGGGTTCAGCATATTGGTATGGCTACACTATACAAAGAAAGTGACTCCAGACTGTGTGTACGAATGTGTGCTGCACTTGCTCTTCTCAAGCCTGAAAATGTTGATGAAGGTTGGCTATATATCTACGGTCAAGCACCAGAAGAAGGAAAGCTCGTCGAATTCCTTGACTGCTTCGTGGACCATTGGCTACAAAATACTGAAGTGCCACCTGAATTATGGAACTGCTACCGGTGACGTCATAAAACGAATAATTCAGTAGGAAGGTGAAATCATAAACTGAACAGTCAGATTGGAAGACCACAACCCAGAGTGAACGACCTCACCAAGTACTTAAAATCTGAAGCTGAGGATTCTAATCATAAGATTCTGACGACAGGTTTGAATTTAGAAGGAGTGAAAATGGTAAAAAAGCTGTGTAGGGAGTTGGATAGAAGAATAGCAAGGATTACTGGAAGGTACGAAGGAGATTCTGATGTTGGAAAGTTTCTGCTGCTTTGAGCTGTTTTACTGTCTCGATTTGTGCTGCAAAAGGATGGCTCCAATTGCTGTAAAATTATCGCGGATGAAAGCAGTAGTTTACTGCTCCTATCTGCTATAGCCCGGCTGCACTAGCAGTTATGTGCAGCTGTGGTGAGATATTCTTTGTGTACGAGTGATGTGTACCAAATATAATAACACAATAGGCCTATAATAAATAAATAAATATATTATAAAATATAAAAATATAACACTACAGATATTAATATTGTAAGTCAACAATTTATTAAAAATGACTACAGTAAGCGTAAGGTAATTTTATGCTTTTTTTGCTGGTGGCTTTACATCGCACCGACACAGATAGGTCTTATGGCGACGATGGGATAGGAAAGGCCTAGGAGTTGAAATGAAGCGGCCGTGGCCTTAATTAAGGTACAGCTCCAGCATTTGCCTGGTGAAAATGGGAAACCACGGAAAACCATCTTCTGGGCTGCCGACAGTGGGATTCGAACCCACTGTCTCCCGGATTCAAGCTCACAGCCGCGCGCCCCTAACCGCACGGCCAACTCGCCCGGTGTAATTTTATGTATGACTAGCAAGATACCCGTGCTTCGCTACGGTATTATACTGAATTTATAATTGAATGCTTAACATTTGTTATATAATCCGCCAAAATTCGCGATCCGATGACAAAGTTCCTCCCATTTTTCAATCTTTCTTTCCAGCAATCGATTTCGTACTTCCCAGGCTACCTCCAGGTATTCCGCCCGGCCAGTTGGTCCCTAAATCTTTGCCATCTTTCCCTATAAGTATTGTTAATATTGGTAGAATTCTTGAAGAGATCCAGTGAGGTGTCGTCTTGGGTACCTTGGCGGTACTGAACCTGCGGCCGGACTGCATTCGTAGTCATTATCCGGCCAGGACCCGTTTCCAGCGCGGTCCGCACATTTTGACGACGGTCCAGAACATTATTATTATTAGGGTGGCTGATATTAGTTGAATTTAGGTTATTATTATTATTATTATTATTATTATTATTATTATTATTATTATTATTATTATTATTATTATTACGCAAGACCGCTGCTTGGCGGTAAATTACATCTGCTGCCATTGTCATTGCTGACAATGTGACCAGCACCATTGTCGCGCGTACGCAAGTGCGCGAGATTTCTGGTGATACGAATGATATACTTCCGTGCAATATTGAAATTATTATAGAGGTGAACAATTGCACGGTCAGTATCATTCCTATCGTTTGTTTCTTTTTTGCTATTGGCTTTACGTCGCACCGACACAGATATGTCTAATGGCGACGATGGGACAGGAAAGGGCTAGGACTCAGAAGGAAGCGGCCGTGGCCTTAATTAAGGTACAGCCCCAGCATTTGCCTGGTGTGAAAATGGGAAACCACGGAAAACCATATTCAGGTCTGCCGACAGTGGGGTTTGAACCCACTATCTCTCGAATACTGGATACTGACCGCACTTAAGCGACTGCAGCTATCGAGCTCGGTATCGTTTATTTCAAATGTGTTCACATTTTATTTGTATGCCAGGAGAATCTACTGTAATCTAACTTTAACGTCCCCAAAGGCAGGTAGGGACCCTCTTCAGAGGTGTCCCTGCCCAGGGATTGGCGCCCCTGCCTATGTGAGTCCCAGAGCACACTGACCCGGTGTGTAGCATCTGGTAAGGGTCCCAGTTCAGGGTTATGAGTGAAGCCCTCAACGGAATCTACAGCAGAGAAGATGGACTTCTGAATGGTGGAGATTGCGGAAGAGGCAGCCTAGTACTCAGGTAAATAATATGAGTACGCTTGGCATCAGCAGCGTCTGTTTCCCATGTCAGGGGCGGCTGCAAGGGCGTCTGTTCCCCATGTAAGTGACGGCCTAAATAATTGCTGGCAGTAGCTCTAAAATGCCTTTGGGAGTGGCGACCCCATTGTAATCAACGCTCCTGAATAAGATTCGGAGTGGCCAACCCTGAAGGCGTTTAATCTTCACCCCTAGTAAATTTCTTTACTAGTCGGCATGCGATGATAAACAACGACGCAGATGTCACTACCCCAGGGAGTATCCAATCTCCCGCCACCAATGGTGGCGCTTTCAGCCCTTCGGATTCTGGGGAGCCTGACCTCATCGTGCGGGGAAAGTCGGAGTTCCCCAATATCACCAACCTACTGAGACCCAAAACTGTCACACACTTTGGAACCATCAATATTCAAACTCTCTGTAAGACGGGAAAACTAAAGCAATTGACAGACATCCTGTATAAGCGCAAAATTTCAATGACAGCAGTCCAAGAAACCCGATTTACTGATGATGTGTCTTTTGAGTCAGAAGGTTATAGAGTAATTAAGGGGAAATCAGCGTCTAAGAACACGCATGGCTCCAGCGTTTTTAGTACAGCCTTTTTAGTACGACGTGATATAATGGATTCTGTCATCGGATTTACATCAGCTAGCGAACGCATCTCCGTGTTATCTCTAAGATGTGGCAACAAGGTATACTCTATTGTAAATGCACACACTCCAGTTAATGATGACAATAAGAAGAACCCTGAAAAGGTCCAACGTTTCTGGCAGATGCTAGAAGACGAGATCGGTAGGATCCCTGGTCACCGTGTCAAAATCCTCGTAGGTGACTTCAACGCTCAAGTGGGAAAAGAACGACGGTACCAAGATATACTGGGGCCTTACACAGCACATAGATGAACAAATACCAACGGCAAGCGCTTAATTGAACTGTGTAGATTATATCAGCTGAATATCATGTCCACAGTTTTCCCCAGAAAGGCAAAATACCATACCACCTGGCAGTCACCGAACGCAGCTATAGGATCAATTCAAATCGATCATGTTGCAATCAGTGTAAAATTCAGTAAATAGATCATGAATGTCAGAGTTCATAAAGGTTGGAATGTTGATTCTGACCATTTCTTCACACAAATAAAAACCAGATTACTGCCCAAACGAAAGATACCTTCTACCACAATTCCACCAAGGACTGATCCCCAATTCCTGTCGGAGAATAAAGAATGTATTTCAACTGACATCTTGCAAAAAGATATGAAAGACTGGAACCAACTAAAGTCCACCATATGTGATACGACCAATAACCTTGGACAACCTCGAAGGAAAAGACAACATAGATGGTGGAATACTGAATGCGATCTTGCAGTTAATGAGCGCGCCGCAGCCTGGACGAAATGGTACTCGACTAAACGAAAGGAAGACTGGGAAAATTTCAGAATGATGCGGAAACTCTCGAGTAAGACCATCAGATGTGTGAAAAGATCTTACGATCGGTCAAAACTGGAGAAGTTTGATTAAGAATTCAAGACGTACAACACCAGAAACATTTTTCGGGCCTTCAAAGAGGAACCCTCGGGTTATAAACCACAATGTCTTCACTTTAAAAATACAGACGGGGAGTTAGTCACCGGTAACCGCCGGAACGTGGAACTTTTGGCAAACTACTTTGAACAGTTGCTCAATTGCGAAGAGCCTACGGAAAGATTACCTGTTGAAGATCCTCCAGAAATACACCTCCCAACTAACCCACCAACAATGCAGCAATTTGCTAATATCATCGGACATCTTAAGAACTGCAAGGCACCCGGTGAATATGGCATCATTGCGGAAGCTCTAAAAACAGGTGGAAATAAGATCACAGAGGCAATGCACCAGACCTTGATCGACTGCTGGGAGACTGGCAGGATCCCTGATGACTGGAAATGAGCTATCATACACCCTTTACATAAAAAAGGTGACCGCATTGATGTCAACAACTACCGAGGGATATCTCTGCTGTCAGTAGCATACGAAGTGCTATCAAGGATTTTACTGGACAATGTGGAAAGTCAATGCGTTCGAAAGATTGGTGAATATCAAGGAGGATTTCGGCGGGGACCGTCCTGTACCGAGCAGATCTTCAACCTAAAAACCATTCTCCAACTAAAACAAATAAGGAGTATGAACATCGCTGTGGTTTTCGTCGGCTTTAAAAAAGCTTATGCTTCCATCGACCGCCAGACACTCTTCTCCGTACTGCAAGAACGAGGTGTCGTTTACAACACACGCACCCTCATCCAGCAGACTCTTACGGATGCAATATCTAAGGTGGAGTTCAGGGGAGAACTATCTCGGAGTTTCAAGATAAAAACTGGAGTACGACAGGGTGATGGCCTCTCACCCATTCTGTTTAATCTAGTGCTTGATAAAGCCATCAAGAACTGGGACTGTTCACTGAGGAATCTAGAAATCAAACCAGTTGCCATTGGAGCAGGGACCCGAAAGATTGAGATCAGGTGCCTAGCATTCGCAGATGACATTGCAATCCTAACCAACAACTCTAAGGATACTGTCATTGCTATCGAAGCCCTGCACGAGATAGCGGTGAAGGCAGGATTACACATATCGTACGACAAAACTAAGTACTTTGAGACTCGGCATCCCGGAAAGCCCCCTTTGACGAGCATACATGGGACGATTGGGAGAGTAAATCGCTTTCGATATCTTGGTGAATGGGTTCATCCCAATGGTAGAGACAGTACATCCATCTTAGAAAGATGTAACGAACTCAATGCAGAGTACCAACTATCCCACAACCATGATAATAAGAGGTGAATTCGAAAAATGCTAAGATCTGTAATTACAAAGCTGTTGTCAGACCACAGTTTATGCACGCCTCAGAAACCCTCCTGATGAACAAAAAAGGCACCGTGAATGATCTAGAGAAAGCCGAAAGACGTATCCTCAGGAAAATTCATGGACCGAGATTGCTCTCACATGGAACGTACAGATTTAAATCGAACTCTGAGCTGTATCGACAGTTAGAATCAGCCAATACCAGCATGCCACGTAGGAGGCTTAAGTTCTACGGACACCTACAACGAATGGACAGCAACAGGCTTATCAAGAAGATCTTCTCTTTGGTTAACAGCTACAAGACTAGAAGCTTGTGGCTTAATGAAGTATAGAAGGACTTGGATTCGGCTGGGATGTCAGACATTGATATAGAAGATCGTTCCAAATTTTGTGCTATGGTACAGTCTTGGACCCCACCACCTAGAGTCCCTAGAAGTCGGAAGCCCATTTCACAGGAGAGAAATGAGAAATTATCAGCAGGGCTCAAGAGATATTGGGAACGAAGAAGAGCATCGAGGAAGAACTAGTCATCAGCGCTCCTTAGTGGGCTTGAATCAATAATAATGATGACTCTTGAAAACGAACCCAGGAAAGATTAAAAATGATCGGTTTATGATCAGAATCAAGTACATTATGAACAGTAAAATCAATTGGTATCAACTCCTTTTTCATCCCCACCACCGTTAAGTTGATTCCCTCCACCACTCAAAAAAGAAGGCGTGTTTCTTTATGTTTAAAGGAGATTCCAAATACCAATGTTCACGTCTGTTACCTTCAGTTTTGAGAAATAATTATCCCCATAAAAAGAATTCATTTTTTCACATCCTTTCACAATCCCCCCTTAAGTGAATTTTCCGGAAAAATACCGTAGGCCTACTTGTTTCTTTATTAGTAAAGGATCTTCTAAATACCAATTATCACGACTGTAACATCTTCAGTTTTTGATATATGTGTCATCATAAAAGGAACTCAACTCCTTTTCACCCCCACCCCCAAGATGATTTTCCCCCAAAAATGCGTTTTTCTTTTTTTTAAGGAGATCTAAATATAAATTTTCACGTCTGTAACAACTTTAGCTTTTATTAGATGTAAGTATCCTCAATTCAATTTATTTTTCAATTCTTTTATCACCTCCTTTCATTGGATTTTCCGAAATCAAAGCAATAGGTGTTTCTTTACTTTTAAAGCAGATTCCAAATACCAATTTTCACGTCTGCAACATATTTCGTTTTGGAGATAGTAGTATCTCCATACAAATAATTCAACCCATTTTTCAATTCTCCCTCCCCTCCCCTTAAGTGGATTTACGAAAATAAAAATACTTATTTCTTCATTTTTAAAAGAGATTCCAAATACCAACCTTCACGTCCGTAACATCTTCAGTTTTTGAGATATCAGTATCCGAACAAAAATAATTCAACTCCATTTTCAGTCATCCCCCCCCCCCCCCGCAAGTGATTTTCCCGAAAACCAAAAATACATGTTTCTTTATTTTTAATAGAGATGAAAAATACAATTTTTCACTTCTGCAACATAAGTTTTTGAGATATAGTGTAGATACGCTCATTTTAAAATTTCACCCCCTTTTTAGTTCCCCTTAAATGGAGTTTCCGAAAACAAATCACCTATATTTCTTTACTTTTACAGGAGATTTCAAATATCAATTTTTACGTCTGTAACATTTTACGTTTCTGAGATGTACTGCAGATAGAAACTTTCTAAAAATTCACCCCATTTGTCACTCCTGTTTAACCCCCATTAATTGGATTTTCTAAAAACAAAAATACGTGTTTCTTAATTTTTAAAGGAGATTCCAAAGACCAATTTTCAGGTCTGTAATATCTTCAGTTTCTGAGATATAAGTATCCTCATTAAAGGCATTCAACCCCTTTTTCATCCCTTTCACCCCTCCTAGTGGGACTTATTCAAAAACAAAAAATACGTATTTCTTTATTTGTAAAGGGGATTCTAAATACCAATTTTTACATCTGTAACCTTCATAAGTTTTGAGATATAGATGCACTCATTTTAAAAATTCACCCCCTTTTCACCCCCTTAGCGACGGAATATCCAAAAATCCTCCCTTAGCGAGCACCTACATTGTAATATAATTGTATCCTCAAAATTTCATTTCATTTTTATGTCCAGTAGTTTTAGCTGGGCGATGTTGAATAAGTCAGTCAGGACATGTTCTTTTATATATAGAGATTATGATGACGCTTGTTGTTTAAAAGGCCCTAACATCTAGGCCATCGGCCCATTGTATGTAGACAGTGGTTCGCCGTCGACGATTGCACCAAAGGAAATGGTGGATACATCCAATATTATAAATCGTTGGAGGCGCGTTTGCTGCGATACATCACAAGCTTAGTAAGTATACTGAAACATGTTCTGAGTACTACCGAATGCCCGAGAGTTCCTTTGATTATCTTCTGTCTGTGGTCTCAGGCAGTCTGAAGAAAATAAATACCAAGGCGAGGGAACGCGTAAGAGTAGAAGAAAAAAATTTCTGTTACATTAAGGTTACTTTATTTCGTGTAGATTGCACCCATATCCCGAATTTATACAGAATGGTTCTTCATTTTAATCAGTATATTAGTTGCAAACACAGCCAGCGCAGCGAAATTCACTCCAAGTTCGGCATTGGAAACTCAAAGAGAACTTGGGGCGGAAGTCTTAATCCGAGTAAGCAACTTTAAGGCACGTTTCAGGAAGTTCGCAAATGGACAGCACTTGTACGGTACCCCCAAAATAAAACTGAGATGCTGACAGCTACCAGTTCTCGTTTACTTTCTCACGGGAAGCCCAATGTTGAGAAAAATAGATAACACTCCCAGTCCCAGACAATGACAGAGCAGCCTAAACACGGATACGAAAGGTTCGCAATAAGGGATGGAAAGATGTCTGTCAGTCATCTTTTTTTAGGTACGCCTATACGGAAATACGTCAAGATCCCCCCTCCCCAGACTGTCTGCAATCAATGGATACGTTCAAATATCCCAATTCAAAACCAGCACCTATGATCGTTTAGTAGATCTTGGAGATGTGAACAATGTTAACGAAATAGCGAGGTGCTAGAGACACCTGGTTAAATCAGCATATTTTCTGTGTGAATTTGGTGATTAATTGTATGTGGTATATAATTACATTTGTGAAAGTGCATAGCAATGACGTAGTATGCCGTGCTCTGAATGACGTGTTGCCGCCAAATACGGAACTACATTGTCTGCGCAGGAGAAGATAGTAATAACCCCGAGCCCCTTTAACGAATAAATATACGAGCGATTTCGGAAAATAAGGCCAACTGTGAATACGGATTAATATTACGAATTCACGGACACTAGTGATAAAGTAATACTGATATACCCTTTAAAATTATTTCTGTGAGTGAAATCCACCCCCAACAGCGGAGAGATACAAACTATAGCAAACCCCGTGGTATCCACGCACCTTAAAAAGAGACCCTGCCACCGCACACGGTCTCAGAGGACAAGCTTGGCCGTTACAGCGAGAGGACGTACGTGCTTCCCGCTGACTCATCTCTCCTCGCCAGGCGATCTGTACTTTCCAAGTACTAGTCAGGCAGCTGTACTTGTTGGTACATTTTCGAAAGAGCATTGCCTACTGTGTGTACTTTTAAGAACGCAGCACGAGCTTGCTCAGGGCACTTTTCAGTGCTCTCTCTCTTTCAGGTTTTTATTTCAGGAAACTACAGGAATGGAGGAACTGCGAGACAACCTACCAGAGGACTACAGGGAAGCAGTGGCGGAGATTGTTCAGTGGGTCAACCAAAGGACCGTCCCACTGAACCTGGCCCTCCCTGCTCTGATGGTGTACTATCGACCGGGACACGACGGCTACAGGAAGGCCTACCTCATCATTGAACTCCTCACCAGGCTAGAGGGGGCTGAAGGAAAGGACCCTTCAACCGACGCCATCGAGAACATCCTGAACTGGACGATAACCACTCGTCCCATGGAACCAGGTCAGATCAGCCGCTATGAGAGGAGCTTTTCTGCCTCATTTCAAGTCAGCCGACTACCAGGATGGAGAAGCTGCCCTGCCGGCACCGGCAGCCAGGAGGTAGCCACCCAGACGTCGCAGGGGACGTCTACAGTCGAGACGCAGATAGCAAGGAGGCAGAGGAACAAGCAGGTTGGAACGGATCCTCGCTACTTGGCTGCCCCGGAGCCGAGGACCGGGAACGACTGCGGCGCCTCCGAGCGCCACGATGGCGCGACCCAAGTCGACTTGCTGTACTTCACGAAGTACACACTGACCGACAAGGCCGCCAACCAGGATCATCCACCAACTGCCAGGGCTACCCGGGAAAGCCCACCACCCGGGCGCAGACCAGGAATGCGGCATGGACACGGACGCCCCCGGGCGTTCAGAGGCTGCTACCTAGGCCCGGCCTGCCGGCGCCTCATTCACGATGCAGACATCCATGTGTGCCCTACAGGACAGGGACTGTACAGAGATGCCAGCAACAAGCGCCGCCGCCGCCAGCCAGGAGGGAAAAAACGGCACTGCAGAGGGGCCACCCGCCACACCACGGTCACCAGGCCCGAAAGAGGACTACCAGGAAGCGGCCTCTTCCCCCGCCGAGAAGACACATCCTTACAAACGCTATTTACAAAATGTCAGGTTTTACTTGTAGGCATCTTTCTATTTGCGCCTATGTAGTTTTGTCCTGATACTTATTACCCGATTACACCACTATTGATACCCATCACCACATCTGGCCTGGTAACATGCTGAGCTTGGGGACAGGCAGATACTCCTGTTGTATCACACTCCCACTCCTCCCTGCTATATTTTCTCTTCTTAGAACTAAAAGCATGTCGGAGGCAATGTAGAATAGTGACGATTGCCACGCGGGGGGAGCGAGCTTCGGGCCCCCCCCCCCAAAAAGCACTCAGTTTCAGTGTGTTCTCAGCTCTCAATATGTAATCAGCAGTCAGTCTGTTTCGCACGCTCCGAGCGAGTATAGTATTTGAACTTCGTGAAACTTTCTGTGTCTAGCTAGGACAATGCTTAGCGACATTAACTTTAAATCGGCTATGCCGAGAGATAATTACTAAACCAGCAGAACCTAGGTCGTATGGCTTTTAGTGCCGGGATATCCCAGGACGGGTTCGGCTCGCCAGGTGCAGATCTTTCTATTTGACACCCGTAGGTGACCTGCGCGTCGTGATGAGGATGAAATGAAGATGAAGACAACACATACACTCAGCCCCCGTGCCAATGGAATTAACCAATTAATGTTAAAATCCCGACCCGGCCTGGAATCGAACCCGGGACCCTCTGAACCGAAGGCCAGTACGCTGACCGTTCAGCCAACGAGTCGGACAGATCCTAGGTGAATGCCTAGTTTTCAGACTTTATTTGGAATAGTAGTTTCTGTAGAGAGATTAAAAATGATGAAATCTATCTTCAGCATTATTATTAAATATCAGTGTCTTGCCGTATAAACAAATATCATCATCATAAACAATAGCATTTTCATTAATCATGTTAGGTAATCAGCACGGCTGACAATGTTACATCCCAGTTAGTTGGAAAGGGAGTTGCAAAAGGAACTGTTTAGTAATAACGGGACAGACACTTGTATTCATTGTGTAAAGGGAGAGATGTTTGCCTGAGTGAGGAAGGCAACCCCGACTAGCTCATACAACCAGTCTAAATTCCTAGAACTGTAGGGTGAGCGACTTTCAACGTAAACAAATTTGGTGACCTTGTTAGGAGGCAGTTGTGTTACCAGTACGAGGGGAGGCACGTATTTTCCAAGCCCAGCTGAGTAAATTTTCAATACAGGGATGGATCCAAGACTCTCAAAGTGGCAGCAGAAGTAAAATCCCGAATGCAAATAGCGTCAGGAAATATCAAAAGTGTTATATTAATAAATTGTGTATGTAGAAAGTAAAGCAGCAAGACTGTGTGATCGTGTGTGGCAAGGTGTGTGTGAAGAAAGCTATCATGATTGGATAGCTCAAAATTGTCATGTTTTCCGAAATTTCAGCTACAGTGTGGTAGATACAATTTGCCGGAGTGGGATGAAGCGACGACCGATCATCGCACAATGATCACTCAATTGAAGATGCTGTTTCTCCTTGTGATGTAACTTGTATTCTTTTCCAGACTCGAGCTTGTCGTAGATAGATGTCGATGGCATAATGTACTAAATGTTAGTCAGGTAGGAAGATTAGAGCAGTCAATCACCGTGTATATAATCTTGCCAGTCACGCACCTTATCTGTAATTATCTCACTTAGTTGGAGAGTAGCTAGGATTTACAGCAGTAACTTGATTTTTAAACTCACAGCTCAGGGAATAATTCTCCAGTATGATAACGTCCGTAACGATATTCAGATTGACAAAGTTTCTTTTACAGGGAGTAATATTATTATTATTATTATATATTATTATTATTATTATTATTATTATTATTATTATTATTGAAGCTGTACGCATAAACGCATAAACCGGCTTCGGTGGTGGGGTCATGTGAGGCGAATGGAGGAGGATAGGTTACCTAGGAGAATAATGGACTGTGTTATGGAGGGTAAGAGAAGTAGAGGGAGACCGAGACGACGATGGTTAGACGCTGTTTCTAACGATTTAAAGATAAGAGGTATAGAACTAAATGAGGCCACAACACTAGTTGCAAATCGAGGATTGTGGCGACGTTTAGTAAATTCTGAGAGGCTTGCAGACTGAACACTGAAAGGCATAACAGTCTATAATGATAATGTATGTATGTATGTATGTATGTTATTATTATTATTATTATTATTATTATTATTATTATTATTATTATTATTATTATTATTATTATTATTATTATTATTATTACTAATGATGATATGCTTCAGAGATTTTCATCTAGAGCATTTCAAAAAAAAACTTTTTAATGGATAAACAATAATTAGGAACGTTAGTTGCCATTTAAGATCAGTGTAGTAATAATAATTCGCGATTTTTTTGTAGCGAGGATCTTTGCAATGTTGTATTATTATGTATTTCACGGGAGCAGCTTAAATCCTGGTAAACACATTTGGGATTATTTTCAAAAGTTAATAATAGAGCCAGCATAATTATGCGGAGATCGGTGAATCGGCTGTGGAAGGTTGTAAAAATAGTAATTGGTCTAAAATGATGATGACGAATGATGAGCATTTATATTTTAATTTGTCCTGAGAATAAAGGAAAAGATCATTTCTATGACGGCGAGTAAGCTGTCGAGTGATATAGAAAGTGTAGATAGCTCTGAGTAAAGAATATAAGAGCACTAGGCTGTATAGTCCGGGAGAGGAACGTTATGTGAAGTCTGCGATGAAATATGAAGGAAGAGATGATGAAAGAAAACGCTCTCTACAATGCTGTAAGGACCCAAGTGCGAAGGAAAGGCCCACGCAACCAACCATCGAACATCCATTTCAGTAATAATTATGGAAGGCTCGAACATCACCAGGTTAGAAATTGTTTTAAAGTACAGTAATTCCCAGAGGTGTTTAAGAGGAAGTTCCTTTGTTAAGGGAGATAGTGTTTAGTGTAATAGTTTCGATTTCTTGTATGTGAATGTCATCCAAGAGAGTCATTTATAGCATATTTCGATTTGGTTATTACATATTATTTTTTGGTGTTATGAGTTTATTTACGTGTTTTACGCCAGAAAAAGGCCATGAAAATCTACCTCAAATCATGGCGGCCGCTGATTTCGGTAATGATAAAACCTGTAGACACTGAAATCAACGCGTCCTAGGATTCAGTAATGTGATAGTTTACTATTTATGTTGTAAATAGCCGAGTGCGTGAATTGGCTAGTACATAAATTAACATAGGATATTGGTGTAAGTTTTCTCTTTATTTTTTTAATTTTCAGCTGTGTACAGTTTGTTGTGTTGTCTAGGTTGGGTGGTGATTGATTGCGATTTTATTCAAAGAGGGACAATTGTCCACATTATCTTCAATTAGCAATAGGGTTTTGACAGCTCATGTCAAGTCACGTTATGTTAATTATAGTAAACGGCACTTTCAATTCACTTTTTTACATTATGGCAACACACATAATGAGAAACGTCATTGAACAGTACACGTACCAATCATAGATTTTCTTATGTGTGAAAATCAAGCTAATGTTGATCATGGAATTATTAATGTATTTAATGTGGTTTTTTATGTATTTAGGTAATGTGGGTCCCTGTGAGATCGAATATGAACAACACATGTTATGGAAAATTCAAGATTATCAGTGACTGTTCAGTTGATCAGTTAAATTAGGGTCTATTCAAAGTCGAGGTAAATAAACTCCTGTTTTCATGGTTTTACACAGTGCTGACAGCATTGAATCTGTGAACTCGTGATGAAGAAAGAATTAATTAGTATCAATAAAATGTTATCATGTAATTATTTTGTTTTGAGATGTCAGATTGTGATTTTCCATCATGAGAGGTCATAGGGCCATTTGAAGATATTGTAATTTAAATGAAGATATAGAGCGAAGAGATTAATGTTCTGAGTTGCTAACTACACACACTTGAACACTATGTCACACTTGAATACTATGTTTCTTTTTGTTAATAACAAGTAAATGCAAGGTTGTTTATTATTAAATTTGACAATAATTGATGTCCAGAGTTCAGATCAGTGAGAGTTCGGTTGATTATTATCAGAGAACCATGTACATTTTCATTAGAATTATAGAATCCATATCGAAATTGGATTATAATTTATCTAATTAGATCAGAAAGGTTTATTTGGAGGATAAGTACATTTTTGTATGATTACAATGAGTTGATGACGGACACAGTTGTTACACACATGCTTTAATCAGAGTTATGTGCTATTACTTGAACTCCTCATTTTTATTAATTTTATTATTCATTTTAAAATAGAACACATTTAAACCTCAGTCTGTGACAGTATTTCATTTAATTCAATAGGATAGATTAGCCTATAGCCTAATAGCCTAATATTCTCCACTCGCACCACACAAGACAGTCTAGAGGACGTAATTGCACCCTGGAGAGAAGAGACGTCTGCGGTGAGTATATTTTATTACAGGGCAGCCGTGGCGAATCCAGGAAGAAGAAATCACCGCAGAGTAAGAAGTGCAGTGGGTGCACGATTAACATTTAAATTCATACCTATATTGGCATATAACATTTGAATGCAATGCCCAGTTTGTGAGTTTCAAATTAACATCACTGATTCTTCAGACATAATATTTTTCTTCCTTCCGTTGCTAGTACTGATCGTGGTGATAGGGAAGAATTGGATGGGTAACATGGTGAAGACATTTGAACGCGAAGAAAGGCCTGATTACAAGCTTCAGAGGAAGGGATTTGGTGTTGGGTCTGAATGTTTTGTAACTGTCTGGGAAGGATTTGTTGCTGTTGTTGTTGTTGTTGTTGTTGTTGGTTAGAAGAGGTAGGTAGACCTACCTCGGTAGGAAACAGGGTTGGTTATATGGTGTGTCTGTTATCGGTCAAATACTGCTGTAGTAGTTGCATAACTAAGTTGGAAATCGATAGAAGATAGGTGATTTAATTGTTTAATTTTCGAAACTAATGAAAGTAGGATCATTTCGTCCGCATCATTTTCTGGTGAAAGTGTGCCTTGCTGTGAAGTTTCTCTTCTTAGAACCTGTATGAGGTGATTTTCAAAAGACTCTTTCTGTTCCTTTTTCCTCATTGACGAAGGTATTTCAGTGCGAACAATGGGTGGAAGTGTTTCTATTCGTTCATTCTCGTTTCTTTTATCGAAAACTATTTCCATGTTTCCAGTAGTCCTGAAAGGAATAGGGATTACATTGTGGTTAACAAAATTGCTATAAAGTGGTTTATACATTTTAATACATTGTAATAACACATTTTTCGTGTTGTTATTTATCACTTACGTATATCATTTTCTTGTGGTAAATCTAACTCATGGTACCGCTTACCAACGACAGCTTCTGTAATTCTCTTCCATGCTTCAAGTTTTGCAGTTCTGATTTTATAGTTTTCATCGCCAGTATTGTACAGTGCTGGATTCTTCTCAATTTCCATTATTATGACCTCACAATTAATCTCAGGCTCCATTGATACTTAAAATGTTCTGAAACACCACAAACTATTTGCAAGGCAACTGAAAACCACGAAGCGCTCACCACCGCTGCCAGAAGTAAACTACTGCCAGTGGAGCCGGAGCACGAGCAGTGAACTTATGCAGAAAAATGGAATACGGCTTAATCCCTGGCAGTGAGACATTGACACTGTCGCCGTAATTCTCCTAGCCGCAGTATATAGCCACCCACCTTGTTTTGCGTGCGTTCCATTTTAAGGCAGTAAAAACAGCTCAAAACAGCAGATAATTTCAGCTAGTGGAGGCCTGGACTTAGCGGCAGTACTAACATTCCTACTCTGTTTCAGGTTGGCCAGTTGCAGATATTTTGTAGTTATTTGAAATGCTCTTTTATTAGGCTTATGGCCGTGCGGTTAGGGGTGCGCAGCTGTGAGCTTGCATCCGGGAGACAGTGGGTTCGAACCCCATTGCCGGCAGCCCTGAAGATAGTTTTCCGTGGTTTCCCATTTTCACACCACGAAAATGCTGTGGATGTACCTTAATTAAGGCCACGGCCGCTTCCTTCCAACTCTAAGGCTTTTCCTATCCCATCGTCACCGTAAGACCCATCTGTGTCGGTGCGACGTAAAACAAATGGTAATAAACAGTATATATTAGGCTAACGCGTGGTGATCATACAGTAGCGCAGTTCCTCGATACATTCCCGCGTGGTCTTTCTACGTTATATTTCGTGTTTCACGCTGTGTTGAGGACGATGACTAAAATACAAACAAACGAGTCCTCTATTGCACACGTCCCTACTCTATGGTCTTCGGCGTTAAATCTTCACGGTCGCTTACGGGGAAAACTCAATAGGACATCAACTATATAATAACTTAGCGGCATGAAGGGTAGGAAAAGATGAGAAGAAGTTTTATAAAGTTTAAATCAAATCAAAGGGGTTTATTAAATCCTGATGTTTATGAGTTATTTACAAGAATTGATTCTACATCGTTGTGGATTGTTTTCAAAGCTGATATTGAGGGATAAGACCGAGTACCCACCATTCGTAAAGCAACTATGTCATGATTTGTCGTGTACGGAAACATTTAACATAAATGACTGAAGCTATTCCCACATTACTGGGTAATAAAATTAAACACTCAATGCAGACAAGTCTGAGTGACACCTATTGTACCACAAATTGGTTTCCCAATGGAATAACCTGAAATGATATGATACAAACCATACAGGGATCATAAGTCTTGCGTTCGGATCGACCCCTCACCTGAACACACAATTTCGCCGCACCAATGGAGAACAACCATTGTCAACGCTGAATAACAACACAAACAAGACACGAAACACAAAAAACACACATGAGAAACACACATTTTTATGTACACAAAGCTTGAGAGACGCACATCATTTGTCCCAACACTGCAAGGTAGCTGTTCACAAGCCCAGGACCGAACACAGATCCACGATGTCTTCAGGTACGGTACCATGAAACCCTACTAGTCATTTAATACGCAAGAAAACAATAATAAAGAAAATAATAAGTACAGAACACCGAGTCGCTTACTTCTGAAGTTGATCTAAATCAGCTGAGGCAATAAATCAATCGACTCGTTCGCAAGAACAAAATGCGTCAGACAAGAGGTTCACGTTAGAGTCGAAGCTAACAGAAAAAATACTGCACACGAGTCTCGCACAAAAATACGGTTTCCTTCTAGGTCAGCCACCCCTCACAGCGGGCGGGGCTGAGGGACATCCAACCGCTCGTTAAAGGAAGAACAAATATCGTCCTTTTAAAATACACATCATATCAAACCGCAACATACCATAACTTCGTCATTATAATGAGGTAATTCCTCATTCATCTCTCAAATCATAAGCATCTATGTGTGCAACTATGGTCTGACAACAATATCTCACATCGTGAGTCCTGACTTCGAGTCATCCTAACTTCGTAAACCACATCTCCGCACACAATCTTACACACAGCTGATCCGATGGCACTCAAACAAACACGTACATCTGAACATCAAAACACCGACTTCTAATATTATTATTGATATTATTTTGATTATTATTATGGATCCTTTAAAAACGGGTCTACTCTCTATCTGACGTGCCTACGCGATTTACTTTTCACACACGCGTTAATCAAACAACATACAGGGTAATTAAAGCAATGCAGGCGTTAATAAAACAACGAAAACAAGCACAGTGATCGTTTCACACTGTTCAAAACGTACTATCAAACACACGTTAAATGAACACAATAAAATGAAATATTATCTAGTTAAATATCTCATTGGAGGTCAGATTCGGTCCTCTGGGCGATTCTCACAGTTGCATTCCTTCTCTCACACAAATTATTCTACAATAATACCACTAAGCATACATACTAACTCCGCTGGTTAAATACCAGCTTCCCTTACATCATCTACCCAGAAACTATCAAAACTACGCAAATATAGGACTATTAGTGAAATATAAAAATCCCCAAAATAAAATGTAAAGAACAACACTTTTCCCCACTAATACATTTACCCATATTTACAATCAAAGCCAATCAGACTTGTTACAAAGGGAAAACTCTGTGCTTTGCATAGGCACATTTATATTTAAATACAATTGAATCCCTGACATTTTATAGCTACTGTTTAAAACAAATTCCCGTACCCCAACGTCATGCATAATGAATGGCGCTACTCAGCCTTATATCCCCGAATACACCTTCGTCAGCTCAGGTGGCCCATCTAGTAGGTTTAGCGCCGGCTCATCTCCATTGTAACGGTCACCAATTCCACATGTTGACTGCTGGGTTTAATCTCCATCGTCTTTGGTGAATGGAAACTCTTCAGTTATCTAGACACTGAATATACACAGATTTAATCCACGTAACGCACGCCTGCTTCACCACGTACAAACCGACGGGATCTTTGATTAGCAAGTCCCGAATCAAAGAATACTGGTACAAGGTATTACGATACGACCCGCACGATAGTATACACGACTAAATACTGAGTTAACCCTGTATCTTAAACCGGAACAGTGCATTTATTATTACGCGTCCCCTTTGTTATTTCGGGTAAGCGTTGAAGTAATAATAACAATAATAAAAATAGTTTACGAGTTTACACAATATGTTCAAAACTCGATACGGTTTGATCACTCATTTATTTAAGTCTCGCGTGTTAATTCAGCACACATTTCACTTGAATTAAGCAGTTTTAGCAGTTTTCAAATTCAACAGTTAGTTAAACAAAGAAAAACTGGGAGCTCGCCTGGACATAGGTCCGTCCCTCGCATGAAGAATCATCCAAGTGTGTGGAGTGACGTTTCTACAGCCTTATAACAACTAAGAAACTACCCCCTCTCAAAACTCGCATACAGCCTGTTCTCAGCCTAACCGAGACAAAATAGTGCGATATTTAGGTGTCCAGCAACCTAATGTAAATGAGACATATCCGTACGAAATCCGATCGTGGGATCTCTAGTAATCAATACATACTTTTCCTCAATTTCTCCCGTCGTCGTGGGAATCCCCTTGGCGCTTAAGTGTGAAGAGATAAACCAGATGGCCCCCAGTAACTTTCCGTCGCTACGTAACCAACTATTCCTCTTTTTAGCAGCAGATTATCGTTAAAAAGGACATCACACACTTTAAACTAAACAAATTCTCCCATTACGACCAGCACTTTTGGACCAAAACGCAATGCAGTAATATGAATTTCATTAATTCTTTCAGCGCAGACGATCAAATTGGTCATGCTGATTTAAAGATGGCTCCCATATTTCGATTCGAAATAGTATACCTCTCCCAGTCGGCTACGTCATGAGATGGGGGTAACTTCTCCTAATATTCATCTAGGTGCTTCCCTGGCGCAGGCCACACCCATAGCGTCACCAGCCTCGCTGCTAGACCGAGAAATGCTTGCCCAACTAGATCATAAAGAAAGAAAGATTTTGGAATAAAATTTATAGGATTGTTTTATCTCTTGCCAAGATGTTGAGAGTAATCTATTTTACGTTTCTTATCTCAAAATAGTATTACATCTGTGATTTAGATGATTAATCTCGACCATAGGTCCTCGGTTCATGTCCCTATCGGACACAGTATGGTCTTTTTCAGTCACAATCTATGTAACTAAATTTGTCCAATACGATTTTTGTGGATAAAATTTCGTTTATAGGGAAACGGGTTATTAATTTGAAGAAACGCATTGCCACGTGGTCAGCACGACGACACCCTCATACTGATGGCTTTCGTGAAGGGGCCCACTGCCCCTCTTATGAGTTAGCTCGTCATAATTAGCCCTTTTCATAATTAGAATCCTAGGCGTGGCTTCGAATGGAACCCGGGGCCTTCAGGTAAGAGGCAGGCACGTGGCGATGTCCTTAGTCCTACTTGACCGGATCCGATACATCTCATATCAGAAAACCCCTCAGCTGACCTCACAAGGATGAGTAAACCCCGTTCCAACCCTCAGTGCAGGATTTAAATCTTTATATGAACCACGACTAAAACTTGGGGGCCTCCGGGTAAGAAACAGACAAATTCCTTCCTTAGCTGTATTGTTTTAATAATAATAATAATAATAATAATAATAATAATAATAATAATAATAATAATAATAATTGTTACGGGGTTATCCGTGAAGCAGAAAGAGGTGAAAGAAAGTGCTGATGTTGAATGGGTCTAATTACGATATCAAAAACTGAATTAAAACTTTATATTTCTTTATATTTCTTTATATTTCTTTTCAAAAAAATAACTGAACAATCTTTCACTTAGTGAAGTAACAACATGACAGGTACAAATAGCAATATTAAAACAAGAATTGGAAAATCCAACAATCGGTAAGTTAGAATTTTTTTGAGCTTCATGCTCCAGATTTACAAGTTTTGAGCTTCAGGCTCCAAATTTACAATTTTCGCAAATGTTGTGCTAGTCAGATAAGGAGCGATATCTCCCAATACACAGTGTTCACGAGAACTAGGCTCCAACAGTAACATTTTACGGCCTTCCAAACGCACCCCTCAATATTACAGTAAACTTAGGAAAGAGCTTACATGCTCTCAACCATTGACCAAATTTTAACAGCCCACTTAAGGCAACATTACACCAAACTTTACGATCTCTGGCCTCTCTAGGCACAATTTACAATTTAAATTTCTTTTACACAGGGGTATCTATTACCCAACTTACTGGGCCAATGTGGAAAAAGAATAACAGGTTAAATTAATGGCCCGAACACAAACTGGATGGAGGCGTATACTTGCACTCCTAGATAATGAAGAATAAAATCCTAACAGGGCTCTCGGTCCAGGGATACAGGGGCTAATCCCAAGCTACTGAGGTAACTCGAATGGAAGTTAATTTAATATATTATAGAAAAGAAAAACAGTTACGAAATCGTAGTCACCTCAAACCAAGTTGAAGGGGAACTCGAGAGAGTAACGCACTCTCTATCCCCGATTTACAGTTAAAGGCTTTATAGAATTTTGCATTAACCGAACGAAAATTTACATTTTAGAGAAGTTGGTTACATAGTTAGAAATTCGAACCTTCCCGTCGGATAAGTTTGGGGAGACAGCTAGAAAGATAGAATATGGTGGCCATTACCTGGCTGTTGCTCTGCCTGCCGAAGAATGAGGCGCCCCGCCTCCTGTCTTAACACACTCAGAAAGACGACGATCAGTGAGACAAGGTAGCCCGAAAAGCCTCAGCTTATATACCCGAGGGGATTGTTCGAGAGGATTCTGGACTACTCCGGACACACCCTCTCAATTTTGTTGGCAAATTCAAAAGATACACCCAAAAAAGCAACAAGAAGCCTGTGATAGGCTAAACAATAATTGCAGAAAATTCTTATTGGCCAGATTCAAAACTGGCGAAATGAGAAAGAGGTGTTGCAAACTTCGAAATATATACAAAAAATAAATGAAATTTATTTGAGAAAACCCATAAACACAAAATTTCTTTCAATAACAACTTCTTTTACCTTGCACCAGAGTGAATGACCTCCGTTTTTGTAATGGCATCTATGGAGAAATGTCCAAACTTCTTGATGTACAGCAAAACAAAACAAAATAAATCTAATCAGTTTAGGAAACTTAGAAATTGTAAACTTCTCAATTATTCATTAGTGACATCTTTTGATTAATATTCCAACTTCATGCAATAGCAGTTTCACGTTTGTTGGATAGATAAAGTTCATTAAGGCACTTCTTTTGAATGAGCGGAGTTGAGGTGTACCTCCCAGTACAATAATAATAATAATAATAATAATAATTTTACGTCATACCTTCCAAATTTATGGTTTTTCAGAGGCACCGACGTAGTGGAATTTTGTCCCGCAGGAATTCGTTTATGTGCCGGTAAATCTGCTGGCATGAGGCTGGCGCATTTGACCACTTTCAAATTCCAACGGAATGAGCTGGGATCGAACTCACCAACTTGAATTCAGAAAGCCAGCGCTCTGATCCACTCAGCCCGGCTGTTTAGTTTCAAACTTCTCATTACAAACCTCATTATATTCTGCAAAGTGCTCATTAAAAGAAAGTACGAAGAAAATACTTTACATAAGATGTGCCACTTCGGAGGTAGGGTGTAGCTTTCCTTCAACATAAGAAAGTATGACCAAACACGAATTGCTATTGAATGTTGTAGAATAAATGATCATTATTGACTTACTCCTGTCCATCATGATCATTTATATCCAGAGTTTAATTTGCATTGAAGGAATACATACCTCTGATTTTATTCGAACGTCTAGAACAGGGCCTCTCAGGCTGCATGCACTGTGCACGGTGCAAAAGACGATTTCGCTTGACTGACCAGAGTGCAGCACCCCCACAACACCTGTCTCACCCGTTCGGCCTGTCACCGCTTTCCTCACCTTCACCGCTGCTTCTTCCCCACTGCGAAATGTTTACGTGTGGTGAGCGGAGACGCTCAGTTGTACGAGACAAGGTTACCAGTGTTATAAAGAAAAGACCTCTTCTTTCAGTTTAGTTTGAGGGTCCCATTTCAGAAAGGTGCTGGAACAGGGTACTAAACAACTTTACAGGTGGTGCACGGCATGCTGGATATTTGTCAGCATATACTGTAGATTACGTTTGGTTTGAGTAGTGTCCTTCTTTAGCTCTTCTTTTCCTTTTTCCTTGCAATTATACCAGTAATGTCTGGAATAAGGGATCGGCTGACAGCAATTCTGAGAGCGTTCTTTGAATTACAATCAGAAATACTAGCACGCAATCTACTTTTCGTACAAGTTAAAACAGAAAAACCTTTCACATATACACGTGGAACCAAACAGAAATAACCTTAGCTGCTTCTCGATGTAGCTTAGGAAAATCTTCCTTCGCCAAATTCTGGTCTATTGTCACGGAAAATAGCTTTTCCCAAGTGAGTCCTATTCCTTCAGCCGCCATTTCGACCGCGTCTAAATCATCCGCACCTGTAGCAGTGTCCTTCATTGAAATCATATCTAGGAGCTCTTCCGTTACATGCAGGTCGTCGCCTACGCCATGTAAAAAAATGGCTAACTGGGATGTGTCGCTAATATCCGTTGACTCATCAAGTGCAATGGAATAGGCTAAGAAGTCTTGAGTTTTGGCTGCCAATTGTTCACGCAAATTCCCCGCAATGTCGCTGATTCGTCGAGTTATAGTCATACTGGACAGTGGTAATCTGCTGTATGCTGGAGCTAATCTAGGATTCGTTGTCTCTACTACGTCCAACAAAATACTCTTTATTAGTGGCCCTTCGATAAACGGTTTCCCAGTTCTTGCTAGCCGTAGAGCAACTTTATAACTAGCTCTAAGAGCAGCGTCGCTACATCCTTCATCTTCTTCGCCCTAAATTAGATATATTAAAAAAGTGAATTAGAAATACACATACATGTACGAGAGGAATGTAAACATAATTTTAAAAAATGCAGAGCCCGTAACCAAAATGAAAATGCTACAGTACTGGAACAAACCTCATTTGTGGATATAGAATACTCTTCTTCAAGATGTTTCAACTTCCTTAATTCTTTCTCTCTGGCGTCTCCTATGATTTCACAATAATTTACCGAATGTAGTCTGTTGTAGTGTCTTTCAATAGACGATTTTCTTACGCACTCAATTATCGTACCACAGATTAAACATTTGGCGTTATCGTTAGTACAGACAAAAAATACGAAAGTTCCAGTTCGATTGAAATGGACTTTCGGAAGTCTTTGCTTTCTTCGAAACAGGTTACTCCATTATTATGTTGTTGTTGTGCGCTTATCTATTTCACTAATAAACACGTCGTCTACCACCAAACGCTTCGTCGCTCTCAGTACACTACACCATCCGAGTCAAGCCGAGTTGAGCCGAGGCGGACCGATGCACAGTGCACAGAGTCTATGCACCTCGCTCTGCACGCGTGAGAGTTTGTTTGTTTGAGAGGCCCTGGTCTAGAAGTACACCCTGGCTGAGTAACTCGTATGGTAGACCACTGGCCTTCTGATTTGAAGTTGGCAGATTCGATCCAGACTCAGTCCACCGGTATTTGGAAGTACTCATATATGCCAGCCTCACGTTGGTGGATTTGCTGGTACGTAAGAGAACTCCCGTGGGACATTCCAGCACCTCGGCGACTCCAAAAAGCGAAATAATATTATTATGAAAAAAAAAAAATGAAATGGCGTATGGCTTTTAGTGCCGGGAGTGTCCGAGGACAAGTTCGGTTCGCCAGATGCAGGTTTTTTGAGTTGAAACCCGTAGGCGACCTGCGCGTCGTAATGAGGATGAAATGATGATGAAGACGACACATACACCCAGACCCCATGCCAGCGGGAATTAACCAATTATGGTTAAAATTCCCGACCCTGCCGGGAATCGAACCCGGGACCCCTGAGACCGAAGGCCAGCACGCTAACCATTTAGCCGTGGAGCCGGACATTATTATTATTATTATTATTATTATTATTATTATTATTATTATTATTATTATTATTATTTACAGTTTCAGTCCTTAATATTAATTTTGAGCCTCCGTGGCTCAGGCGGCAGCGCGCCGGCCTGTCATCGCTGGATTCTGTGGTTCAAATCCCGGTTATTCCTGTGAGATTTGTGCTGGACAAAGCGGAGGCCGGACAGGTTTTTCTCCGGATATTCTGGTTTTCCCTGTAATATTTCATTCCAGCAACACTCTCCAATGTCATTTCATTTTATCTGTCTTGTTGTAGCGCTGCTAAACCAATTTATTAAGTCGCCTTCAGCAACTGGCTTAGGACTATTGATACATTTACGTGTGTAGGGTTGGGAGGGGTGAACTGCATATTATGTACAAATACAAACAAGTAAAAGTCCATTAAGTTATATTTTAAAAGAGAGAATTGAAAACACGTCCCTCAACCACTTCAACGAGACTTAAATGATATTTTCAAGGGGAGAAAGACGAATGGTGATCGATTAGCTCCCAATCCGCAAGGCATATAGACCGCATAAATGCAACTTGGTGCGACGTATTGTTTTTATTTTTGTGAAGTGACGAAGCATAAATTCCCGAAGTCAATGTATTTAAGCGAATCTTGACCTTTCTCGTCTTCTATAAGTTTCTACAAGCTTCTTTTCTTTATCGAGTTGATAAGAGCCGCAAATCAATGACTTCCCCTTATCGCTATGCCCCATGGCCAGCGCAGTGTTGTTACTACATAGCTGCATGACTCATTAGTCCCAGCATTAATTACAGTATGCCACGTGCTGATTTTTCTCCACTAGATTGACTACCATAGCACGCTTGTGGATTCAACTCATTCAGAACGGAACACTTCACTAGAGGAAGGAAATTAATTCGTTTATAACATTTGGCCTTCTGAGAGCATACAACATGAGTACCATTCTTAAAGAAAGTCCATACATACATACATACATACATACATACATACATACATACATACATACATACATACATACATACATACATACATACATACATACATACATACATACATACTGCAGCCATAAGCGGATTTACGTAATTAATTTATGAATTAAAAGTTGAATAATTCGCATATGGAATACTACAGTAGGCTGTGAAAGCCAGCAGTCACAAAGCAACATTCTGGCGCCAGGCAGTCGGCAAGGAAATCCTCGAAACTTTTCTTAGAGCACGAACAGCTTATAGACCGACCTGAGTGCTAACATCCAAGGAGTGGCAACTTTCTACTTGGTTCTCACGAGAAAATCACGCGTTGAGGCCTGACCTACTTAGAAGGACAAGGGAGACAACGATAACACCCACCAACCCTTGGGAGGAAATGGAAGCATCCATGCTGCGAAGAGCGGGAAAGTCTCAGCCAATCACAAAATTCCAAATTTGAATGTCCTGTCATAGCGGGAATCTACAGTCAGTATTTCACTATTTGGAGCCCGGAGGAGTTGTGTAAAACAGTGTCCTGACTTCCTAATAATATTTTGAAAATTTATCGGTGCAAATGTGTGAATAATTAAGGGTCAATTAAGAAAATTTTAACTTCACACGTAAGAGTAGTATCGCCCAGGAACTGAACCGTCATGGCGGGAAGAAACCATTCGCTGGAAGAAAATAACGCCGGTGACGCGCGCCGTCGTGTGGATTACCCTGTGATCGTTTCCCACGGCGCAATATAACAAGTAAGACAGACCGAAATTAGGAAGATTTTGTACATAATTTTTGAAGCGTTAACCTACGGATGTATGATAAAGCGCTCCCAAGTGCTGGATTACTACGCCACATCCCTTCCACAGAACTATTTTCGAGGTGGGGGAGAATTGATTATAAAACCAGCGAGCAGAGTGGTGAATCTTCAGTGTGTGTGTGGGTTAGATGATTCAGAGTGTGTTTAGAGTGTGTCAGCTAATTCAGTTAGTGTGAGTCAGCTTTCAAATTCAGTCTTGTGTGAACTTTACTTTTGTGAACGCTGAGTCTGGTAGGAAAGCGATCAGAGACACTTGTTGGCATGCGACTGAGCCATGTATTTTACTTGGGAGAATAATATTTCAGGAGAAATGAACACTTTAACAATCTTTTACTTTACTTTGAGCTTATGCAGAGATAACAGGCAATAGCTACATCTTTCAACACTTGCCTTAAATGAACTCACATTACCAACCAAGAGGGACAATGGAACATGTTGCGACACGTAACTGCATAAAACCTTTCTAATCCACGTGTAGTTTGACATTTGTTGGAAAGCTATTTTTATTCTTTTATTTTTTGGAGGACGATCAGTATAAAATTTCTCCACACATCATTGGAAACTGTACTTTTAGCTTGCTTTTCATCACTTACAATAAACTGTTATGGCAAGCGAGATGTTTCGGGGAGAAACTAGTTAAAGCAGACAGGGAGGAGAATGACTTCTCATTAATGGAAGGCCGCGATGTTAAGACCTTGAGCAAACTGTTACGTTCCGAAGAGGTGAACAACCGGTATGCTGTAAGTAAACAAACTGAGAGGGGTGTGAGGGACCAGCAGGAGGCGTCAGGCAGGTAGCGGAGAGAAAACTTTCGACTTCACGTCAGATGTTACGCAGTGCTGTTCTATCATCTTCACTGAAGTGTTAGAAAATGCGTGTGTTATGTAAATGTGAGCGTGTGTAACGCCATGATAAAAATGTATCAAGTTTGCGTGTGTGAAAATTTGGAATACCACATCAGCCTCAAGATGGAATTCTAATTCATCATGACGGAGCCCGGAGGGTGATCCAACCTGCCTCCAGCACCAAGGTATGAGCAACAACAAAAATAATGTGTAAATAAATATGTAGGACTGTGAACTAATCGATGATCAAATGTAGCTTAGACTGTTAGATAGGATTGTAAATAATTCACATTTAATAATAATAATAATAATAATAATAATAATAATAATAATAATAATAATAATAATAATTTTGCACTTTTAGCTAGGGTTATTTTGCGCACTTTCTTTACGTAGATGTGTTGCGTATTATTATGGATCACTTGTAGTAAGTCACTTTGACAGTTTAGGATGCTATATTATTAGATCTCAATGAGTGTAATGCCGATTTTTATAATAATAATAATAATAATAATAATAATCATGTTATTATAACTTTAGTTTTGAGCGATACTGTCGTAAGAAATAGAGATGTGCACGACAGATATTTCGCCCGCCGGATACGAGCGAGGCCGTACCATGAGGTACTACGTCGAGAATAATGATGAGTAAATAGAATTGAGAGATGAATAATGTAACCAAGAGTGTTAAATACGTAACGACATGGGTTATGATTGTAGGCAGAAGCCTGTATTTTGTTTCAAATAGTTCCAGGGAAAGTAGATGCTCGGCAAATATGCTAGTTATAGCGAGGTATATGTGAGCAGAGCGACGAATCAATGTGTATTTTGACAGTCATGTAGAGTCATGGATGACATGGAATAGCAGTAATTATTGTCCATAAAGGTTCAATAGTGTCATGGCCAGACATTTGTCGTCTGAGGTTAGAGATTGCCGTCAAATTCACAATATTTTTGCTACTCGTAGCGGGGAAAATTTTCCTTTAGACTCCGATATTTGCGCATTTCATTCTTATTATTTTCAGCAGCCAGCGATGTTGGGATCTAGATTTGTTTATTTATTATTCTTTCTTTGTGTACTTTTTATTACCGTTTATTTATAGGATGTGATCGTACGTGAATTATTTGCATTTGATGTGATGTAAATAGATAGGCGTAGTTAGGCTAGTTTGATTTCTGTATTTTTTTGGTTGGAGCAGTGTTTCTCCATTAACAAGTTTAATTATGTAAATAAGATTCCATGTGTTAGGATAAGAGATCATCGATTAGGTCATAGTCAAAACCATAGTAGTGGTATGCTCATACCAGACATTCAGTAATTACCAAACCTTTAAAATCCACTACATTCTAATTAGGAAATGAAGCGATCTTTAATAATCCAGTTGTATAATAACTGCCGCAATGAATGAGGTAAATAAGATGGGATCTGCCTCCATCTAGTGGTGGTACCACAAATAATGAGTTCGTAATGAAATGCAGTCAGCGGCAAGTTAAGTAAAATTTTAATGTACAAGGATCGCTTTCATTTGAAATGTAAACATGAGGCACTTGGCCTAATCATTTGGATTATTTTAGGAAGTCCAGGCTATCACAGTCATGCAAGTGAAGTTTAAATAATTAGATGAGTAAATGTAACACTCAGGTTCATGTTACAATAATTTCCTTTTCAACCATGAGTAGTTTGAATGTGACAATGGTTATGTGGTAAATGAAGTACGATGTTCATGGCTGTTTTCATTGAATTATTCTTTATTTGTTACACATGGTTAGTGCAGTCCATGATTATTTTAAAGTTGGGTGTTTCCCAACTGAGTCACATGAGTTAAACATTTGATAAACACCTCTGAGTCAGTGTTGATTTGATGATTAATTAATTAATTATTCAACCACACTAATTTATTTGATAGACACTTTTCTATGTAATACAATTCAGTACTTCAAATGAGGCGGTATTTTCTGAGCAGAGTTTTGAATTTATTCACGTCATCGTCTTGAAGACTGTGTCAACGTAATCTGGAATATAATTAATTTGATTGACCTTCAGTCAGTTTTATTAGGCAGATAATTGAGTTATTGTAAGGCAGATCTTCAATCTTTTTTTTAATTTCTATTTCATTACACTTTGTTTATTTTCTTTCACCAGTTCATTTTCAATTTTGACACTTTGCACTTTGTTCAATAAATCAGTTTGTCATTTAAATTTTAATTCAGTCTTTGGGTACCGTCATTTATAGTTAGTTTACCCCATCTTTTCATTTCCTCACTCCCTGATCGACGGGTGGCCTATCGCCGGGGATATCATCGGACGCACCGCGACTGAGGAAGAAGAGTCTACATGCAGCGGTGAGTATCATTTAAATGTCATTTATTACAGGAGCAGCCGGCGCACAGAAGAAGGGAGAAGTTCACCGCATTTGTTGCCTTGAAAAGGGCACAATACATACATACATACATACATACATACATACATACATATTCATCATATGCAGGAACATTATGCCTTTCAATATTCAGTCTGAAAGCTTCTGTGAATGAATAGGCATCTCTGCAATACTCTGTTTACAACTAGCTTTGTGGCAACTCCTAGTTCCACACTTCTTATCACAAATCATTAAAAACTAAGTCTAACCATTTTGGTTTACCTCTATCTCTCTAACTTTCCAGGGTCGAGTCCATTATTCTCTTTGACAAACTATACTCCTCCATTCGTCTTACATTATCCCACTATCGAAGTTGGTTTATTGGCCCTACGTAAAATTTCATCCATCAAGTTCATTTTTAACTTCGCCTTTATCTCCGGAGTTCAAATAACCTCCTGCCATTGTTTCTACCCGTTTGTACCAGCAATCATTCTCGTTACTTTCACGCTTGTTACTTATAAATTATAAATAAGATATCCTGAGTCCACCAAGCTTTCACTCCTGTACATCAAGGTCGATCTGAAAACAGACCGATGTAAAAAATCGTAAAATATAAAATCGTAAAATATTTTCTTAAATGTACTTACATCTACATTTTGCATTTCCACGTTCACCTACAAGGTGTAATAACAATGTCATTGTCCATCAATTATGACAGTATGTTATAAAAAAAGGTAACTTACATACGAGATATGTATATGTTTTATACTGTATCATTAAGAGACATTTATCTATATATATATATATATATATAATAACTTATCCTGACTGATTGACTGACTGACTGACTCATCATCGCCGAGCCAAAACTACTAGACGTAAAGGAATGAAATTTTGGGGGTTCATTCATATTAATATGTAGGTGCTCGTTAAGGGAGGATTTTTGGGCATTCCGTTGCTAAGGGGGTGAAGAGGGGGGTAAATTTAAAAAAGGAGGATATCTATATCTCAAACACTTAAAAGTTTACAGACGTAAAAATTGGTATTTGGAATCTACTTTAAAAATAAAGAAACGCGTATTTTTCGTTTTCGGAAAATCCCATTAAGGGGGGGTGAAAAAGGGGGAAAGGTGTTGAACACCTTTCATGAGGAGACATATATCTCAAAAACTGAAGATGTTACAGACATGAAAATTGAAATTTGGAATCTCCTTTGAAAATAAAGGAACGCGTGATTTTTTGCATAATCCGATAAATAGGGGGCGAACAGGAGTGACAAACGGGGCGAATTTAAAAAAAAGACTATATCTGCAAATTATCTCAGACACGTAACATACTACATATTTGAAAACTGGTATTTGGATTTTCCTGTAAATGTAAAGAAATATTTTTTTCGGAAAATCCACTTAAGGTGAACAAAAAGAGGGCGAATTTTTAGAATCAGCGTATATACAGTATATCTCAAAAACATAACATGTTGCAGACGTGAAAATTGGAATTTGGTGTCTCCTTTAAGAATTAGGAAACACGTATTCTTTGGTTTTCGGTAAAAACACATAACGGGGGGGGGGGGGGTAAGAATTGAAAAATTAGTTGAATTATTTGTATGAGAATAAATATATATATATATATATATATATATATATATATATATATATATATATATATATACACCAAAATCTAAAGATGTTACAAACGTGAAAACTGGTATTTGCAACCTCCTTTAAAATAAAGAAACATGCATTTGGTGGGGTAATCAACTGGGTAGGGGGGGGGGTGAAAACGGAGATAAACTCATTTTACGAGGATGCATATATCTCAAGAAATTAAGATTTTACAGTCGTGGTAATTGGTATTTGGAAGCTCTCTTAAAGAAACTGGTACTGTTTGTTTTTTGGAAAATTCACTTGAATGGGGAGTGTGAAAGGAAGTAAAAAATTTGAATTCTTTTTCTGGAGAAACTTACATATCAAAACTGAAGGTTACAGACGTGGAAATTGGTATTTGGAATCGCCTTTAAAAATAAAGGAACGCGCATTTTGTGGGTAGAGGAAACCAACCAAACGGACGGGGGTGGAGTGAAAAAGGAGTTGAATTATTTTCATGAGGATACTTATAACTCTAAAACTGAAGATGTTAGAGGCATGAACATTTGTATTTGGAATCTTCTTTCATAGTAAAGAAACACGTGGTCTTTTGTCCTCGGAAAATCCACTTAAGGGGGGTGAATGAATTGAAAAATTGGTTGAATTCTTTCTGTGAAGATACTTATATCTAAAAAAACTAAAGATTTTAAAGACGTGATAATTGGTATTTGGAATCTTCTTTAAAGATTAAAAAACACGCACTTTTGGGGAAGGGGAAATCAACTTAACGGGTAGGAAGAGGCGGGGGTGTGAAAAAAGGAGTTGAATTACTTTTATGAGTATACTTATATCTCAAAAACTGAAGATGTTACAGACGTGAAAATTAGTATTAGGAATCTCCTTTAAAAATAAAGAAACTAGCATTTGTTTTTCTCGGAAAATCGACGTAAGGGGTGTGGGGTTGAAAATAAGTGCAAGGAGTTGAAATATGTTTATGAGGATTCATTATATTAAAAACTGAAGCTGTTAGAGACGTGAAAGTTGGTATTTTAAATTTCCTTTCAAAATAAAGGAACACGTATTTTTTTGTTTTCGGTAAGTCCACTTAAGGCGGGAGAGGGGTGGAAAGAAGTAAATAAGAAGAAGTTGAATTATTTTTATGAGTATACATTATTTCAAAAACTGGAGGTATTACAGACGTACAGACGTGAAAACTGGTATTTGGAATCTCCTTTAAAAATAATGAAACACTTATTTTTTGTTTACGGAAAATCCAATTAAGGGTCTAAAAAGAATTGCAAACGCGGAGGAATTTTTAAAATCTGTATATCTATGTTATATGTTAAAAACTTAACATGTTAGAGACAAGAAACTCGATATTTGGATAGTCCTTTAAAAATGCAGGAACCTGTACCTTTTTGTTTTCGAAGAAGCGGTGAGTGAAAAGAAGTGAAAAATAGTCGAATTATTTTTATGGGGATACCTATATCTTAAAAACTGAAGATGTTACAGACGTGAAAATTGGTATTTGGAATCTCCTTTAAAAGAAACATGTATTTTTGTTTTCGGAAAATACACTAGATGGGGTGGGGTTGGGGGAAGGACTGATGAAGGCGTTTAATTCTTTTTATGGGGATACTTAAGTATATCTCAAACAATGAAGATGTTACAGATGTGGGAATAGGTATTTGGAATCTCCTTTAAAAATAAAGAAACATACATTTTTTTTCAACTTGAGAGAAGACTGTTTTTCACATGTACAGTTCTATGTTGCATGGACGTCTTATCCCCGAAGGGTAATACCACAAACATGGTATACAAATAATTTCTGGGGTAAATGAAACTCAATTTTTGGGTGAGTTTTTATACTTTAGGAATTTTCAGATAAAGTCTCAGTACAATGCCGAGGAACGATTACTTTGATCAAATTACGAAATCCACGCGTGTGAAGCCGCGAGTAATTGCTAGTTTACTCATAAAATCAGGAAGACTAGAATTGGCTCACCTATTGCATGCTCACTCAAGTTTATACGCTCTTGTCCATTTATTCTTTCACTTTCATTAACTCCTTATAAAGCGCACTATCTTACTAAAAGCAGAAGAGAAAAATCTGTAACACGGACAAACCTTTCCAAACGTTGTTAAATAAGAAGAACCCTTAAAAATATGTACAAAAGGCTGCATACATTATAATGGACAATAAGTTTGAAAGGATCACCGAGACAGACCATTTTGTCGTTTTTCCTTAGCGTCTAGATGGTCAGATTCGAAACCACCAATATCAAGTTTGGCATATATGGTAACAATTGTGAGTATATTTCATATTATCCCACCCCAGAGACAACCTACTAGCAGTACGTGAGGATTCTCACATGGAAGAGTTACCTACTATATGGTAAGCATAAGGTTAAGGTTTGTATCCCAGTAGGAGATAAGGGTGACTCAGTCGACTCACCAGATGAAGAAACGAAGTGAGGTGATTACCACATGTTAACAATTACAGACTAATATTAAGGATAAGCGAACCTCCGTAGCTCAGGCGGCAGCGAGCCGGCCTCTCACCTCTGCGTTCCGTGAGATATGGGCTGGACAAAGCGGAGGCGGGGCAGGTTCTTCTCCAGGTACTCCGGTTTTCCGTATCATCTTTAATTCCAGCAGCACTCTCAAATATCATTTCAGTTTATCCGTCAGTCATTTCATTGCCCCAGAGGAGCGCAACAGGCTTCGGCATCTGACACAATTCCTATCCTCACAGCTAGATGGGGCTTCATTAATTACATACCTGTCCCGGTCAAATGACTGGAAACAGGCTGTTGATTTTCATTGCGGATGAGTGGCGGAAATAAATCATAAGATATTCATTTATACTTCTCATTATATCGCACACCTTTCAATTCTCTTTAAAACTAACCAATGCCAAATTTGCAAATTTGCTAACAATATTACTGAATCGGGCTAGATGGAGAAGAATTATCTTAAATTCTGTTCAGTCTAAGCTAATCAATTTACTAGAACTCTGTACTAGATTACGTACGGGATGCACAAATATAATGCAACTACAGTAGAATAGAGGGAAACAAGTTCCAAAATGGTTCACAACCGAACCCATTTATCTCTTCTATAACCTTTCAAACTCTATCAAAGCAGCCGATGATACCGCAAAGCCAATGTTTGACTAGTGGTTTTCTGTTCCTTCCCTTGTGAGAAGTGATAATAATAATTGTACAAGGGGTACACCTTCCCCGGCTACTTAGACTGCGCGCCTTCTCTACGGCCATCTATACCAGCTGACATAAACTTTTCAAAACTTCCGAAAACTTTCTTCTCCGACGGTTAGATGGCTCTGCCATCTATTCGTTAGCGATATCTTATGGCTAGACATAAACTAATAGCTTAGGAAATTTTGTTTTTTGTTATTGGTAAACCTTTTTAGAGGATTTTTTTAATGTACCGAAATTGTCAACACTTCAGCTGGTTCCTGCTCTCCATTTTCACACCAGGCAAATGCTGGGGCTATACCTTAATAAAGTCCACGGTTGCTTCCTTCCCACTCCTAGCCCTTTCCTGTCCCATCGTCGCCATAAGACATATCTGTGTCGGTGCGACGTAAAGCCAATAGCAGGTTTCTGCTCTATTGTAATCTACCTACCACACGCTTGTAATTATGTTCTCTAGCCAATCAAACCCAGGGGTATGTATGGAAATTCAGCCTATCAACATATTGTATTTTGATTTTGTCTGGAATGTTTCCCTACGGAACTAAATAAGGAGGGCACATTAGGGGCGACTTGTCTGAATTGCCCCAGATCTTGAGAGTGCATCTTGACGGAGGCCAGAGAGGGGTGGGGCCGGCTTTAAGAAGATCAAGCGCCACAAGGTAGCTTGCGGGTGGTTCGAGGGGAAGGTTTCAGCCGTTTTCTAAATGTAATTTGTTTTTCTTGTGGTTGAAATGTGGGAACTTTCGTGCAGTCTTTGACTATTTCAATTCCCTACTGGGAAATATGTAATGTAAGGGAGCACGAGTGGTGACCCTCAGTTGTCTCCTCTTAAAACTCTTGAGTTGGGCGACTAAAGTTTTCAACCTCTAAATTTTGAAAATCTTGTCCCAGATTTTAAATTTTCCACCTTTAGTCCCCCTTTTTAGTACGGGATTAGCCTCTGTGTCATTGAGCCTTAAGTCACTTAGTTTCTCGTCCTTTCAGAGATTTCTATAAGGAGTGCTAGTATTTCGCCTCCTTGCCTTTTGTTAAAGGCCAGTTATGTGTAACCTTTTCTTTTTATTCTGACGGCCTTGTAATATGGATAATTATGTCCCTGTGTATTCTTGATTATTCTTAGGGTAACTATGTTTTCGCTTCGGTTCCGTTTTGGAACAGTAATCAAACTTATTGTGGAGCCTTACAAGCCCAAGATGGTGCAACTGCGTATGTACACTTTAAAGTGGGGTCACTGTTTGGATTGGCTAGTGTAATTAAGAGTGTCAAAAGCAATTGATTGCCTGTTCGAGGCTAGACTCTTGTATATTAGAGCTGAGACTCCTATAAAATGCACTATTTCGGAGCAAATATGCTCTTCCACAATATTGTAGGCTACCTGTCAGGAGCAATTAAGCTCTTTCGTATGTAATTTAACGACTGGGAGTTTTCTCCCAAGTTATTTTGTACCTGATTTAGGACTTCTAAGCCCAAGGCATTGTTAGAGCTAACGAGCTCGTTGTTAATATATACAACTGTTCTTTGTTATACTATTAAATTTCTGTCTCTCATTTTAACGAAACAAAAGATATAAAATTTCCAAATTTGTTATATTAATAAATTGTTGTAAGTAATCCTCTGTCCAGCCGTTCAACCCAGGACCCAGGCGCTTTCTATTCCTCTGAGAGTCACAGAATTTCCGAAATAATAATAATAATAATAATAATAATAATAATAATAATAATAATAATAATAATAATAATAATAATAATAATAATAATAATTCTTTCCTTCTTTCTTAATCAGTTTACCCTCCAGGATTAATTCTTTCCCTCGCACTCAGCGAGGTAACTCACCTCTACGCCTCAAGGGAAGAGTCCTGGAGCGTGAGACTTTGGGTCGGGGGATACAACTGGGGACGAGGACCAGTATTTTGCCCAGGCGACCTCACGTGCTATGCTGAACAGGGGCTTGTGCTTGTGGGATGAGAAGATTGGAAGCGATATACAAGGAAGAGAGAAGGAAGCGCCTGTGGACTTAAGTTAGGTACCATCCCGGCATTTGCCTGGAGGAGAAGCGGGAAACCACGGAAAACCACTTCGAAAAAGGCTGAGGTGGGAATCGGAACCCCCTCTACTCAGTTGACCTCCAGGGCCTAAGGCTGCCGGGAATCAAACCTGGGCCTCCGGGGGTGGCAGTTAATCACACTAATCACTACACCACAGAGGAGTACCCAATTTCATTCAATATCATTAATTCCATCTTCATTAGCGCCTCAACTGTGGTTGGCGTCAGGAAGGTTATCCAGCCCTAAAATCATGCCATATGTCCGACTCGTTGGCTGAACGGTCAGCGTACTGGCCTTCGGTTCAGAGGGTCCCGGGTTCGATTCCCGGCCGGGTCGGGGATTTTAACCTTAATTGGTTAATTCCATTGGCACGGGGGCTGGGTGTATGTGTTGTCTTCATCATCATTTCATTCTCATCACGAAGCGCAGGTCGCCTACGGGAGTCAAATAGAAAGACCTGCACCTGGCGAGCCGAACCCGTCCTGGGATATCCCGGCACTAAAAGCCATACGACATTTCACATTTCATTTATCATGCCATATGAATTCATCTCACATCATCCCCGACCCAGTCTCAAGAAACGGGGCTAAGGGATAGACATACATACACACACACACCTTTGTCCGAAAGTCTGACCTGTCATTTAAGCAAAAATAAAATAAAATAAATAAATTGCAACAATAACGCCTTTTTGCTAGTGGCTTTACGTTGCACCGACACAGATAGGTCTTATGACGACTATGGAATAGGAAAGGCCTAGAAATTGGAAGGAAGCGGCCGTGGCCTTAATTAAGGTACACCCCCAGTATTTGCCTGGTGTGAAAATGGGAAACCACGCGAAACCACCTTTAGGGCTGCCGACAGTGGGATTCGAACCCACTATCTCCAGGATGCAAGCTCATAGCCACGCGTCTCTAACCGCACGACCAACTCGCCCGGTCGTAATAATGTTTACAAAAATATATCACCTCACCCGATACTTGGTTCGAAGTGTAATAAGCAGATACGCTATAGTACAAACAGCTGTAAACTTCCATATCGTAATACATTAATGTGCCTGTGCATGGACTGTAATAGCCCGGACACAAAGGAATAACATACTGAAGTCGGCGGGAGTGGGCAGTATTTGTAGTGGGAGCAATAAAACGTTTATTACCTGAACCATTCACTCCACTACAGTGCTGATTACTGGAAATCCAGTCTTGACCTGCAAGGAAATTTCCGATTTCCATTTATACACTGTCCGGCTCCTGGGCTGAATTATCAGCGTAGTGCTCTTCGGTTCAGAGGCTCCGGGGTTCGAATCCTGGCCGGGTCGGAGATTTTCACCTTAAACGGTGATTCCGTAGTCTCGGGGACTAGGTACTTTTGCTGTCCCCAGCATTCATACAACTCTAACAAAGAATAAGAGACATATCTGGAGATTTTTTTATTACTGTACTGTTTTGGCACGCAGTGGTCATAGAATATTTTATCTGACGTTATACATGCTCGGTACGATGAACAGACCTCGTAAAGCTCAGACAGCATCATAGGACCTGTCAAGAAAAATTCCCAGCAACAAGCCATGGAAGATATTCAAAACGATGATTTTCGAGTTAAATTCATTGGTGCAGTCGACGTCGAGGTCAGCATCAGAAGAAGATTCTGGTCACTTTTCATTGGATGTGGACATCCGGCTCCATGGTTAAATGGTTAGCGTGCTGTCCTTTGGCCACAGGGGTTCCGGGTTCGATTCCCGGCAGGGTCGGGAATTTTAACTATCATTGGTTAATTTCGCTGGCACGGGGGATGAATGTATGCGTTGTCTTCATCATCATTTCACCCTCATCAAGACGCACAGGTCGCTTACGGACGTCAAATCGAAAGACCTGCACCTGGCAAGCCGAACATGTCCTCGGACACTCCTGGCACTAAAAGCCATAAGCCTTTTCATTTTTCATTGGATATGCTAGTTAGTTAGTTGCTTTACGTCGCACCGACACAGATAGGTCTTATGGCGACGATGGGACAGGAAAGGGCTAGGAGTGGGAAGGAAGCGGCCGTGGCCTTAATTAAGGTACAGCCCCAGCATTTGCCTGGTGTGAAAATGGGAAACCACGGAAAACCATTTTCAGGGCTGCCGACAGTGGGGTTCGAACCTACTATCTCCCGAATACTGGATACTGGCTGCACTTAAGCGACTGCAGCTATAGAGCTCGGTCATTGGATATGGATCTAAATGAACATCTGACATCAACTGAAGATATCATTCGATGTCAAATATTAGCATTAACACTTCCAAGGTGTGGACGTCGAGAATCGTGATCCTTTCGAACAATGCTACTTGTTCAACCGTATTTAAAAATACCTCAATTTTGGAGAACACCACATACTGTACTATACGAAGTCATGTATACAAGTGGTACGTCCGGCCCCGCGGTGTAGGGGGCAACGCGTCCGCCTGTCACCCGGAGGCCTCGGGTTCGTTTCACGGTTGGGTCAGGGTTTTTTACTTGTAAATGATTAATATCCCTGGCCTGGGGACTGGGTATTTGTGTAGTCCTTAACGTTACACGTAGGTTCATATCACATGGAAGAAAATACCAGTGGTATTCGAGGTGTGGTACCCATACCACTAGGGGTACGCCATCGTCTCTGCTTTCATTGAGCAGTCCAGAAAATAGTTGACACTGCTAATTTGCAATAAAAGATGGTTTTGATTTAGTGTCCCCTTTCCGAATTATTAATTCTAAAATATGTGCCAGTTTGAACCTCCCATTGACTAGGTATGTAAAAATAACTTACTTACTTACTTACTTACTTACTTACTTATGCTGAATTACTCCTTTTTATATTTCTTTTTTCGAAATCCATTCATTCACTTCAATTTTTTTCAGTAGTGGTGTATATAGTAAAATATTAATCGTTGCACCGTTGCTAGACAATGAAAACCTCGTAATTCCACTCACGAGGAAACCACGTTTATCCATCTGTCTTGTGAAGGCTTGGCGCGTTGCCTGAGAAGGGAACGGAAGACTCCAATGGGCGACAGGAGATATTCAGTAAAATACGAGGGTATCATTTCTCGTTCTTATCAGCCTAAGTCTGGCGTTCCACAAGGTTCAATATTGGGACCTTTGTGTTTCCTTCTATTTGGTTAATGATCCGCCATCACAAATCCATTCGAGCAACTACCTGCTCTATGCTGATGATCTTAAACTTTACAGCGTAATTGAAAAGACGAGTGACTGTGAATTGTTACAGTATGATATAAATAATATTAGTGATTGGTGCAAAGTGGCATTTAACCATAAATATTTCAAAGTGCAGTGAAATATCCTTCACGAGAAAATCGCAAGTCAGTGTATTCAACTATCATATAAAGGATCAAGAAGTAAAGCGTGTTAATAAAATTAACGACCTTGATGTTAATTTTAGTAATCTAAATGGTCTATCTTTCAATGAGCATGTGTTAAATATCGTTAACAAGGAATTTAACACGTTAGGCTTCCTCAAAAGAAATTGCAAGAGTTTTAAATCTGTTGGACCATTGAAAACCCTGTATTTCTCGCTTATACGATCTAGTCTAGAGTACTGCTCTGAAGTGTGGGTCCCTTCACAGCAATACTTAGTTAATGCCTTAGAGCGAGTACAGATCAGATTCTCAAAATGGATCAATAAAAAGTATTTGGGTATCAAGCTGTCATCGATAGATTATAATTTGTTTTGTACAAACATGTGTATTGAGTCTCTTAGGACTAGGCGCAGGTATGTCAACGCACGTTTCATACACAAATGTTTCCTTGATTGTCCCAATTTACTCCAGTTGCTCCCAATTCATGTTCCTTCCCGCAACATCGGACAGGCTGTCACCTTTCACTTACCCAGGTGCAGAACAAAATCACACAGGAACTCTTGGTTAATGCAGGCCCTAAGATCCCTGAACAACGAAATTAGCGGGATGGTGGATATATTTATTTCACTCGTCAGCTAGTGAAATTCGCAGACATCTTATGGACGCTTCATAGACAGTGTGTTATTCCTTGTAACTTGTTCTTTGCATTTGGTAACTGAAAGTTATACTTCCTTCCTTCGATCATTTCATATGTTAAACACTTTTCTGTTTTCATGTTTCTTTTCTTCCGTATGTGTTTTGTAAATATGTATATATTATATATTGCTTTGTTATAATTAGTAGTAGTAGTAAGTGCTGTTACGTACTTACTTACTTACTTAATCTGTTTACCCTCCAGGGTTGGTTTTTCCCTCGGCCTCAGCGAGGGATCCCACCTCTACCGCCTCAAGGGCATTGTCCTGGAGCTTCAGACTCTGGGTCGGGGGATACAACTTGGGAAAATGACCAGTACCTCGCCCAGGTGGCGTCACCTGCTATGCTGAACAGGAGCCTTGCGGGAGGATGGGAATATTGGAAGGGATAGACAAGGAGGAGGGAAGGAAGCGGCCGTGGCCTTAAGTTAGGTACCATCCCGGCATTTACCTGGAGAAGTGGGAAACCACGGAAAACCACTTCCAGGTTGGATGAGGTGGGAATCGAACCTACCTCTACTCAGTTGACCTTCCGAGGCTGAGTGGACCCCGTTTCGGCCCTCGTACCACTTTTCAAATTTCGTGGCAGAGCCGGGAATCGAACCCGGGCCTCCCGGGGGGGCAGCTAATCACACTAACCACTACACCACAGAGGCGGACAAGTGCTGTTAATATTGATATTATTTGAATGTATTATACCATCTGTAATTGGAGAATTATCCGGCTCCATGGCTAAATGGTCAGCGTGCTGGCTTTTGGTCCAGAGGGTCCCGGGTTCGATTCCCGGCCGGGTCGGGGATTTTAACCTTCATTGGTTAATTCCAATGGCTCGGGGGCTGGTTGTGTGTGCCGTCTTCAGCATTAGAATTCATCACAGGTAGGCCCCCATTCTCATAGACGCGCAGGTCGCCTATACGGCGTCAACTCAAAAGATCTGCACTCGGCCTCTTCGGAGGCCACACGCCATTATTATTATTATTATTATTATTATTATTATTATTATTATTATTATTATTATTATTATTATTATTATTATTATTATTATTAGCATCCAGCCATAATCATTTGTTCTTTCTGGTATAATTACTTAATACTCGTACTTTGCGGGCACGAAAGTAAAACAATTGAATGTCGGGGCTACGCCAACCAAAAAGTTTGAATACCACTGATGTATACAACTTTACAATAACTGGAACGCCACCGCTCATGTCTTGCTTTTACTGTTGTAGAAGAAGGGGACCCACCGAGCAAGTGGCTGCGCGGTTTGGATCACGTAGCTATCAGCTTGCATTCGGGAGATAGTGGGTTCGAATCCCACTGTTGGCAGCGCTGTAGTTGGTTTTCCGTAGTTTCCCATTTTTACACAAAGATCCCTTCCCACTCCTAGCCTCCTCCTATTCCATCGCCGCCATAAGACGTATCTGCGTGTCAGTGCGACGTAAACCAAAATCCTAAAAAAAAAAACGAGCTCGATAGCTGTAGTCGCTTAAGTGCGGCCAGTATCCAGTATTCGGGAGATAGTAGGTTCGAACCCCACTGTCGGCAGCCCTGAAAATGGTTTTCCGTGGTTTCCCATTTTCACACCAGGCAAATGCTGGGGCTGTACCTTAACTAAGACCACGGCCGCTTACTTAGTCACTCCTAGCCATTTCCTGTCCCATCGTCGCCACAAGACCTATCTGTGTCGGTGCGACGTAAAGCAACTAGCAAAAAAGAAAATCCTAAAAAAGACGATGTGTGGGGTGGAGCTTTGGTGAAGTACACATTAGGAGCCTAGAAAAACAGTTCAGATATTTTGTATTCTTATGTTTACATTAAGGGGAGGAACAGGTCTTCTTCATAAGATATTCATCATTGCGCCTGAGAAAGCTTTGTTTTATAGAAAAGCAAAAATTAGTTGGCACAGAATTTTGAAGTAAATAAATTCAAATGTTACGGCAAACAACATATAATGTTATTTTCTTGCACAGGAATTGGAAGGAGTATTCCTTACATACCTGTGGCCATATTTCGTTTAGTACTAACTTATCTAGAAGTCCAGTTTTCTTTCTTCTAACTGCCAACTGTTGTCGAGTTTGGAGTTGATGAACTGTCACAGATGGCAGTAATTCAAAAGAAAAACAGAAGTTGGAGAGGCAAAAGACACCAACATGTTGGGTTATAAAAAGACTGAGAGCTTCCATCTGGCAAGAAGATGCTAAGACACATGTGGTAGAGGACACGGAAATTATTAGTGTGCTCCTGTATTATGTAATGCGTTACAACCTCTATTTTTTACTTCCTATTTACGCTGAAACGATGAACCACGACGTAGGAAGTATTAATAGGATTATAAAGATGTGCCAGCAACGTCATAGAGACCTTTTGAAGGTGCCCTGTCGATACTTTTAACTAAAGTTCTCCATTGGAGCATTCTCATTTCAGATTTCTTCTTATTCAAGCGAAAAACAATAGTCTATATTAAGCATTTTGTTTTTGGTTCACTTTTCGTCGTCCCGTAAATACTGTAGTACTCATAGCTGCTAAACCATTCGGTCTAGATACCAAGCCAAACCCCATGGCGCAACAGCCCCGAAGCGCCAAGGCCTTCCAAGCGACCACTGCTCAGCCTGAAGGCCTGCGGATTACAAGGTATCATGTGGTCAGCACGACGTATCCTCTCGGAATTCTAGACCTGGGCCGCAATCTCACAGTTAGATAGATCCTCAATTGTAATCACGTAGACTGAGTGTATCTCAGATCCAGGTGAAAGTCCCTGACCTGGCCGGGAATCTAACCCGGGTTCTCCGGGTGAGAGGAGACACGCTGCTGCTACATCGCAGGGCCGGCGATCTAGGTACGGTTCGTGGTTTTGGGTAAGGCGTGCTCTTAAAAACTGGATATGGATACGTGTGGTCACCGGGGCCGCTATCTCACCGTCGCATAGCTCCTCAATTGTTCTCGCGTAGGCTGAGTGATCCTGACATGAACGTACTGTATAAATTCTGATGTCTACCGAGCAAGTGATAGAACAAATAGCGAACCGGCCATTAAAACCGACAGTAAGGGAAGTGCGATTTAGAATGTTTAACGCATGATATTTATCGTAGTTCTATCATTTGTTCGTGAGTTACAAATCCATAGAAAGGGTAGCCATCAGACCGTAGATCTTGGCCCCGTAGTGGTTTGTAGAGGTTCGAATTGAATGCAGCTTTGATATAACCTATTAATGGAATTTGATTGAAGTGCAAGAAAGTTTAGGTATATACAAAAAATCCTGCAAAAATGCGCCAAATTCAAGATATCTCACTAGCCTGAATCATCCTGACATGAAATCTAACGAGCGCGTGGCTACGCGGTTTGCTCATGCAGCTGTCAGCTTATTTTTTTTACAAATTTCTTTACGTCGTACCGTGACAGATAGGTCGTATGGCGACGATGGGGCAGGCAAGGGCTAGCAGTGGGAAGGAAGCAACTACGACCTTAATTGAGGTACAGCCTCAGCATTTTCCTGGTGTGAAAATGCGATACCGCGGAAAACCATATTCGGGGCTGGGGACAGTGAGGTACGAACTCACTATCTCCCGAATACTTGATACTGCTCGCACTTAAGCGACTGCACCTATCGAGCTCGGTCATGCAGCTGTCAGCATGTATTCGGGAGATAGCGGTTTTCCATATTTTCTCATTTTTCACACGAGACAAGTACGTGACTGTACCTGATTAAGATATATCTGTATCGGTGCAACGTAAAACAAATTTTAGAACTAGTATGAATGCTATGCGCAATTCGGAAAGATTTGCGACTTAGGAAACCTTCAAACTTATGCATTAAGTTGATATTTCTGAAGTACAGATACGGAGGTTGATTAACTCGTAGACTGCAGAACACTGCTTAGCTCACAGCTGTGGTCCAAAGGAGATCGACAGAGAGAGAAGAGAAGTGAGATACGAACTAGAAGCCAGCCAAATGCACACAAGAAGCGTTCTTCGAGTACTCTATTTCAAGGATTTTCAGCGCACTCGTGTCCCTTGCCCGCTGTTGACACTCAGGCATACAGACTGAAAAATGAGGGAAGGAAGGGTAACATATCCGTTTGTCTGTCTCACTTTCTATATTGCTATGATTAGAAAACACTCAACAGCTTCAATATGACCGAATTTATTGAAGAACTAGCTTTTTTCTTCTTTTTATTTAACATTTGTTTTACGTCGCACCGACACAGTCAGGCCTTGTGGCGACGATTGGATAGGAAAGGCCTAGGAGTGGGAAGGACGTGGCCGTTGCCTTAATTACAGTACAGCCCCAGCATTTGCCTGGAGTGAAAATAGGATACCACGGAAAAACATCTTCAGGATGCAAGCGGTGAACGATGAATTAACAATAATAATAATAATAATAATAATAATAATAATAATAATAATAATAATAATAATAATAATAATAATAATAATAATACAACATACGTACATACATACAAACATACATACATACATACATCTTCATTGCAGATTGTCCGACTACATGGTTAAATGGATAGCGAGCTGGCATTTGGTCCAGGGGTCCCGGATTCGGCCTGGTCGAGATTTTTAACCTACATTGCTTAATTTCGACGGGATTAAATCCTTTGGTTAATTGAAACTGTGTGTGTGTGTGTGTGTGTGTGTGTGTGTGTGTGGGTGGAAAGGAAGCGCCCGTGGCCTTAATAAAGGTACTGCCCCAGCTCATCCCCGGTGTGCAAATGGGAAGCCACGGGAAACCATATTCAGGGCTGCCGACAGTGGGGTTGGAATCCACTATCTCCCGGATGCAACCTCACAGCTGCGCGGCCTTAGCTGCACGGCCAATTCGCCCGGTGAGCCTATCTTTCCTTCCTGGTAAGTAATCACGCCAGGTTTACTCAATACTGTGAACAGATTGTTGAAAAAGGTGAATGAATATTTCCAAAAAAATAGCTATGTCAAGTGTTCACCACAATTAAACCTACTTACTAAATGCCAACTGAATGAAATACATCTCTACATTATTTCCTGGATATGAAATAACATATCTGGATTAGTATACTTTCAATTATTATTTCTGTGTGGTGTAGAACATAGTATTTGACATCTTCTGAGACATTCTTCTAATACAAGGGGTATTATAAAATGAAGTGAACCAGGGAACAGGAATCATGCGTACTGGTTAACAAACCGAATGGATTGAGTTAAACGTTACCTGTCAATCTTTACGCTGGTGAAAGTCTACCTCCTAATTATAAAAGTGTTTCTTACAAAACCGCATGGCGCAACAGCCCCGTAGGGCCATGGCCTACCAAGCGACAGCTGCTCAGCCCGAAGGCCTGCAGATTACGAGGTGTCGGGTGGTCAGCACGACGGATCCTCGTCCGTTATTCTTGGCTTTCTAGACCGGGATGGAATAAAAACCTAGGTTAAATATCTTAGCAGTGGTTTAGGCTTAAATACGAAGAAAATTATATCGTTCAAGATGTAGCATTCCCCTACTACTATTCTGTCCTTTAACACCAGTATTACTGCATTTATAAACTCAAATTGAACGGAGATTATCTAAGCACAAATTAAAACTGAAAGTGTCTTCTAATTTTTTCTATAATGGCAGCATTACGATTCACATCAGGAAAGAAATAGGAGTTGAATATAAAGCACCTAAAACATAACGAATATCATAGTTATACAGATAATTTGATTCATGTTTCCTAGTGCAAAGTAGGAGTCACAGGTTTGTAGTAAGCTTTATACTGACTTAGTCCTAATCAGAATTTTCTGGAATAGCGTATTTAACAATTCTTTTACTATAGAGCAGCTGTGAAAAACTGGAAAAGTGAATATATACGGTACCAATAAACTATTTTACCGAGTGAGTTGGTCGTGCGGTTAGGGTCGTGAAGATGTGAGCTTGCATTCGCAAGTTAGTGGGTTTTAACCCCACTGTCGGCAGCTCTGAATATGGTTTTTCATGGTTTCCTATTTCTGCACCAGTCTGTACACTAATTAAGGCTACGGTTGCTTCCTTTCCAGTCCTAGCCGTTTCCTATCTCATCGTCGCCATAAGACATATCTGTGCCGGTGCGACGTAAACGCAAATTGTAAACATAAACGTTTTGCTCGGATCATATTTAATAATAATCTAAAGCAGTAATTTTCCCTAAAATTAGATGGGTTCTATCAAGCATTATCAATATTGTTTTCCGGATCTTAGGTCCATGTTTATAGAATTTTAGTACCGGTACACTGTCTGTAAGAAAAAAGTATATGTTTTCTCAGAATAGTTCTTAATCACTCCCAATGCACTGGAGAAAAGGCCAAGAAGGAGGAGAAGAAGGATAAGAATCTTAAACACTCAAAATGCTACGTTCACACGTTATCTGAATCCACCACCCTATATTCTTCTCAACTCTCGATTATGGTGATTGGAAGTAATTTTATAACAGTTGAGTTTCTACTCACTTGTGAAATGAAATGCCAGATCCCTTCTGATAGCGATCTGTACAATGAAGAGGTGCACAAGAGTTCACCATACTGGATACTTTTCCACCCCCAAACGTAAGGCCTAACTTAGACCTACTTACCTTTCATATTGCCGATCAATTTAATTGCTCTCACTTATTCCCTGAAAATACTTGGTTATACTGTATATTAACACGCAATCACACATAAATACTACTACAGCTCCACTAACCGACACGATTCAATACGAAAGCACGCAATGTATGTAAACATTACCACGTGCTAACAATGCATTCGGAGTTGGAGCCAGTAGCGTAGGCAGGATCGGCCAATCGTGCTATAGTTACAAAATGATGGTAGAACACAACGAATGTGCATGCATGACTTGTCATTACAAGGGCACTGATATAAGTGAATTACAGATCTGTTGGTTCCACAATTATGTCTCTGTATGTTTATTTAGTTTATTGTTTATTTTCTTATTGTAAAAATTCCATGTAGGTGGAGTTCTAACCCCCAATACCCCCCCCCCCCACCACCTCTGGCTATAAACCTGGCTGGAGCGCCCCTAACATGGCGATGCACGAAAGTGTTAAATATTCCGCATAGCACCAGCGTGGTCTGTGAGTTCAGAAAAGTAATATTAAACTCTCTGGGTGATATAGCACTGAAGAGACATAAGCCTATTAAACAACCGCGGTTCAGCCCGAAGCCCTGCAGAGTCCGTGGTGACGAGTGGTCACCGCCTCGAATCCTCTCGACCGTTATTCCTGGCATTCAAGAATGGGGTCGCTCTGTGAAAGTAGTGAGGTGAGTGGACCTCGAACCAGCCCTCAGATCTAGGTAAAATTCCGCGACCTCAACGGGAATCGAACCCGGGGCCTCCGGGTGAGAGGCAGGCATGTTACTCCTAGACCGTGAGGCCGGCTCCATTATTATCCTACGTAACCTATCCTCCTCCATTCGCCTCACACGATCTCGCCATCGAAGGCGGTTTATACACACAGCTTCGTCCATCGAGTTTCTTCCAACGTAGCTTAATCTTCTCATTCCGAGTGCCCTCCTGCCATTTTTCCAAGTTGTTTGTACCAGCAATCACTCTCACTACTTTCATATCCGTTACTTCCGACTTTCAAGATGTCCTGAGTCAACCCAGTTTTCGCTTTCTTACAGTAAATTCGGTCTGAAAGGCGACCGATGTAAACCGAGTTTCGTCTGGGTACCGACTCCTTTCTTACAGAATGTAGCTGGGAGCTCACTGCATTGGATTTGCTGCACATTGATTAATTTCACTTACAAGGGAACATCGGCGATGGTTAAGTCGCCGATCGCGTTGAAACTTGGAAAACACATTGAGGTACATGTAAAAACGATGTCGGCATCAATTTTGGGTGCCAACATTCATTAGGGCGTTAACTACGGGGCCTAAAAGTTGCGACATTTCAAATTCCGCGCGATCAGCGATGAATACCTGCTCTCCAATGCTAAGCCGGCACTGCGTGCTTGGAGACACACCTCCGCCCCTCCTTCTGGTTCGCCACCGCACGTTTCCCTTCCCCCCGCGCCTGCCCGTCTTCATAGCTATCCAAGAGAAACGGTACTTTGCGTACTCTATCAGCCTCATATCTCTCCATTGTAATTTCCACATTGTATTAGTCAGTTTACGTTTTCTGAAATGTTTATGAAAACGTTTGCACCGGGCGAGTTGGCCGTGCGGTTAGAGGCGTGCGGCTGTGAGCTTTCATCCGGGAGATAGTGGGTTCGAATCCCACTGTCGGCAGCCCTGAAGATAGTTTTCCGTGGTTTCCCATTTCCACACCAGCAAATGCTGGGGTTGTACCTTAATTAAGTCCACGGCCGTTTCCTTCCAACTCCTAGGCCTTTCCTATCCCATCGTCGCCATAAAACCTACAGTGGTTGCTTATGCCGAAGAGGAATCAGGGAGCATTGATTTACATTATGCTGTAAAAGAAAGGATATTGCTCACATGGGTGAAATGACACGCCTCAAAAATATTCGGTCACCCGGAAAGGCCAGGATTGCCGTTGTGTTCATTGACAGAGACATCCTATCCCATCGTCGCCATAAGACCTATCTGTGTCGGTGCGACGTAAAGCCCCTAGCAAAAAAAAAAAAAAAACACTCCACGGTTGGTCACGGTTTTCACAAGCTGCATGCCGGCACTAGTGCTGACACACTGAAGAACGGCTATTATACGTATACTGTTACTCCGGCAATGTTTACTGTTCATCAGTGCTGCCACACCAGTATCATATGGACGTGTTCGTAAATTCAGAAATTAAAAGACGGCTTGATAAATTTATGATAGACTCAATCTTCCTTTCTACAAACGATTTATATGCCATAGTTATAGTTTAGAGCCATTTAGTCACTTTCAATGTGTGATTAATTTGTCACATTCATTTGCGGTATTATAACCTGAATTTTTGCGGTACTGTAACCTGTATTTTTGTGGTTATGTCACGGTATCCCACGATCAGTTTTGCGCAAATGGCATGCACCCGAAGTTGCCTTGAGGAACGCCAAGTCTGATCAAACAGATGGGCAGGACATGGCTTTCTTGGCTTTTATTTTAGAGACAACATCCTCTTTGTCCATGGTCTGAATTATGTAGCGTTGGAACAAACAACTGTAAACAGATGTTGGGAAAGGAGAAAATAATTATGTCGATCTCACCAGCTAGAATATAATGCATTGGAAGAAAATAGGCTTCTTTAAAATACTGTCAAATCGCATTAAGTAAGCAGTTATACTTCAAATAGGCAGGCACCCCTGAAATAGGCATTCATAGGCACTTTTTTTTTGCTAGTGGCTTTACGTCGCACCGACACAGTTAGGTCTTATGGCGACGATGAGATAGGAAAGGCCTAGGAGTTGGAAGGAAGCGGCCGTGGCCTTAATTAAGGTACAGCCACAGAACTTGCCTGATGTGAAAATGGTAAACCACGGAAAACTATCTTCAGGGCTGCCGACAGTGGGATTCGAACCCACTATCTCCCGGATGCAAGCTCACAGCCGCACTCCTCTAACCGCACGGCCAACTCGCCCGGCCATTTATAGGCAAAATAGAACCAACAAGTTCTTGCTTAAAAGGGCTTACAACCGATTTATATCTTAAAAGTCTACGTTTCCGTACACAGGAGTGAAATAGGCAGAATCCCATCCCTAGTGATAACAGATATAACCACTCTGCGTATGTGTATTAAATGCGTCTTTCTCAGTAATAATCGCTCACTCTTATGTCACCGTGTGATAGCTGACAAGCAACAGGTGATAACTGGGGATTGAGGGATTTGTTTATAGTTGCTGTAATATCTCTAGGACACACTCAGACAGTTTCCCACAGAGGGCAGCACACTTTATTGTTGTGTCACAATGCCGCACCTCGGTTATGGAACCCCGCTTGGGCCGGTGTCCGGACATTTGCGGTCACTGAGATAAACTTGTGCCCACTTACAGAAATTCCCCAGTTGTCACAGGACATTTGCTGTCACTGCAGCAGTGGGTGGGCCTCATTAGCTTAATCTCGGGGTATCCCCGCTATCCTACCTGAACTCCTGCTCGCTCCTTGGGATCAACATTTTTCTCTCACGGGCATTATTTAGAGACTGATACCTTCAGAAACAAACACAATTCTATATCTAAACTTCTTGGTGTAAGTATTTACTGTTGTGTGCTGTAGTGGATTTGATAGTTACTAATAAGGAAAATGGTTATACAGTATGTACAGAAAGTATAGGGAAAGTCAACATAAAATCGTCACCTGGGTGTGTCTGAATGAGAAAACCAAGTCATGTCATGTTTTTGGTAGCATACAATTCTGTAGATGATAAATAAATATATTCTATTTCCTATTCGGCCTCTCTTGGTCAACTCTTGTTCTCTTCCGACCCCCACGGTACGATGTTTGCTAAGCCCAAGCAGTCTTACATTTTCACGTCCTTCGTGGCCTTTCCCTTCTTTATCCCTGAAAGCGAGTCGGACCGATTCGACTTTTTTTCTAGTTAGTTTTAGGGAGGATGGTGGCACCGTTCTACATTCTCACAAAAACAGTGATCACAACCACCACGAAAAGGTCCCGTGGCTACCACGATATAAGTAGTGACGCAGATATACAAGTTCGTATATTTGATATTTAAACTCTAACACACCACAAAGTGAATTTTTATATACAAACATCAGAGACTAATTCAAAAATTTAGTTTCCTGTTTATTTATCGTGGGATAATTAATGGTAGGCCAAGGTTAAAGACACTGTTTTATTCCGTACCAGTCCTTTATTTCTAGAAAAGCAAAAGTTAACCCATCGTTAATTAATTAATTTATTTATTTATTTATGGTAGTCTAACGTCACGCTAACATATTTTTTGGAGAAAATGGGATGGGAAGGAATTAGAAATGCCGGACTCAGTGGCTCACTCGGTTGAGGTGCTGGCCTTCTGACCCCAGCTTGGCAGGTTCGATCCTGCCAACCCACGCTCCCAAGTTCTGAGCGCCCGACTTGCATCTTACGACAGGCAGGGGATACCGTGGATGTGTTTGTCTGCGTGCTCCACCCACAGGGGTGTCACAGCCTCCAAACTCGAGCACAAACAATAATTTGGTTGACAGTAAATTATATGTTTTAAAATGCTGATTCCCATCACACTTTATCCACGCTTTGGACTGGCATAATGATTGTATTAAAATCATTTTGGCGTTTTTAAAATCAGCTGCAACTAATCTTCGTCAATTATTTTTGTCGGTTTTAGGTAAGCGTCCTTATAATTTTGTTCCTTTGTACATACCTATTTACATTAGGAATACCTGAAGCAGCAAGAAGATTACACTAGTTTTTTACGTAAGAAATTGCCTTTAAGCAGGACCTGGTGTTGCTTTTTTTTCTTCATATTTCTTAAGGGTTCTTTTAATCCTGGCACCATTCTTCATATATTTCGTCTCCCTCCTCTTACGTTCAAGATTTAGGTCCAGTTTCAGGTACATGCAGTTCGTCGCTTCTGCTTCCTCCTTTAAACAAACCACCAAATCGTCGAAACGAGAATGTGGATTTCCAACTAAAGAGTTGATCTTGTGATGCCATACCTCTACAGCATTTGCTGTTCGATGTGGCTTTTTGTAACAGCTCCACATAGTAATTGGTATCTCGCTGTTTTCAAGCCATACGCTTACAAAATAGTCGAAGAAGCCAGTAAGTTTTTCTGTAGAAGGAGCCTGAGAATGTATTACCATCCATCCCTCACTGACGTCATCTGGCTTAAAAAATGCCAGAGCAGCGCACATTCGGATGTGGAGACGTATATCTTCGTTCTCCTTGTAGTCGCCCGTCAGGCCAAGTTCCTGTACTTTTCGCCACAGACACTGCTTCATGTGAAAAAACAGCCACTTAACTCTGCTGACGGAAATACTTCTTGTGGGGCTGATATCGTAGCTGCTTCGAAGTCAATAGTGATTTTCTTAGGATTCTATTGGGGAACCGCTTCCAAGATAAGGTGAAAGAAACGAATACAAGTTTCTTTCTTTTTGTTAGGCAGGAACGCAACGACGACTGGATAAACGTTGCTTTCATCACTCCGGCCTCCACGATCTGCGTGAATGGTGTATATCTGGGCGAACTGTTTGCTGCAACTCTTAAACGGGCCGTCCATAAAAACTGCGCACAATGCCTAAGACTTTCTCTACCTTTTTCGGCACTAAACATTATAATTCTCGCATGCCGTCGTCAGCTAAAAGATACGGGCTGCCATTATTCATCCTTAATGCGTCTTCATTAAGAATTATCTGAGCACTCGTTTTTGGCTCTACTTGAAGTCCGCATGCATGATTTCGTTGCCGACGCATTGTTATTTTTAAAGTTTTTTGAGCTGGCATATCAGTGACAAAGTCGCAGCCCCTGTTATACATATCACCCAACTTCCGCACGTAAATCTGTGATAGTGAAGTCGCTTCTTCTCTTGTTCTCTTCTTTACTCCGTGAACTTGCTTTATCACTGTGAAGGCCGCTTCATCAGGTGGTCCACAATGATGAACGACGGTATGAAGTATTTCTTCGCCTCTTGTACTCAGGTGACGATACCAGGTTGACTCTCCCTATACTTTCTGTACATATAACCTTTGTAAAGTGCACAACGATTCCCCTGATTAGTAACTGTCAACACCATTACAGCACACAATAGTAAATACAGTACTTACACCAGGATGTTTCGGTATAGAATGTGTTTGTGGCTGAAGGTATCAATCTCCAAATAATGCCCGCCAGAGAAAAATGTTGATCTGCAAGGAGCGAGCAGGTGCTCAGGCAGGATAGCGGTGATACCCCGAGATTAAGCTAATGAGGCCCACCCCCTGTTGCAGTGACCGGAAATGTCCTGTGACAACTAGGGAATTTCTGTAAGTGGGCACAAGTTTATCCCAGTGCCCGCAAATGTCCGGCGACCGCAAATGTCCGTGACCGCAATTGTCCGGCAACCCTTGGGCCAGGGACTGAGCGAAGGGAGAGACTGTTTCTGTTGTCACCAGCGCGATAAAGTGGTCACACAAGGAACAGTGCCAAGGACAGAGTGAAATGTAAGGAAAAGGAAGCCGGACCATTCAGACTCCGCATATGTACATAACAGCAATTTGTACAATAGATCACTGCATTCTTTTGAAGTTTTATACGAGTGTTTAATAACGGTAAAGGGCCTGCCCCTTCAGATGTTGAAGGATGTTTTCCTCGGTTCTTGACTTGACATACTATAGCAGCCCGGAGGTTGTTGGAAGTGTGTGGAGAGAATGGCAGATCCCTCAGCACTTGATCATCGCTACTTGTGCAAGAGCGTTAGTCTACATTTCGTCCCATACTGCTTATCAGTTGTCCTCACAAGGATAGGCTAATCCTTTCCCAGTCCACACGTCAAGTTTGAACCATGGCTAAAGTCTGGGATTGAACCCGAAGCTACCAGGACAGTGGCCAACGGTTTTCAATGGAAGGCCACGATGTCCTTAGAATACAAAAAAGGGAACACTGTAACAAATATAACAGCATCTCCGTTCGAGTTGTGAGGCACATAAAGTGGACATGCCTCTCCCTATCAGCGGCCTGTCGTGACATGTGTTTTTAATGCTATTTTTATCGGGGCGTCGACCTATAGAGATCTTTTGCCCTTACTTGCACCATGTGATATGAACCTGCGTGTAATTGGAAGGGAGGAAGAGTAGAATGTTGAATGTGAGGAAAGGAACGTTAAGGACGACACAAACACCCAGTCCCCAGGCCAGGGATATGAATCATTTGCAATTAAAACCCCTGACCCAGCCGGAAATCGAACCCAAGGCCGTCGGGTGACAGGTGAACGCGTTGTCCCCTACAGCGCGGGGCCGGACTTATGGTGACGTACTCGCTTCCTTGCTCTCTGTGGCCCTTTGCAGTTTCATAGCTTTTTGTATTATTGCTGAACTTGATTTGATCTTCCTTCCGGTATAAAAGATCGCCTAGTGTTGGGTTAATATCAAAATAATACTGACAGGTGTACAAAGACTTTAAAGCGGTGCCGAAACGATCTCCATGGAGACTCTCTTTACAGTCTATAGAAGTAGCTACCAGCTCTTGGATTTAAACTTTCACATGAGTCCCACTGATATTTCCCTTATATTTCACTGTATTGGAGAAAGGTATAGAACAAATTTCACCATGATTTTTTATTTGCAAGTTGCTTTACGTCGCACCGACACAGATAGGTCTTATGGCGACGATGGGTCAGGAAAGGGCTAGGAGTGGGAAGGAATCGTCAGTGGCCATAATTAAGGTACAGCCCCAGCATTAGCCTGGTGTGAAAATGGGAAACCACGGAAAACCATCTTCAGGGCTGCCAAGAGTGGGGTTCGAACCCACTATCTCCAGAATACTGGATACTGGCCGCACTTAAGCGACTACAGTTATCGAGCTCGGTATGAGTTATTTTTTGTGTAAAACCAACCGTAAGAGAGATACATCGAATTTTATGCTTTAGGTCCCTTTCTGAAGCACACCCTCCCGGTAAATTCTTTTGGACAACTACAGTACTCCATCTTATTCTAAACTGAAATACGAAGTTTCATTAAAATCCACCTATCCACTTCCTCATGATGCTGTAACAGACACAGGCAAATATTAAACTGACTCGACATAGGTCATAACAATTAAGTCAATATTCTTTTCAGAATACAATATTAACCGACTGGAATGTCGCGGTTAAAAGAAATGCTGTCATATGAAATGGTCGATAAAATGGAAAACGGCACAGTTTCTCACTTTTTACGAACAGTACCAAGTTCCAGAACTGGAATAACCCGGCCACAGACAGTGGTGAACACAGCTGTGTCAAATTCCATTTAAGTGTACACACTCCTCGTTTCTATGAGGGCTTCACCAGGGATCGAATAGCTGGAATACTGTAATTAAACTGTGTGTTATGTACCAGTAGTTAACAAAACGTATATTAACTGGAGGCATGGCATGCTAAAAGGAAAGTTACGTAACTCCCAAACTTCTTTCCGGCAATATTCAGGCAGGCTGTTCTACTCGCGACGCAGCAGTGATCCCATCTATTGGAGATGAATGGCAGCGGAAGGGACAAAGCACATCACAACAAGCAGTAGTCAATGTAATATTATTGTTAATCAGTTTTATGAGCTTTCGATATTGTAGACCTTCATATTAATTTTAGGAGGGAAATGAAATGTCGAAATGTCGTATGGCTTTTAGTGCCGGGATATCCCAGGACGGGTTAGGAGGGAAATGAGAGAATGGTAGTATTTCACGTTGGTACCAACAATGTAAGGCAAGCAGGTATAAGTACCAACATGTTTGGGGATTTGTGGAATCTGGTAAATGCAGCACGGGTGAAGGAAGCGGAGATTGTTATCAGTGGAATACTGTGTAGGAGGGATAATGTCTGGTAGCAGATTGGGAATTTAAATGAGACTACGGAGTGGGTATGTGGGAAACGGAGTGAGATTTCTAGACCCTAATGGGTTGGTAGTAGATAGGGATTTGTGCTCAGATGGCCTTCACTTAAACCACAGTGGTACGTATAAGTTAGGAAATTTGTTTAGAAAGGTTATAGGGAGGTAATTCAGGGAAACGGGGTGGTCTAGGGAGTGGTGATAACGGTACAGCGATTTGGAAATCAAGTAGGGATGACACAAAAATGTTAGTGTTGAACTGTTGAAGTATTGTAAAGAAAGGAATAGGATTAATTTAATAGATATATATACTTAACAGATATTGTAATAGGAGTTGAAACATGGCTTAGAAATGAAGACATTTTCTCACGGAACTGGAGTGTGTATCGTAGAGATAGGATAGGAATGGCACAAGGGAGAGTATTCATTCTGGTGAAAGAAGAATTTTAAGCTACGAATAAGTTAAAGATGACAAGCATGACATTCTTGGTGTAAGGCTCATCTCTAAAGATAATAGGCAACTTGATATTTTTGGAGTGTACAGAACGGGAAAGGGTAGCGCTGACGCTGATTCGGAATTACTTGATAAGATAGTCAGCTATGTGTGAAACGATATGGAAAGGAACGTGATTGTAGCGGGTGATCTCAATTTACCAAATGTCAATTGGGAAGGTATTTCGAACAACAGGAAGCATAATCAACAAATGGCAAATTAGTTAGTATGGGAAGGACAGCAGATTTAGAAAGTGATGGAACAAACTAGAGAGAAGACTGTTCTGGACGTGGTGCTGGGAAAACCAGATGAGCAGTGTAGAGAAACCGATGAAATAGATGGTGTTCCGGGAGGTACACCTCAACGCCGCGCATTCAAATTAAGCGCCTTAATGAACTCCTCTATTGATCAATAGGTGAAACTGATACTACACGAACTTGGAATTTTAATCAGAAGATGTCACCACTGAAATATTAAGTAATTTTTTTTGTGAAGTTTCCTAAACTGACTGAATTTCTCCTTGTTTTGTTTTGCTCTACATCAAGAAGTTTGGACATTTTTCTACAGATGGTACTACTAGAAACTATGATCATGCACCCTGGTGCAAAGTGAAAGAAATTATAATTTAATGAAGTTTTGTATTTCTAGGTTGTCCATAACTGAATCTATGTTCATTTATTTTTGGGTTGGCAATACTTCGTTTTCTTTCCGCCAGTTTTGAATCTAGCCAATCAAGAATTTTTGTAATTAATTTTCAACCAATCCCGCATTTCTTGTTCACTTTGAATCTGCCAATAAAAATTAAGAGGGTGTGTCCTGATCAGTCTTGAATGCTCTCGAGCCTTCCCTGAGGGTATATAAACCGCGGCTTTTCACGTTTCCTTGTCAATTGATCATCGTCTTTATAAGCGTGTGTGTTAAGTCAGGAGGCGGGGCCGCCTCTTTCTTCGGTCAGCAGAACATCTATAAGGTAATGGCCACATGACTTCATTCTTTCTTGCTACCTCCGCAACTTCATTCGAGGGGAAGGTTCGAATCTTTAATTATGTAACAGTACTTTTCTAAAATGCAACTTTTCTTTTGGTTAATGTAAAAACTTCATAAAATCATTAATTGTAAATCGGGGATAGAGAGTGAGTTACCCTCTCGAGCTCCCCTTCATCTTGGTTTGAGGTGACTACGTTTTTGTAACTGTGTTCTCCTGTAATGTGTTAAAGTAATTTCCATGCGAGCCACCTCAGTAGTTTGGGAATAGCCCCTGCTTCATCGGCCGAGAGCCCTATAGGTTTTGATATTTCATTAGCTGGAGCGCAGTGTACGTCTCCATTCAGTTTGTGTTCGGGCCATTTATTTAACCTGTTCTTTTTCACAAAGGCCCTATAGGTTGGCTACTAGATACCGCTGTATTAAATTATTTTCAGTTTGTAAGTTGTGCCTGAAGAGGCCAGAGATTGTAAGTTTTGATGTTGCATTGAAGAACCTGAAGGCCTGTTTGCTCTTTTTCAAAGTTTGTAAAAGTAAGGTGTGCCTCTGGAAGGCTAGATATTGTATTTTGGGAGCAAGTGCTCTTGGATTAGGGGATTTCTGCCTTTAACTAAACAATACCATTTTTAATTGTAAATTTGTATCTTAGGAGCTTGTAGCCCAGAATTGTTAAGGTCGAAATCTTGAATTTTCCAATTTTTGGAATTGTCATTGTACCTGATGTTTCATTGTTATGATCATTCAGTGAATAATTGTTAAGTTCGAAGTTCTAAAAGAAATATAACCTTTTACAATTTTAATTCAATTCTTGATATTATAGTTAGACCCATTCAAGCCCGCACCTTCTTTCACCATCTCTGCGTTCCACACAAACCCCGGAACAGATGGTATGAGTGATCACGAAGCTGTTTGTGTCGTAGTTAAAAATAAATGTAAGAGAAAGGAAGGTCTTAAAAGTAGAACTATTAGGCAATACCATATGGCTGATAAAGCAGGCATGGAGAGTTTTTAAAAAGTAACTATGATCGGTGGAAAACGCTAAATAAAAATGTAAATATACTCTGGGATGGGTTTAAAGCAATATTGTTGAGGAATCTGAAAAGAGGTTTGTACCTTTAAAGGCGGTAAGGAATGGTAAAGATCCACTATATTATAACAGAGAAGTAAAGAGACTAAGAAGGAGGTGCAGGTTGGAAAGAAATAGAGTTAGAAATGGCTGTGGAAGTCAAGAGAAATTGAAGGAACTTACTAGGAAATTGAATCTAGCAAAGAAGCCAACTAAGGATAACAAGATGGCATGCATAATCGACAGTAATACAAATTTTGTTGCTTGTTGTTTTAAGGGGCCTAACATCAAGGTCATTGGCCCAAGTGAAAAAATGGAAGTGTATGTATAGGTACTTTAAGGTAGAAACATGTTCCAAGAAAGACATTCCAGGAATCATTAATGAACAAGGGGAGTGCGTATGGGAGGATCTTCAAAAGGCGGAAGTATTCCGGTTGTTGGTTACAAGGATAATGTCCAGATATTTTCTTTCAAGTTGCTTTACGTCGCACCGACATAGATAGATCCTATGGCGACGATGGGATAGGAATGGGCTAGGAGTGGGGAGGAAGCGGCCGTAACCTTAATTAAGGTACAGCCCCAGCATTTGCCTGGTGTGAAAATGGGAAGCCACGGAAAACCATCTTCAGGGCTGCCGACAGTGGGGTTCGAACCTACTAACTCCCGAATACTGCATACTGGACGCACTTAAGCGACTGCAGCTATCGAGCTCGTGATGTCCAGATAGAGGAGGTGACTAATACTAAAGAATTATTAAATTTACCTGCGATAACAACGACATTTACAATAAGTTGCGGATGATGTTATTCTGTATAGATTAATACATAAGTTACAAGATTGTGGAAACTGTAGCTTCCGTGGCTCAGACGGCAGCGCGCCGGCCTCTCACCGCTGGGTTCCGTAGTTCAAATCCCGGTCACTCCATGTGAGATTTGTGCTGGACAAGGCGGAGGCAGGACAGGTTTTTCTCCGGGTACTCAGGTTTTCCCTGTCATATTTCATTCTCCAGCAACACTCTCCATTATCTCTTCGTTTCATCTGTCATCCATTAATCATTGCCCCAGAGGAGTGCGACAAGCTTCGGCAGCCGGCAACAATTCCTATCCTCGCCGCTAGATGGGGGCTTCATTCATTCATTCATTCATTCATTCATTCATTCATTCATTCATTCATTCATTCATTCATTCATTCTATTCCTATCCTGGTCGAATGACTGGAAACAGTCTGTGGATTTTCATTCATTGTGGAAACTGTGAATAAAGGGTACAGATCCCTGCACATGTTTATGAGGGTATTTAGGGGTTTTAGTAAAGATGTACGTATAGGAGAGGGCATACCTCAATAATGTTGTGGGATGGACAGCAGGCAATTGTATTATGACAAGCGGGGTTAAAAGTCAGGTTATGAGTTTCTCAAATAGTAAAAGTCTTCTCAGTTTGAATTACTGCGTTGATGGGGTGACAGTTCCTTTTGAGGATCGTTGTAAGTACCTAGGTGTTAACATAAGGAAAGATCTTCATTGCGGTAATCACATAAATGGGATTGTGAATAAAGGGTACAGATCTCTGCACATCGTTATGAGGGTATTTAGGGGTTTTAGTAAGGATGTATAGGAGAGAGCATACCAAGTCTCTGGTAAGACCCCAACAAGAGTATCGCTCCAGTGTATGGGACCCTCACCAGGATTACTTGATTCAAGAACAGGAAAAATTCCAAAGAAAAGCAGCTCGAATTGTTCTGGGTGATTTCCGACAAAAGAGTAGCGTTACAAAAATGTTTCAAAGTTTGTGCTGGGAAGACTTGGGAGAAAGGAGAAGAGCTGCTCGATTAAGTGGTATGTTCCGAGCTGTCAGTGGAGAGATGGCATGGAATGACATTAGCAGACGAATAGTTTGAGTGGTGCCTTTTAAAGTAGGTCACATCAAAATATGACGATAAAGTTGGAATCCAGGAGGAAAAATTTAGAAAAATATTCGTTTATTGGAAGGGGAGTTAGGGATTGGAATAACTTACCAAGGGAGATGTTCAATAAATTTCTAATTTCTTTGCGATCATTTAAGGAAATGCTAGGATAACAACAGATAAGGAATCTGCCATTTGGGCGACTGACCTAAATGCAGATCAGTATTGATTGATTGATTGATTGATTGATTGATTGATTGATTGATTGATTGATTGATTGATTGATTGATTGATTGATTGATTGATTGATTGATTGATTGATTGATTTCTTCCGATTGTGTGAAATTAGTCAATCTAATGTAAAGTGGTTATTTCTTCCACCTTTCAAGACTACGTCTTGTTTTATTTTTCAAGTGATCGTTCCTTTACATTTTTTTCCATTTTCATAAAGATGTTCACAATTTTCCTTGCCGGTATGCGTTGATGACTACGCGGTTTTTAACTTAAGAAAATCATGGCCAGTGAACACTATTGAACGATATTTCCATGTTAGCGATGCTAAGCTTTCGTATGGACTAAGCAACAAAAGTTTAAATTCATCAATTCCATTATCATAGTCGGTACGGTAAAACTGTGTAAGGCATAAATGATCGAAGATTGCATTCTCTATAACTTTTGTTACGTAGTATTTGTGGATAGGACCACTAATAACGTAGAAATTCGTGAATTAATTTTTAGGCCTTCCCCTAAACTGCCATTTTCACCCAGCATGAATAAAATAATATACAGCCTGACTGTAGTGCCTTAATCTTCGACTATACACACAGATTTTCATTCAATTTTGTTCACCCGTTTTCTCGTGGTTCCGTGTTGATATGGACTAGGAAACAAAAATGTAAATTCACTAATATCTCTGATATCACAGCCGGTACAGTGAAACTGTTTGAGGCATAAATGATCGGAAATTGTATTGTATAAAATATTTGTTTTTATAATAATAATAATAATAATAATAATAATAATAATAATAATAATAATAATAATAATAATAATAATAATAATAATAATAATAATAATAATGTTATTTGCTTTACGTCCCACTAACTACGTTTTTTGTTTTCGGAGACGCCGAGGTGCTGGAATTTAGCCCCGCAGAAGTTATTTTACGTGCCAGTAAATCTACCGATACGAGGCTGACGTATTTGAGCATCTTCAGAAACATATTTGAGCATCTTCAAATACCACCAGACTGAGCTAGGATCGAACCTGCTAAGTTGGAGTCACAAGGCCAGCGCCTCTATTGTCTGAGCCACTCAGCCCGGCTTTGTTTTTATCGATAGGATTACTAATAACAAAGCTTTTTGAGAATTAAATATTAGGCCTTCCCCTAAACTACCATTTCACTCAGCCTGAATATCATTATTTATAGCCTTAAATGCAGAGCCTTACTGCCCGACTTTACGTCCAGATTTTCATTATATTCTCTCGAGCCATAGCGGGACCGGCCGGGGGACTCCCATCAACGTCTTAAAAGTTATAACAAAAACTTAACCTCAACTTCGGTCATTCGGAAGGAGTTTCCCCCGGTTGGCGTATATTAAATTTTACTTTTTAAAATTGTAAGTCTATCCTCGATATTTAAAGTAGATATTTCTCCAACATTTTCAAGAAAGAAGATCCCTTACATACGGATTTTATCTCAAGCTTGAACATTGACTTGTTGAGTGTTTTGGCTCAACATTAAAGATTATTTTATCTCATCATCATCATCATCATCATCATCATCATCATCATCATCATCATCATCATCATTATCATCATCATCGCCATCATCATAAGTGTTATATTTCGTTTGTGCCCATTTTTGTACCCCTTTTATAGATGAAGATGTTCCGCATTAGGAACGAAACATGTACTTTTTTAAAATAATGCAACTAAATTTTAAGCTGGAATATGTTTTATAATTACATAGACTAGCAGTAAAAAACAAATAAGTATTGGAAGGTGGGATTCTTCCGTCAATCCAAACTTCGTCAAGGGTTTATATTGTAGAGATTGTATTCATATTGTAGAGATTTTAATAATTAGTACACTAGTGTCTAAAAGTTAAGCATAATCACTAAACGAGGCCATACCGCCTGATAGGAATGTCAGACGGATTGCCGAACAAACGTAAGCTGAATCACACACCATATGTCACACAACTTGACCAAAAAAACAGTGTCAGAAAGGTTCTGATAGCTAAGGCACACCTTTGACAAAAACTAACAAAACCTGGGAATGTCTTCCACAACAAAATATTCTGTTAATAGGGTCTATGGTTACCCCTAACGGCCACACATGCTTCGCAGCGACGTGGAATGCTCTCTATCAGATGGTCCAAGAGCTCTTGTGGCAGTCGATCCCATTCCTCCAAAAGGCCAATGCGAAGATCTTGGGAGGTCCTTGGAGGAGGCTGACGGGATGCAGTTCGCCTCTCCAATGTATCCCAGGCATGTTCTCTAGGATTCAGATCCGCAGACCTCGCTGGCCAGTCCATGCGATGAATGTCTTCCCCAGCCAGAGATTCATCCACCAGAGCATCGCGGTGCGGTCGGGCATTATCATCCATTAAGAGGAAGTCTGGACCAACCGCACCTCTGAAGAGTCGAACATGTGGTCTCAGTACCTGATCCCTGTATCCCCGAGCGTTAACAGTGCTCCTCGGACCACCCATGAAGATGTGCAGCTCCGTACGGGCATTCGACATGATGCCGCTCCACACCATGACGCCACCACCACCATACTGGTCCCGTTCCACGATGTTCCTGTGGATGTATCGGCTACCCGGTTCTCTCCAGATTAATGTGCGACGGGAATCATTCTGCAAACTGAAGCGGGATTCATCTGTGAAGAGCACATGCCTCCATTCATTCATGGTCCAGTTTCAATGCTGACGGCTCCAAAGTAAACGGGCCCGTCTCGGTGTTTGAGTGAGCGGACGCATGCCGCTGGGCGTTGGGCAAATAGCCCTGCTGTTCTGAGCCTCCGGTACAAAGTTTGCCGGGAAGCGTCAATCCCTGAGACGGCTGTAAGCTCCACCGACAATTGTCTTGCAGGTGCACTCCGATTTCGTCGGGCGGTTAAGGCCAGATATCGGTCCTGCTGGGGTGGTTACCCTTGGTCGACTTGGTACTGGCCAACGTCTAACATCTCCTGCGTCTCGAAATCGTCTCCAAAGCCTGGAAAAGACACTTTTTGGCTCATTCAAGGATACGGCGACTTCGGTCTGTGTCTGGCCTGCTTCCAGGCGGCCGAGTATTCTACCCTGCAAAACGGGGGTCCAAATGGCGTCGTTGTGCCATTATGTTGCCACGTTCACCACGAGGCTACACTCCGCACAATATAACAGGGAATACACGACAGAAGGTATATGGGGCGCAGGCACTGGCTGTGTTTACCTTGCGGTTATGCCGATAGTCAAAGAAGGGAACACTCCTTTCCTATACAGACGAACACATAAGGCTGATAGGTGCATATGTCGTGCGATTTGCGGTCTATTTCCTGTTGCCCTGCTTATGCTTAACTTTTGAACACTAGTGTAGACAGTGTATTAGTTTAGAAAGTTACATTGTTTCAAATGGAACAATGGCTATTGAGATTAACAAAAATATTAACAAAATAAAACTAGAGAAAATTAGGATGTCAAAGGCTTTTTTTTTTGAGAATTCTGTATAAGTAGTTTACGAGCTATCGTAGTTTGAAAATTGTAAATATCGACAGGTGCCTGTTCCATTCAACTGCTTAGTTACGATGCTATGATGTTCTTAAGTTTGTTTCCATTACAGTACGCTGATTGCATTGTGACTTCCTTGTCAGTTTCTTTGTGATAGTTCAAGAAGTAGGATGTGGTGAAAGATGGTATTTACCAATGCTGAAAAGGCCGACATGTTAATGGTGTAGACTATGGGGAATGCAGAGAAAACAATACTGTTCGTTCTTGTGCTCTGTACGCAGAACGATATCCTAATAGACGTCACCCATCTCGACAATTATCTGCGGACCTCTTCAACCAATTACGTGACACTGTAAGTGTAACACCTAGAAAACGTCAAAGAAACACCCGAGTGATTGGAGAAGAGGGTGAAATTAATGTTCTAGCTGCTGTTGCTGTAGATCTACACGTTAGTTCCCGTGCAATCGCACGTGGAAGTGGCATGAGTCAGGCAGTTAGTGTACTATGCGTTCTCAGCCGTGATCTTAAATTCCATTCGTATCATGTCTTTCTCCATCAAGAGCTGCATGGAAAACATTTTTGAGAATCGTGTTATATTTTGTACATTAGCGTTACGACAAGATACACCAGATTTATCATGTATCTTGTTTAGTAATGAAGCAACATCTACAAATCATGGCTAAGTAAACCTCCGAAACATGCACTATTGGTCCGTAAACAATCCGCATTGGCTTTGTCAGATGGAATTTAAATGTGTGGTGTGGAATAATGAACCATCAGCTCATAGGTCCTTTTTTCCATAGAAGGAACACTGGATCCTCAAAAGCATCTCAACCTCCTAACAGACCAATTTCCACAAATGTTAGAAGACGTTCTACTGCAAACTAGGAATATTATGTGGTATTGGCATGATGGCAGTCTAGTGCATAGTGCACGACGTACTGTACCAGTAAATATAGCCCGACTTGATCATTTACTTTAAGTTTGCATGGAGTATTTCCCAGGGCAGTTACAGGTAAATTATAGCTTGGGCTTGGTACAGGAGGAAGGGTCCTATCTACAATAAAACTTGAAAATTTACTAAAGAATGAAGTTTTATTCATATAAATGCAAGTTGACGTGCACATCACCTCAATGTAGATACTTGCTCTCTTCAACATCGCCTATCAGGTAACCCATAATCCCAAGTCACCATGCTGAAATGGACTGGAACTCGTTCTGCAGGCCGCTCGTGTTGCGATGAAATGAAGCAGGAACACGGAGGTCGGCCTGACATGGGATCGAACTCGAACCTTTGTAGTTCTAGACGGTCTCAGACGTTCTCCGACGATGTTGCGAGGTAATCACTCGTCACTTTACTCACACGAGTGTCCACAATTGCACAGTCGCCCGACACATTTGTGTAACAGCACTGTTTAATTTAATATTGTCGTGACATGCCATCGAACTCTACTAGTCCCTTGTAGATAGAAAAAGTTCATTAAAGATGAAGATGCGGATAGCATCGAGTTTGAAAAGAAATAAATCACAGTTCATGAACAGAAATAATGAAACTGAAAATTGTTCACACATTCGGCACAGTTCGTGGTGGCTTTCCGCTTAAACAGAGTCGCACTTGACACTTAAGTAAATGTATGACTGCTCGAGAGTTTATCAAAGACACTGCTGTCAGTCATGCATAAATTATTAAACACTTTGATGAAGAAATAAGGTTAGTAATTATTAAACACATTTCGTGATTGCTACAATATGGGCGCACTTGACACAAAAAAAATATGCGAATGTTCGAGAGTTTATCCTACGGACACTGCTGTCAGTAACGCATAAATAATTAAACACTTCGAAGAAGAAATAATGTACAGCTCAAAAGGTAGTTCAGTTCGAACTGAAAAGCATTCGCTTCAACCCATAAATTGAGAAAATAAGCAATTGCAGTTGTACATTAATACAGTTTGAATTGATTATCGTTCAGAATGAACCACTTTTGTCGAAGCACACGAGTATACCTTTTATAATAGGCAATCACTTGCATTTATATCAGTGAGAAAGTCTGAACACTTTCATGAACACACCTATTCAATAAAGAAATTATGCTGACTGAGTTTTCAGGGAATACCACAGTTAATAATATATCGCAGTAGTGTCACTTTTAAATTAACCTTTGTTCAGAGACTAAGTTCCACTATGGCAACGTGGTAAGAAACATAGAGACATGTCACATCTAGAAGTTTCTACACACGCACAAATTCGAAGTTCACTTCGACTGTCGGAACCTAAGTCCATTATAAGACTTGTCACAATTAGAGTTTCAACATGCACACAGATTCTAAGTTCAACTTGACTGATAGAATCTAATTCCACTATAAAGACTTTGTTACATAATGGAGTTTTAACACGCGCACAGATTCAAAGTTCAACTCGACTGACAGAGTCTAAGTCCATTGTAAAGGCTTTGTATAATTTGAATTTCAACACGTGCACAAATTTAAAGTTCAACTCGACTAACAGAGTTTAAGTCCACTATGAAGACTTTGTATTATTTGAAGAGAGACTTGTTCAGCACTTCGACCCGACGAACAGTAATGAGGCAGCGTCTTGAGTCAGACTGGACTCCCAGTTGTGACTGACTGATTGGGGTCTAGAGAGCTCGCCTTATATTCGGTTTGGGCTCCTACGTCATCAGATAGCGTGATATCTTATAAGTTGAATATCTCGAGAATACCCCGACGGATTTGCTTGAAATTCACAATAAGAGACGGTTATGTGATCCTCTTCAAAATGGTGCATCTCTCAAGCTGATACGATAATTATTATAGAAGTTTTAAAAATTTTCAAATCTAATATTCGAGAAGGTGTGACGTTCTTTCTGGAACACGTCAGGCCAGGCCAGGCTACACGTGGCATGTCAAGCTGGTAGCCTATCCTGCTCCTGCGTCTACGTCACTCACACAGCTGCAGCTGGATCAAGCCGGCTCGCCTCGTCGAGAGTAAACAACCCATCCTCGCAGTGAATGTCTTGCGTGAAGATTAACATAATTGATCGTAAAAAATACGGCATTTACCACTCGTAACCGGTACAGTACTACTGCTTGTTTCCACCGATTGTTTCCAAATCGTTGGATTGGACGAAGTGAATCTGTACCTTGGCCGGCCCGTTCACCACATTTGAACCCTTTAATTTTTTTCTCTGGGGAAAGCTGAAAGACGCTGTTTACATGGATATACCGACTACACCAGATGATATGAAACCACGTACTACAGCTGTCTAAGATGATATTTTTGATGAAATGCAAGAACGTGTGCATCAGCCTTTACATGGCAGACTGGAAGTTTGTATTGAAATCGGTGGTCGTCATTTTGAACACAACCTTTGAATGCCAATTCTCTTTCTTCTTCATAATCCAAGGAATGTGTTTATTCACTTTTTTCTTAAGTTAGTACTGACACATGGAGCAGACAATTGCCGGTATTTACAACTCTCAAACTACGACAATTTGTTAACTACATCTACTACAATCCTGAAAAAGTACCATTGATATTCTAATTTACTTTTATTTTATTCTGAATTTATTACAATCTGTGTATAGGCTACAATTATCAGCCCTTGGTTACACCTCATATCTGTGAAAACAGCGCATCAATAGCACCTTCCAGTTCAGAAATATTTGGGGTGCAAGTTTTAGGTGATTCACCCTGTAGCTGATACGATAATTATTATAGAAGTTTTAAAAATTGTCAAATCTAATATTCGAGAAGGTGTGACGTTCTTTCTGGAACACTTCAGGCCTTAACCTTAATTGGTTAATTCCAACGGCCCGGGGGCTGGGTGTTTGTGCTGTCCCCAACATCCCTGCAGTTCACACACCACACATAACACTATCCTCCACCACAATATCACGCAGTTTTTACCTACAAATGGCAGATGCCGCCCACCCTCGTCGGAGGCTCTGCCTTACAAGGTCTGCACTCGGTTATAAATAGCCACACGAAATTATTATTATTATTATTATTATTATTATTATTATTATTATTATTATTATTATTATTATCATAGATAAACCAATTCCTCCCGTCGTATATTACAGGGAAGAAATGTTGTACAGGTGTGGTTTATTTTGAAGGAGACTGCATGCAAACGATGATAGACAATGTTATTTCAAGTACAAATTCAAGCCCAATATGATTGCACCTATACACTCAAATTAGATATCACCGAGCTCGATAGCTGCAGTCGCTTAAGTGCGGCCAGTATCCAGTAATCGGGAGATCGTGGGTTCGAGCCCCACTGTCGGCAGCCCTGAAAATGGTTTTCCGTGGTTTCCCATTTCCACACCAGGCAAATGCCGGGGCTGTACCTTAATTAAGGCCACGGCCGCATCCTTCCACTTCCTAGGCATTTCTCATCCCATCGTCGCCATAAGACCTATCTGACCGGGCGAGTTGACCGTGCGCGTAGAGGCGCGCGGCTGTGAGCTTGCATCCGGGAGATAGTAGGTTCGAATCCCACTATCGGCAGCCCTGAAGATGGTTTTCCGTGGTTTCCCATTTTCACACCAGGCAAATGCTGGGGCTGTACCTTAATTAAGGCCACGGCCGCTTCCTTCCAACTCCTAGGCCTTTCCTATCCCATCGTCGCCATAAGACCTATCTGTGTCGGTGCGACGTAAAGCCGCTAGCAAAAAAAAAAGACCTATCTGTGTCGGTGCGACGTAAAGCAAATAGCAAATTAGATATCAAAATAAAGCTGATAATAAAGGAATTTCGAGTGAAGTGGTAAAGTAACACGATATCTCCCTGTCTTTTCTTAACAATTGCTTTACGTCGCACCGACGACAGATAGATCTTACGGTGACGAAGAGACGGAAAGGGCTAGGAGTGGGAAGGAAGCAGCCGTGGAATTTAATTAAGGTGTTAAAATGGGAAACCACGAAAATCCATCTTCAGGGCTGCCGACAGTGGGGTTCGAACCCACTATCTCCCGAATACTGTATACTGGCCGCACTTAAGCGACTGCAGCTACCGAGCTCGGAAATGATCTCTCTCTCTCTCTCTTCCCTAGTCTGATTCTCTTTATTGCTCACTCACCATCAACTCTTTGCTGCTTCGTGGAAGAAAAGGAGAGTTCATATCGTTTGTCATTGAAAACCTCCAGCTCACGCCATTATTCGTGCAATGGTGTGGTTGGCTGTACATTGTTCAAGAAATGATTACTTTTCAGTAATTTCAAGTCACTAAGGCCTTTCCTGTCATAATATTTAAGTAAATAAAACCTTTAGAGCAGAGAGTCGTTGGCTAGTAGCATGGTTAACATTTTGAATATTTTCCGTCCCTTTGGTTTGATTTGTGGGTACACCTACATTTGTGTAACATCAATTAAACAGTCTTCCTGAAGATACATCTGAGTTCTTAAGACCATCATTCGTTAAAAAAATAAAGTAAAAGAATTTCTGTTGCTCTTTGTTTAGTATTAGTACTGAAAAACTTAAATATGACGCAATAGAGCAGGGCCATCCACGCAGCGCTCCCCGAGCGCTAGCGCTCTGGCCGCGCTCTAAGCCAGTGCTCCGAGCGCTTTGGGGGCAGGTAGCTTCGGTAGTGGTGAGAGGAGCTTGGCTGGCTGAGCGAGCAGCCGATCCATCAGTCGCTAGTTTAGTCCAATGCGCTTTGTTAACAGAGTGTAACTAAATCAGTTTCGCAGCTGTCATAAAAATGAAATGAAATGGCGTATGGCTTTTAGTGCCGGGAGTGTCCGAGGACAAGTTTGGCTCGCCAGATGTAGGTCTTTCGATTTGACGCCCGTAGGCGACCTGTATGTCGGGATACGGGTGAAATGATGATGAAGACGACACATACACCCAGTCCCCCTGCCAGCGAAATCAACCAATTATGGTTAAAATTTGCTACCCTGCCAGGAATCGAACCCGGGACCCCTGTGACCAAAGGTCAGCACGCTAACCATTTAGCCATGGAGCCGGACGCAGCTGTCATGACTGAACATCATAAAGCAGAATGGAAAAGTTCATTTTTCTGTACAGCTTATAAAGGCCATGCCAAATGTTTAGTGTGCCACCGAGATTTAGTGTGTTTAAAATAAACACGATTTGGAACGGCACTACAGTGCCAACCACAGGGATGATTGTGGTGATTTGACAGACGCCAGTCGCCAATCGAAATTGGAAGAATTGAAAGAAAATGTCAAGCGGCACTATTCTGTAGGTATTATTTAATTTTAAAATGATTGTTTACAAACGGGAATGAAGAAATGTTTGAATTATCTGAAGAACACTAAAATTGTGACTTGCCGTATTTTATTTTTATTTTTTATTTTTTTTGATAGGAGATTGAGGAGAGTGTGGTTGGTGACCCATTTTACGAGCAAGCTATAAATGTTCGCTGCGAATTTCCAAAGCTGGGGAGCCCTTCACGGAAGGGAATTTAATGGACGCGGCAGCATGTATTTGTCCTGTGGAGGTAGTTGAGAAATTTGACAAAATTTCTCTTTCTCCTCAACCTGTGGCTCGCAGAATAGACAATATGGCCGTTGACATGGAACAGCAATTAATGGAGAAGGCAGAAAATTTGGTATCATTTTCCATCGCACTCGACGAATCAACCGACAATGCAGACACAGCTCCGCTTGTTATTTTCATTCGAGGGGTGGATGACGATCTTCGGGTCACCAAGGATTTCCTAGACTAGGTAGCTCTCAAAGACACCACTACCGGTTTAGAAATCTTCCAAGCTGTGGAGGGTGTTTTTGAGTCAATGGGATTAAAATGGGAGCTCCTGCTTTATATGGTCTACGCTCGGAGGTTCCTCAGCTACGTAAAAGTAAAAATGGCTGAGAGCGGTAGTACCCTAATGGCGGCGATCCATTACTGATACAGCAGGAGGCAATCTATGCAGAAGTCGCCAAGCTTAAAGACGTAATGGGAATAGTTGTGCGAATGGTAAATTTTCTTCGCACCCATTGACTCACGCACCGTCAATTCAAAGAGTTCTTGGATGGCATCGAAGCGGAGTATCCGGATATGCCGTACTATGCAGAAGTAAGATATCTGAGCAAGGTGAAAGTGCTTCACGTGCTTTTTGCGGAACGCAATAGATACCTTTTGTGACATGAAAGGGCGGCCCGAAGTTCTTTTGCGTGATCCTAAGTGGGTGGCAGACTTGGCATTTTAAGTGACATTACTGCCCATCTGAATACTTTGAATATTTCGCTTCAGGGCGAAAAGCACAATATCTGCGATTTGGTGGAAAGAATCGAACTGTTCGAAAGAAAATTGATTTTGTGGGAAAACCAGATGCGTGCAAGGAACACAGGACATTTTCTATAGCTTGAAACAGTGAAAGAAGGTGTCGACTTTGATGAGTACTTGCAGGTAATTCGCCAATTACAAGAAGAGTTTGAAAAGAGATTTTTCAGAATTATCAGAACTGCAAGTGGTGTTAGATGTATTTGTTCGACCACTTTCTCTTAGAGCAGACAGTGCTCCACACTTAAGAGTTGATTGAACTGCAGTGCAATGTTCGTCTTAAAGACCGCTTTCTAATGTCACGAAGTTTAGAAGAATTTTAAACAGCGACTTTCCGCAAGAATACCCCCTTTTGTATCAACGTTCATGTAAAGTTATGTCAATGTTCGACTCAACGTACATTTCTGAGTGTTTCTTTTCGGTTCTTAAGCTTACCAAAAGTAACATCGTGCAACGATGAGCGATAGAAACTTTCGCAATTGTTTAAGAATAGCTGTGTCTAGAAATATTAAACCCAATTTTGAGAAGATTCTTTGCTCTAAAACTAAAAGCTCGTAAAAACGACTGAGCAAAAGTCACTCAAGGTCTGTACTATCTGTCCATATTTGTAAAATTTTGTTGAATTTTCCTCTCAGATATGTTCTAATTTCAGATTTGGAAAATTACATTATTCTTTACTTAACACTGGATTTCGTTTCCTGCATATTCCATAATTGGAGTACCTTTCGATTTATATATGCCGTAGATGGCAAAACAGCCCTATCAGTATGATGTCAACAAACCCACAAAAGCCGTCGACCGCACGTCTGTACGTACGTATCTAGTCAGTGCGGTCCGAACATAGTCCGTCTGTCCCAGGTCCCCTAGCTGCCACAGTGTAGTGGTGGTAGGGGAAGGAGCGCTAGTCTGACTGCCCAGCGCTCCCCGAGCGCAATGACTGGATGACCCTGCAATAGTCTCAACCCAAAAGTACCGTCCGACTCGTTGGCTGAATGGTCAGCGTACTGGCCTTCGGTACAGAGGGTCTCGGGTTCGATTCCCGGCCAGATTGGGGATTTGAACCTTAATTGGTTAATTCCAAGGGCCCGGGGGCTGGGTGTTTGTGCTGTCCCCATCATCCCTGCAATTCACACACCACACATAACACTATCCTCCACCACAATATCACGCAGTTTTACCTACAAATGGCAGATGCCGCCCACCCTCGTCGGAGGGTCTGCCTTACAAGGTCTGCACTCGGTTATAGATAGCCACACGAAATTATTATTATTATTATCATTATTATTATTATTATTATTATTATTATTATTATTATTATTATTATTATTATTATTATTATTATTATTATCATACATAAAGTACCTAGGTTTGGTTGAACTTGTTAATTAGTAAGTTATAATGCTAAAAACTTTAGAACAGCCTTCGCTTTGATTATAATGTCAAGCTTATTATGAATTTATTTCATCCACTGACCAAAGACTCACAACCTATGAGTGATAGCAGGATGCAAATTGTATCGTTAGCCTGGTATTGTGTCTAATCGTTAAACCGCGCTTAGCCGATGCATCATTTAGTGCCTTTCCGCTTACAGTACTGTATGCACAAGTTGCAGGACTTGCATGCATTTTGCTTTATGCCTCTTTTTGTTTACACGTGCTGGTGAGAGATGAATGCAGTAATACATGAAAATGTATTGTAAATCACTTCAGTGTACAGGTATCGCTCACATCTATCATAATTATTGAAAGCAAACGAAAACGTAACCGAAAACGATGATCGTCATATTTTCTGAGAAAACGGATTAAATACAAAATATCCTTTATGAGTACCGAAATGATAGTCTTATTCAGTCAGAAACTTTATAAGAATATCAGCAAGTGTTTGTGAGCTGCTGCTACAATTGATTGGACCATACATTAAAAAAAAAGAAGATACTAACATGAGAAAAGCTATTTCATTAGGCATGCGTTAACTATGACTTTACGATGTTTAGCCACTCGTGATTGCTATCATACTCTTATGTTTATCATCTTCACCACACTGATAAATGTGAAATTTCCTACTGTTCAGGAGAGCAAAAGTAAGTTTCCATGAGATATTATAAATCTGCCCTTATGAGCAGCGTCTTCCCCTAACTTTTCTTCGACTTCCGCTTACTTACATGTTAAGTGATTGACATTACAATTGCAATGGTAGCTTTAGTTTAACTACAGTATATTGGTATAAATTTTGGCATTTTCGTTACCTCACACTGCATAGGCCTATTCATTTTCAATTAGCTACCAAAGACGAGGTGGAAAACTCACTGATATGCTAATTTCGCTTTATAAATTTCAAAGTATATCACATTCGTCGTGTTATTTTCTCTTTAACTGTACAGGTAAGTAGTGGTAAATCATAATTATGAGCACAAGATTTGAAAACAAGCTTGACTTTCACGCACTGTACTTATACTCTATAGTAAGTAGGAACGTAAGAGGGCAGAAAGAAAAAATGAATGAGAATAAAAGCAATATTCATTTATTCATTCATTCACTCACTTTAAGCACTTTCCTCTCTCAGCATTAAGATAGCAACACAAAGTTACGAATATGACATATTCGCTACTTTACCATGGCCACTTTAAGAACAACCTCATATTCATTAAAGTGCAGGGGATCATGGTAGCCCCTCATCAACAGATACAGATTTAACCATTTCCCATGGCACACAATAGCACTGGAAAATGATAAAAATGAACAAATGCAATGTTGCACATTCGTGAGTGCCAACGATGTGTTTAAAATATCAGTATATCAATCGCCATATTTAAAAATAAGATACACATTGAATGAAAGATTATAATTACTTTATACCTAACCTCATTTTCAAACAAAGCATGTGTTGTACAAAATGAAACACGGAGAACCGTATTCAGTATGGGGAGCACTTGCAAATACTTAGTACGCCTAGCCGTGCGCATAAGATGATGCGTGGGGTGCTGAATGCTTCAATCTGTCTCTAGCGCATACCTCTTGTAGCAAGAAAAGATGCACCGTTTAAACGCAGCATTAGGCGAATTCCTGTCCAGTTTCTATTGGCGAACACATCTCGACCAACGCGGCAGAATTAGGACATCACGCTCACTCGACTTCCACAAATCTACTCTATCGGTCATGCACGTAGTGGTTCCAGATGAAAGTCGGAATGATAACTTTCTCAAGATCACAGTTCTAGTCCGACTGATTACAAACACACACAATGAAGCAAACATCACAATAATACAGTTATTGAGATTCGCAGTAGATACGCGGAACTTTTCACAAGACATTCTAAACACTTCAGCGAAACAATGAAAATGCTTGGCTCATCAGGATTTGCAAATTCATTCTGCTAGAGGTCATAATTCTTCTTTCTGTATTTCAACGGACTGATGACCTTCATGTTATACACATATGACAAAAAATATATTCTATTTCTATTATATTTCTTAGAAGTAGTTGGAGGGGGTTATCACAAAAATTACGCAATATATTGCAGCTTGCAGATAAGCTTCCAAAGTTCTAATGAGATAACAATTACATATTTCAATATTGACCTCCATACTACAATATGTTATCAAAAGCTGCTAAAATACAAGATTTGTGAGACAATTAACTGTATACTCGTCCATGGCGTGATATCGATATTTATGTCAGCGATGCTCGGTGTTGATGGACATGGCAATAAAAATTCAAGTCTATCATAGGTCATTTAGTAAAAGTATACACAGAACACAAAATATTGGAAATTGCATTTCCTACAACGTTTGTTAAGTACAAGTATTAAACAGAACACTGATATTTATCGATATATTTGAAATTTGTTAAAAATGTATCAGTCGCGAATATCTCCGTTATTCTTTCTAGAAAGGTAAGAACAAATGATACATGAAAGATCGGGAATTATATTTTACACAATTTGCATTATACACAATTAGTAATAATAATGGTATTTGCTTTACGTCCCACTAACTACGTTTACGGTTTCCAGCGACGCCGAGGTGCCTGAATTTTGTCCCGCTGGAGTTCTTTTTCGTGCCAGTAAATCTACCGACACGGGGCTGACGTATATGTGCACCTTCCAATACCACCAGGATCGAATCGTTCAAGTTGGGGTCAGAGAGGCCAGCGCCTCAACCGTCTGAGCTTCCCAGCCCGGCATACACAATTATTTGATACAGCTAATATCAACGGAGAAATCTGGTATTTCCCGCATTGGTCTCTTTAATATTGCTATGCTACTGTATACTAATCAAATAATATATAGCCCAGGGCACTACCCGACTATCCCTAAACTTAAATGTAGAGTTTCTAGAAATTCTATTGAGCCGTTTTTCTGTAATGTCGTAACAAACAAACAAACAAACAGTCAGACAAAAATTGAAGTGAACCTACTTTCGACATTTATATACCTAATTCGAGATAAATACGAAGTATGCGGCAACAAATTGAAGTGTATAGACAAAATTATAATTTTATTTATATAGACTGAGGCGGTAAAGGAGTGCTCGGTTCACCCGGAAGGATATGGGTTCGATTTACCTTCAGAAAGTAAAAAAAAATTAAGAAACGTGATTTCCACTTCTTCTGGAGGTGCACATGTCCATGAGGTTCACGCAGCCTTCACCAAAAATGAGTAACAGGTTAATTTCTGGCAGCAAAAGCGATGGGCAAACGGCTTTCATGACCTGTATGGAGATGACTTTGCTTTATATAGTCATTGTATGTAAAAACGTTGCCAAAAATCGTGAACTAAGTGATTTTATACTTTTTTGAGTGCCCTCGTTAAGAAATATATGGTTGTGAATAGAGGGTTTAAATTTGCCCAAATGCATGAAATAAAGATCATAATTTCCATACCTGATTCCACGAAGGAGTTATTTCTACTGTCGTACCACCAAACACTGCTGTGGTTACTAGAAAATTCCCTCATACACAAAGAGTGCGAAAGAACTGTGTGGGTAGTTACATTATTGTTCTTAAAGTCGTAAATTGATTTCAAATGGAGAACAAAGGGGCAGGTTGACGCACGTAGCTATTCAACGCATATCTGAAGCAAAAATAATATTCCCTACCCATTGATAAAGTCCAGCACCTTTAATTTACGACCAATAACTAAGCATAATTTTAATCATTAACAACCTATTCAAAATGTCTATTATAAACCATATAACCACCCTGCCAGAGATACTGTATCAGCAACAAACGGAAATAACGCCGAACATACATAATCTTTACATTTTCGCTTCCAAGTGATCGCTTACTAGCTTCGAGAATTCCACCAGGGGAAATAACTGCTACCCTGCAAAGTAAACGATATTCATATTCTCTGTTTATTCATCACTTGTCCTGAAAAAAAAGCAAAACACTTTTTTTATTTCGTCTCACCAACACTGATAGGTCTTATGGTGAGGATGGGATAAGAAATGGCTAGAAGTGAGAAGGAAACGGCCATGGCTTTAATTAAGGTACAGACCCAGCATTTGCCTGGTGTGGGAAAAACCATCTTCAGGGTTGCTGACAGTGGGGTTAGGACCCACTATCTCCAAAATGCAAGCTCAGAGCTGCACGCTCCTAACCGCACGGACAAGTCGCTCGGTGCCGTAACTTGTAAACACTACACTCGCACACACTTCGAACTGAGACATTCATACCTGTCAACTAATACTGACATTTCCCAAACATTCGGATGACAGTGGAGACCTCTGTTATGTAAGCCATGTTATTGCCGTAACAGTCCAATCCCCATCCCGCTATGTAATCGTACAATGAGGTTCGGAACATCTAAAAATGTAACCGAATTTATTTTTTGAGCAGTGTGTAAACTGTGTTAGGGTTAATGAGGCACTTACAACAAACAAAGGACGTTATCAATTCAAATATTTATATTTCTTTCGACCAAAATTACTATATTCCAAACAATAAAACATGCCATTAAAATTACCATATTTAATTTTAAACGTTGCGAGCTTTATAGAATGTATGTACTCATATCCCATGTACCAGGGGTACACCTTCCCCGGATATTTAAACTGCGCGCCTTCTCTGTGGCCATCTATGACAAATAACTTGAATTTGCAAACTCCCAAAAAATGTAATCTCCTTTGGTTAGATGGCTCTACCATCGATCCACGATCCCCTCTTATGGATTAAAACTAACTTAGAGCTTAGGAAATTTATTCTTTGCTATTGGTAAAGCTTTTCCTGTGGATTTTTTTGTTAATGTACCAAAGTTGTCAACACTTCAACTGGTTCCTCCTCGATTGTAATCAACCTATCAGATACTTGGACACATGTTCTGTAGCTAATTAAAACCGGTGGTGTGTACAGGAATCCAGCCTATCGGTAAAGAGTTCTGGAAGATTCCGCGTAGGGTACTATAAAAGCAGGGCACTTGTCCGTCTTGTCCATCTCCTCTCCATACTCGAGATCAACTAATACACCTGTATTTTTTTCGGCTGGGGTGCCCTCAACTCTAAATCGCAACTCAGTCGGCCCACACAAGCATAAATAGGCAGACTCCTAGTTGGTTGTCGCCTCCCCATAACAACATGTATTATCCCTGCCTTATCACAGGTGTAGACACCAGTCTTTCAGAACATGTCATCCGGACCCAGCTACGAAAAGCCGGCCTCCGAGTCTACGATGCCCGCAGACTCCTGGACCGCGCAACTTCTCAACCTTCCACGCAAGTCTTGGTCTACCTTCGAAACGACGTCGATGCAGCAGTCCTGGAAGTCGACGGAGCGAAAATCAACAACAGGATATATACAGTGGTACCAACCCCAGACTACATTCTGCAGCAAATGGATGAAAACCCCAACACTCTCCCCACTGTTATTGAAAATCAACTCACAATCCAGGAACCCCCACCACCTACCTCCGTCATCTCGTCCATATCAATAACTACTACCACTACTACCATCACTACCTCGGCCTCCACTCCTACCTGCACCTCTATCATCACCACCACTACTACGCACCCTTCTCCCATAATGTCAATACCCATCACCCCCCTTAGCCCCTCACAACCTAGTACCCAGCAACCCCCTGCCAACAGAGAAGACGCAACCATCACAGCACAGCCAGCCACTCAAGAAGAAGCAACTGTCAACCGAGTAGAAGCAACCCGCACAACTCAGCCAGCCACACAAGAAGCAACTGCCACATCACCAGCACTCCAGCAGCCACCAGCACCGAGTTGTGTCATACGGGGTATTGACCCAACCATAACCACAAGTGACATCCTCGAGAAACTCAAAACAGCAGGCATCCCAGCCCTCAGAACATACAGAATATACAACAGGAACGGCCCGACATTCATGGTTCGCATTCAACTCCCATCTGAAGAAGATGTACACCACCTCATCACCACCGGCGTCCGAATCCACTCTCAGTACCACCGAGTAGAGCAATCCCGCTCCCTACCCCGAACCACACGTATACCTTCCAACAACTCCCACCGCCGCCCACGCCCACCTCCACCCCCAACACCTCCACCAGTCATCCATCCACCTATTCCTCAAACCAATTACCTTATTCCACCCCTCCCAATACTAGACCTTCTCCGACTACTAGCCACTTCCATCACAAACATCACAACAACCCTCCACTTCCTAACATCCCAACTCTACCTCAGCACCCCGTCCAACTCGCAACTATACCATCACTATATGTAAAACAGCATTGTAATCTCTATATGTATTTGTAAAATTAATCTTATATGTATTGTAAACCTAACATGTATTGTAACTCAATGTATCTCTAGCAAAACTCAATAAAAAGCAAAAGAGCAGGTACTGCACCCTTAGCCAAGAGGCCAAACACCCCCACTTCACCAAACCCAAAGCTCCTTTCTTTTAACTATAAACAACTCCAAATCCCTGAACCCCGCCAAATCTCCTGGCCAGAGAGAAGGCGTAACCTTCTAGGTTTATTCGGGAAGGGGAATGAAAACTTCCCCCTTGGTCCTTGGTCCGTCTTGTCTGAATTGCTCCAGTGCTTGGGAGTGCGACTTGACCTAAGGGAGGCGTGAGCGAGTCCAGCGTGCGGAAGATCCAGAGGTACAAGGTAATGGCAGAATTTACCTAGACATGTGATAGCCCCTGCGGATAGTCTGAGGGGAAGATTTCAGCCGTTTTTCCATTAATGTAACTTTATAAACTGGTGGTTTAAATGTAGAATTTTCGGTGAAGTCTGAGGACTCTATTTCTGTTCCCTAATGGGAAGTATGTAATGTAAGGGAACGAAGAATGCTGACCCTCTGTCGTTTCCCATTCAACCTTGTATTGGGTGACTAAAGTTTTCAACCTTAAAATGTTGTAAATCTTGTCTCAGCTTTAAATATTCCCCCTTTAGTCACACAATGTAGCATAGGATTAGCTTCTGTGTCATCACGCCGTAAGCCCACTTAGGGTTTTAACAATTTCTATAAAGAGTGCAGCTGTTTTGCTTCCTTGCCTTTTGTTTATGGCCGATTATGTGCAACCTTTCTTTTTAACCATTAAGGCCACGTACTATCGGCAATTATGTCCCTGTTTATTTATTTCAGAGTGTAAATATTCCCTTGTGTTATTTCCCTTTGGGAACTAACGTAACTGTTGAGCAAGAGATAAGAACACATCGTGGCAACTATCTATAAATACTTTAATGTGAGGCCAACCGATAGGTTGTCAGGTGGAATTTTTGTGCGCCATAAGAAACTGATGCCTGATCAGAGCCAATCGTGCTCTTGAAAAATATTGTACCTGTCAATGCTCCTTTGTAAGCAAACTAAGTGCCTGGTAATTATCACTACCGGGCGAGTTGGCCGCGCGCGTAGAGGCGCGCGGCTGTGAGCTTGCATCCGGGAGATAGTAGGTTCGAATCCCACTATCGGCAGCCCTGAAGATGGTTTTCCGTGGTTTCCCATTTTCACACCAGGCAAATGCTGGGGCTGTACCTTAATTAAGGCCACGGCCGCTTCCTTCCAACTCCTAGGCCTTTCCTATCCCATCGTCGCCATAAGACCTATCTGTGTCGGTGCGACGTAAAGCCCCTAGCAAAAAAAAATTATCACTAGTCTTTGTAGCTGATTTTCGGACTTCTAAGTCCCTGATATTATTTATAGCTGACGAGCTCATTAAAAACTTGTTATATTGTCTCTTATTCATTCCGATTTTCTATCCAACAAAAAATAAGGAAGGAAATAAAATTTCCAAAATTTGATATACAATATTAAAATTTGCTTTAAGTAATGTTCAGCCATTCAACCCAGGCTCTTCCAAATCCTCTGTGAGTCACCGAACCCCCGGAATATCCCACATTCCATGATATTTTACGGATTTTTCTACCTCGAGTTTCCCAGAGATGCACTTAGGCCCTATCCGCACATTTACTCTTACGCTACCGACAGCGATTTGCAAATTGCCACGAATGTTGCTCTAATGAAGGGGTAACGACTTGTACAAATACCGCCATAAGTATTCTTAGACCTGTGCTGACGAACGGTGTATAACACTGATTCAGCTGCTCTGCGATACTTTGTGGGGCTGTGGTATTACTAAACAATACATTCCTTTATTTTTATACATCTAAGATTTGAACAAAACGTGTATACAATCTCTAGTATTAAAGAAATAATGTCAAGAAACACAAAAGGCTATCGTGTCCAAAGTATTCGTACACGTACCATGTTTGTTGTGAACGAACTGAATGCAGTCTCTTTCCAGGTTTTGAATACCCTGTTGGGTTTCCCTTCGCTTTAAGGGGAGGTTGTAAGCTATTTTGCGTTAAAAGACCCATTTTTAGATCTTTGGTCATTTTGGTAGCTGGAGGTCTGTTTTATAATGTGCATGTGTTTTTTTTTTTGGCTGAAAAACACCCCAAACACCATTTAAAGTCCATTTAAATGCCATGTGACGTAAGAGCCACGTCTCCTTTCTGGATCTGTTCCTTCAGGCCTGGGAATTGCAATATTTTTTGTCTTCCAGATTAGTTCCTTTTAAATATCTAGGGGATGGGGACAGCAAGGCTTTTGCAAGTATTGTCCAAAAGAAGCCTTATGGGGAAATAATTATTGAGAAACTGGAATATATAGGTCATATCCGGAAACGAATGGAGTCCCATCCCCGGAGACTGCGCAGTGAATACGAAGGGAAAAAATTGGAAGATGGTAAATTACTATCGGGAAAGGGTAGGCTTAGTGACAAAGAAATAGATACATTACAAAACTATTATGGAATGGCTATAAGAAGAGACACCAATAGTGTGGAGGAAATAGGAAAGCTGTCTGGGCAATTTTCTTACACAACATTTCTACAGATGAAGTTCCTCAGCACTGTCTTTGTCCAAAAGGTTTGTCTTCCTGGTGTAAATATAATAGGTCCAAAGTTACAGGAGAAAGCTATTCACATAAACATTCATTCCCTATGTCTGTGGCTGATGTAATCAAGCCAATATTCAGAAGTCTAGCACATCCTGACCTTCTGAAAAAGTGCTTACATGGGAAAACCCAAAACCCTAATGAAAGTCTTAATAGCTTTATGTGGGCTAGGGTTCCGAAACGAGTATTTGTGGGGTATTAGACACTGATTCTAGGAGTTAATGATGAAGTATTGGCATTTAATGAGGGAAATGTGGGGCGACTTCAAGTGCTGCAGCAGCTAGGTATACAACCAAGAATGAATGCACTGAAGATTTACTAAGATCTCGACAGGATGCGGGTTACTAAAGCTGATTTAGATGCAGAAAAGCTGGCAAAGAGGGCCAGGCGGCTGCAGAGGTCTAGGAAGAGAACCAGAGATGATGAGGACAACAGTGAAAGTCCAGAATATGGCTTTGGCATGCACTGAAGGTACTGTCAACTTTAAATCAATTTTTCTCAAAATCTTACCATGGTAACATATTATTGCATTTTTTCAGGAAGTTCTTTGCCCAGATGTGTGAAATTTTGTATAGTTATTCTATACTTAGCTATGGTGTTACTGACTTTCTATTGTTTTGTTCCTAATTTAATCATGGAAGTTATCCAACATTTTTATGGTAAAATATGGGGGAAATTCAGTGTACTTAAAAAAATATATAGAGAAATTAAACTTTTCACTCGGCATTAAAGAAAGTCACTGTATTGGCAAAGCATGTGTCCAGCACTGTTCATAAGTTCAACCTCATAGTTTTATTAGTTTCTGAAATAACTGCAGTCAGTTCGCCAATTTAACATTGCCAGTATAGGGCTTACAACCTCCCCTTAATGACAACTTGAAGACGCCATGACATTGATTCAACGAGTTTTTTCGTTACCTCATTGGAAATAGAGGACCATTATTCCTGCAAATATAGGATTCTGGGTTCAACTATTTACTGGATACTGCTCAGCAATGCTAGAAATGACAAGAATCATCTATTGGGATCATGAATATAAATTTATTCCTGAATTTTGACACAAGAAAACAAAGAGCATTACTACGATAAAATGTCCGCACACGGAGGAAAGAAGAAAAGAAATACGCAAATTGAATTGACTCGCCTGAAGGGCGTACAATGATCTCACTCAGCACAGGCTTCATTTGGCAATGAAGTATAATCGAAGTCTGTCAATTAACATTATCTATCTTTCTATCCTTAATTTACTTTCTTTTGGTCGATCACCACCATGTAATTTGAGAAGATGTCCCCTACACAATACACTCTATCCTTATCACGCAATTAACCGGTGCCTACGCTACATAGTTAGCACATGAGATAAATATTCACATTAATGAAACACAGAACCATGAGCAAAACTCTCCGGACTCTCCGTAGCCCTGACACCACGACAGGCAACGATGGAGATCGGTTCTGCTTGAACTCAAGGAAATAAAACAATACACTGAACAATATCATATGTACACTTTATGTATAGATGGGGCCATTCCTGTAAGAAAAACATGGATGACACTTTCTTCTGCCCCCGACGAAAGCTTAATGCAATCTTGCGCAGGCCGGCTAATTCTGGCCTGGGTTCGAACCGGGCTCCTTCTGACTGAGAGATACATATTTCGAAATCCCTAGCTATCCCCTGCCTTGTACACCTGTACGTGGGGATACATAATTATCTATTAACTAAATATAAATTATCATTATGTTTTCATTTAATACATGTGTTCTTAAACCGAACTGTTGGAAAAGAAAAGAAAAAACACAGTTTAAAATCCAAGGGTCCATAGCTTTTAACTTCAATACACAGCAGTTTGCGTGAAGGGGGACCGGAACAAAAAAAAACGTTCCTTTGTCACCCTGGGAGAATAGTCACCCGTCGCCCTCCCCATTCATGAGCGAAGGCCTTCTAATTACAGCCGCTATTTCCCTTCCTAGGATACACTTATTATCACCCCAATTAATTTATTTATTCCATTTATTTCATATCACTGCAGATATCCCAAGAAATATTATTCATTTGCTCTCCATCCTCTCATCCTTCACGTCGAATATCTTGAGGCATTATAACATCCGAGTTCCTCACTTCATATATCGTTGTAGACTCTTTTGGGCGTTCTGCCTTCTCATTACTTCTCATACCGCGTACCCCAGTTCCTTCGGCATAGGCTACCATTATTCTTTTCTCACCCCTTCATATTTCTCTTCGCTCACTTTAAACATTCTGACCACTCTCTCAAGCACCCTGCACCACAGCACTTCACACTAGTTCCGCACAAAAAAGAACACTCCGGACAGATTCTGATAAAAATCAACAATCACGGGAAATTTGCACGTTGTCCCTAACGTAATTTACCTAAATAAAACAATTTTGTGGAGCCTCCGTGGCTCAGACGCCAGCGCGTCGGCCTCTCACCGCTGGATACCGTGGTTCAAATCCCGGTCATTCCATGTGAGATTTGTGCTGGACAAAGCGGAGGCGGGACAGGTTTTTCTCCGGGTACTCCGGTTTTCCCTGCCATCTTTCATTCCAGCAACACTCTCCATTCTCATTTCGTAGCATCTATCATTCATTAATATATCACTTTGGGATTGGCGACCCCATCGTAATAATAGCCTATATAGCAATCATTCATTACATACCTGACCCGGTCACTGACTGGAAAACAGGTTGTAGGTTTTCATTTTCAACACAATTTTGTATCTCTCTCAGTCAGAACTCTTCATTCTTGATGTTCATGAATTCATAGTATGTATCAGCTAAGCATGCATTGTCTAAATGACCCGCGAGCTCCCCGGCTACTCTCTACAACAACCATATTGAACATAAATAGCAATTTCTTGGACATGGTATCCCTTGTACATCACTCACTACTGTTTCCAACCCACCTTAGGGGAACTCAAAATACCATTCTCTCCTTGTTTCTCATGCTTGCTAGGATATTACTTATTACTGACAATAAACTACTCCTCACGAAGGACTTATTAGAAACAAAGAAATGGTTTGTCCGGAGAGTTAGCTCTCTTAATTTTACGTTAACATGACAAAAGAAAACTCAAATTCCATATTAGGATATGCATTATTTACAGCATTTATGTATTAACAAAAGGAAATCCTACATTATATCACTCCGGTTATACTTTATCGTGCTAAGAAGTAAAATGACATCAACTCATCTGTTTGGTGGTCGTTTTTCTTTCCACGGCAAGCCCCTGGTAGAGTTCTACTCGTCCATCCTCTCGGCGCCGTAGACGGGAGTATCAGCCTTCGAACCTGGTCTGCCGTTCAACTGCTACAAATCTTGAAGTTATCCAATTGGTATCAACTCCCCACACTCGTCACACGTTCCCTTTGTCTACAACGACACATACACAGAATTTACACCGGAGTTTCCCTTATGTAGGTAGGTCACTCTAATCAAGGGCGGCACGCATTGACACAGTGAATAGGGTGACTCATAAGGATTGAGGAAACCTGACTCCGAATATCGGATTGTCCCTGTCGACGCTATTCTACCGCCGTACCTTACTGCTACGAACTGGATACCACTAATTTACTGATAGCACGTTCATAGCCCACTTCCGCTATTCATTTATACAAATGTTTCCAGCGGCCTACTTCATTTATGTTCAGCACTGAGACACTTGCCTAGGGTCGATTGGCTATTGTTCGAGTTACCAACACACAGTTCATAATGTTATAAAGTTTACGGTCGTGACGGACACAATCAATTCGTGTTTGCTTTTCGTTTTGCTATTGGATTTACGTCGCACTGACACATATAGGTCTTATGGCGCCGATCGGACAGGAAAGGGCTAGGACTGGGAAGGAAGCGGCCGTGGCCTTAATTAAGGTACCGCCTCAGCATTTGCCTGGCGTGAAACTTTGTGTTTGTGAGTGGTCAATAGACTGTTCTCAGCGAGGAACAGGACAGGCCTTATATTGTCAACTCGCTGGTCCTTGGGGTGGGAGACTCCTTCACGCTTATTTAAGGAAATCGGCTCCGTTAATAACTGGAGTTCAAGATATTTAAAGGGTGCGTATTGTACGCCTCGATTCCCTCTTTCACCCGAGCTAAGTTTGATCGCAATCTCATCGGCAGTTCTTAAATAATCAAGCTCCCGCCATTAATTAGGGCACTCGCGTCTCTTCGAGGGAGGGCCTAACTTTGGCCTCAATTCTCAGCTTTGGAGAAGCGCTACATTCACACGTGTTAGCAATACATTGCAGCTGGACATCTAGTGACCTCAATTCGTCCCGTTAATAAAGTATTCCATATTTTCAGTCTGGGATAAACAGAAAATTCAGCTCTATTCCTTGATGTGGCTCACATATTTTTCCTATGTCTGGATCAAAATATCACATAATTTTGCGCGCCATAATTCAACGTTGGCACACGTAAAACTAGCAGGAAAACAGGAAGTTTCTTCTGTTAGTGTGGGACCCTGTAAAATAGGCCACACCTCTGAGCGTATTAGACTGTTCGTGGCGTCGCGTCTTATCTCCTACTCTGTTTTACATTTCAGAGCGCATTTTCCGCGGTGCATGGTCTCAGCCACACCTTTCCATTGTTCGCCCGGCTGTCTTTTGCAGGTCCGGTTCTGACCACATGGCGATCCAGTCTCGGGAATGTTCCTTTTGCCCAACATGCTACAAATAACGTGAGTTTTGAAGTGATTTTAATGGGATGGAAAGGCGCAGATGCTGTCAGTGAGCTGTACAGGACACTGTAAGATTTCAGTATCCTGACCTCCAAAATGCTCCATAACTGCTCAGTCGGATATCCAGGAATTGAGGAGGGTATCGAACTGTTTTGTAACATTTTATAACAGCCGCAGTCTTGTACTATGGGCGGTATGTTTGGTATCATCGTCTTTTAACACGATGTCATTTTGGAGGTTCATTTGTTCGGTACTGGAAGCCAGATTTGTTTTCAAAATGTCAATATACATTTTGTGATCCATTATACTGTCTATAATAAGAAGCTTCCCTACTCCGGCAACACTCGTGCATCTCCAATTTAGCACATTTCCACCTCTGTATTTCACTGTGGGACACAGGTGTTCGGGCGCTAGCTCAATATTCTTTCTCCGCCATACCATTTGTCGTCCATCGAACCCAAATAAACTAAATTTACTTTCATCGGAAAAAATACATAACTTTATTCCAAGGTGCGTCACCGTATTGTTTAGCGAAAGCAAGGCTTTACTTCCGATTCGCTTCAGAAACATGGAACTTCACGGTAAAATTTCTTGCGAGCAACTCGACCATTGTACCTTTCGTGTTTAAAAGTATGGCGAACTGTGCTTTCGGATGCTGCAATACCTTGATTGAATAGCTCCGTCACTATCTGTGGAGCACTTAATTTTGGATCTTTCTCAGTCAGACCCACCACTTTACGCTTGTCTCTGACATTCAGTTTGCCTGGACGTCCAATTCTTGGCATATTTTGCACAGAGTTAGTAGCACAATACTGATCTATTACAGACTGCACTGTCGATCGGGGCCTCCCGACAAGCACTAAGATCTCCCATAAAGATTTACACTGATGGTGGAGTCTAATAACAAACTTGCGCTCCGCTTGATTGATTTCTTTTCTCTTACGTCTCATATTGACACCACTTTACAATCACACATACAAGTACAGCTGCAGTCGACCTCGGACTGAACAACTGCTTGTCGGAGGGGTTTTCGTCGTATGGGAACTGCGCATACAACCCTGTTTATACAGATTGCTTTAATGTCTGTACGAATACTTATGACACGATAGCTGTTTGTGTTTCTTGACATTGTGTCTTTAATACTTGAAATTGTATACAAGTTTTGTTCAAATCTTAGACGTATAAGAATAAAGGAATGAATTGTTTTGTAACACCATGAGTCCTATTACTCTAGGCCCAACAAGTATCGCATATCAACTGACTCAGTGCTACGCACCGTTCGTCAGCACAGGTGTACGAATACTTACGGTATTAACTATATACTATTTGTCCGATTTGACCATTTTTAATTTTTATCATCTCTCCCGCCACAGTATTTGTTTGGCGATGGCCCTAATAATTTTTAAAAAAGGAAAGGCTCTCTCTCTACAACATACGTACACGATATGCAAACTATAAAGTCATGGCTTATCTTCGTGGATGTGTATGTCACATCACGCGCAATTTTCATCATTCGCCCAAGGCAAAATGGAAATGAAACTATCATTCGGTTCATGAAAGTGGTTATAATTTTAAATGAAGGATAAGGAGAATCGATAAGGATAGTGTTTCAGACTTCCATAATCAGATCGGGGTACCTTATGATCGACATGTTCTGTTACCCGTCCATCACTTTTCTACGAATAGTCACGAGAATGAGAACTTAATTGCGCCCCAAGAACAATTTATCGGTGTCAAGTGAGAATAAATCTCTTCATTCCAGTCTCCATCTCTCCAAGGAGTAAAATCTATGTTTTGTGCGAATAGCGGTTCCGCAGTTGCAACAGCATGAGTCACGGACGTAGCGCAGATGTGATGTGTTAGTCAGGCTACAGCTCAGTAGTGTTGCAGTGGATGAATTGAAATAAACCTCCTCTCTTGTCAACTAGAACAATAACGAACGTCACTTTAAAATAACTTCACTGTTGTAGTGTTGTGACTGATTGTTCACTTTGTTGTTTGAAGGGGCAATAAACAAAACAACACAAAAGAAGAGAATACTATATAGGACAGAATGTATAGTATCGAGCTCGATAGCTGCATTCGCTTCAGTGAGGTCCATTTCCAGTATTCGGAAGTTAGCGGGTTCGACCCCCACTGTAGGCAGCCCTGAAGATAGTTTTCCGTGGTTTCTCATTTTCACACTAGGCAAATGCCGGGGCTGTACATTAATTAAGGCCACGGCTGCATCCTTCCCACTCCTAGCACTTTCCTGTCCAATCGTCGCCATAAGATCTATCTGTGTCGGTACGACGTAAAGCAAATTGTAAAAATAAAATTAAAAAAAAAGAATGAGTAGTGGAAGTCCTTACCTTCTGCTCCTCCAAGCATCTTCGTGATTTCTAAAGTGTGAACTTCGCTATTGTTGGAGCCTATAATCTATTATGGAATTGTGTCTTTAATAACAACGATGACATGTTGATTTACGGATCCTAACATCGTAACTTAGTTATCGGCCATTATAGGATTTAAGTAAAGCAGGAACAAGAGAAACAGAGAGAAGCCAATGGAAAGTGAAACATTAAACCCAGCGCAAAGACCCCACGCGATTGCTACATCTCAAACGGAGCTGGAATACTATGTGAAGATATAGCCTAAGTAGGCCTATACAAGCAAATATGCCTAGAAATGTAATAAAATACCGCTTGAGATCAAGCGGGAAGACGGGAGGGAAAAATTAAATTTAGCATATCAACACCAGATGAAACATTTAAATAATGATTACTGGCTTATGACAGTTAAAAAAATTACTTGACAGAATAGGAATGGGAGAATACTCGGATAAAGAGATTCAGAACAAAGATAAGAAGTTATGCAAGGAAGTAACGAGTAGAGTGAAAGATATTGAGAAGCAAATGATTATGGAGGAACGTAAGACTAAAAGAACATTATCGGAATTCTGTAAAATTATTTCAAAAATGTCAATAAAGACAGAAAGGTTTCCAAACAGAGGAGTAAGAGGTATGATATGGTGGCTAATCGCGCTAATGGGAGGAACATGACGAAAACCTTTGTTTACTTTCTGGAAAAAATAAGGGAAGAGGCGCATCCATTGAGAGTTTATAGGGAGACTAATGCAATAAGAACGGGAAAAAAGCAAAAATGCGAAGTCATTCCTGTACAGGCTATGAAGGCCCTGGGAGGAGTGGAATGTAAAAGTTTCCACTATCCGTAACCTCGGCACTTGGTGGGGTAGAGTAATTAGCTATACGATCGGCCGCCTTTGCCCCCAGGAATAAACCTGGTACTCATTTTTGGTGTAGGCTTAATGAACTTCAGGGCCTTGCACACCCCCGGAAGTGCAAATCTCGTTTCTTAAATTATTTGACTTCCTGACCGAGAATCGAACCCACGTCCTTCCGGGTGAACCAAGTAATAATGAATAATAATAAATCATAAAGAATTGATTACGCCAGGAAGAACAGTAAAAGTAGTTAGTATCTTAAAATATAGCCCGCCTCTGTTGTGTAGTGGTTAGCGTGATTAGCTGCCACCCCCGGAGGCCCTAGTTCGATTCCCGGCTCTGCTATGATACCTATTTGAAAAGTGGTATGAGGACTGGAACGGGGTCCATTCAGCATCGGGAGGTCAACTGAGTAGAAGTTTGTCTCCGTAGCGGAACGGTTAGCAATATTAGCTGCCAGAAATTTAAGAATGGCAGGAGGGTTGGTATGTGGTTAATGGTACTTGCAGCTCTAAAGGCCTTCCACAGGGCAGTGTATTAAGCCCCTTACAGTATGCTATCTACACCCCTGACTTGGGCTCAAATTTAGTCCTGCCATCAGTGTCTTGCAATATGCTGATGATGTCTGCATTTATATATCCTCAGTCTGCTTAACTATTACCCTTCAGCGCCTGAACGCAGCGTCAAAACGTCTTCAAGAATGGAATACACAGAGTGGACTTACGCACTCTCTCTTTCGAAATCGTCAGTAACTACAGTATATTCACCAAAATGAAAGAGGTTCTTCAGTCTCCTACAGTTCAACATGACCGGGCGAGTTGGCCGTGCGGTTAAGAGCGCGCAGCTGTGAGCTCGCATCCGGAAGATAGTGGGTTCGAATCCCACTGTCGGTAGCCCTGAAGATGGTTTTCCGTGGTTTCCCATTTTCACACCAGGCAAATGCTGGGGCTGTACCTTATTTAAGGCCACGGCCGCTTCCTTCCCATTCCTAGACCTTTCCCGTCCCATCGTCGCCACAAGACCTACCTGTGTCGGTGCGACGTAAAACAGAATAGGAAAAAAAAAAGTTCAACATGGACCAAATTCCTAATCTGTGAAGTCTGCTCTCTGTCTCCTGGGAATGCATTTGAGTAAACCAACTTTGAGTGGACATATTGCTTACATCCAGACACGGACACTATGTGCACTCAACGTAATTCGTTGTTTAACCCGCACTTGGTGGGGAGATGCCTTAATAGGCCCTACGGATCGTTATTGACTATGGCAGTATGTTGTATGATTTGAAGAACTTAAATGTCCGACAACATCGTGCTCTCAGAATATGTCTCGGTGCAATGTCATCAAAGCCTACCAATGCTCATCAGCTCGAAGCTCTTGAACTACCCCTGCATTTGAGGCGGTAACTACTAGCAACAAAATTTCTCCTGCAACGTGTAACGGTTCAAATCCCGTTACATGGTGATATCTGTATTATTATTATTATTATTATTATTATTATTATTATTATTATTATTATTATTATTATTATTATTATTATTATTATTATTATTACGTCCGTAGTATTATTATTTTATCTGTGAGATTACTATTATTGTATTATAATTATTATTCTATTCAATTCTGCAATGCTTGTCGCTTGCGTGATTGTAGTTAAATGAATGCATTATATACCTGTGTGTAGATTAACACTAAATACATGTACAGTAAAGAAATGCTGTATATCAGATGTGGATGTGACATTGTTATATTGTGCAATACTGCTGGAGTAAATGCAGAGTCATCGCTACGTCATGGCTACGTCATCGTGCTTATTTAGCAATGAGCTCAGTTTCTTTGAGTAACCCAGGCCGCCCCGGGCGATTTCGCCATAGGGTGTAATATTTGTCGCGAGGTGGGAGTAGATCATAGTTATTTCTGGAGATTACGTAGGTGCGTCAACCAACGTCTATAAAAGGTGGCTGTATATTGTAGTGTCAGTCATTATTCTACTGGAAGGAGAGGCCACAGTTGGCCATTAACTGAACGAGATGGAGAGGCCTCAGTCGGTAATTAATCATTGGTCATTGAGAGAGTGAGGCTACAGTTGGTCGGTCTCTTAGTTGAAGATACTGACGGGAAGACTTACCACGAAATCATAGAAGGATAGACTTACCAAGTAGTCATCAGGATGCAGAAGAAGCAGTCACATGGATACATCACCAAATTAGGCTTGACACTTCTACAGTAAACACCAGATCTAAGGAATACGTCGTAATTACACTAAAAGTGTTGAAGGTACAGTCAAGTGAACCAGTGAGGGATATATTTCGTTTAAATTGTTAAATGTCCGGCCAAGAAGAATTCAAATTCATGCCCAGTTTCTTACGATTGCAATGTCATAATTTCATATTCTCATCTGTGTTATCGCAGCAAGACTTACTATTTTTATATAAAATTTAAAGAATACATTTTGTTCTATCAAATTAATTTAGCGTTTCATTTCCAGAATAGAATAACATGACCTCAAATTTAATGGGGAAACCGAACGCCAATCTCCTTTTCTCAGAACTTACATGGTATGTTGTCAAAAGTAAGCTTATTACCCCACACCCTAGAGATAGTCAAGATTCTCATTCTATTATTTCTGCACTGAGTGGTAGCTGGCGCCCATCAAATAACGTATGTGTAAGTAAGCAGGTAAGAACTAAGTGTGAGTGCATGGTCCGACGATTATGTATTTTATTTAATGAATATTAATTTTCATATTTTCCATTTTAAATACAGATACTGTATTTCATAATTTTCAATTTAAATGCAGTTTGATATGTTTCAAAAGATGGTAAACGAGTTAGGAACATCTCAAACGATCTACTCTGAAGGAGCACCCGTTGTTCAAGAGCCTACACCTTCTGCATAATCAGTATGGAGAATATCATGGCAATGGCATCCACCTCTACTCCTAGAATGTTTCAGATAACTGAAGTTTTGCATCCGGGAGGTAGTTGGTTCGAACCCCACTATCGGCAGCCCTGAAGATGGTTTTCCGTGGTTTCCCATTCTCACACCAAGCAAATGCTGGAGCTGTACCTTAATTAAGGCCAGGGCTGGTTCCTTCCCATTCCTAGTCCTTCCCTATCCCATCGCCGCCGTAAGACCTATCGGGACGTAAATCAAATAGAAAAAACAAAACAAAAAAGAACTGAAGTTCTGTAGCCTATACCTTTGATTTTGAAGTCCCACACAATTCCGGCATTCCAGTTTAACTACGACTGTTCGATATCTCCAACCTCCACATATTATATCCCGAGGTACCCACAAGAAACACGTGCTTCATATAATCACCTAATGGACTTTATTGAATCTACCTGGTCAGATTACGCCCACGTTTATTGTGACGGTGCAAAGTTTACTTATTCGGTTGGTTCTGCATACTTCTGCGTGCAAACACAAAAATGTGCCCATTTTATATTCCCTTTGAACCATCCATCCACACTGCTGATCTTATCGCCATCCAGGAGGCACTCTATTACTTACAATCAAGAAATTATCATAAGACACTTATTTCAGATTCTCAAAGTGCTATCAGAAAATTGGAGCACCCTCGAAGATACATACGAAGACACACCTACATCTATGAAATATTAGAATTATCGTCAGTCATGAAGTCGCGTGGAAAGAGTATGTCATTTTTATGGGTGAAAGAACACACAGGACTTCCATACAACTGTTTGGTTGACAGTCTGGCCAAAGAAGGCGCACGCACTGGCTTATTCCTTTCATTAAGCCTCCCCTGCATTGATTTTAATGTAAATAGCAGAAGGAAAATTTACGTTGAATGGACAGCTCTTTGGAACAGGACTACTTAACACAGAGGTCATTACTGTCCCTCCATCCAGTCAGCTATCCCACACAAGCCATGGTGTCAAGACGTCAGATGGGCAAGTGGCCAAATAACCACAATCATCCGGATAAGATTCAACCATGCTTCATTCCCCGCTCTCCTCAACAGAATTGGAGTCCTCCAATCATCACAATGCCCGGGCAGTGTAAGAAACACAGAAGATGTGAACCACCACATCTTCGAGTGCAGCAGAACTACAGTATATTTTACCGCACAGAATTGTTCGACACCCTTGTGCACCTTCGTATTCACTTTCCAACACATACCCAGCTGTTACTGACAACCGGAGTTTGCGCGTGTACAGTGCAAGTGCAAAACTTGAAGAAAACTGGTGTAAATATCTAAATAACCAAGAGTGTTTTTCTTTCTTTTTTGCTCTGTTATAGACACTTTCTCGAGCATTCCACTGCCCGTATGCTTTATGAGCTTCAGCCGTTGACGCAATGAAAGTAGGGAGGACGAGACTTCAAGCCTGGGAAATGACTTCTGAAGTTCTCATCCAACAATTCCATCTATACATCTGTTTGTGAAACCGAATTATATAATAGTTGCCCTAATATGCCCAGGATGGGTACAATACAGATGTGTTGTTGTAGGTTCGATCTGTGAGTTTCGATTTAATTAAGGAAAATGCATGTGCATATGTGTGTGTGGCTGCTTGTGTTCCAAGATACCCCATTTGGAATGCCGTAATGCGTTGTCAAGCACTGAAGGAAATATGAGTAACTTAAGAAATGTACATATTTTGTTGAAACAACATGATGATGCAAATTTGCTTTATCCTAATGTAATGGCAAGTATTGCTTATAGGGAAATTTTGAATGTTTTTGAGGCTAAATTTATAGATTATCTTTCTGTTAGTAGGCTTCAAGTTAAGAGGAAAATTGTCCAGCTCTTAAATGTTAATTCATTGAATCATGTGTGTAAGGAATGTGTCGATATTTTTATTGACGACTGTCTTAATGTAATGATACAATGTTTTTTAAATGAGAAAAAAAGACAAATCTAGCTGTAAACGTTCAGGCATGAACGCTAAAGCTAAAAAAGTAATGCATAAATGAAAAACCAAGCCCTTTCACAGCAGTCTATTTCACATCTTGATTATATGTCTAACTTCAGTCTTTAAATAATAACCTGTTAAATAATTCTTCATTCGTTTATCCAGAATTACCTTACCAGCTCTGAAGTTAATATCTTAATAACACTTTCTTTCTAGACATAATTTATTTATCCATTTCCGTATATGCTTTTCCATTCATATTTTAATTTAGCGCGAATTTCCGGGTCACGCCACTAGGAGCGCCAATTGCGAATTGTTTCCCATTTTAACAAGGCTAAATCCGGAAGTGTCGCGTATTGTCTCTACCGTATTTGGTACGACCACCTCTCTAACGCTCATATAGCCGGTTCACATTGTTCCCGACCACCCTGTATACCGATAAAGGCATCACAATAATACGCTCACACGGATAACATGCTGCCTAGCCCAGGTGGTAAAGGTGTGCAGAAGGACGTAAGTTCGATTTCCCGTGAGGAAGTAGAAAAAAATAGAAACGAGACTTCCACTAGTGGATAGGTCACTCAGCCTACTACAAAAATATGAACCAGTTTAATTTTTGGGGTCCAACATCACCAGACAAAGAGTTAAGCACTCTGTGCCACTTAGTGTCGACCGAGCGAGTTAGCCGTGCGGTTAGGAGCGTGCAGCTGTGAGGCTGCATCCGAGAGATAGTAAGATCGAACCCCGCTGTCGGCAGCCTGGAGATAGTTTTCTGCGATTTTCCATTTTCACACCAGGCAAATGGTGGGATTGCACCTTAATTAAGGCCACGGACGCTTCGTTCCCACTCCTAGCCCTTTCCTATCCCATAGTCGCCATTAGACCTATCTGTGTCGGTGGGACGTAAAGCAGAATGTAAAAACAAAATAGCTTAATGTCGAGATTAGAAAGACTGGAAGCCATTACCTTCCACTCATCCAAGGGCTTCCTTTGTCTGTGCGGTTAGGGCTTTACTTTTGCTCTTAGTGAGGAGGTAATATTCGTAACCCGAATGAACCAACAACAACGAGCACTATGGATAAAAATTCGAAGAATGTAGTTGGTAAGCAGAAAGAGAAGCAAATTTATAAAACAGAGTGCAGTCGAGGACATGACTATTTTCAGTAATACGCCTCAATTAATTGGATCGTAGTCGCTCTGCCAGTTCTGATAAACTCTTGCTATCCTATGGTCAACGCCGTCCCACATGTTACAAACAATAGCGCTGTTAAGTTAGATCGTACCGTGGGTTTTTCAGGCACAGTGATACATATCTAAGAGAACCCAAGGCCGTCTAGCTCTCCACACCTGCAATGCTTGAGTGTTCCAGTTATAATAGCTCTGTAACAGTCGACATGCTTTACCTCTGGCTATTTCTTTTCAGCATCAGGACTGAATCACCAGACTGCAAAAGGTCATAAGACATGTTCCAACTCTTTCTACGTTACATTATTAACAATATGCTGAAATATAATATTTGCAATGTTAAACGGTGCTGTATAATTATAATTTCGTGTGGCTATTTCTAGCCGAGTGCAGCCCTTGTAAGGCAGACCCTCCGATGAGGGTGGGCGGCATCTGCCATGTGTAGGTAACTGCGTGTTATTGTGGTGGAGGATAGTGTTATGTGTGGTGTGTGAGTTACAGGAATGTTGTGGACAGCACAAACACCCAGCCCCCGAGCCACTGGAATTAACCAATGAAGGCTAAAATCCCCGACCCGACCGGGAATCGAACCCGGGACCCTGTGAACCTAAGTCCAGTACGCTGACCATTCAGCCAACGAGCCGGACAACGGTGGTGTCGTAAGGAACATTTCGTTCAAGAACCATTTCTATTTAAAATAAAGGCGCACATGAACATGAAGATACCTTCTTTGATATGTACTTTTTCCTGGAGGCAGTACTGAAGACGGTTTTCCGTGGTTTCCCATTTTTACGCGAGGCAGATGCTGGGGTTGTACCTCAATCAAGGTCACGGTCGCTTCCTTCCCACTCCCATCGTCACCATAAGACCTATTTGTGCCGGTGCGATGTAAAGCAAACTGTAAAAATAAGAAAAGCATCATCATCATCTCTCTCTCTCTCTCTCTCTCTCTCTCTCACTAGAAACCCGTCGTCATCTTCGATGGTTCTTATTTTGACGTTCGGTTTAGTTAACCAGCTCCAGTTCGTATTGCTGACTAATATCGTGGAAACTAATGTTTTTTTTTTCTAGTTGCTTTACGTCGCACCGACACAGATAGGTCTTATGGCGACGATGGGACAGGGAAGGGCTAGGAGTGGGAGGGAAGCGGCCGTGACCTTAATTAAGGTACAGCCCCAGCATTTGCCTGGTGTGAAAATGGGAAACCACGGAAAACCATCTTCAGGGCTGCCGACAGTGGGGTTCGAACCTACTATCTCCCGAATACTGGATACTGGCCGCAATTAGAAACTAATGTTTAATTTATTATCCAATTTAGAACGATGTACAGTAATACAAATAAGTAATGACACAGATGAATTGCCAAGTCTCAGATAATATATACCGTACATTCGCAAAGCACTGGTTACACTTTGGTGGAGACGGAAGGATTGGTATTCGCTCTAAGTTGATTGTTATCCTATCTCATTATCCCATAAACCGACGTGTCAAGTACGAAGGACATCCATATAATGTCTTGTGCATCCCTACAAATCAGCTATGAAACCACTTAATCATCAATACAATAATCATTTATGGTTACAAGCACACATCCTTCTTTTGAATATTCGCGTAATAGCTAAAGAGAGACATCCTTAAAGATCTCATACACGTGGCATGAAACGTACAAATTTGCTCGTGAACCGACTCTAGATTAGAAATGTTTCTACATTTTTTTTTAATATTTCAGATTTCCTGAATGGAACCGGCCATTAAATAAGGGATACCGACTTGCTTGAAGTACTAGTCTGTTGCCATCTTCGCCTTCATACTTGGCATAAAACGTACAGACATCAATTTTTTCTTATTTCAAATTGGGAATATTTGTGAACTAATTATGAAATTTTGAAATTTCCTAGGTAGTGGCATGAGAAATTTTAAACGCCGCCTACTTGAATTTTCTGACTAATCTGATCCGAAAATTGAGTTTTAAGTGCTTTTGAAAATTTATTTGTGTGGCCAATCACAAGAATACGGTTACGTTTTAAATACTTAATGCCGGTAAGTTACCGGGATAGAAAATAGACATTGATCAGTCGCTTTGTAGTACTAACAGCGCTCAGTTTGAGTGTTTTTTGTTACATGAAATATTAAGAAGTGTAGCGTTACATTTTCAACTCTTTTTATACTTTATCAGAGTGTATTATTATTTGTAGGCGATTTTCCAACTAAATTGAGATAAAAACATGAAATTGACACATAATCTAATCAGTCGAAAAATGGTTTATTAAGACGGAAGACATTCTTTTCAGGGTCGACACAGTTAATAGAAATTTATAAGACTTTCAGTTTATCAAAACACAACATGACCGGGCGAGTTGGCCGTGCGCGTAGAGGCGCGCGGCTGTGAGCTTGCATCCGGGAGATAGTAGGTTCGAATCCCACTATCGGCAGCCCTGAATATGGTTTTCCGTGGTTTCCCATTTTCACACCAAGCAAATGCTGGGGCTGTACCTTAATTAAGGCCACGGCCGCTTCCTTCCAACTCCTAGGCCTTTCCTATCCCATCGTCGCCATAAGACCTATTTGTGTCGGTGCGACGTAAAGCCCCTAGCAAAAAAAACACAACATGTAACACTAAGAACACTATAACATACCTAAGTGTTACATTTCCTGTTTAGACTGACTAAAAAGCTTGTCAATTCTACTATAGTAGTTGTAAAATGTCTGGAGCTGTTAATTGAAAGTGTTGATAAAGAAGGAAAGGTTGATGCTGTGTCACACATCTACCAGTCCGCGCGTTGTAGTAAATAAATGTATATCATAGAACTATGAATAACATAGCGGATGCTATGTGAATAAGAGAGGCATTTATGATGATGTGAAATACAGTTTATTATGCAAGGAAAGGATAATCGACTCAAAGTATGAATTTCCTGTTAATAATCAAGGTGGGCACAATCGAAAATTCCAAATGAAGTGAGCAGAGCAGTGTCGTTTTTGTGTGCTATTTTTCAGAAACGAAGTGGTAAGGGATGACCAAATTCTAGGAGCCTTTACAACAAAACAATTTCGTCGGCATAAAGTAGCAGTTAGTGAACTAAATAACCATTGGTCTTGTCATTATCACAAAATGTATATAGTAAAGGCAAATGTGATAGTGTATCATTGCAAGTTGATTCACACATGAAAAATTAAACAAAACATGTTGCATGTTATTCCTATAATAAACCGATACTATTGCGTAGCCGCCAGAATGTTCGTCTGAGAGGTCATTTCGGTTCACGTATGGGAAGTAAAATGGTAGGGAATTTCTACGCAAGTCTTAGATTTCGAGTAGATACTAGGGATGGGGTTTTAAAGACTATTTGGAAAAGGCTTGCAGAAATGCAACCATAATTAGCAAGACGACACAGAATGATGTAATTTGGTGTTGTAGAGGTAAAATATGCCCGCCTCTGTGGTGTAGTCGTTAGCGTGATTCCTGTTCAGAGGTCTCTACGTCATTAGAAAACATACGGCTTAGTCCGTCCGCCACAACATTTTCAGACCCGCTAATATGCCTGACATCAAATTGGAAGGCAGAAATTCTGATGGCCCAGCGGGCTATACTACCCGTACGACGCGGCCTAGCTAAGACCCAACTTAAGGCTTGGTTATCTGTTTCCAAGTCGAACCTGACATGTTCCAGGTAAAGGCGGAACTTCTCTAGCGCAAATAAGACTGCCAAACCCTCAAGTTCATAGATGGAATACTTGGCTTCTTGAGCCTATAATGTCCTAGATGCATAGGCGATGGGTCGCCTCCCTAGTTCAGTCTCTTGGAGAAGAACTGTAGCCACCGCCAACGACGACGCTGTTGGTTTGAACGATGAATTTCTTCGACAAATCAAGCATAGCAAGGACAAGGGCATTACAAAGAGCTAATTTCAGGTCTTCGAAAGCGCCTTGTTGAGAAGGCCCCCACTCGAATTTGACGCCTTTCCTACGAAGTAAGTTCAAGGGCGCCGCTCTGTTAGCGAAGTTAGGAATACATTTCCTGAAGAAATTCACCATGCCAATGAATCTGGCAATACCTTTGATGTCCTTGGGAGGTTTGAAATCACGGATGGCCTGTGTTCTGCGACACCATCGGGCGATACAATATGCCCTAGAAAAAACAAGGAAGGCTTAGCGAAAGCAACCTTAGAGAACTTCACGGTTAACCCTGCCTTACGAAGGCGATTAAGGACCTCTTTCATATGATCTAGATGTTCTTCAAAGGTCTCCGAAAATACGACGACATCATCAAGATAATGGTATTAGTACTCGAATCTGATGTCGGAGAAGACCCTATCTAGCAGTCTCGTAAGCACAGCTGCTCCCGTTGGGAGCCCGAAAGGCACGCGGTTGTACTCATACAAGTTCCAATCCGTGGCAAAAGCTATAAGATGTTTGGATTCTTCAGTATAGAGGGATTTGGTTATACGCCTGATTAAGGTCTAAAATGGTGAAAAACTTAGCTTTGCGAAACCATGAAAAACAAGAGTGAAGGTCGGGAAGGGGCACAGATTGTAACACCACTTTCCGATTTAAAGCCCTATAGTCAATCACAGGCCTGAAGCCACCTTGGGGTTTCGGGTTTAAGAAAATAGGCGATGAATATGCCGACATAGAGGGCCGAATTATACCATCTTTCAGCATCTGATCTACGATCTCCTTCAGGGCCCTCATATTAGGTGGAGATAACCTATAAGGTGGAAATCGGACTGGAATCGAATCCGTAACCTCGGTCTTGTATTCGATAAGGTCAGTAACACCAAGAGTATCGGAGAAAACATCTGGAAACGACTGACACAACTTACGAATACTCTCAGCCTGCTCCTCAGGTAGATGTCTAAGGTCTAACAATATCTCATCCTGGGTAGGCGAAACAGATGAGCATGACGCAGAACTACATTCGACCGAAATAATGGAACACACACTCCCAGAGTCTAATAGAGCAGTAATCGGTTCATTATTCAGCTCAGTTTTTAGGAAGGGTACCGGAGCCGGAGACTCCGCCGCAATCTGAAGACATTCTTTAGGTCATTCAAATGTGGGGTTGGAAGACTTTCTACCATGTTCCGAGCCTGAGATTTCGGATGGTTTACTTGGGGCTGAGCCTTGAAAAGATGGATTTGCCGACTCAGCCGAAGGCACTAGTCACGTTTGATTATTTGCATTGGTGGAAGTTGCACCAGAAGTTGAGCAGGAGGGGCTGCTATTAGTATTAGGACAATTCTCGGCTATATTGGAAAACGAGCCGCATTTAAAACAACCTTAGGATGACCCTGCTCCATTCCTTGTCCCACTAGATTTAATCAATGGACACTTGTTCCGAAGATGATCAGGCGACCCACAAGCATAACATTTGCGAGGTGCGATGGTTCGGCGAGGTGGAGGCCGAAAATTACTTAACGACGGAGGGGGCTCCTTCGCGACGCGTAAGGTGTCGGCATATCTAACTCCTTCGGCTGAGACAGGATAGCCTCTAACTCAGCAAAGGTTTGAGGACGCGACGCAAAACACAGATATGATCTGTAGGGTGGTGAAATCCCTTCCACAATGGCCTGTACGATTTGATCTTCAGGAAAATGAAGAGCAAATACCCTTGTGTAAAATTTAATATCTTGGATGAAGTCGGCCAAGTTTTCATCCAGTCGCTGTACTCTGTAATATTACTTCTGTATTAGAGAGGACCTTGCCCTAGCCGGAATGAAATTAGCTAACAGGTGGGCGTGGAAGTCTTCTATAGATGATTGTTCAGCAATTGCTCTTACTATTTTGTCTGAGAGGAAACCTATGGAGTAGGGGTAAATAATTTGAAGAACTTGACACGGAGAAAGAGAAAACACCAGAGCGTGAATTTGGAATTCAACTAAAAATCTTAAAAATGAAATGACATCACTAGTAGAGTTAACGGAAAACTTGGAAATACCTCTAAACAACATCACTAGAGGATGAGGCAAACTACTGAACCCGGGTGACATAGTAGTTAAAGCCTAGGGGGCGGAGAAGCTGTTTCAGAGAGTGCATTATTCAAAACAAATGGAAGAATGGATGTACGACGACCGGACTCAGTTTCTAAAGGGGCAGATGTTTGTTGGACTCCTACGGATTTTCTACTTTCTTCCCCCTTGGAAGAATCCTCCTCATTTGCTATGTTTGCAACCGTGGCTTGATCGGTCTTGGGAGGAACTGTCCCAGTTAACAACTGACTAACTTTATTGGACATTTTAGAAAGGTGTTCTACAAGATTACTAGCCTCCTTACCCTGAAGTTCATTTAACTTAAGAGACAATAGATCGCTCACCCAATTATAAAAATGGTACAGTCTAGCCTGTACACTTTTAAGTTGATTTGGGGATGGATCACCTACTTCAAGGAAACTAACTACGGATGCTAGCTCAGTAGTGTTGTCAGTGATCGTGGAGAGAGCCTCATCGATATCTTTCTCTCCCAAGGTTGGGATACTAATCGGCAAATCAAGGGAATCCTTAAGTTTGGTGGTATCGGCCGCAACCGTGCCTCCAGATTAAACATTTCTAATGGTTAATTCATAAATCAATTCCTCCTTGCGCAAATAGCCGGGGTGGAGGACTTCGCGAGGGCCGGACATGATGACAGAATGTTGACAAATTTAGAAATTTGGAAAAGAAAATTCCAGCAACTGAGAAAATTGTTAAAGTTCAAATTAAAAGCAATGTTTAGCCGTCAAAGGGGCTTAATTGAGACCCATTCAACCACGCTCTGCTACCACTTGTTACGGGGATACCCGTGGAATGCAGAGGTGAAAGAAGGTGCCGGGGTGAATGGGTCTAATTACAAAGCCGAGATATGAATTAAAATTGCATTAAAGGTTATATTTTCGAAAATAGCAAAATTTAACAATTCTCACATAGACTTTCAAAATTTAACAAATAACAACAAGTCAACAAATAACCGACAATCAGGTACAAGACCAGTAAAGCCAAGATTTAGGGACAAATTAACAATCTGGGCTTCAAGCCCCCATTTTTTACAATTTCTGAGCTCTCCGCTCAACTTTACCAAGGCACACTTTTGTCCAAAGGGCAGGAAACCCCTTCATTCAAGGAGCCTTTGCTCCAAAAACCATATCAGGCCTCCTAGAGGCACTTTTACCACATATAAAAGAGCTGACCCGCTCTCAATTTTCTGAGCTTATCAAAGGCCACAACAGAATTTACCATTAACTGCCCTCAAGGCACACTTACAAAGAAACAGGGGTATCTTGTACCCAACCTACTGGGGCTTAGTAGAAAAATAACAGGTTAAGTTAATGGCCCAAAATGCAAAATGAATGGAGGCGTGAATTTGCACTCCTACATGAAACTTCTTTAAAACCTAAGAGGCAGTAGGCCGATGAAACAGGGGCTATTCCCAAACTATGGAGGTGACTCGTATACTGAATAAATTTAACATATTAAGGAAGAGTAGAAAATCGGTTACGAAAACGTAGTCACCTCAAATCAAAATTAAGGGGAGCTCGAGACGGTAAAGCACTCTCTATCCCCAAATTACAGTTAAAGATATATGGTTTTACAAAAGGGACGGAGAATTACATGTTTGAAGATAGGTTACATAGTAAAGGTTACGGACCTTCCCTGCGGCTTAAACTGCTGAGCTAGCAAGAAATAAAGATGTTAAGCGGCCATTACCTTACTGAAGAACTGCGGCCGGAAGAAAGAGGCGCTTCTCGCCTCCTGCTACATGTCCATACACCAAGTTAAATGTTGATGATGTGGCCGAGAGACAAGAAAATCAGCAGTTTTTATACCCTCGGGGAAGATTCGAGACCTTTCATGAATAATTAAGACACACCCACAGGCGTTTATTGGCTAAAGTACACAGTCACACACAAAATCGAAGAAGAAAGACACGATTGGTCAAAAATTAATTACAGAAATTATTGATTGGCTAACTTCAAAACTGGCGGAAAGAAAATATTAATATTGCCAACCCACAAATGAAAAAATGAAATTTAGTAAAGAAAAAACTTTTGAATCCAAAATTTCTTCAAAAACGTTCCTTCACTTCGCACCAGGGTACATGATCATAGTTTTTTTGGTAGAGACATCTATGAGACAATGTCCAAACTTCTTCATAAATAGTAAGCAAAAACACGACGAAATTAACACAGTGACATCTTCAGAGCAACTTATGAGTTGATCCAGTTTTTAAAGTTCAGAGTTTCTCCTGTAGAGGAGGACTTTAAGGCGGAAAATTCAAATGTGCGGCGTAGAGGTGTACCAGCCGGTACAATTATTATTATTATTATTATTATTATTATTATTATTATTATTATTATTATTATTATTAATCGAATGGTCTGCAGGCAATTTTGATTCACGCCATCTTGCTGCCTGTGCATCAATATCGACTTTCAGTTTTGCTCTATGAAACGGTGTAAAAAACCGGATCTCTCTTGGGAAATCTGTCACAGATTAGAAAAAACCATTGTTGGGTAATCACCAAATGTGTCACCAGAGTCCAAAAATCTGCCTTCTCCCGCGATTGAACCCACGGTCTTGAGATCCGGAGGCCGACACTCTCCCACTGATCCAAAAAGGGGTCAACCGTTTGACGAATCGTAATCTTACCGAGCGAGTTGGCTACGCCGCTTGAATCACGTAGATGTCTGCTTGCATTAGGGAGAAGTGAGTGAACCCACTGTCGGCAGCCCTGAAAATGGTTTCCCGTGGTTTCCTATTTTCATACCAGGGAAATGCTGGGGGCCGTACCTTAACTAATGCTGCGGTCGCTTTCTTCCCAGCCCAGCCCAGCCCTTTCCTACTTTAGCGTCACATAAGACCTGTCTGAGTAGGTGCGACGTAAAAAACAAAAAATATCAAAAGAAAAGAAAAGTCGTAAACTTCGTAGCCGAAGGGCCGTTGGGAAAGAGGCCATGATAGAGGAGCCTCCCTTGTCAGTTGAGAGTTTATAGATTGGGAAAGCGTCGTCCTTTCCGACGAGAAATGCATTTCTCCCGACCGAATGGGCCCTGTCAGAGTGTATCGTGAGCCTAGTGCTGGATAGGACACACGCTATGTGAACTGGCGTCGAAGGTCAGGACGCTTTATCGTGTATGCTGGGGTTGGATATCTCGCCATGGCACTTGCATGTTGGAACACGTCCACGGCCGGTTGAAGGGGCTTTTTCACGGGACTAGTTTACGAGCTGCAAATTCTAACGTCTTGTGAACTTACCCAATGTAAGCATACTCGCTAGTCAGATTCCAGCTTACCGGACTAGTGGCAAGCGGAGTTGAACTCCCGGCTACTTTACAAGCCACTTACCTCTCATGTGACAAGCTTGCAGCACGTACTTGCCGCGTGCAAAACTCAGAGTTACTCAGTTACTGGCTAGCGAAGACAGAACCTAGATTTCATCGAAGTGGACTTGTGATTTCTTGATATCTATGAGCAATATGAGTGCCTTTGGAGCATACGACATTCTGGTTATTGGAATAAAAATCAACGAGATTCTGCCATGATGAAATGAATGAGTGCATTGGCGAAAGAGAACATTTGCGTTGATAATATAGAGAACTTACGTAAAAAGATCAAAGTACTAAATAATGTTTATCGACAAGAATTACTCAATATAGAGAACTCTAAAGCCTCAGTGGCTCAGGCGGCAAAGCGTCGGCCTCTCACGGCTGCGTTCCGTGCTTCAAATCCCGGTCACTCCACGTGAGATTTGTTCTCAACAAAGCGGAGGCTCGACAGGATTTTCACCGGGTACTCCGGTTTTCCCTGTCATATTTCATTCCAGCAACACTCTCCATTATCATTTCATTTCATCAGACATTCATTAATCGTTGCCCCAGAGGAGTGTGGCAGGCTTCGGCAGCCGGCACATCTATGGGAAACTGCGTTTTATAGTGGTGGAGGATAGTGCTGTGTGTAGATAATTAGTTGCAGGAATGTTGGGAACAACATAAAAATCCAGTCCCCGAGTCAAGGAAATTGACAGTTTGAGACTTGAATCCCTCGACTCGGCTGGGAATTGAACCCCAGGCCCCGAGGCTCGATTTGTTCTGGGTAATTTCCGAGTAGCGGTACGAAAATGTTTCAGTTTGGGCCGGGAAGACTTGGGAGAAAGGAGACGATCTGCTCGACTAAGTGGTATGTTCCAAGCTGTCAGTGGAGAGATGGCGTGGAAAGACGAATAAGTTTGAGTGGTGTTTTTAAAAGTAGGAAAGATCACAATATGATCACAATATGAAGATAAAGTTGGAATTCAAAAGGACAAATTGGGGCAAATATTCGTTTATGGATTGGAATAATTTACCAAGGGAGATATTCAATAAATTTCCAAATCTTTTGGAATTATTTAAGAAAAGACTAGGTAAACAACAGATAGGGAATCTGCCACCTGGACCGGGCAAGTTGGCCGTGCTGTTAGGGGCCGCAGCTGTGAGCTCGCATCCGGGAGATAGTGAGTTCGAACCCCACTGTCGGCAGCCCTGAAGATTGTTTTCCGTGTTTTCCCATTTTCACACCAGGTAAATGCTGGGGCTGTACCTTAATTAAGGCCACGGCCGCTTCCTTCCCATTCCTAGGCATTTTCTGTCCCCAGTTATGATTGATTGATTGATTGATTGATTGATTGATTGATTGATTGATTGATTGACCAACTCCGAAGGTATTAGGTTTGCGACCAATGATTACATGGCCGTTTTATCTTCGTTTGTTGCACATGCCTCCTCTGTAAATATTGGAACTTTTTTCAAGGACATTCTGTACATGGTAGCAGAGAGAACTATACGAAATACAAAGGTTCTCCAAAGAGATTATACATATTTTGAAACATAACGTAGCCACACAGACGCACACGAGATGCTGTCAGTTGGTACAATGAATTTTATTCACATATATTCACAAATAAACACACACATAACCTTTATCACAGTATCAAAACACTTCACTTCGAGAATATCAACAAAGCCACCATTATTAAAAACAACTGCCAAAACTTCAATATGGAGGTTACAACTTTGAAACACAGTTGAAAACAGATATTTCAATATAAAACCAAACCCCAATGCACTTTAGCCATTGAAGGGCCTTGGCCTACCAAGGGACCGCTGCTCAGCCTGAAGGCCTGCACATTACGAGGTATCGTGTGGTCAGCACGAAGAATCCCCTCGGCCGTTATTCTTGGCTTTAGAGACCGGGGCCGCTATCTCACCATCAGATAGCTCCTCAGTTCTAATCACGTAGACTGAGTGGGCCACAAACCAGCCCTCAGGTCCAGGTAAAAGTCCCTGACGTGGCCGGGAATCGAACCCGGGGCCTCTGGGTAAGAGGCAAGGACGCTACCCCTACACCACGGGGCCGGCCCGTATTTCAATATGGAGACTGCAAATATTGCATGTCAGCCCGGGATATATACTTGCTACACCATAACTCTACTAACCAACAACTAACTTCTATCGTCAAGATCGTCCCCTTATCTATGTGCCTGGCCAGGCTTCTAGAAAGTTACATTGCAAAATATATCTTGGTGAAAATTCTAGAGTGCGTAATACACAGTTTACAATGGATGGAATATTCTCAATCGTTCTCGTCAACTATGACCATTCTGGAAGTTACAGTGTATTTCACAATTATGGATTACAATTTATATATACAAGTAAGAATAATTTATAATATTTATTTACAGGTATTTACATTAACTGAACTGATATAGATGTTTATATACAGTATCTGTTTCATGAAATAACCTCAAAAACAACGCGATCATATCGCATGTACACATGATGTAATAATACTAATACGAATACTAATAATAATAATAATAATAATAATAATAATAATAATAATAATAATAATAATAATAATAATAATAATAATAATAATACCAAATCGATGAAACACTTCACAGCTATACATACAACAATCATAACTGTAAAATAATAATACTAATAATAATTACTATTATTCGAGCTCGATATCTTTATTAGTTACACATGGGTGAGAAAAGATTGTTTTCAAGTTGTTACGGAGATATCCGTGGTAGTCAGAGGTGAAAGAAGGTGCGGGCTGGAATAGGTCTCAACTACAAAATTAAAGTTAATTTAAAACTTTAACAAAGGTTATATTTTCTTTTCGAGATCAACAAATAACAGATAACAACATTTAACAATTTCCACTAGGTGAAATAACAACGAAAGGCAGGTACAAAATAATTTTACCCGTTCAGGGGTTTTTTACAAGGTTTTGGGCTTCGAGCCCCACAGTCACAATCCTTGAGCTATTAGCCCAACTTTACCAAGGTACAAAATTGAACAAAGGGGCAGAAAACCCCATCATGCCAAGGAGCACTTGCTCCTAATTACAATGTTAAGCCTCCTAGAGGCACACAGAGATCAAATTTAGGAAAGAGCAGACCTGCTCTCAATAGTTCAAGCCTATCAGGAGGCCATAAACAGACCTTACACTCAACTGCCCTTAAGGCATACTTATAAATAAACAGGGGCAACTTGTACCCATTCTACTGGGCCTCAAATGAAAAAAATAATAGATTAATTTAAACGGCCCTCAATACAAGGGGAATGGAGGCGAGAACTTGCACTCCTAAATACACATATTAAAACCTAAGAGGCACTAGGCCGATAATACAGGGGCTAATCCCAATCTATGGAGGTGACTCGTATGAGGAAACTTAACACATTAAGGAAGCGTAGAAACGGTTATGAAAACGTAGTCACCTCAATTTCAAAATGAAGGGGAGCTCGAGAGGATAAATCACTCTCTATCCCCGATTTACAGTAAAAGAGATTTGTAGTTTTTACATAGACTGAAAAGGAATTTACATTTTGAAGTGGTAGGTTACATATTAAAGGTTTCGAACCTTCCCCGAGAGTTAAACTGCTGAGCTAGCAAGAGATAAAGATGTTAAGAGGCCATTACCTTGATGAAGAACTGCTGCCTGAAGAACGGGGAGCTTCCCGCCCCCTGCTACATATCCACACACTAAGCTAGATGTTACTGAAGTGGCGCGGAGACAAGAAAATCAGCAGTTTTTATACCCTCGTGGAAAATTCGAGACCTTTCAGGAACGAGTAGACACACCCCCTAAATTTTATTGGTTCACTAATAATTACACATGGAAATTCGAAGAAGAAAGCAATGATTGGAGGAAAATTAATAACATAAATTACGGATTGGCTGAATTCAAAACAGGCGGAAAGGAAGGATTAATATTGCCAACCCACAAACCACAGAATGAAATTTAGTAAGGACAAAACTTATGAATACAACATTTCTTCAAGAGAGTTCATTCCATTGCACCAGAGTGTATTACCATAGTTTTTGGTAGAGACATCTGTTAGAGAATGCCCACACTTCTTGATCACTGAAACACAAAAGTAAATCAAAAACACTCACTGACATCTTCTGATAAACCGTAGAAGTTAGTTCGGTTTTTAAAGTTCAGGGTTTCACCTGTAGAGTAGATTAAATTGGCGCAAGATTTGAACTTGCGTCGTTGAGGTGTACCGCCCGGTACAGACCTCCCCCCCCCCCAAAAGTCCTTCCAAGGGGTGACACAAAAGAGAAAAGAAAATTTTCGAAACAAAGTCCAAGTTTGTTGCTGATTAGTTGAAGAAGAATTTCGAAGAGAAAAATATAACTTTTCAGTAGTCGGAGGTCTCTGAAGTTGATTAATATGGATGGGTAGGACTAGTTTAAATCCAGCTTTAGAGTTTCTTGGTAGTAGTAGAATTGCGAAACAAAAACATTAATTCATGGAAGTAATATTTTTCTATGTCCACCAAAGGTTGATTTGAAGTCAAAAAATTATTAATAGAGTAGTACATTAGCAGTCAATTAATTTTGACAGCAAGACCAGTCGCCGCTGCCAAAGTTCAGTCGAGGTCGACCGGACCCCTCAAGTACCCTGAGATACACCTCAGGGGTAGTCGTGGTGAAGCACGCCGCAGACGCGACGATTGTTTACAGTCCTCGAGCAGTTTGCAGGTGGTGCGCCGCACATCAGCCATGGTCGAAAGGAGGGCTCCGGCTCGCCGTACACTGGTTGACCTCACTGGAGTGGAGTGGGCCCGTACCCCACCTCAGTGGCGGTACGGCGCCGCACGGCTGCGGGGCACTGAAACAGTAAGATATCGGCGGCAGAATTGTGTTGGACATTAATGTTTTAGGGTACTGACTTTGTGGGTGAGGGGCCAGCGGCGTGGAAACTTTATTTAATTTGCCACTGGTGTGGTTTAGCAGGAGACAGGAGCGTGGTAATGGCCGAACGGAGAGGACAGCAGATTACCCTCGGAGGAGGTTTGACAATATTTATACTAAGCAGATAAAAAAACAACCAAATGTAAAAATATAAGGGGCAGAAGGCCTAGGATTTAGAGAAAAATATAACCTTTGGTGTTCTTACAAGATGTTACAGATCCAATGAGCAAGTAATATACACAGGTTTCACCTGAGACAGGTGAACCCTAAAGATTCTCTCGGTGGCTGGATTGCTCACTAACAATGTCACCGGCGTTAAAAAATCCAAGACGGAGCACGGCCCATGAAATCTGGGGGCAAGCTTGCCCGCGGGAACGAAGTTTTTGACCATAACTTGGTCTCCTACCTTTAAATTGGTGGGCCTCCGTCCACGATCATATCTTTCCCTAACCTTTTCATGAGAAATATTACGGATGGCCTTAGCCTTCTTCCAAAGATCTTTAATCTTATCTGGATCTATTGTCTCAGGTAGAATATCACTAAGAGACCAAAGGGTAGAGAGAGGCGTGTTGGGTACAAACTTAAACATCAAAGAAGCTGGAGTAAACTTATGGGATTCATGAACCGCCGAATTCAAAGCGAAAGCTAACCAATGCAGGGACGTGTCCCACCTAGAATGATCTTCATGGTGATAGGCAATCAGAGCCGACCTCAGATTACGATTGACCCGTTCAGCTAGAGATGGTTGAGGATAGTAAGCAGAAGTAGTCACATGAGAGATGGACAGATCAAAACAGAATTTGCGAAAGAGATTGGATGTGAAAGCTTTAGCATTATCAGACACAATATATTGACACGGACCAAAAGAAGCAAAAATAGAATTTAAACAAGAAATGGTGGACTGGGCGGTAGCCAGCTTAGTCGGAAAAAACCAAGAAAATCTTGTGAAACCTTCTACACACACCAAAATGAATTTGTTGGCGTTCCCCTTTGATTGGGGGAAGGGTCCTACGTAGTCGATATAAAGACGTTCCATGGGGCACGACGCTTGATGAGAAGACAAGAGCCCTTGCTTAGAAGACATGGTGGGTTTACTAAGCCAACAAGCTTTACAAGCTTTTACTAATTCACGAATTTCTCCGTCCATACCCTTCCAAATGAACATCTCTCTGATCTTTTCTCGAGTTTTGAAGATGCCTAAATGCCCCCCTAATGGGGTCTCATGATAGTACTTGAAGATCATGGGCACAAGAACAGCTGGAACCACTACTTTCATCCTCCTATCATGCAACGACGGGCAACATAAAACACCATTCCTCAATACGTAAGGGACGACATGTTCCCCAGAAGAAAGGGTTTCCATAATGGGAGCCAGCACTGGATCACGTTGATATTTTTCAATATCCCTAAATAACATGGGAGCATCAGTCAGAATGGCATTAACCTCAGGTAGTATGGACTCGGGAGGTGAAGAACTATCAACCTCTTCAGGGGTCTCTGCGTCATTGGCAAACATACGGCTTAGTCCATCTGTCACAACATTTACAGTACCTCTTATATGCCTAACGTCAAATTGGAAGGCAGAACTTCTGATGGCCAAGCGGGCTATACGCCCCGTACGACGCGGCCTAGCTAAGACCCAGCTTAAGGCTTGGTTATCTGTTTCCAAGTCGAACTTGACATGTTTCAGATAGAGGCGGAACTTTTCTAGACCAAATAACACTGCTAAACCTTCAAGTTCATAGATGGAATACTTGGATTCTTGGGCCGATAATGTCCCAGAGGCATAGCCGATGGGTCGCCTCCCTAGTTCAGTCTCTTGAAGAAGGACTGCAGCTACCGCCGACGACGACGTGTCGGTTTGGACGATGAATTTCTTAGAGAAATCAGGCATAGCGAGGACAGGGGCATTACAAAGGGCTAATTTGAGGTCTTCGAAAGCAGCTTGTTGAGAAGGCCCCCACTCAAATTTGACGCCTTTCCTGCGGAATAAGTTCAAGGGCGCCGCTCTGTTGGCGAAATTTGGAATAAATTTCCTGAAGAAGTTCACCATGCCTATGAACCTGGCAATACCTTTGATGTCCTTGGGAGGTTTGAAATCACGGATGGCCTGTGTTCTAGAATGGTCGACTGCGACACCATCGGGCGACACAATATGCCCTAGGAATGACATGGAAGGTTTAGCGAAGGCAACCTTGGACAACTTCACCGTTAACCCTGCCTTACGAAGGCGACTCAGGACCTCTTTCAGATGATCTAGGTGTTCTTCAAAGGTCTCAGTAAATACGACGACATCATCCAGATAATGATATAAATACACAAATTTGATGTCAGAGAAGACCCTATCTAGCAGTCTCGTAAGCACAGCTGCTCCCGTGGGGAGCACGAAAGGCACGCGGTTGCATTCGTACAAGTTCCAATCTGTGGCAAAAGCTGTCAGGTGTTTAGATTCCTCTGTTAGCGGTATCTCACAGATTGTAACACAACCTTCCGATTGAGAGTCCTATAATCAATCACAGGCCTGAACCACGTTGGGGTTTCGGGACTAGAAAAATAGGCGAAGAATATGCCGACTTATAGGGGCGAATAATACCATCTTTTAGCATCTGATCAATGATTTCTTTCAGAGCCTTCATTTTAGGTGGAGCTAGCCTATAAGGCGGAAACCGGACCGGAATCGAATCCGTAACCTCAATCTTGTATTCAATGAGGTCAGTAACGCAAAGAGTATCAGAGAAAACATCTGGAAATGACTGAAACAACTTACGAATACTCTCTGCCTGCTCCTTAGGTAGATGTCTAAGATCTAACAACATCTCATCCTGGGTAGGCGAAATAGATGAACATGATTCAGAACTACATGATAACAAGGGGATTTTGAAATTACTGACAAATTTGAAAGTGCACGACTTGCTGTGAATGTCGAGCACTAGACCGGTGTGTGGCATGAACTCCGCTCCTAGTATAATGGGGCAAGACAAGTGCTTAGCCACAAACAGTTTAACTTTCCAAGTAAATTTGGCAATTCTAATTTTTGCATACAGAAAACCTACAATTTCTAATGGAGAGGAGTTTGCCGAAACGCATTGAACCAAAGACGAACAATAATCAGGAAGTTTACACACAGATTTTAATTTTGAATACCATTCAGCCGAAATAATAGGACAAACACTGCCTGAGTCTAAAAGAGCAGTTACGGGCTCATTATTCAATTCAATTTTGAGAAATGGTACAGGTGCGGGGGAATCCGCCGCAATCCTAAGACATTCCTTGGGACCTTCAAAAGGTAAATTCGAAGACTGAGTTTTCCCTGAGATTTCGGCTGGTTTACTTGGGGCTGAGCCTCGGGAAGATGGATTAGCCGACTCAGCCGAAGCCACTAGTCACTTATGATTGTTGGTGGAAGTTGCACTCGAAGTTGAGCAGGAGGGAGTGCTATTAGAATTCGGGCAATTCTTGGCGATATGGGAAAAAAGCGCCGCATTTAAAACAGCCTTGGGATGACCGTGCTCCCTTGTTTGTCCTATTGGATTTAATCAAGGGGCACTTGTTCCGAAGATGGTCGGTTGAACCACAAGCATAACATTTGCGGGGAGTTACGGCCGAAAATTACTAGAAGATGGAGGGGGTTCTTTCGCGACACGTAAGGTGTCGGCGTATCTAACCCCTTCGGCTGAAACAGCCATAGCTTCCAACTCGGCAAAGGTTTGCGGACGCGACGCAAGGCACAAATATGACCTGTAAGATGGGGAAATTCCTTCCACAATAGCCTGTACAATTTGATCTTCTGGAAAATGGAGTGCAAATACTCTAGTATAGAACTTAATATCTTGGATGAAGTCTGCAAGATTTTCCTCCAGCCGCTGTACTCGGTAATAGTACTTCTGGATTAGTGACGACCTAGCTCGAGCCGGAATAAAATTAGCTAACAGATGGGCGTGGAAGTCTTCGATAGATGATTGTTCGGCAATTGCCCTAACTATTTTGTCAGATAGAACACGAATTGAATAGGGATAAATAATCTGCAGAACTTGACACGAGGAAAGAGAAAAAACAAGAGCATGATCTTGGAATTCAACAAAAAACCTTAAGAATGAAATAACGTCACTGGTAGAGTTAACAAAAAACTTAGAAATACCTCTGAGCAACATTGCCAAAGGATGGGGCAAACTGCTGAAGCTAGGTGACGTAGTAGCAAGGGGCCTAAGTGGCGGAGAAGCAGATTCAGAAGGTGCATTATTCAACACAAAGGGAGGAATGGAGGTGCGACGAACGGACTCAGTTTCTAATGGAACAGAAACTTGTCGGACTTCTACAGTTTTTGTAATTTCTTCCCCCGTGGGAGAATGCTCCTCGCTGACAACGTTTACCAGAGTGGGTTGGTCGGTTTTAGGGGGGACCGCCCCAGTTAACAAAAGGCTAACCTTACTGGACAATTCAGAAAGGTTTTCGAGAACAGCACTAGCTTCCGTCCTTTGACTGTCATTTAACTTAAGAGACAATAGATCAGTGACCCTAGTGTATAAATGAAACAATCTAGCTTGCACACGTTTAAGTTGATTTGGGGAAGGATCATTTTCTTCAAAAAACTAACTACAGATGTTAGCTCAGTAGTATTATCCGTGATCGTGGAGAGCGCATCGTCAATCTCTTTCTCTCCCAAAGAGGAGATGGAAATAGGCAAATCAAGGGAATCTTTAAGCTTGTTGGTATCTAGTGCAACCGTGCCTCCAGATTGCATATTTCTAATTGTTAATTCATAAATCAATTCCTCCTTGCGCAAATAGCCGGAATGGAGAACATCGCGAGGGCCGGACATGATGACAGAACCTTACAAATTTAGAAAATCGAAAAATTCCAGCGACGGAGAAAATTGTTAGATTTCGAAACAAAAGCAAAGTTCAGCCGCCAAAAGGGGCTAAATTGAGACCCATTCAACCACGCTCTGCTACCACTTGTTACGGAGATATCCGTGGTAGTCAGAGGTGAAAGAAGGTGCGGGCTGGAATAGGTCTCAACTACAAAATTAAAGTTAATTTAAAACTTTAACAAAGGTTATATTTTCTTTCGAGATCAACAAATAACAGATAACAACATTTAACAATTTCCACTAGGTGAAATAACAACGAAAGGCAGGCACAAAATAATTTTACCCGTTTAGGGTTTTTTTACAAGGTTTTGGGCTTCGAGTCCCACAGTCACCATCCTTGAGCTATTAGCCCAACTTTACCAAGGTACAAAATTGAACAAAGGGACAGAAAACCCCATCATGCCAAGAGCACTTGCTCCTAATTACAATGTTAAGCCTCCTAGAGGCACACAGAGATCAAATTTAGGAAAGAGCAGACCTACTCTCAATAGTTCAAGCCTATCAGGAGGCCATAAACAGACCTTACACTCAACTGCCCTTAAGGCATACTTATAAATAAACAGGGGCAACTTGTACCCATTCTACTGGGCCTCAAATGAAAAAATAATAGATTAATTTAAACGGCCCTGAATACAAGGGGAATGGAGGCGAGAACTTGCACTCCTAAATACACATATTAAAACCTAAGAGGCACTAGGCCGATAATACAGGGGCTAATCCCAATCTATGGAGGTGACTCGTATGAGGAAACTTAACACATTAAGGAAGCGTAGAAACGGTTATGAAAACGTAGTCACCTCAATTTTAAAATGAAGGGGAGCTCGCGAGGGTAAATCACTCTCTATCCCCGATTTACAGTAAAAGAGATTTGTAGTTTTACATAGACTGGAAAGGAATTTACATTTTGAAGTGGTAGGTTACATATTAAAGGTTTCGAACGTTCCCCGAGAGTTAAACTGCTGAGCTAGCAAGAGATAAAGATGTTAAGAGGCCATTAGATTGATGAAGAACTGCTGCCTGAAGAACGGGGCGCTTCCCGCCCCCTGCTACATATCCACACACTAAGCTAGATGTTACTGAAGTGGCGCGGAGACATGAAAATCAGCAGTTTTTATACCCTCGTGGAAAATTCGAGACCTTTCAGGAACGAGTAGGCACACCCCCTAAATTTTATTGGTTCACTAATAATTACACATGGAAATTCGAAGAAGAAAGCAATGATTGGAGGAAAATTAATAACATAAATTACGGATTGGCTGAATTCAAAACAGGCGGAAAGGAAGGATTAATATTGCCAACCCACAAACCACAGAATGAAATTTAGTAAGGACAAAACTTATGAATACAACATTTCTTCAAGAGAGTTCATTCCATTGCACCAGAGTGTATTACCATAGTTTTTGGTAGAGACATCTGTTAGAGAATGCCCACACTTCTTGATCACTGAAACACAAAAGTAAATCAAAAACACTCACTGACATCTTCTGATAAACCGTAGAAGTTAGTTCGGTTTTTAAAGTTCAGGGTTTCACCTGTAGAGTAGATTAAATTGGCGCAAGATTTGAACTTGCGTCGTAGAGGTGTACCGCCCGGTACACAAGTTATACCTGTTATCGTACTTCTGTTATCGCACTTGTATCAGTATCCCCCCTATAGCTTGAAACAATTTTCACACTTTGTCACACACGTCGACTTTGTCTCGGACGTAGATTGTATCTTCTTTCTTCCTTCCTCGATGTCGCTGGATGTGATCTCCTTCTCTTGACCAGCATGTGGCGTGTCGGGGGTCGGGGTTGATTCGCTGCCAGCCTCTTCCTCGATGATAGTCGATGTGTTCTCCTCACGATGACCAGATGATGCTGTGTCATTGGTAGCCTCTCCTCCAGGCTTACTCTGTATGCGCAGCGGTTGAGTGACTTGTCACAACTCCGATGCGTGGACCTTGACAGAAGGGTTGGTCTTCAGTAAGTAGACCCCCATGACCCAGCTGTTTATCCACCTCGAAAGGACCAACCCACTTAAGTGCGAGAACTGCGTGAAACCCTCCAATCTTACTACTGACTGGGTGGTTACGTCGCAGTACTTGTTGGCCCGGTAGGAAGATCTAAGTCTCTTCGACATCCTGAGCCTTGGCCTGGGTAAGAAATGTCTTCTCGGCCAAAGCCTGCTTCTGCTTGATGTTCTGAACCTACTGCTGCTGCTGCTGCCACTCTGCCAGGGAAACAGCTGCATCATCTTGACCCGAAGTGGATGCCGGACGAATCTCTCAATCCCCAGTGCGGTACAGCTGTCGACCAAGAAACAGCTCTGCTGGGGAATAGCCGGTGACATGGTTGATGCGTCGTCTCAGGGCAAAGAGTGACTGCGGTATCTGACGGTCCCATAGTCGATGCTCTTTGTCTATCAGGTGGATTCGTAGCATCCTTTTCAGCTCCTGGTTCCGTCGTTCCGTTAAATTTGCCCTTGGGTTGTAGATAGGGGAGTTCCAGTGGTCCACACCCCATTCCGTCATCATTTGCTGCCACTTCCTCGACGTGAACTGACTCATGTTGTCTGACAGAATGTACCGTGGATAACCGTAGCGGCTGAATACCTCGTCTTGTACCAGGCTGGTGATGCGTCCCGGCGTGGCATAAAGTATCGGAAAGGCCGCAATCCATCTTCTGAAGAGGTCAGTGATTACTAGGAGTCCTGTTTTACCCCGTGGTGTTCTAGGGTAAGGACCCATCAAATCCAGGACTATGACCTCCCACGGGCGTTGTGGCCGTATTCCTTGTTGACTGGAATCTGCCTTCCTGTTGTTCGCCTTGGTGGAGGCACATATGTAGCACCCCTTCACGTAGCCCATGATGTCTTTCCGCACGTTGACCCGGAAGAATCTCCGTCGGATAGACTGATATGTCTCTTCGCCTCCTCGATGTCCGGCTTCCGCGTTGTCGTGGAACATCTCGAGGATGTCCGTCGTGTGCTGTCTGGGGATCACCACTACTGCAGGCGCGTCGGAGAGGTGCGACCTGTACATCAAGGGTCCTCCGTTGACCCGGAAGTTCTTATAGCATATCTCGAATTCCCTCGGGACAAGTCGACTATCGGTGTTCTGTCTCCTAATCCACTGCGTCATGGTCCTACAGGGCTTTTCTTGTTCCTGCCACTGTCTGATCACTCCCAAATCAAGTTCCTTCTTGATGGTCATAAGAACAGGTTCTTTAGGCTCACTCTTGTTTTTTGTGGGAACTCCATCTCGACAATGGTGCTCCTAGCTTCAGGTCCCATCGCCGGGTGCCTAGATAAGGTATCTGCTCCTATGTTCTTTGGTCCTGGGACGGGACACACATCGAAATCAAATTCTATGATTAACAGGGCCAATCGCATCAATTTAGGTTTTGAGCCAGAGACCGAGTTCAACCATTTGAGAGCGGCGTTATCGGTGTAGAGCTGGAACTTCCTCCCCTCCAAGTAGCCTCTGAATTCGCCCATGGCCCACACCACGGCTAAGGCTTCCTTCTCGGCAATGCAGTAGCGTTGTTCGGTGGGAGATAGCTTCCTGCTGGCATACTCGATGATGTCCCTTTCGCCGTCACCCCTCTCCTGGAACAACACTGCTCCTAAGCCGGAGTCGCTGGCGTACGTCTGTAGGCACATCTTACGTTGAGCGTCGGGATAGGCTAGACCGGGAGCGTTGCATATCGCAGCCTTAATGCCTTGGAATGCTGCCTCTTCCTTGATGGTCCATCGCAACGGGCGGTTGTTATAGAGTAGATCGGTTAGTGGTATTGCCTTCTCTTCAAAGTGTGGCGCTAAGCTGCTATACCATCCACACGAGCCAAGGAACTGACGTACTTGTCGCTTGGTCCATGGTCCACGGTCGTTCAGCTTCTTCGATAGCTCGATTCTTCTCCGGTTTCCTTTCTGGGATTGGGCGAAGTTGCACTTCTCCAAATGGCAAGTCAGTCCATGAATCTTCAGTCGTTCCAGCACTTTCCTCAGATGTACAAGGTGTTCTTGAAAATTCTTGCTGTGAATTAAAATGTCGTCGAGATACACTTGGCAAAAATCTCCAACATATCCTGATAATACCTTACCCATCAGTCGCACGAAGATGGCAGGAGTATTCTTCAATCCAAAGGGCATTACTGCAAACTGGTACAAACCTCTCGGTGTCATGAAAGCGGTCAGTGGTTTAGAAGTTTCCTCGACCTCCACTTGCCAGTATCGGGAGTTGAGATCCAACGTGCTGAAAATCCTAGACGCACTTACTTCTTTCAGCGAGTCTTTCAGGTCAGGCATGGGGTAGGCATCACTAACGGTCTTCTCGTTCAACCTGCGGCAGTCCACACACAGTCGATACTCCCCATTCTTCTTCTTCTTCGGTAGGCGATAGGTGAAGCCCAACAGGATGTAGAGGGTTCGATGAGACCTTGCCCTTCCATCTCTTGAATCTTCTCGATGACGAAGTTGCGCTTATCCGGGTTGATTTGATATGGACGTTGCTTGATGGGTAAGGAAGTGCTGCATTTAATGGTGTGCGTTACCGTGGTAGTCCGTCCTATTTTGATGGTGATGACTTCCGGAAAGTCCTTTAAGGTGTGTCTCAGCTCCTCTTCTTCACTCGGTCGAAGATGTGTTAACTGGATATCTCCCAGGTTTACGTCTACTTCTGTATCCTTTTGAGTCCGGAGATTTCCATCGTGCCAGGAGACCCTCAGAAGTCTGTCTTTTTCCAAGAAGACTTCATGAGCTGCGTAGTCTAGGATCACCTTTTATTCCACCAGAAATTTATGACCTAATATGACGTCAGGTATCAGGTTCCGAATCACTGCAACATCAATTACAATAGGCATGTTCATGCATTTAGCGGTTAGGTTAGTCTGTCCTTGGATGGAATAGGTTACCCCATCCACTGCTTCCATTACCGTTACGAGATGGTGAGGCATCATAGGTGGTAGTAATCTGGCGACAGTCCCGTTTACAAATGAATGGCTTGCTTGGCTGTCGAGTATGGCTGAAAAATTCCTGTTCCCAATCCTTAACATGATACCTGGGCGAGGTGGGCCTAATCTACTCACTGTCTGGAAAATCCCTCACCTACTTGACCAGGGACGCTTATCTGCTGGTCTTGGGGCGCATTCTTGTTCCCGGTCCCATGCCCCCACTTCCACACCGGTAACACTTCCTAACTGCACTGGACTCTTTCGTAGATTTGCTCTTATGTTCCTCCTCCAGATGGGCGATGATTCTGCCTAGATCATCAAAGGATCTGGGTTGTGATACTTTCACTACCGGTCGAATCTTATTGTAGAGTAGCTCTGTGATATCTGGCAAGATCTCGTTTTCGCTTCCTTCCGGATGCAGGCGCTTGAAGAGTTGGTACTTCTGTAGGATGAAGGCGCTAGCTCTCATGCCAGTGAGTTGTGCCTCAGTCAGTAGCATCCTTTTCACGGAGATCTTCACCCCTTCGGAATTAAACCTAGCGAGGAATTCCATCTTGAAGTCCGTCCAGTTTAGATTTAATCCCTTCAAGTTGTTCCACCAAGTAGCGGCTTGCACCTTTAATCGCGGTGTGATGTGTTGCACGAAGATGTCCTCTAGTAAATTAGTCGTTCCCAATAGGTTGACCGATCTCTCGACGAAGCTAGTAGGGTTAACCTCCAATCGCCCGTGGTATTCTGGAAGGCTCTCTATAATCACCTTCGGCTCCAGGTGTGCTGTATTGCCGGTTAGGTTTGAGTGGGTTAGAGGTGTGGCGGTATGTCCTGTTTGAGTCAATCTATTTTCTACTGCGTGAAGGCTGCTTTACCTTATATTCTGTACATTTTCCTTGATTGTCGAAATCTGGTTTTCTATCCTTCCTTCAACAGCAGAAATACGGCTCCCAAGATTTCCCTCGAGGGCAGATATACGGCTTTCAAAATTTCCCTCGATGTTAGAAATCCTCCTCTCAACCTGTTGCTTTATGCCGGAAACCTGGATTTCCACCTCCTCCTTGAGGTCCCCTTACAGCTGGCTTACACTACTATCGATCTGGTCAACCTGTCCCAGTATTAACATGATGTCCGATATCTGCTGCGTTAATCGATCGGTGACGTCGCTAATTTGCGATGAAATTTCGTCATTTACAGTTGAAATTTTCCATTCTAGGCCCTGTTCTACATTGTGGACATGTGTGTACACTTGTTCTATCTGTCCGGTCAAAACTGGAGTCCATTGTGACTGAAGATATCAAGATTGAAGAACATATAGAATCTTCTTCTTTTTCTACCGCTTTTCCCACACTTGTGGGGTTGCGGGTGCGAACTGTATCCCACATTTGGATTTTACCCTGTTTTACGGCCGGATGCCCTTCCTGGCGCCAACCCTATATGACGGGATGCAATCACTATTGTGTGTTTCTGTGGTGGTTGGTAGTGTAGTATGTTGTATGAATATGTTGAGTAAAGTGTTGGGACAAACACAAACATCCAGTCCCCGAGCCAGAAGAATTAATCAGACGCGATTAACATGCCCGACTCGGCCGACAATCTAACCCGGGTCCCTCTGAACCGAAGGCCTCAACGCTGACCATTCACCTAAGGAGTCGGGGTGAAGAACATATAAAATACCGGATTAAATCAGCATTTGCGTCTTTATACTCTCTTTTGAGAAGTAAAATCCTTAATAGAAAATTAAAGTGTTTTTTTTTTTTTTTTTTTTTTGCTATTTGCTTTACGTCGCACCGACACAGATATGTCTTACGGCGACGATGGGATAGGAAAGGCCTAGGAATTGAAAGGAAGCGGCCGTGGCCTTAAGTAAGGTACAGCCCCGGCATTTGCCTGGTGTGAAAATGGGAAACCACGGAAAACCATCTTCAGGGCTGCCGACAGTGGGGCTCGAACCCAAAATCTCCCGATTACTGAATAGTGGCCGCATTTAAGCGACTGCAGCTATCGAGCTCGATGAAAATTAAAGTTGGCATAAGACCATGTAAGACCAATATCAGAACTGTTGTGACATATGACGGTCATGAAAGATGGGAAAATGAAGCCTCTTTGGCCTCTTAAACCTGACACTATCGGAGATGCAGAAGAACTAGAACTGGTATTTGGCAGATGACAGACAACAATTAAGTCAAAAATAATATTGGAGACTAATGGCCACCACATACGTCTCACAAGTTGTTAACCCCTGAGGAGAATGTATCAAGTCCTATGATACGTTGTCATAGGTTTCAATACATCGTGAAGAAGTCAACAGGAAAGAATTTGACATACCTGCTTCGGGCTGCGAGCTGAAACAAGATAGTTGAGTATTTGTGTAGCAATGACAGTAGCAGTCTCGTGATGGACTGTTATTTCATTGTAGGTTTCGGTCAAAACAACGTGTAACCCAGCTTTAAAATACAGCAATCCTAATTGTCGTCAGCTAAACCATCGTGGAGAATTTAACTTAGAATGAGTGCAGCCCCACTCTAAAATACAGCAATCCTAAGTGTCCTTGGCTCAAACATCGTGGAGAATTTAACTTAGAGTGAGTGTAACCCAACTCTAAAATGCAGTAATCCTAATTGTCATAGGTTAAATCATCGTGGAGAATTTAGCATATAGTGAGTGTAACCTAGCTATAAACTACAGCAATCCTAATTATCATTGGTTAAATCACCGTGGAGTATTTAACTTAGAGTGAGTGTAACCCAGCTCTAAACTTCAGCCATCCTAATTCTCGTTGGTTAAAACATCGTGGCGAATTTATCTCAGAGAGAATGTAACCCAGCTTTAAAGTACAGCAGTCCTGATTGTCGTTTGTTAAGTCTGAAAGCACTGCGTAAGTTATGTGGTTTTAGGGGTATTTTCGATGCCCAAAGCAGTGCTATAATGATACTAGGCAAGGTGTTGAGTGAGGGAGTTTGCAATTGCGCTCTGTATTAGTCCAATAGGTGCTAAAACATCGTCACTGACCCTATGTTTAACACCTCTCACAACAGCTGCTTGGTATATATGAATGATATTGCTCAGCATTACCCTTTCCTCATCAACTTCCATACTAAATCAGACTTAAATGAGACCGAGACATGTGAAAGCTACATTTCGTTCTAACCTGTAAAATTGGACAAATAAAAAAATACTGCATTCATGAAGAAAAGTGAACAGGCAGAGCGCTAATTATTTGTTTCATTTTTGTTTTCCGAATGACTTGAATTAATTTCGAAAATATCTCATTGATCCATTACCTTACCCATGGAACGTATCAGACAAATTTTGATGAATGTAATTTCGAGACGAGGTTGTACCCTATGACTAGAGGCATGATTTTTTCGCATTAACGATAAACGCGACAAGAAATATTTTGGAGCGATTTTGCGATATCTTTACGAATCATATGTTTCTGGTTAAGAAAATATGGATATTATGTTCGCGAATTAAAGCGAATTAAAGCGATAAGGCCATTTAAAAGCGAAATTCAATTATTTCGCGATAAGCACGATATTACAGCGAAACCTGTAGTGAATAACGAACTTGACATTTTGTTCCAATATTATGTATGAAAAGAAAAGGAAGAGCGAACAAAGATTCATCAACAGGAAAAAAATATGTTACCATTAATGTTCTGGAAAATCTCTCTAAGACATGGCATCAAAGAATAGGGGTTGGTTCCCAGGTTTCTTGCCAAACGAAATGTTTGTAATGTTGTTCTTGTGGTGGCTGGTAATCCCACCCCAGCCTGTCTCCTCACGGCACAGTGCAATCCTGGAATCCCTAATGACGTCTACAAGCAGCACAATTGACTGGTGTATTTCGGCTTCGTAGTCAGGTAAAATTAAGAAAGTGATCACAGACAGTAGAGAAGATTGGTCGCTCGACAAGTGTTACAGTGCACAGCAGAGCTAAACAGTTTGCGAGTGAAGGTTCATACGTTTCGTAAAGCAATATTTTAATGTGTAAATTTTGTAATGTTCGTATCGAGTGGGAGAAAAAAGATACTGTCTCAAAACATTGTTTTAAAAATAAGGAACATTCAGAACGTAAATTTAGCATTCCAACAGTGAAACAGCAGGCAACGATAGAACTCTCATTAGATATGCAAAAGAAAGCTAAGAGTGAAAAAATAGAATTTATTCACGAAACAACAGCGATGCTACTCAAAGCCAACATCCCGCTGGAGAAGGTAGACGACCCTGCAGTCCGGAAATGGCTTCAGAAGTATGTACCAGGTATGTAGGCCTACCGTCTATCAACTAAACCTCCACAATCAACGATCAGTAATAGTAAAGAAACCTTTAATGATTAATTTTAATATTTCATTAAAGCGAAATTTAAGCGATACGGCAATATCTATTTCGCAAAATAACGCGAAAATTAGTATCCTTCTCGCGAAATCGTTCAAAAATTAAAGCGAAAATATCATGCCTCTTCCTATGACCCACGCCATGTATATCGGTTGTTCTCGACTGATTTATGTTTGAGTTCAGTGAGTTTAACATAGGGGCTGCCTGGCCGAGGCGGTAAAGGCGTGCTCGATTCACCCGGCAGGACGTGGGTTCGAATCCCCGTCAGGAAGATATAAAATTTAAGAAATGAGATTTCCGCCTTCGGAGTTGTATATGGCTCTGAGGTTCACTCAGCCTACACCAAAAATGAGTACCAGGTCAATTCCTGGGGGGGCAAAGGCGGCCGGGCGTAGAGCTAACCACTCTACCCCATCAAGTGCCGAGGTTACGGATGGTGGAAGCCTTTACCTTCCACCCCCTCCAAGGGCCTTCATGGCCTGTACGGAGAAGACTTTGCTTTGCTTTTGGGTTTAACATAAAGATCGTTCGCTACATTTTATTCAAACTAACGGAGAAATCTTTGTCAGCTCAGAAAAGGGTGAACAAATTTCAAGAGTTAATTAATTTTAATTATATTTGTTTTACGTCCCACTAACTACTTTTACGGGTTTCGTAGACACCGAGGTGCCGGAATTTAATCCCGCAGAAGTTCTTTAACGTGCCATTAAATCTACAGACACGGGAGTGACGTATTTGAGCACATTCAAATACCACCCTTCTGAGTCAGGATCGAACCTGCCAAGTTGGGGTCAGAAGGCCAGCGTCTCAACCGACTGAGCTACTCAGCCCGGCAATTTTAAGCGTGACAATGAATAAGAAAGACACCCTGGCATAGGGCTCAAAGGAAAACAAGAGTTGGATGGTGTTCAGAATTTGAAGTTAACAGGAGATCTTCAAATACAGAAAGTAATTCTCATATCCTAGGCCTCCTTCCACTCCTGTTATTCGCTTAAGCCGAGTCCGTGAGCCTGCTAGGTGACCAAGTCTCCTCGTTTGCCCTACGGCTGCACTTACGGCGACTCTCACACGCAACCTCCATTCGTTTGTAAAGTAGCTTTTGTACTTTCATTATAAGATTATAACCCTCTCGCGATTGTTTTCACCTGTTCATAACAGTAGCCTTTCGAATTATTTTTACATAAATGTTACATCCAGCTTATAAATGAGATACTCCGAGTCCGCCCAGCATCCTCTTCCAGACATCGAAGTCGACCCGAAACCAGAGCATTGTACGGTTTATTTGGCCTGTGAACTAAATTAATTTGTATAAAATATCGAAGATCGCGACTGTAAACTCACAACGTTAGCTTTGCTATACGTTGATTAGATTGTACTCGTTACGTCGAGCAGCACACGTATCCTGAATAGTTAAGACGATGCCCCTTCTCTAATCTGACGTCACGTTAGTAGAGGAAATACTTATTTTCGAACCACCCTCGCTGGATTTCTTTTCAATTTCCTTGCTGTCAGATTGCAATTACTTTGTAATTCCATCCTACAACACTATGTATTTCAGTAATTGATGAATATACTGTAAACTACTAGCTGCTGCAGTCGAGCTTGCATCCGGGATATAGTGGGTTCGAACCCCACTGTCGGCAGCCCTGAAGATGGTTTTTGCGTGGTTTCCCATTTTCACACCAGGCAAATGCTTAATTAAGGCCACGGCCGTTTCCTTCCCACTCCTAGGCCTATCCCATCGTTGCTATAAGACCTATAGGTGTCGGTGTGACGCAAAGCAAGTTGTAAAAATAAAAGAGGAAATTGCTGCTGCCACAGAAGCAGCAGTAGTAATGCCATCTATCGGAGGGGAGTGACAACAGACAGTCAGTGTAATGTTAATGTTGATGAGTTTTAGAGAATCTGTAATGCGTGATTTAACAATAAATGTGTAATTTTCTGGAGAATCGTTCGAGTTACGAAAAAAATTATATGGCCTTTTTGTAGAAAACGGACTTTGTAGTCCACATACGGGTCTGTATTTTGTAATGCTACTAACCATTTGCCCATTATTTTGGTTTTTAGACAATACAACATGCGCAAGTTCAGTAAATACCTACATACTTGGGGGCGCCATTTTGAAGAGGTTAATAATTGAAAAATTAGAACAGACTTATATTTGAACTGAATATCTGAGATGTACCCATACCAAATATCAGCCCAATTGCTGCAGTAGTTCCAGGCGCAATTGAGCGTGAAAAACTAGACAACATCTCATTTTAGTTCTTACCCATTTTTTGCTAACTATTTCGTAAGTAATTTATTTTCAGTTCAATATTTTAGAACAAAACGTGGTTAGCCTGACCACCTCTGTGGTGTAGTGGTTAATATGATTAGCTGCCAAATCCGGAGGCCCAGGTTCGATTCCCGGATTTGCCACAAAATTTGAAAAGTGCTACGAGGACTGGAACGGGGTCCGCTCAGCCTCGGGAGGTTAACTGAATAGAGGGGATTCGATTCCCACCTCAGCCATCCTCGAAGTGGTTTTCCGTGATTTCCCACGTCTCCTCCAGGCAAATGCCGAGATGGTACCTACCTTAAAGCCACGGCCGCTTCCTTCCCTCTTCCTTGTCTATCACTTCCAATCTTCCACCCCCCCCCCTCCCTCCCGCAAGGCCCCTGTTCATCATAGTAGGTGAGGCCACCTAGGCGAGGTACTGGTCCTCGTTCCCATTTGTATTCTCCGACCCAAAGTTTCACGCTCCAGGACACGCCCTTGAGGCGGTAGAGGTGGGACCCCTCGCTGAGCCCGAGGGAAAAACTAACCCTGGAGGGTAAACAGATTAAGAAAGAAAGAAGGAACGTAGCGTGTGATATCTCCCTCTGAGAATGTGTAAATTTTCATGAAATTCGGCCCCAGTAGTTTAGACGTGATGGCGTTTCAGAAGGGAGACAGATAGACATACATCGTCTTAATAAGACAATGGTGTCCGACTCGTTGGCTGAACGGTCAGCGTACTGGCCTTCGGTTCAGAGGGTCCCGGGTTCGATTCCCGGCCGGGTCGAGGATTTTAACCTTAATTGCTTAATTCCAATGGCACGGGGGCTGGGTGCATGTGTTGTCTTCATCATCATTTCATCCTCATCACGTGAAATAAAAAGACCTGCACCTGGCGAGTCGAACCCGTCCTGGGATATCCCGGCACTAAAAGCCATACGACATTTCATTTCATTAGACAATGGTCAAATAAATTACAAAGAACTACGGGGCCGCTCTTTCAGGCATCATATAGTACGTCAAGTACTTTAGACATAGGCCTATTTACATTTATTCACTCATACTGTATTTGATATTAATGATATATTCTACTTTATTTATTTTCACTTAACTGTAAACGCGATTCTTCTTTCATTTGTCAGTTTAGTTTATACGGCAATTAGTTGATAGGACGCAAGGTTGAAAACTGATAGGTTCAGGTTTGTGTCCCAAACAGGTACACCATCTCCAAGTCTTTTACAAATGGATATCTTTCATCCTTGTTACGAACTCCCATTGACTGGATAAAACTTACAGATTTGCTTCGGTACGATGGATCGTGTCCTCCACAGAACGAAAGGAGTCTTAATCTTTATAAGCTACGACCATCCAAGAGCCTTAATCAATTCTGCACTGAAGTTTACTCGTAACTACAGAGCACGGCTTTGTAATCAAAGCAGCTCCAAAGCAGTTCACTGAGGATATGTCGCTGTGTCCATGACATCTGACATTTCCTTAATAACTTTCAGGT